>NC_090445.1:325290998-325906767 GCF_031143425.1 Pleurodeles waltl | reverse complement strand
TCAGTAATGACTCCGCTCTGCAACATTGTTTCTCGGGCTCCTTACAGCAAAAGCAAAACATCTCCCCGGCTGTGCATCCTCTGAGGGTGATAAGTCTTCAGCCTGCACAAGAGGTAGGAAGGAATCTCCCTTGGAGTGAAGGTCACTCCCCTGCATGTGCAGGCACCAACGTCAGCAACGACCGGCTGCATGGATCTGCTCTCATACTAAGCTGTTTGGATCCTGCATCCCGGGTGGTGGTACAGAGTAGTCCTCTTGGTCCTCTCTACCAGCTGTCTAACTTGGGAGACGGTAAGCCCTTGCAGGACAGTACCCATGTGCACCATGACTCTTGCGGCTACCAAGGCTTGTTTGCTCCTCCTCCAAGGGATCTTCAGACTTTGTGTAGCCCCGGCCTCTAGCACTCCTTCCTGCAAAGCACAGTCTCCTGTCTGCTCCTCCAGCAACGTGGGACTCCTTTTCAGGTGTGCTGTGTGAGCCTCACTGTGACTCATGTGACTCATGTGCCTGCTGCCAGTAGGGTCCCTGTGGGGGCTGCCTCTTCTTCTTGTGACTCTCTCAGCTGCTGAGGGTCATCCCAGACTCTCCTCCTTGGGTCGAGTCACCTGAACCTTCCCGGTCCTCTTCAGCCTTGCAAACCATCTTCTCCGTCTATTGCATTTGCCAAGGCTTCTTCGTTGTTTTCCAGCACCAATGACCGACTGCAACTCAACCGCCGAAGTGGGACATCACTTGCATCACTCCTGGAACGCCACTTCATCTCCGGTGCTGCATTGCTGACCTTCTTCATCGACCACTGACCTGGTCCTGCATCCACAGAAGGGTGGGTAGTGGCTCCAAATGGAACTGGACTTGCCGGTCCTCTTCTGTCAGAATCCACCTTTGGGTTATTCAAGTCTTGATTAGGTTATGCATCATCCTTTTCCAAAGTCCTCCTGTTAGTTTTGGGGAAAGCCAGGTACATACCTCCACTCTCCTAGTCACTTGGGGGGGGGGGGGGGGGGGGGGGGGGGTAACTGGCACTCACCTCTTGGGGTTCCTAGTTCCCCCAGCTCCCTGCTACTGATTCCACTTCCTTGGGTGGGGGACTGCCTTTCACATTCCACTTTTTTGTGTGTGTATGGTCTGGCCCTCCCCTAGGGCCCTCACTATTTGCTACTGCTTTTGCCAATGCTTATTGCTTTATATGCTATTTAATGACTGCTAATGTGTATATAATAGTGTGTTTACTTACCTCCAGTTGGGGGGATTGCCTATTCAGTATTCTAGTTTTTGCGTTACTATAATAACATACCTTCATTTTTCTAACACTGTGTGGTTCTTTTATGTGCGATAGTGCTGTGTGACTATAGTGGTACTGCATAAGCTTTGCATGTCTCCTAGGTAAGTGTTGGCTGCTCGTTCACAGCTACCTCTGGAGACCTCTGGCTTCCTAGACATTGCCTACACTTCACTAATAGGGGATACCTGGACCTGGTATGGGGTGATAACACCATAAGTGTCCAACACACACCAGGCCAGCTTCCTACATCAACCAACCCCTGCCCCCACTGGCTTTTCAACCTTGGAGCCAACACTATTATCATTGAACTAACCCACATCTTCAACACTTCCATTTCCATGTCAACTTTCCCGGACGAATGGAAGCACACAGCGGCCAAACCCCTCCTAAAGAAACCCTCTGCGATCCCAGTGACCTCAAAAACTACAGACTGATCTCTCTGCTCCCCTTACCGGCCAAAGTGCTCAAGAAAGCCATTAACTAACAGATCACCAACTACCTCGAACAAAACCTTCTCATAACCTTACAATCAGCACTCCAGGCCAACCACAGCATGGAGGCTGTGCTGACTGCTGCCACGGATGATATCAGGTCCCTCCTCGAAAGAGGAGAGTCGGCAGCTCTGATCCTTCTGGACCTCTCCGCAGCATTCAAATCAGTCTCCCTCCACGTTCTCCTCAACAGACCCCACAACATACGCATTCAACAAAACACCCTTAAGTGGGTCGCCTTCTTTCTTCTTAGGCCGCACACAGTGCATCTGCCTTCCTCCCTTCATTTCTACATCCAAGATTATCACCTGCAGCGGACCCAAATGAACCTCCCTCAGCCCAACTCTGTTCAACATCTACGTGACCACCCTCACAGACATTGTGAGGTCCTACAGGCTCAGTATAGTCTCCTATGCCAAGGACACTCAACTAATCATCTCACTCACCAAGAATTCCCACAACGCCAAAGCCAACTTCTGCAAAGCCATGGCCAACGTAGCAACATAGATGAAAAACAGTTGCCTCAAACTAAACACCGACAAAATGGAAGTCCTGATCTTCTAGCAGAACACCTCCATATGGGACCACAGCTGGGAGACAGCAGAACTCAGACCAATGCCCTCTCCATCAGACCACGCACGGAACCTCAGCATCATCCTCAACTGCCAACTATCCATGAATCAACAAGTAAACTCAGTCGCCTCCTCCTGCTTTTACATCCTCTGTATGCTCTGCTGGATCTTTAAATGGATCACTACTGACACCAGCAGTCATGCACGCCCTGGTCACAAGCCACCTCGACTATGGCAACCCTCTCTACGCCGGAGTGTCCTCCTAGCTGGTGATAAGACTCTACAGAACACCGCAGCCAGACTCATCCTCAACCTCCCCAAGTGCTCAAGCCTCAACCCACACCTAAGGAACCTCCACTGGTTCCCTGTCCATAAGATGCCAATTCAAAATCCTCACACTTGCATAGAAGGCTCTCCACAACCTGAGGCCGTCCTACATCAAGCATCGACTGAGCTTCCACATCCCAGCAAGACAACTACGATCCGCCTCACTAAAGCTCGCGCACACACCCGCATTCACTGCAGCCATAGCGGAGGCCGCTCTTTCTCATACACGGAAGCCAAGTCCTGGAACAGCCTGACCCTCCACCTCTGAAATAGCTCCCTTTCAATCGGACTTCAAGAGGTGGTTTTTTGACTGAAACACAGCACCGTCAGCGCCCAGATGCCCTTAGGGGTGAAGGTGCTGCACTTTACAATTTGTTATGATTGATTGATATTTTTTAATGTAATGCTTTACTTAAATATAATGTTGATTCTTCAATCTTTTATTTAGATGCGTATACCAATCATTTTCTGTTGTAAAAATCAATACTAATACATATGGTGAATCCCCACCTGTCTCTCTTTTCTGAAGACAATGGCTTGTATGCTTGTGTGTGTACAGAAACACATTGGGGGAGTGTGTACAGCAACAAATTGGGAAATAAATTATGCTGAGACCGGAGCACGACAGAAAGTCGAAGGATTAGGGCCTACAAAGAATGGTCCACGTTCCTGGTTTGCATTACCATCCATGGCAACCTTGCTATGCCATAGCTTGGATGTATACAATTTTCAAAAGCAGCCAATGCCAAAATGTTTGCGTCTCCAGTGAGGGGTCCTGGGACTCCTGAGCTCTCGTTTGTGTCAGCAATCCAGGCGGAGCACCCCTAGAGATCACAAAATATCTCCCTATGTACCGAGGCAGACGAGCAGATAAAGGCATACATCAGGAATTAACAGCTATATAGTAAAACACAGAAACAGGATAGTAAAGGCAGAGCAACCTCAGCGTGAATAAACCGGGAACGGGCAATACTGGGTTACCACTAAGGTTGTACACAGAAAAGGCTCAGAACTTCTAACAGCTACAGAAAATGTCAATGCCTCTGTGCAGATTACTCTTACAGATAGTCACCCCGCACGTCCCATTGAAAGGAGGCAGCAGTGGGATTTCTTGGAAAACAGCAATTGCACACTGTTACACATAAAGCCCTTAACACTACATACAAAACAAGACAAAGGATGGGGCAGGATTTGCCTCTTGGAAATCAGGAGCCAACCCCACAGGAAAACACCTACACAGGTGAGGTATAATGGTATACTTACCAGACACAATAGCCCAAGAGGAAAATACAGAGCAAGAGATAGAAAGGAGCCTAAGAACTGAAGCTAATAGTCAGGAGCAGGCTATGTAAAGAAAACTGAAGAACAGGCAAATATACACAGGAATTCTAGGAAACTGAAACAAGAAAGACTAGCTACAAGAGAACTAGAGACTGCAGGAGAAAGAGAACAGAGACTAGGGGCCAGGTCTAAGGCACAGAAGAGAAATTGCAGGCACTAGGTAGAAGTAAAGGAAGAAGTAAGGTGAAAATAATACCAGGAACAGAAGGAACAAACTAGGAAGCAAAGCAGGAACAGGACTGGAAAACAGGCTCAGACTGAAGCAAAGCAGGAACAGGACTGGAAGACAAGCCAACAAGAGGTCTGGTACACAGAGGAACAAACTTCAATGCACGAACAAGGAGGTTCAGGAAATGACAGTTTATAAGCAGTTCAAGGCAGCAGCAAGCCCAGGGCGGAGTCACATGGCTGGGCTGCACAAGAGTGGTCACAGGTGTGTACAATTCCAGTCTCTCAAGTCCTGGAGGTAAGAATCCAGTACAAAGGAACAACAGGAATATTCCTGTAGGAAGCAATGAACAGCAGATTCCTCCTATTACTGACTACTAGGCAGTGCATTATGGGACCTCAAGTCCATGAAGCAAATGAAGGTTTTCAGTAGCACACAATTTCGAAATGGGAAGCAATCAGGATTCAGAAAGGGGCTGTCGATGAGTGCTAATGGTGATTCCTATACTGCAGATGGCTCATGTACAGCGTCCCCCAGATGTGGAATGACAGTCATAACAGTTTGTTGATGTATTGGATCTTGGTAGTCATCACGTTCTGGATGATAACATTGTCCTTCATGAGAGATAGAAAGAAGAGTCTTTAGGGAGAAATGAACTCCTTGAACTTCAGAATGATGAAATGATACGAACACCTTGTTCCAACCAGATACCTTGTACTTTAGGATGTTGCAGGTGAGCTTCCCATCTGGCTAGAGAAGCATTCATGACAATAATTTGAGTAGGTAACTCCTGATGAAAAGGACATTTTCTCAGACGTTTTTGCTTCTTGCACCAGGGCCGTGACTCTAAAGAGTCTGATAAAGGCTGTCATTTCTTCTTTCCAGAAGATGACTCACCTTGAGAGAACTCTTCCTCTGATGTAACTATGTTGGTAGCAAAGCTGATAAGGGGTCTGTTATTGCTGTTGAATGTGATACTGCCAATGAGGAGACTGAACTCTATGTACTGGCAACAGTTGTTTTGCATGTATCATGCTTTGAAGAACTTTCTCCTCTCAAGGCCCACTGCTCTGAGGGTCTCTGCTTCACTCGTCATCTCAACATATAAAAGAGACCCAAAAAGAAGCTCATAGGAGAAAGGGAGATTCCTACTTTTGAGCTGTACTTCATGTCTTAAGGCCATCATGTGTGGCAAAAAGAATCTAGATAGGGAGAAGCTACTTAAGAATTCTGAAGCAGCAATGTCTGCTGAATAAATTGCACCGCTAATGAGTTGGTTGGAAAGTAGAAATCACTCCTGAAGGATTCTCTCAAAATCTTCCCTGTGGATTCCCAGAATGAATGAAATATAGATTACAAATTTCCTCCAATCATAAAAAAAAAACAATGATAGAAAATTATAGCCAGATGACAGAAAACATCAAATTAAATCAAAATCTATTGAAAATTCCACTGAGAGGAGCTTGCAAGAAAACCTAGGGTGTGTTCAAATAGCACTCTCACCTGATCAAGAGGGAGGTAGATACCAGACTATCATTGATAATTGCTGGCACATGGCATGCTGGAATAAGGAAGCTAATAACACAATAAAACAACAGTGCTCATTTTTCATCCTTGGAATTATATGCTGCCTAGCACGATCTTTTCTTCCACTTATTGTAGTTCTGTATTTTCTTTTGAAAAACTGTAGGAAAGTACCCTTTTTTGGCATGGTTACCCCCACGTTTTACCCACTGTCATTGTGTTTTGATGGTGTTCACTGGGATCCTGCTAACCAGGACCCCAGTGACTTTGTCCCTCTAAATTTGGTTGTACCCGATTTTGTACACCTCACAATTGGCATACTGGTGCCCTCATGTAAGCCCCTAGTATAAGGTACCCAGCCCACTGGGGCACCACAGGTTCCCCATGGGCTGCAGTATGTATTATACCACCCATGGGAGCCCATGTAAAATGTGTCTGTAGGCCTGCCATTGCAGCCTGCCTGAAAAGGTGCAAGCACCCTTTCACTACAGGTCACTGTAAGTCACTCCTATTGCAGGCCCTCCTAGACCAAAGGGCAGGGTGATAGTACCTGTGTGAGGGCATGAGCCGAGGTGCCCCCAAAACTAAAGGTCCATTTTCCTGGACTTAGTGAGTGCGGAGAAGCCATTTTCCGTGTGTACTGGACATAGGTCACTACCTATGTCCAGCTACATAATGGTAACTCCAAACCTAGGCACGTTTGGTATCAAACATGTCGGAATCATACCCCACTATTGTTGGCAGTATTGGTTGTATGATTTCATGCACTTTGGGGGCTACTTAGAGGACCCCCAGCTTTGCTCCTACCAGTTTGCAGGGTTTTCACAGGTAGCCCATGCTGCTGCCATCCTACAGAGTGGTCTCTGTCCTCCTGCTGCTTGAACAGCTCAAGCAGGGGAAGGTAGAACAAAGGATTTCCTTTGACAGAGGGAGGCAACACCCTCTCCCTTTGGAAATAGGTGTTAAATGGCTTGGGAGGGGTAGCCTCCCTATGCCACTGCTATGCTTTGAAGGGCACATTTGGTGCCCTCCTTGCATAAACCGGTTTGCACCAGTTTAGGAAACCCCAGTCCTTGTTCTGGTGCGAAACTAGACCAAGGAAAGGTGAGTTACCAGTCACCTGTCCATCATCACCCCAGGGGTGGTGCCCCGAGCTCCTCGAGTTGGCTACTAGACTCTGCCATCTTGAATCCAAGATGGGCAAAGGTCTCTGGGAGCATCTGAGTGGCCAGGTCAGGCAGGTGACGTCACAGCCCCCTCCTGATAGGTCGTCACCCTCCTGGGGTTTCAGGGCTACTTAGGGTCTCCCCCTTGGGTGGGTTCTCAGATTCGACATGCAAGATTCCAGAACGACTCCTCTGCAACATTTACTTCGACCTCGGGCCACAGGAACCCCAACTGGACTTCACAAGAACCTACAATCTGCAGTTCCAGCAACGACTTTGCTCTACAACATTTTATCTCCAGCTCCTTCCAGCAACTGCAGCATTTCCCCAGCTGTGCATCCTCTGAGGGTGACAATTCTTCAGCCTGCACCAAGAAAGAACATCCCTTTGAGTGAAGGGGTCACTCCCCTGCACCCGCAGGTACTAACAGAAATGATTACTGGCTGTGTGGTTCCCCTCTCCTGCAGCTCCACGTGGATCCTGCAACACAGGTGGTGGTCTTGAGTGGTCCCCTCTACCAGCTGCCCAACTCTGAAGGTGGTGAGTCTCTGCCTCCCCTTGCTGGACAGTACTCCTGTGCACCGCGACTCTTGAAGCTACCAAGCCTTGTTCTACCAAGGGATCTTCAGGCTTCATGTAGCCCCAGCCTCCAGCACTGTTCTCTGAGACACGTAGTCTCCTGCCTCCTGCTCCAGCGAGCTGGGACTCCTTTCCAGTTGTGCTGAGTGGGCCTCACTGCGACTCATGTGCCTTCTGCCTGTGAGTTGCCTGTGGGGGCTGCATTCTCCACTCCTTGCTCTCCCCACTGCTAAGGGTCGCCTGGGACTCCCCTCCTTGGGTTGAATCCCCCTTGCACCTTTCTGGTCCCCAGCAGCTCTGCAACTTCTTTTCTGTGACTCTTGCCTTTAGCAAGGCTTAGTGGTGTTTTTTCCACACCAATGATGTACTGCAACTTTTCTTCCAACGTGGGACATAGATTGAATCACTCCTGGAACTCTTTCTCTGATCCTGTGCTGCATAGCTGACTCCTGGTCTTCACTGTCGACCCGCTCCTGCATCTCGAGAAGGGTGGGTAGGGCCTCCTGCCCCAACTGGACACTCCAACTAGAACTGGACTTAGTCCACTTCATTTGCAGGTCCTCCTCTGTCTGGATCCACCTTCTATTTCTTACAGTCTTGCACAGTCCTTTTACAAAGTTTCTTTGTGGGTTTGGGAAAAACAGGGACTTACCTCTTCGTTCCTGGGGAGCACTCTGGTACTTACCTTTTGGGGGTTCCTAGTTCCTCCCGCTCCCCTCTACAGATTCCACTTTCCTAGGTGGGGGCCTGACTTTCACATTCCATTATTTTAGTATATGGTTTGGTCTCCCCCTATGGTCTCTATCGTTTACTGCTACTACACAGTTTTCTATTGCGTTCTATACCCTTTCCTGATTACTAAGGTGTATATAATAGTGTGTTTACTCACCTGCTAGTAGAGCATTGCCTGTACAGTATTTTAGTATTTGTGTCACTAAAATAAAGTACCTTTATTTTTCTAACACTGTTGGTTCTTTCATGTGTAAGTGGTGTGTGACTACAGTAGTATTGCATATCATAGCTTTGCATGTCTCCTATATAAGTCTTGGCTGCTCATTTACAGCTACCTCTAGAGAGCCTGGCTTCCTAGACACTGACTACACCTTACTAATAGGGGATACCTGGACCTGGCTCACCACACACCAGGCCAGCTTCCTACAAAAGAGTTTTATTGATTTTTAACACAGGAGCAAGGAAATGCAGAGAACAATAGCTGTAATACAGTACCATGGTTACACATCAATCTTACATGACTCCATTGTAGTTTCACAATACATTGACTGCCAAGGCCATGTGTAAAAGTACATTGTAGGGAAGTGCCCCTCTTTCTTGGCATGGTTACCCCATTTTCTGCCTGTTGTCAGTGTGTTTGACGGTGTCCACTGGGATCCTGCTAACCAGGTCCCCAGTGGTTATGCTTTCTCCCTTCTAACTTGGTAACTGTACATGTTTCTTCCCACAATTGGCATACTGGTCCCCCCATTTAAGTCCCTAGTATATGGTACCTAGGTTCCCAGGGCAGTGGGGTACCAGGGGATCCCTAAGAGCTGCAGCAGTTATTCTGCCACCCATAGAGAGCCCATGTAAAGGGTTCTGCAGGCATGCCATTGCAGTCTGCGTGAAACAGGTGCATGCACCTGTTTTCACTACAGGTCACTGCATCAGGTCACTATCAGTCACCCCTATGCCAGGCCCTCTCAGCCCAGAAATGGGTGCAGGTAACTGTGTGTGAGGGCACCCATGCACTAGCAGAGGTGCTCCCACAAACTCCGGATCCATTTTCCTGGACTTTGTGAGTGCGGGGACGCCATTTTACGCATGTACTGTACATAGGTCACTACCTATGTCCAGCTACATAATGATAACTCCAAACCAGGGCATGTTTGGTATTAGACATGTCGGAATCATACCCCAATGCTGTTGCAAGTATTTGAAGTATGACTACATGCACTCTGGGGGCTTCCTAGAGGACCCCCAGCAATGCTACCACCAGTCTAACAGAGTTGTCCGGGCAGCCCAAGCTGCTGCCACTCCTCAGACATGTTTCTCCCCTCCCGCTGCTTAATCTGATAAAGTCCAGGACGGCAGAACAAAGGATTTCCTTTGGGAGAGGGAGGTAACACCCTCTCTCTTTGGAAATAGGTGTGACTGGCTTGGGGGGTGGTTGCTCCCCCACGCCACTGGCATGGTTTGAAGGTCACATTTGGTGCCCTCCGTGCATAACCCAGCCCACACCATTTCAGGGACACCCAGTCACTGCTCCGGCAACAAACTGGACAATGGTAAAGGGAGTGACCACTCCCCTGTCCATCACCACCCCAGGAGTGGTGCTCAGAGCTCCTCGAAAGGGTACCTGGGTTCTGCCATCTTGTTTCCAAGGTTGTCGTGGAACTCTAGGAGCACCTGAGTGGCCAGGCCAGGCAGGTGATGTCAGAGCCCCCTCCTGATAGGTGCTTGCCTGGCTAAGTGACCAATCCTCCATTAAGGGCTATTAACGGTTTCTCTCTTGGGTGGGTCCTCCGATTCGGCTTGCAAGACTCCAGAGCAGGATTCTTCTGCAACCTCCATTTCGACTTCTGGCCACTAGAACTGCGACTGGACCCTCCAGGAACAGACAACGCTGCAAACCACGAAGAGGACTGTTCTGCAACTTTGTTTCCACAACTCCTGCCAGCTTTGCAACATTTACCAGGCCGTGCATCCTCAGAAGACAGCAACTCTTCAGCCTGCAGTAGGAGGAGGAATCTCCCTTGGAGTGAAGGAGTCACTCCCTTGCATCCGCAGGCACCTGCTGCACTGACTAGCGGCTGTGTGGATCCCCCCCCCCCATCTTAAGCTGCGTGGATCCTGCATCACGGGTGGTGGGCCGGAGTAGTCCTCTTGGTCCTCTCTGTCACCTGTCCAACTTTGGTGGAGGTAAGCCTTTGCTTTCCCATGCAGCTGCCAAGGCCTGTTTGCATCTCCTCCAAGGGATCTTCAGGCAAGATGTAGCTCTGGTCCCCAACAATTCTTCCTGGCACGCTCAGCCCTCTGTGTGTTTCTCCTGCGGCGGGGAATCCCTTCCTGTCGTGCTGCATGGGCTCCTACTGCAACTTCTGTGTCCTCATCCTGAGGGTGCTTGCTGCCTCCGCTCCTGCGGACTCTCTGCGATGCTGAGGGTACCCTGTGACTCCACCTCCTGGGCCTTGCTGGTCCCCGGCAGCACCACTTTTCCACGAATCACGAGTTTGCCGTTGCCAAGGCTTGTTGGTGAAATTCCTGAACCAACACCCATCTGCAATCTTCATGTCAGCGTGGGGCATCTTCTGCATCCATAAGGAACTCTTCTCCGGCTGCAGTGCTGACCTGTTCTTCCTCATTGTCGACCAACTCCTGCAAGTACAGCTGGGTGGCTAGTAGCTCCTGCTCCTCCTGGACTCCACTATGACTCTTGGACTTGGTCTCTTCTCTCCACAGGTGGTCTTCTCCAGGAATCCACCCACCACTGGTTTCTTGAAGTCTTGACTGGGTGTATTTTCTTCTTTTTCCTCATTTTTGGGGAAATCCAATGATTAACTCCTGCGCTCCTGGTTGCAGGGGGGTGTTGTGTAGCTTACCTCTGTGGTTTTCTAGTACCCCCAGCTCCCGTCTACACATTCCACTTCCATGGTGGGGGTCCTGTTTTCGCATTCCATTTTGTTAGTATATGGTTTGGGCTCCCCCTAGGGTCACTATTGATTATCTACATTTGCACTGTTTTCCAACTTTTTCTATGCCTATTTCGGATTACTAGTGTACTTATTTAGTGTGTTTACTTACCTCCTAAGGAAGTATTGCCTTTTTAGTAATTTTGGTATTTTGTCACTAAATGAAAATGTCACTTACCCAGTGTACATCTGTTCGTGGCATCAGTCGCTGGAGATTCACATGTTCTGCATAGCTCGCCATCTGGTGTTGGGTCGGAGTGTTACAAGTTGTTTTTCTTCGAAGAAGTCTTTCGAGTCACGGGACCGAGTGACTCCTCCTTTTGTCTCCATTGCGCATGTGCGTCGACTCCATCTTCGATTGTTTTCCCCGCAGAGGGTGAGGTAGGAGTTGTGTTGTAGTAATAGTGCCCATGCAATGGAGTGACTAAGTATGTACCTATTTAAGGTTAAAATAATATATATACAAATGTACAAAGTTGAAGCTAACTTCCAAACTGCTACAGGCTCCCGGGGAGGTGGGTGGGCACATGTGAATCTCCAGCGACTGATGCCATGAACAGATGTACACTGGGTAAGTGACATTTTCAGTTCGATGGCATCTGTCGCTGTAGATACACATGTTCTGCATAGACTAGTAAGCAGTTATCTCCCCAAAAGCGGTGGCTCAGCCTGTAGGAATGGAAGTGGTTTGAAATAATGTTCTTAACACGGCTTGACCTACTGTGGCTTGCTGTGCGGATAACACGTCTACACAGTAGTGCTTAGTGAACGTGTGTGACGTAGACCATGTGGCTGCCTTACATATTTCTTGCATTGGGATGTTTCCTAGAAAGGCCATGGTAGCACCTTTTTTTCTGGTTGAGTGTGCCCTTGGTGTAATGGGCAGTTGTCGTTTTGCTTTAAGGTAGCAGATTTGGATGCATTTAACTATCCATCTGGCTATACCTTGTTTTGATATTGGGTTTCCTGCATGAGGTTTTTGAAATGCAATAAATAGTTGTTTAGTCTTTCTGATGTTTTTCGTTCTGTCAATGTAGTACATTAATGCTCTTTTGACATCTAATGTATGTAGTGCCCTCTCAGCTACGGAATCTGGCTGTGGGAAGAACACTGGTAGTTCCACTGTTTGGTTTAGGTGGAACGGTGAAACAACCTTTGGTAAAAATTTTGGATTAGTCCTTAGGACGACTTTATTTTTGTGTAGTTGTATAAAAGGTTCTTGTATTGTAAACGCCTGAATTTCGCTTACTCTTCTTAGAGATGTAATGGCGATGAGAAATGCAACCTTCCAGGTTAGGAACTGTATTTCGCAAGAGTGCATGGGTTCAAAAGGTGGACCCATGAGTCTTGTTAAGACAACATTCAAGTTCCATGAAGGAACAGGTGGTGTTCTTGGTGGTATTATTCTTTTAAGGCCTTCCATGAATGCTTTAATGACTGGTATCCTATATAGGGAAGTTGAATAGGTAGTCTGCAGGTATGCAGATATTGCCGCAAGGTGTATTTTAATGGAAGAGAAGGCTAGGTTAGATTTTTGTAAGTGAAGCAAGTAACCCACTACGTCCTTTGGAGTTGCGTGTAAAGGTTGGATCTGATTATGATGGCAGTAGCAGACAAACCTCTTCCATTTACTTGCATAGCAGTGCCTAGTGGACGGCCTTCTGGCTTGCTTTATGACGTCCATACATTCTTGAGTAAGTTGTAAGTGTCCGAATTCTAGGATTTCAGGAGCCAGATTGCTAGATTCAGCGATGCTGGATCTGGATGTCTGATCTGTTGGTTGTGTTGTGTTAACAGATCCGGCCTGTTGGGCAATTTGATGTGGGGTACTACTGATAGGTCTAGCAGTGTTGTGTACCAGGGTTGCCTTGCCCAAGTTGGTGCTATTAAAATGAGTGAGTTTGTTTTGACTCAATTGGTTTACCAGATAAGGAAGGAGAGGGAGAGGAGGAAAAGCGTAGGCAAATATCCCTGACCAGTTCATCCATAGGGCATTGCCTTGGGACTGCCTGTGTGGGTATCTGGATGCGAAGTTTTGGCATTTTGCGTTCTCTCTTGTTGCAAACAAGTCTATTTGAGGTGTTCCCCAGAGTCTGAAGTAAATGTTTAGAATTTGGGGGTGAATTTCCCATTCGTGGACCTGTTGGTGATCTCGAGAGAGATTGTCTGCAAGTTGATTCTGGATCCCTGGAATAAACTGCGCTATTAGGCGAATGTGGTTGTGAATTGCCCATCGCCATATCTTCTGTGCTAGAAGGCTCAACTGCGTTGTGTGTCCCCCCCTGTTTGTTTAGATAATACATTGTTGTCATGTTGTCTGTTTTGACAAGAATGTATTTGTGAGTTATAATTGGTTGGAAAGCCCTTAATGCTTGAAAAACTGCTAGCATTTCTAGGTGATTTATATGCAGTTTTGTTTGATGTACTTTCCATTGTCCTTGTATGCTGTGTTGATCGAGGTGTGCTCCCCACCCTGTCATGGAAGCATCTGTTGTTATTACGCATTGTGGCACTGGGTCTTGGAATGGCCGCCCTTTGTTTAAATTTATACTGTTCCATCATAGAAGCGAGAGGTAAGTTTGGCGGTCTATTAACACCAGATCTAGAAGGTGACCCTGTGCTTCTGACCATTGTGATGCTAGGCACTGTTGTAAGGGCCTCATGTGTAGTCTTGCGTTCGGGACAATGGCTATGCATGAAGACATCATGCCTAGGAGTTGTAATATCATCTTTGCTTGTATTGTTTGTGTTGGATACATGCGTTGTATGATCTTGTTGAAATTTTGAATTCTTTGTGGACTTGGAGTGGCTACTCCTTTTGTTGTGTCTATTATGGCTCCCAGGTATTGTTGTACTTTGCAAGGCAAAATGTTGGATTTTGCAAAGTTGACGGTGAACCCTAGTTTGTAAAGGGTTTGTATGATTTGATTTGTGTGTTGTAAGCACTTTGTTAGTGAATTGGTTTTGATTAGCCAGTCTAGATACGGGAATACATGTATTTGCTGCCTTCTGATGTGTGCAGCCACTACTGCTAGACATTTTGTAAAGACTCTTGGTGCGGTTGTTAAACCAAAAGGCAATACTTTGAATTGGTAATGTATTCCTTTGAATACGAACCGTAGGTATTTCCTGTGCGACGGATGTATTGGTATATGGAAATACACATCTTTGAGGTCTAAGGTTGTAATGTAGTCCTGTAGTTTTAGCAATGGTAACACTTCTTGTAGCGTGACCATGTGAAAGTGGTCTGATTTGATGTAGGTGTTTAGTATTCTGAGGTCTAGGATTGGTCTCAGTGTTTTGTCCTTTTTTGGTATTAAGAAGTACAGTGAATAGACTCCTGTGTTTGTTTGTGTGTTTGGTACTAATTCGATTGCATTCTTTTGCAATAGTGCTTGAACTTCTATTTCCAGGAGTTCGGAATGTTGTTTTGATAAATTCTGTGCTTTTGGTGGTATGTTTGGAGGGAATTGTAGGAATTCTATGCAATAACCATGTTGGATAATTGCTAAGACCCAAGTGTCTGTAGTGATTTCCTCCCATGCTTTGTAATAATGACCTATTCTTCCCCCCACTGGTGTTGTGTGACATCTGAGTCACTGCTTGGTTGTAGGGGTTTTTGGGCTTTGAAATTTTCCTCTATTCCTAGGGAATTGCCCTCCTCTGTATTGGCCCCGAAAGCCTCCCCTGTACTGTCCCTGGTAGCTGGACGGTGTTGCCTGCGAGGTGCTGGCTTGTGTGGCCTGACCCCGAAACCCCCCTCTAAAGGGTGTCTTGCGGAAGGTGCTGTAGGTTCCTCTGCTCTGCGGGGAGTAGAGCGCGCCCATGGCTTTAGCAGTGTCAGTGTCTTTTTTAAGTTTTTCGATTGCCGTGTCCACTTCTGGTCCGAACAGTTGTTTTTCGTTGAATGGCATATTGAGCACTGCCTGCTGTATCTCTGGTTTGAACCCAGACGTTCTTAGCCATGCGTGCCTTCTAATGGTCACAGATGTATTAATTGTTCTTGCAGCTGTGTCTGTTGCGTCCATAGAAGAACGTATCTGGTTATTTGATATGTTCTGCCCTTCCTCAACCACCTGCTTTGCCCTCTTTTGTAGTTCCTTGGGAAGATGCTCGATGAGGTGTTGCATCTCATCCCAATGGGCTCTGTCATAGCGCGCAAGTAGTGCTTGAGAGTTAGCGATGCGCCACTGGTTTGCAGCTTGTACTGCGACTCTTTTCCCAGCTGCATCGAACTTGCGGCTCTCTTTATCTGGGGGTGGTGCATCCCCAGATGTGTGGGAGTTGGCTCTTTTCCGAGCTGCTCCTACTACGACGGAATCTGGTGGCAGCTGTGTGGTGATGAAAACAGGGTCCGTAGGAGGTGCCTTATACTTCTTTTCCACCCTTGGCGTTATTGCCCTACTTTTGACCGGCTCCTTGAATATTTCCTTTGCGTGCCGAAGCATACCTGGCAGCATAGGCAGGCTTTGGTAGGAGCTGTGGGTGGAGGAGAGGGTGTTGAATAAAAAGTCATCCTCGACTTGTTCTGAGTGGAGGTTTACGTTGTGGAATTGTGCTGCTCTAGCCACCACTTGAGAGTATGCTGAGCTGTCTTCTGGTGGTGAGGGCTTTGTTGGATATGCCTCCGGACTGTTGTCCGACACCGGGGCGTCATATAAGTCCCAAGCGTCTTGATCCTGGTCACCTTGGCTCATGGTGGTGTGAGCCGGGGAATGTGACGGAGTTTGCGCTGGTGAGACGTTAATTACAGGTGGAGGAGAGGGTGGCGGAGTCACCTTTTTCACCATTTTGGTTTGTGGCGCCTGGTCTGTTTGAAACTCCAGTCTCCTTTTTCTCCTAATAGGGGGAAGGGTGCTTATTCTTCCCGTTCCCTGCTGTATGAAAATAAGTTTTTGCGTATGGTCCACTTCGGTGGACTGCAGCTCTTCCTCAAACCTATGCTTTCGCATCTGAGAGGACAGTGATTGTTCCTCTGTATAAGAGCCTGGACCTGGGTTGGTAACGGGTTGTTTCGGCACCGAAACCCTGCCTGTATCTCTTTTTGGCTCCGAGGTGGCTTTTTTCTTTTTGGGCCTCGAAACCTCTCGGCGTCGAGCTTCGTCGGTGCCGCTGTCTCGCCGTCGAGCCACTTCTACACCGCTATCTCGGTGTCGTTGCTTTTCTCCAGCACTTTCTCGATCCCGAGAAGGCTGCGTGCCGGTGTCTCGACCGGAGTCGGACGATCACGGCACTGTTTTGGCCTTTTTCGGTGCCGATGGTCGGTCACCGAATTGATGGGTGGAGCCATGGCCTGGTGGCAGTGGCGTCCCCTGGGCCTTGTCACTTTTCTTCTGTGTCGTTTTCGACGTCTTACTCACGGTTCTTTGATCGTCGAATTCCTCGGAGTCCGATTCGTGGATCTAAAAGGTTTCTTCTTCCTCTTGTTCCTCGAACTCTCGGTGCGCTGTCGGCGTGGACGCCATCTGAAGTCTCCTGGCTCGACGGTCACGGAGTGTCTTTCGGGACCGGAACGCACGACAGGCCTCGCAAGTCTCTTCACTGTGCTCAGGCGACAGGCACAGGTTACAGACCAAATGTTGGTCTGTATACGGGTATTTGTTGTGGCATTTGGGACAAAAACGGAACGGGGTCCGTTCCATCGACGTTGTTCGACACGCGGTCGGGCCGACCAGGCCCCGACGGGGGATCGAAACTACCCCGAAGGGCACTGGAGCACGTCGATCTTCGATGCGGTGTTGACTCTAACTACGCCGATCCCGAACGCAACAATACCGACGAAAATCTTCCGATCCTAACTAACTTTCCGTTCCGAAACTCGGAGCGACAGGAACATGTCCGAACCCGATGGCGGAAAGAAAACAATCGAAGATGGAGTCGACGCCCATGCGCAATGGAGACAAAAGGAGGAGTCACTCGGTCCCGTGACTCGAAAGACTTCTTCGAAGAAAAACAACTTGTAACACTCCGACCCAACACCAGATGGCGAGCTATGCAGAACATGTGTATCTACAGCGACAGATGCCATCGAACATAAAGTACCTTTATTTTTGTAACACTGTGTGGTTTCTTTCATGTGTGTAAGTGCTGTGTGACTACAGTGGTATTGCATTGAGCTTTAGATAAGCCATGGCAGCTCATCCACAGCTACCTCTAGAGCCTGGCTTCTAGACAATGCCTACACTTCACTAAGAGGGGATATCTGGACCTCTTATAAGATCTAAGTACCTTAGGTACCCATCACACACCAGGTCAGCTTCCTACATACAGCCTGTTTGTTCATGGTGCCTTGAGGGTGGTGTCCCCTCTCCGTATTTTCAATCCCACAGTGATTGCCCATGGACAACGAGCACACGGCTCCAGTTGTATCCCCCTGTAGTCCACCCAATCCTTCCAAATCTTGAAATGCTTCTGGTGACATCCCCTGGACAGGTATATCGGATGTTCCAGCCTCATACTGTGGTCCATGCATGTGGCTCATGCCTCTACTGGGGGGGGGGGGCTCAGTTGCCTTCTAGCAATGTTCCTCCTGGTGACTAACAGTCTCAGCCATAGGAGCGCTTTCTGCTATCGCGTGCCCACCAGGTTGTCTGTGATATGAAGGAGTATGAGCATAGGATCACAGGGAATGGCCCAACCGAGCACCTTCGAATCGACCTAGCAGTCCTACCCAGAGGCGGACCAGACCAAGGCAATGGCAAAATATATGTGGTAAGTCACCCTGCAGCTCACCACACCGCAGGTAATTACCTCGCAGAGACCAGGATCATGCGATGCAGTCAGGATCTAGTGAGGTAAAATCCTGTGGAGTATCTTTAGTTGTGTTAAACTAAATTGTGAGGCATTGACTGCTTCCCTTGGGGTCTCCACTGCTTCCCTCCAGTCCTCATCCTCAAATAGACCCAACTTCCTCTACTACACCCTTCTGACCCCTTCCATCGGGTCAGGGAGACTGCGCACCAACATTTAGAATATGTCAGACTGCATGTGCCCTGTGATATTCGTAAGGAGGATCTTAGCCTCCATCGGGAAGAACGCTGGGATGCCCTCTGTCAGCAGAGAAGGGACTGGCGGAGCTGCAAACACCGGAAAAAGTGGGTGAGGTGCAAGTCATATTCCTCTTGGAAGGACTTCAGCATCCCCACATGGAGTACATCTCCCAATGTAGAAATGCCTATGATAGCCCAAGCGGAAAAGCCCCAAAAGGCTGCAACCTGTGGGAGTCGAACACCCTGCTACAACGGGAATCTCTAGAGGCAGACATCCGTCCACCCTGTTCTCTTCACGGTTGTGCTCCAAATCTCGAGCACCAGCCGTGTGGCCGGGGGAAGTACCATGGGGATCGTATCTCCATACAACGAGTGAGAGAGGTCCAGGTCTCCCAGCATTCAACCATCAGCTACGTACACAGGGTCTCGGAAGCCGCTAAAACACCACTCATTCACGAGTAAGTGGGCTTCCCAGTAATAAACAAGTATGGCTAGGGTAGCAACTCTACAATCAATCATGCCCCCCCCAAAAAAAAAATTTATCATCGGTTTCTAACACTTCCTCAAAGCAATGAGGAGTGTACCTCCCCTTCTAAGCAACAATCTAAGCAGTGCATTGACATTAATGAAGAAGGTTTTAGTAATCCGGTATGAGTGGTTCTGCAAGTGGTACAGGAGACATAGCAGGGAGACCATCTTGAAAATTGCTGAACGCTCCATCAGAGGACAATGTGAGAGCAGACCAGAACTTAATGTCTCGTCCAAGACACATCAGCTGAGGCTCCAGATTGCGATCTAAGGAACGGGTCACAAATTAGATGCCAATTAACACTGTTGTAAGCATACCCTGGGTAATTTCATGAATGAGTGTAAAAACATCTATACAGGAATAGCAAATTTTAATTTATGTTTTGGTTAGTAATATTATGGTTTGGAGCAGTCTGTAAAAGCAACCATTTTAAGGAAATTGTTGTTTTTTGACTATACCAATGCAGCATTGGTTTTGGGGAGTTTAAATATTCAGGCAAAATGCTGGTTTGCAGTTTGACAAAGGCACTAGGTGCCAAAACGCAATCTGCTCTCATAAGGAATTATTTAAAACAAAACATTTTTTCTCCCACATAGAGTGCCTTTTGTCTCATTTAGATTCTGCAGCCAGATTACATTTGCTTTTCTTTGAAAACTAAGACAATCAATACAATTCTTCTTTTTGAAGAACAAAAGCGGGCTATAGGAAGCCTTCCACAAACCTTTATTTAAAAGGAAAGGGGATATGAGGCATTGTTAACCCATAGGCTGCTTTCACAGAGTAAGCATAAAACTGGCACTGTGCCTTTAAGAACATCATAGAACCCCTGTATCCAATCATATCCTACAGATTACAGTTAGGTCAGGTCATTTTACGGAAAAACTAAAGATTCCATACACAGACAATTTGCTGAGAGTTGTAATGGCTTCAGTCCAGGGAGGTGGTTTGCTTATGACTCATGAGGATTTCCCTGCAAAAGAACTAAGATTACAGGTAAGGATAAGTTATTTACTTGTAAATCCTAGTTCTCTTCCAGGGGTATCCATATCAAAGTCAAACACTGAATATTCCCACCCACGTGCAGGGACCCCAGATCATACAGAAACACACATGTATATGTTTTCCCCGCAGAGGGTGAGGTAGGAGTTGTGTATTATAGTAATAGTGCCCATGCAATGGAGTGAATATGTATGTACATAATGTAGTTTAAAGTGATATATTTACAAATGTTCAAGATCAACTTCGAAACGGCTACAGGCTCCCGGGGAGGCGGGTGGGCGCATGTGAATCTGCAGCGACTCATGCCACAAACAGATGTACCCTGGGTAAGTGACATTTTCCGTTCGATGGCATGTGTAGCTGCAGATACACATGCTTTGCATAGACTAGTAAGCAGTTATCTCCGCAAAAGCGGTGGTTCAGCCTGTAGGAGTTGAAGTTGTTTGAAACAATGTCCGTAGTACTGCTTGGCCTACTGTGGCCTGTTGTGCCGTTAACACATCCACGCAGTAGTGTTTGGTAAATGTATGAGGCGTAGACCATGTGGCTGCCTTACCTATTTCAGTCATTGGAATATTTCCTAGAAAGGCCATGGTAGCACCTTTCTTTCTAGTCGAGTGTGCCTTTGGTGTAATAGGCAGTTCTCTTTTTGCTTTGAGATAACAAGTTTGAATGCATTTAACTATCCATCTAGCAATGCCTTGTTTTGAAATTGGATTTCCTGTATGAGGTTTTTGGAAAGCAATAAATAATTGTTTTGTTTTCCGAATTTGTTTTGTTCTATCAATGTAGTACATTAACGCTCTTTTGATGTCTAATGTATGTAGTGCTCTTTCAGCTACTGAATCTGGCTGTGGGAAGAACACTGGTAGTTCTACTGTTTGATTCAAGTGGAACAGTGATATGACTTTTGGTAAGAACTTAGGATTTGTTTGTAAGACTACTTTATGCTTGTGTACCTGAATAAATGGTTTTTGTATGGTAAATGCCTGTATCTCACTTACTCTTCTTAGAGATGTGATAGCAATTAGAAATGCAACTTTCCATGTTAAGTATTCTATTTCACATGAGTGCATAGGTTCGAAAGGTGGACCCACGAGTCGTGTTAGGACAATATTGAGGTTCCACGAAGGAACTGGTGGTGTTCTTGGTGGTATAATTCTCTTTAGGCCTTCCATAAACGCTTTTATGACTGGTATCCTAAATAATTAAGTTGAGTGCGTAATTTGCAGATAAGCTGAAATTGCGGTAAGCTGTATTTTAATGGATGAAAAAGCTAGCTTTGACTTTTGCAAATGTAGTAAGTAGCTTACAATGTCTTTAGCAGATGTGTGTAATGGCTGGATTTGATTATTATGGCAATAATAAACACATCTTTTCCACTTATTTGCATAGCAATGTCTAGTGGTTGGTTTCCTAGCTTGTTTTATGACCTCCATACATTCCTGTGTAAGGTCTAAGTGTCCGAATTCTAAGACTTCAGGAGCCAAATTGCTAGATTCAGCGATGCTGGATTTGGGTGTCTGATCTGTTGTTTGTGTTGAGTTAACAGATCTGGTCTGTTTGGTAGTTTGAGGTGAGGCACTATTGAGAGGCCTAGTAGTGTTGTGTACCAAGGTTGTCTTGCCCAAGTTGGTGCTATTAGTATGAGTCTGAGTTTGTTTTGACTCAATTTGTTTACCAGATATGGAAGGAGTGGGAGAGAGGGGAAAAGCGTATGCAAATATCCCTGACCAACTCATCCATAACGCATTGCCCTGAGACTGATGCTGTGGGTATCTGGATGCGAAGTTTTGGCATTTTGCGTTTTCTTTTGTTGCAAATAGGTCTATTTGTGGTGTTCCCCATCTTTGGAAGTAAGTGTTTAGTATTTGGGGGTGAATCTACCATTCATGGATCTGTTGGTGATCCCGAGAGAGACGGTCGGCTAACTGATTTTGAATCCCTGGAATAAACTGCGCTATTAGGCGAATGTGGTTGTGAATCGCCCAATGCCATATTCTCTGTGCCAGGAGACACAACTGTGTTGAGTGTGTTCCTCCCTGTTTGTTCAGATAATACATCGTTGTCATGTTGTCTGTTTTGACAAGAATGTGTTTGTGGCTTATTATGGGTTGAAATGCTTTCAACGCTAGAAATACTGCCAGTAGTTCTAAGTGATTTATGTGAAACTGTCTTTGCTGAGTGTCCCATTGTCCCTGGATGCTGTGTTGATTGAGGTGTGCTCGCCACCCTATCTTTGAGGCAACTGTAGTTATTACGTATTGAAGCACTGGGTCTTGGAAAGGCCACCCTTGGTTTAAATTTATACTGTTCCACCATAGAAGCGAGGTGTATGTTTGGGGGTCTATCAACACTAGATCTAGAAGTTGACCCTGTGCCTGTGACCATTGTGATGCTAGGCACTGTTGTAAGGGCCGCATTTGTAATCCGGCGTTTGGGACAATGGCTATGCATGAGGACATCATGCCTAGTAGTTTCATCACCATCTTTACCTGTATCTTTTGTTTTGGATACATGGCCTGTATTACATTGTGAAATGCTTGTACTCTTTGTGGACTTGGAGTGGCAACCCCTTTTGTTGTGTTGATTGTTGCCCCTAAGTATTGCTGTGTTTGACACGGCTGAAGATGTGACTGTGTAGTTGAGTGAGAAACCTAGTTTGTGGAGAGTTTCTATGACATACTTTGTGTGTTGTGAACACCGTTCTTGCGTGTTGGTTTTGATAAACCAATCGTCCAGGTACGGGAACACGTGTATTTGCTGTCTTCGGATATGAGCAGCTACTACTGCCAGGCATTTTGTAAAAACTCTTGGCGCAGTTGTTATCCCGAATGGCAACACTTTGAATTGGTAATGTACCCCTTGGAATACAAACCTTAAGTACTTTCTGTGTGAAGGATGTATCGGTATATGGAAGTATGCATCCTTTAGGTCTAGTGTTGTCATGTAGTCTTGTTGTTTGAGCAATGGGATTACGTCCTGTAATGTCACCATGTGAAAGTGATCTGATTTGATGTAGGTATTTAACGTTCTGAGATCTAATATAGGTCTTAGAGTTTTGTCCTTTTTGGGTATGAGAAAGTGCAGAGAGTAAACTCCTGTTCCTTTCTGATGAATTGGTACTAATTCTATTGCTTCTTTTTGTAGCAACGCTTGGACCTCTAGTCCTAGAAGGTCTATGTGTTGTTTTGACATATTGTGTGTTTTCGGTGGGACGTTTGGAGGGAATTTGAGAAATTATATGCAATAACCATCCTGGATAATTGCTAAGACCCAAGTGTCTGTTGCTATTTCCTCCCAATGTTTGTAAAACATGGTTAGTCTCCCCCCCACAGGTGTTATGTGTTGGGGATTTGTGACATGGAAGTCACTGCTTGTTTTGAGGAGTTTTGGGACTTTGGAACTTCCCTCTATTCTTTTGGAATTGTCCCCCTCTATATTGTCCCTGAAAACTTCCCCGCTGATATTGGCTCTGATAAGTGGGCCATGTTTGTGAGGTTGTGGGTTCTGTAGTTTGTCCTCGAAACCCCCCTCTAAACTGCGTTTTGCGAAATGTGCCTCTGCTCTGTGGGGAGTAGAGTGCGCCCATGGCTTTGGCCATATCAGTGTCCTTTTTTAGTTTTTCTATAGCAGTGTCCACCTCCGGCCCAAACAACTGCTGTCCGTTAAAAGGCATATTCAGCACGACTTGTTGTATTTCCTGCTTGAATCCTGACGTACGTAGCCATGCGTGTCTCCTTATGGTTACTGCTGTATTTACTGTCCTAGCAGCTGTATCTGTTGCATCCATTGCTGACCGTATCTGGTTATTTGAGATACTTTGTCCTTCCTCCACCACTTGTTGTGCCCTTTTTTGAAACAATTTGGGTAAGTGTTCAATGAAATGCTGCATTTCGTCCCAATGAGCCCTGTCATATCTTGCCAGCAGTGCTTGTGAATTGGCAATGCGCCATTGGTTGGCCGCTTGTGCTGCAACCCTTTTCCCTGCAGCGTCGAACTTGCGACTCTCCTTGTCTGGAGGTGGTGCGTCTCCCGAGGTGTGAGAGTTTGCTCTCTTGCGAGCTGCCCCTACTACCACAGAGTCTGGTGTTAATTGCTGCGTAATATATACAGGGTCTGTTGGCGGTGGCTTGTACTTTTTCTCCACCCTTGGAGTAATGGCCCTGCCCTTCACGGGCTCCTGAAACACCTGTTTTGAGTGTTTTAGCATTCCAGGTATCATAGGTAAGCTTTGGTATTGGCTATGAGTGGAGGACAGTGTGTTAAACAAAAAGTCATCCTCAATAGGTTCTGCATGTAAGGTGACATTATGAAATGCTGCTGCTCTTGACACCACCTTTGTGTAGGCTGTACTGTCCTCAGGTGGCGACGGCCTCGCTGGGTAACAGTCTGGGCTGTTATCTGACACCGGCGCATCAAAGATCCCATGCGTCGGGATCATCCTGACTCATTCCAGTATGAGTTGGGGATTGCATCAGTGGTGGAGTGGCTACCGGTGATGTGTGGGTTGATGGTGGTGGAGACGGTGGCGGAGTTGTTTGTCTTGCCACCTTTGCCTGTGGCTGCTTGTCCTTTTCTTGAAAGGCAAGTCTTCTTTTCATCCTAATAGGTGGAAGAGTACTTATCTTCCCTGTGTCCTTTTGGATGTGGAGCCTTCTCTGAGTGTAGTCTGGCTCCATTGACTCTAGTTCTTGTCCTAACTTATCTCCTTGCATTTGGGAGGACAGTCCCTGTTCCTCTGTGTAGGAACCTGATTTCGGTTCCGAGGCTGGATGTTTCAGAATGGAAACCTTTTCGGAAGCCTTTTTCGGCTCCGACGACACTTTCTTTACTTTAGGCGTCCCAGTTTCTCGGTGCCGAACTTGCTCGGACCCGCTGCCTCGGGGTCGAGGTTGCAGTGTGCCAGTATCTCGACCGGAGTCGGATGACTGCGACACATGCGTGCCCTTTTTCGGTGCCGATGATCGGTCACCTATTTTTCGGGTTAAGCCATGGCCTGTTGGCGGTGGCGTCCCCTGGGCTTTTGTGGTCTTCTCGTGAGTTTTGTGTGTCGACGTCTTACTCACGGTTTTAGGCGTCTCTTCGGGATCGAGCTCGTCCGAGTTCTACTCCTGGATGGAGAAGGTTTCTTCTTCCTCCTCGAAGTGTCTTTGTCCTGTAGGTGCCGACGCCATTTGCAGTCTTCTTGCTCTTCGGTCTCTTAATGTCTTCCTCGACCGAAATGCTCTACAGGCTTCACAAGTATCTTCTCTGTGTTCTGGAGACAAACACAAGTTACAGACCAGATGCTGATCTGTATAAGGATACTTGTTGTGACATTTGGGGCAGAAGCGGAATGGGGTCCGTTCCATCAGCCTTGAAGAGACACGTGGTCGGGCCGACCAGGCCCCGACGGGGGATTGAAAAAACCCTGAAGGGCCACCGGAGCTCTTCCAAATATCGGTGTCGATCTGTTGGAACTAACCCAATACCGAACGCAAACAATACCGTCAAATTTTCCGAGATTCTAACTATCTTTCCGAACCGAAACGCGGAGCGAAAAGGAACACGTCCGAACCCGATGGCGGAAAGAAAACAATCTAAGATGGAGTCGACGCCCATGCGCAATGGAGCCGAAATGTGAGGAGTCCCTCGATCTCGTGACTCGAAAGACTTCTTCGAAGAAAAACAACTTGTAACACTCCGAGCCCAACACTATATATATATATATATATATATATATATATATATATATATATATATATATACACATATATAGAGTTTCCAACACTCCTTAAAATAACAGGAGACCCAGGACACCTCCAAAGTGCAATTTAATTTATTCGTGCTGAAATAAATTAAATTGCACTTTAAAGGTGTCCTGGGTCTCCTGTTATTTTAAGGAGTGTTGGAAACTTTATTAGGGCTTCTCGGAGCCCATCCAGGACAGCTGTAATAATGCAGTCTATGCTGACACAGGCTAAAAATGCAATTTTCAGACGTTTTTCTTAAATCAAACTCCTCAATTAGAGGTAAAAGCGTTCTGCAATCAAAGAAGAGAGCATAGAAAGTGTATACTATTCCATGTAAAAAAGAAAAACTGCACTAAAAAAAAAAACAGAGGCATTATAGAGCCCATAGGCTGCATCCAAATTAACATAGCAGAACCAAAAAATTGGCACTGTGCCTTTATGGCCCTGAGCACCTCCAGTATCCCACCATGCCTCAGAGGTGAGAGCGAGGTCACAGTTGGGTTACAGTTAGGTCAGTACTTTTTTACGGTGATAAGAGGAGTGGGCTAGACACATTAAACTGCTCCAGGGAGGAGGGTGGTTTGCTTATGACTTTGATGAGAATACCCCTGGAAAAGAACTGTGATTTACAGGTAAGTAACTTATCCTTCTCTTCCAGGGGATCCTCATCAATAGTCATAAACACTGAATAGATTAGCAAGCCCATCCCATACTCCTGCAGACGGAGAGGTAGAAGCACAAGCAGTTTACTTGGCTTAGTTAAATACATTTCTTAATGAAGCATGACCCAATTAAATGTTTGTCTTATCATCTGAATCTAGACAGTAGTGCTTTGTAAAAGTATGTACCGATCTCTATGTTGCACCCTTGCAAATTTCAGAGATGAGTACATTCCTGAGAATGGCTGTTGTTGCCACCTTGCCCCTTGTGGAATGAGCTTTAGGCATGGCAGTCAATTGTTTGTTAGCCAATTGGTATGCAATCAAAATACATGAGACTATCCACACAGAAATAGTCCGTTCTGAGGCCGCCCTGCCCGTTCTCATGTGGTCATAATTTATTAATAATTGATCAGATTGTCTGATGTCTTTAGTCTTATCAGGCTAAAACTTTAACACTCATTTCAAGTCTAGGGAGCGCAAAGTTCTCTCTACTGGTGTAGATGGTTTGGGGAAGAATGTTGGAAGAGATATGGTCTGATTAATATGAAAGTCAGAAACCACCTTAGGTAAGAACCCAGGATGGGTCCGTAAACCACTGTTACCATGAAACAATGTAAAGGGCTCTTTTGAACAAAGAGCCTGAATTTCGCTGACTCTTCAGGCTGAAGAAAATCGCAACAAAAAAAGCTGTCTTCCATGTTGCAAAGAGGCTTTGTGTATAGGCTCAAAGGAAGGACCCATGAGTCTAGACAAGACCACGTTCAATTCCCACGGATAAGATGTACGAACTGGTGGGAACACTTTATTCAAGCCCTCTAGGAAATCCTTAACCACTGGCATAGTAAAGAATGACGTTTGTGAGGACGATTTACGGTAAGCAGTAACGGCGGACAAATGTACCTTAATTGAAGAAAACTGCAATCCTGGCTTCGCAAGGTGAAGGAGGTAGGGTAGAATAACCTCCTCTTGAGCCAGAATTGGATTGAAACCGTTCTGGACACACCACATGTGGAATGTCTTCCACTTGAATGCATAAGTGTGCCGTGTCGTGTGTCTTTTAGACTCCTTTAGAATATTCATGCATTCCTGTGAGAGGCCTAGATGGCCATACTGCAGGAATTCAGGAGCCATGCAGTCAAGCTCAGTGAGGGAAGGCTGAGATGCAAAACGTTCCCCTCTAATTTGTGGAGAAGATCCGGTCTGCACGGCAGCCTCTTGTGAGGCTTTACTGATAACTAGAGGAGATCTGTGTACCACCATTAACGGGGCCATTCTGGGCCTATTAGTATCATGCTGGTTTTGGCCCTGTAGAATTTGTTGGTCACTGTGGGAATTAGGAGAATGGGAGGAAAGGCGTAGAGAAATGTCTCTGACCAGTTTATCAACAGGGCATTCCTCTTCGTCCCTGGTTGGTAAAACCTGGATGCAAAGTCTCAGCTTTTTTGGTTCTTTTCGTCAGCAAACAGGTCGAACTGAGAATACCCCCATAGTTGGAAAATATCTTTTACAACGTCGTCGTGCAGCAGCCAGTCGTGCGAGTCTGAAAAACCACAGCTGAGGTCATCGACTTGTGTGTTCTGGTCTCCCGGAAGGTGATCCGCTGTGATTGACAGCCTTCTCACTAATAGGCAATGCCAAATGGTTTGTGACTCTCGAGATAGAGGGCAAAATCGAGTGCTCCCACCCACCCCCCTGTTTGTTCAAATAGCACGTCATTGTCGTGTTGTCTGTTTGGAATAAGATGGAGTTGCCCTTGATGGAAGGGTGAAAAGACTTGAGGGCTAGATGCACCGCCCTCAGTTCCAGCAGGTTGATGTGATATTGCTGCTCTGTCTGGCCACAGTCCTTGGCCTTGTAACGAGCACATGTGAGCCCTGAAGCGATGCATCCGTTACTAGCGTCTGGGTAGGAATGCTCTGTTGAAAAGGGACTCCTACCAACAGATGATGTCGGGGAGTCCACTATTGTAGTGAGTTCCTTGCCACCGGTCAGAGTTATTTTGTCATCCCATTTGTCTGCAAACTGGCTCCACTGATCCTCCAGGTTCTCTTGAAGAGGTCTCATGTGTAACTTGGCATTCGGAACAATGAAAATGCAAGAGGCCATGGAACACAGGAGTTACGCTATTTGTCTGGCCGTTGGGCATAGAGTGTGGAGTATGCTGTGACACTTCTGTGCTACTGATATTAGACTCTTCTCCGAAGGATACACTTTTTCGAGGTTTGTGTCAAGTGTTGCTCCCAAGTAGTGGGTTGGAGTCCATATGGACTTCTGTAGATTTACTCGAAGACCTAGGGAGTTGAAGGTATCCAGAGTGATTTTTAGGTGTTGCAAGGTTTGGATTGAAGTGCTGCCTTTCAGTAGCCAATCGTCGAGGTATGGGTAAATAAAAATCTTTTTCTTTCTCAAGTGTGCTGCTATTGTTGCTACACATTTGGAAAATGTTCAAGGGACTGATTTTAGCCCAAATGGTAGTACCCTGTATTGGTAGTGTTAGGATGCAACTATGAAGCAAAGGAATTTGTGGTGTTTCACTGCCACTGGGATGTGAAAATATGCATTCTGTAGATCTATAGATGATGTAATTGGGGAAGGATTTGGTGAAGGGCCAGCATTTTTAATTTTCCTTTTTGAATATACTTGTTGAGATGTCTCAGATCCAAAATAGGTCTGAAAGCTTTGTCTGAGCCCTTCTTCTGTTCCAGTAAATAGCAGGAGTACACTCCTTTTCCTCTTTGGGAAGGTGGAACTTTCACAATAGCTCGTTTTTTTGTAGCAGAATGAGAACCTCTTCCTGCAGGAGAGGCAGGTGAGGTCTGTTTTTGCTGGTTGCACTGGCTGAGGAGGTGACTTAAAACATAGAGAATACCCATTTTCGACAATATTCAGAACACATTTGTCTTTTGTAATGGATCGCCACTCGTGTACATAATCTGTAATACTCTCCCCCTTACCATGCGCATATCCGTTAGCAACCAGATCTGAACCATCCACTGCCGTACTGATTACCTGATTGGCTAGTAGGCTTCCTTCTTGTAGGATTTCTTGAAAAGCCTGTCTGTCTTCCCTAGGCGGTTTATCGACAAACCTGTTGAGAGAGTCCCACAGAGATTGGTCGTACCTTCCTAAAAGTGCTGATGCACTAGAGACCTTCATCACATATCTCTCTCCCAAATGAGCCCAGATGCTTGCTCTTCTTGTCTGGAGGGAGTGTTGAAGATGCCACTGAATGGGTTTTCCTGGCTGCCGCTAGAAAGACAAAATCTGGTGGAGGATCGGTTCTAAGAAATAAGGGTCCTGGTCTGAAGCCTTGTATTTCTTTAGGGTTCTTGCCAGTGCTGCCTGCAAGCTTGCTGGTGCCAGAAAAGTGTCCGTGGCTGGTTGCAAAAGCCCAGGAACAAGCAGTAGAAGCTGCCTAGAAGAGGAGCGCTGGTGCAGCATCTCAAATATCAGACAATGATGATGTTGTAGGTTCAAGAAGGTCTATGTTAAGTTTCTGAGCTCCTCTAACCAACACCTCATTAAAGGTATTTATGTTGTCCACTGGAGAGACTCTTGGTGGAGGAGAGTGTTAGCGTGGGCGAATAGTCTTTAGTAGATGAGGTAGAAGCAGTAGGCCAAGAAGAGGATCTGCGCCTGTGGTGATGGGATCGAGAGACCCAGGTTCTTGTGCGCGACTGATGAGTACTGCACCGTCGTCGAGGAGTGGGTTGTTCAGCAGATGGTACTTTGGAGATGGTGTCCTCGGAAAAGACGCCGAGGGGGGAAAACAACTGAGAACACAGACTCTTGAGATTGGTGAGCCGGGCTTTGTTTAGGCTTTCAAAACACATTGGTGAAAGATTTATAGGACAGACTTGTCTAGAGCGTGATGAAGCTCTTGAAGACACGATAGATGACCTACTTGTAATGGTCATGATAGGGTCCTGCGTCTTTGGCACTGATGTCGCAGTCGGAAAAGATTGTCGCCGCTGTGGCGAGGGTGTATGGTGTTGAGAAGGTCCCTTCGAATGACATTGTGTCATCGACAGAGATCGTCCATGTCTTGACGTCGCGCGGTTTGCTGTAGGCGAATGTCTCAACGTCGAATGTCTTGATGTTGAACGCCTGGACGCCGAGTGATAGGCCACCGGGGGAGTGTACTTTGACTAACAGCCTCCTGTTGCCATCGATTGAGACCTTGTTCTTTGTGCAGCTATCCTCGACGTTGATTGCTTGACATCAATGGGTCCGGGCGTGCCCTTGACGGAGTATCAGCACGTCGGTGCTGGCTCGACGACAAGCAGTGAGTGACCTTCGGAGACTTATCCCTTGGAGGTGGCTGTGTCTTCGACGTCGTGTTCCTTGATGTCATATGTATCGCCATTGGCGGAGGGTTGCTCCTCCACGTCGGTTGAAGACGTTGATGCGACAATGGCAGTGATGTCGTCGACGGGGAACAAACAGGTATTTTCACACTTGCTTAGGAAAGATCTTGCTCGCCTTTCATCTGAAGAAAAGTTTTAGCTGGAGTCCTTTTTCTGAAGAGAGGTGGATGACGTTTTCTCTCTCTCATGCAGTCCATGGAGGCAAATTCTTTCTCTGTCCTTCAAAGTTCTTTTTGACAGATTCTAGTAATGCCTGCTGGTCTCATGACAGTGGCTTTGAGGTAAGCACACTATGCAGACTGAGTGTGGATCAGTCTGAGCTTTCTTTTTACCACAAGCAGGACATTTTTACAAAAAGAGAAGGCATTTTCTTCAGAGAAAAATTTAATTTTACTCCAAAAATGACAAGAGACGTCGAATAAAATGCAGAAAAATGTTGTTTTACAGCTTTTTTCTGAAGAAAAAAAAAACAGAAAAAGAGAGCTCAGTGCTCAAGGATCGTAACAGAAGGAGCCTCACTCTCACCTTTGAGGCATGGTTGGATACTGGAGGTGCTCAGGGCCTTAAAGGCACAGTGCCAGTTTTTTTGGTCTGCAATGTTAATTTGGAACAGCCTATTGGCTAATAACACCCCTGTATTTTCACTGCAGTTTTTCTCTTTACATGAATAGTGTACACTTTCTTTGCTCTCCTTTGGTTTCAGAAAGGTTTTCCCTCTAATTGAGGAGTTTGATTAAGGAAAAACTTCACAAAATTAAGAAATGTTTAGCCTGTTTGTCAGCATAGACTGCACTATTGTTTTAAACATGTATATGATATATATAAACTAAAATTCTCTACAAGATATTATATATATATTTTCTTTAATATATATATTTTTTAATATATATATATATATATATATATATATATATATATATATATATATATATATATATATATATATATACATATATATATACATACATACATTTAATGCATATACATGTGTGTTTATGTATGCTCCAGGGTCCACGCAGGTGGGCGGGAATATTCAGCCTTTATGACTTGATGAGGATCACCTCGAAGAGAAGCAATTTATCCTTCTCTTCCAGGGGATCCTCATCAGTAGCCACAAGCATTGAATGTAATAGCAAGCACATCCCACAACAAGCAGACTTCGAAGCAAAAACCAGTTCACAACCTTTTAACCAAAAAGATTCCTCAAAGAAGTTTATACTACTTGACTGACTGCCTCGGCATCTGAATCCAGGCAGTAATGCCTAGTAAACGTATGAGCAGATTTCCACGAAGCGGCTTTGCATATCTAAATAATTGGCACTTAACACTGCAGCACTTGCTGCCTTTCCCCTAGGAGATTGTGCTCGAGGTCTAACAGATAATGACTTTTCAGCAAGTTGGTAAGAAAGCAGTATTCATAAAACAATACATCTTGAAATTGACTGTTTAGATTAAGCTAAACCTGTATGCACTGGACGATAGTTTACAAACAGGTGATATGTTTTCCTAATATTCTTAGTCTTGTCTAAGAATTTCAACACCATCTTAACTTCTAGTTAATGTAGAAACCTTTCAACTGGATTCATTAGAAATGAATGTAGGTAAATGATAGACTAATTAATACAGAACTCAAACTACCTTTGCTTAAAAAACAATTAAAAAATAAATAAAAAAACTTTGATGAGTCCTCATAACCACCCTGTTGTGATGGGAGAATAAATGGAGCTTCTAAACACAGAGCTTGAATTTCACTTACCATATATAAGAAGTGACAGCCACCAAAAAAGTCACTTTCCAGGTGTTATGCTGTAAAGAGGCTTTATGGATTTGCTCAAATGGAGGGCCCATTTATTTGGAAAGGACAACGCTGAGTTCCCATGGAAGAGAAAGATTCCTGACTGGAGGAAATACCTTTTTGAGACCAAGTCTTACGACTGGGATTCAGAAGAAGGATGTTTGAGAGGGAGATTTCCTATAAGCTGTAATAGCTGCTAGGTGCACTGTTATGTAAGAGAACTGTAAAGGAAAGCCCCCTCTTTCATGGTTACCTCCAATTTTTGCCTAAAGTCTGTGTCCTGTTTTAACTGGGATACTGCTAATTAGGACACCAGTGATTGTGCTCTCTCTTCCACATGTGTTTGTTTTGGTACTTCATACACCCCACAATTGGCATACTGGTGTACCCCTGTAAGTCTCTGGTAGATGGTACTTAGGTAACAAGAGAATTGGTACACCAGGGGTCCCCCATGGGCTGCAGCATGTATTATGCCACCCATGGGAGCTCGTGCAAAAGATGCCAGGGATTTGCAGCCTGTGTAAAAAGATGCATACTGCTGGTCACAGAAAGTCACCCTTATGGTAGGACTTTTCAGCCCAAAAGGGCAAAAGCGCAGATCCCTGTGTGTGTGGGCACTCCAGGATGAGCGGAGGTGCCCCTATGAACTCCAGTTCCAATTCCCTGGACATTGTAAGTGCGGGGAGGCCATTTTGTTTATGTACTGGCCATTGGTCACCTGTGGTCCAACTACATAATGGTAACTCCAAACATGCCGGAATCATACCCCAATACTTATTGCAGTATTGGTGGCATGATTTCATGCACCCTGGGGGTTCCTTAGAGGATCCCCCAGTTCTGCTCCTACCACTCCTTCAGGGTCTATGGGTAGCCAATGCTGCTGCAGCCTCCCAGACACAATTCATTCCTTCTGTTGCTTGACCACCTTGAGCAGGGTACAGCAGAACTAATGATTTCCTATAGGAGAGGAGTGCCACCTCCTCTCAATTGGAAATAGGTGTTCCTGGGCTGGGGAGGCATAGCCTGCCAACACCACTGGATTGCTTTGAAGGGCACATTTGGTGCCCTCCTTGCATAATCTGGTTTACAACAGTCCAGGGACCACTGGTCCCCGCTCTAGCGCGAAAGACACAAAGGAAAGGGGAGTGACTCCCATGTACAGCTCCACCCCAGGGTGATGCCCAGACCTCCTCCAGGTGGCCACTTGGTTCTGTCATCTTGGAAATAAGATGTGCAGAGGCCTCTGGGAGCATCGGACAGGGTAGACCAGGTAGCTGACGTCAGTGACTCCCTCCTGATAGGTGGTCACCCCAGAGAGTGACCAAACCTCCTTTTTGGGCTATTTAGGGACTCCCTTGATGGTGGGTCCTCTGATTTGTCGTGCAAGACTCCAACAGGAACTCTCTGCAAAGAACTCTTCTGCTCCAGGCCTCTGGAACCGCTGCTGGTCTATAAAGGAACCGAACAAGACTGCACCACCTGAGACAACCTCTCCTTGCAACATTGTTTCCACAGCTCCTGTTGGCATTCTGCAACATCTCCATGGCTGTGCATTCCCTGGGGTCGGCAAGACTTCAGCTGGACTAAGGAGTCGTGTCTGAGTGAAGGAGTCACTCCCATGCATCCGCAGGCACCTAAGGCAACTGAATCCAGCTGGTGGGATCTACGGTCCTAGAGATCTGCAAAGATTCTCCAACACAGGTGGTGGTTCTGAGGGATCCCAAGGGTCCTCTATGCCTTTTGTCCAATGTGGGAGACCGTCAGCCCTTGTCTATGCCACTGGGGCAGAATCCCTGTGTACTGCAACTGTTGCACCAACCAAGGCTTGTTGATTCCTGCTCGAGTGATTTTCAGGTGCCAAATAGCCCCAGCACTCTACCTCTGCAAGGACCGTCTCTTCTCTGCTGCTCCAGTGACACGGGACACCTCTTCAGGTGTGCTGACTGAGCCTTACTGTACCCGCTGACAGTGGGTTGCTCGTGGGGGGCTCCGACTGCTTCTCTGACTCTCCCACATCCTGAGGGTCGGCCCGGACTCACCTCCAAGGATCGAGTCCTCAGGACCTTGCTGGTCCTCCACAGCTCCGCAAAACACCCACCAGCTCCTTTTGCATTTGCCTGTGCTTGTTGGTGGTGCTCCTGATCACCGACACGTCTGCAATCCCGCGACCGTTGAGGGACAGCTCGTAGATGACTTCAGTGACTCCTCTGCAGCTCCTGGACCCAGCAGCTTGACTTCATCCATTACTGTTGACTCTGATCTTCTGCTACAGAAGGGTGGGCTTTGGCTCTTGCCCCACCTGGACACTCCTTTGTGGTCTGGACTCTGTCCACCTTCTTTTATAGGCCCTCCTCACCTGAAATCTGCCCTGCTTCTGCATTCTCCAAGTGACGTCCCCATGTTAGCCTATGGGAAAAGTGGGTAACTTACCTCTTTGCACCCGGCCGCTGGGGATCTTCTAGGTAGTTACCTTTTGGGTTTCCACTCTCCCCAGCTTGTCTAACTACTCCATCTACTCTGGTGAAGGACACTTGTTCGCATTCCATTTCTTTGTATATGGTTTAGCTCCCCTATAGGGCCCTTGCTAATTTATGCTTTTCCTGAGTTCTCACCAGTGTATATTTTGTGTGGTCATATCTCCACAGAGAGGTATACTAATGGTAGTCTAGTTTGGTGTGCCTATAATAAAGTACCTTAATTTTGCAACACTGTGTGGTTCCTTTCATGTGTGATAAGTTACAGTGTGACTACTGTGTTATTGCAAGTGGTTCACATGCCTTCTAGATAAGTCCTGGCTACTCACCACAGCTACCCTAGAGAGCCCTGGCTAACTAATTGGGGTTTGCCTGGACCCAGTATAAGATGTAACACCATATGTGTCCACCACACACTGGGCCAGCTTCCTACAAACTGTAGCCCTGATTTAGCCAAATGAAGATAAGGAATAAGCACATCTTCCTGACAAGCAGTTGGGTTGTGTACACCATAAATAGAACCCCATAAATTGGAAGGCATATGAATATCTAGTGGAGGGTGTCCTAGCCTCCTTAAGAATGTCAATACTGTAGGACTTTAGGAGCCATGCTGTCAAGTTCAGGAAGAAGACATTGGGATGCAGTGTCTGCCCACCCTAATTTGAACAGGAGATCCTGTCAACAAGGAAATCTCTTGTTGGGCGCTCGGAGATATAAAGTATGCCTGTGAATCACCGCTGGCAAAGCCACTCTGGGGCAATGAGAATCATCCTGGTGTGAAATCGGTACAGCCAGAGTATCACAGAACGAGATGAGTCGGTGGAAATGCGCAGAGAAATTTCTCTGACCAACTTATCAAAAGAGTATCACTCTGCGACCCTGGTTGGGGGAAACAGGACGCGTAGGTGCGACTTTTCTTTTGTTGATATTTGCAAACCAGTCTATGAGAGGATATCCCCACTCCTGAAAGATGTCTTGCAAGGTGTCTTCGTTGAGAACCCAGTCGTGAAGGCCTTAGAAATTGCAGCTGAGGTGGTCTGTCTGCCTGTACGTTTTGAATTCCTGGCAGATAGATGGCCGTTATTGTGAGATTCTTGACTAGTAGCCATTTCCAGATGGAAAGCGAGAGTGAGTTAATCCTTGCTTGTTCAAGTAATGCATGGTTGTCCTTTTGTCGGTCTGGACAAGGATGCGGTTTGTCTTCAGAACTGGAAAGAAAGATTTCAAAGCTAGGTGGACTGCACTCAGTTCCAGCATGTTTGTGCGTGTGGTTGGACAGAGTACAAACATACCAAATAGAGTCCAAAGGGAATCCATGTGGGGGTACCCATCCTTGGAGGGAGGCACCTGTAATCAATGTTTGTGAGGGTGGCTCCTGGTGAACGCCTACCTCTGAGACCACCGCGGTATAGACTGGTGTGCAGCTTGTGTTAACCTGAGTTTGTCCTCCCAGCAGTTGGAAAGATGGTTCCACTGGTCCTTCAAACACTGCTGCAAGGGTCTCATGTGCAGTCTCGCACATGGCACTATGAAGATCCAAGATGCCATGAAGCCCAGAAGGGACTCTATGTATCATGAAGAAGGTTGAGAACTCAGAAAAGTGCAACATTTCAGAGTAAGGGATGATAGTCTCTCTTCCGAAGGATACACTCTTGCAGACTGCGTATCCAATATGGCCTTTAAGTACTGTATCTTTTGACTGGGTCAACTGTTGATTTTGGGAAATTGATCCAAAGACCAGGCGTGACAAATGCTTGACAGAAAAGCGAAAATGCTCCTTTGTTTGGCACCGAGAGGAGCTTTTTATCAGCCAGTCGACAAGATAAGGATATACAAAGATCTTCTGTCTCCTTAAGAATGCTGCAACCTCAGCCATACACTTTGAGAATGTTCGTAGAGCTAATTTGAGGCCGAATAGAAGTACTTTGTATTGGTAGTGCTGACATCCTACCTTGAACTGTAGGAATTTGCAAGGCTTTGCAGAGATCGGTATATGAAGTATGCATCCTGAAGGTCGATCCCCTTGCTGCAACTGTGAATAGATTTGGTTGAGAGCTAGCACTCAGATTTTTTTCTTGGCTGATGTACTTGTTTAGTACTTGGAAGTCTAGGATGGGACTGAACTCTTGCTTTGGTCCTTTCTTTTTGCAGATAAAGTAACAGTAATAAATTCCAAATTCCCTTTGATGACACAGGACATCCTCTATAGCCTCTTTTTTGCGGCAAGGTGTTGACGGCCAACTGAAGGAGGTCCAACTGATACTGGGATGTTTTTGCTGGAGGAGGGGAGTTGAAGTGTAGCGAATAGCCATTCTGCACAATATATAAGACCCATTTGTCATTCAACTCTTACCATTCATTGGCAATACCTCTATCTCCCCCCCATCCCCAATCCAAGTGGGGAACAGCGAAGGGCGAAGTAACATCTCACTGTTTTGTAGCAGGTATTCCTTGGGCTGCAGGAGCTGCTTTTCCTGTGTGCCCCTTCCTCTGGATGGTATACGAGGACATTAGTGGGATCACATCTGCTTCTGATGCAAGAGAGGGGTTTGAACCCTCTACTGGCAAAATGTCCAATCATAGGGCCGTAACACCTGTAGTATTCTTTTCTTTTCAAGGCATACAGCTTTGAGGTGTCAAGCTTGACCTTCAGCCTAGACATGTCCTCATCTGCATGAAAACCAAAAAAGGTGTTGCCTGAGAACAGAAGTTTCATTATGTGGTGTTGGGCCTCTGGTTTTAGCTCTGTAATTCAATCAGAATGATTTTCGTGCACATATCCCATGTGCATATCTGTATGTGGCCATCTCAAATGCATTTGCCGCTGCATTTATGATTTGGTTTGAGACCAAGCCACCTTCTTTGAGGACTTCTATGAAATTCTGTCTGTGCTCTTTGGGCAGCTTTTCAGGGAATCTGGACAATGAATGCCTGAGAGATATATCATATTGTCAGAGAATAGCAAATACAGTACCCACCTTCATGAAGAATGCAGATGTTCCACAGATTTTCTTACCCAGCATCCATCTGTTTGCTTTCCTTGTCCAGTGTACCAAGAATGAAGAATATGCAGCAGAACGGGATTTACATACAGCATCCACGATAATATAATCCAGTTGTGGAAAAGTCCTGAGAAAAAATGGGGCCTGATCAGGCGCTTTAAACTTCTTCAGCATCCGTGATGGTGCGGATCTTAAGGCTGCTGGTGTTAGGAACAGCTGCATTGCTGGTTCAATTAGGCCAGGTACAAGAGGCAAGAGTGGCCCTGACCCTGTGATGTTCCACAAAGTTTCAAAGATAATGTTGTAGGTTGCGTCGGGATATCTATGTTTAACTCTCGCACCTCTGATTAGGACGTCATTAAATGTCAAAAGGCCATCCACCAGTGACACACTCACTGGTGGTGTATCAGAAAGAGTAGGTGCGTAGTCCCTTACTAAGGATCTGGCAGATGTGGACCAGGATAATGTTTTAAGTCTGCCTGGTGGTATCCCTGCAAGTTTTTGATCTTGAGGATCTGGATCTTGTTGAAGATTGACAGTGATGACGCCGAGAGCTTCTAGACCTTAGACATGGTAGAGACACACTCCTAAGTGGTGTTCTAGGAGCCACTGATACAGTACGTGGTAAGAACTGTGGTGGAGGTACTCTCTTAGGTGACAGTACGAGGCCTGGATGTAGAGTATGCCTGTGAATATTCAGAGTCAAATGTCACAGGCAGCGTTGTTTTCTTCAGGCTTTCTAACTAACAAAGTCACCTAGATGGTGCTCAGGTCCAGTTATGGTTTCCCCACAGTTTGTGTGTCTAATATTTGAGGTTGTTCTGGTATGTTTTTGTGTGTCTGTGCCAATCGCTTCTCCTTCGACCCAGTAGGCCTCAATGCCGCTGTCGACTGCACTATCGACGTCAATGCTGTCTTGACCGTGTGGCGTGTCTCGTTGTCAAGTGAGCTTTCCACTTTGATGGATGTTGTAGTGCTGATGTTGACTTCGACAGCGTCTCAGTGTTGAGGAATATCTTCATGTCGATGTGTAATGCTTTCGTAACGGGGATGTGGCATTTGACGTCAAGTGCCAGGTGTGCTCCGATGTTGAGCGGTGCACCGACCTCACGTTCAACGGCATTTTCAATGTCGCACAGACATATGTTCTTCGACATCCTACCTCTTGACGTCGATATGGAACTGGGTTTTTTCTCACCCTTTTTCTGTGGTTCTGCCTTGCTGACTTTCTGTTGGACGAGAGGAGGGCTCTTTGCAGAAAGGTACATATTTCCCAGGGCCTCTTATGGATGATCCTCTCGCTTTCAGTACTTAGAGTTTTATTTTCTCTCGGTCCTTCAGGGTACTTCTTTTTAGTCTTTGGCAGTGAAGACAGGAGTCAGGGTGGTGGGAGTCCACAGGCAGTCAGTCTGGGCCTTTTTCTTTCCACAGGAAGGAGGCTTCACAAAGAGTGAATGCATTTGTGAAAGAATAAAACATATTTTTTGTCAGAAAGAAGGCTGTCAGTATAGCATATACTGGCAACTTTCAAAACCAAGGGTGAAACCGTTTAGAAAGGATTTTTCCGACTAGATGAGTCAAAAAAGGGTGCTCAGTACTTCAGGATCGTTTAACTGTAGCAGCCAGAAAAATAAACTGACCTGTCACCTGTGGGGCATGATGGGATACAGGGGTACAGGGGTACTGTGAGGTTCTTAAAGGAACAGTGCCAGTTTTAAACTTACTCTTTGAATGCAGCTTATTGGTAAACAATGCCTCATATTCCCTTTCCTTTTAAAGGAAGGATTGCCTGTAGGAGTTGAAGTTGTTTGAAGTAGTGTTCTTAAGACAGCCTGGCCTACAGTAGACTGTTGCTGTGAGAAAACATCTACACAATAGTGTTTTGTAAATGTATGAGGAGTTGACCATGTGGCCGCTTTACATATATCAGCCATTGGTATGTTTTCTGAAAATGCCATTGATGCAGCTTTCTTTCTTGTAGAATGGGCTCTCGGAGTGATTAAAAGTTGTCTCTTTGCTTTTATGTAGCATGTTTGTATGCATCCAACAATCAATCTTGCTAAGCCTTGTTTAGATATAGGATTAACTTTATGTGGTTGTTAAAAGGCAACAAAAAGTTGTTTTGTTGTCCTAAAATCTTAAGTTCTGTCTATGTAGTACATAAGAGCTCTTTTGAGATCTAGAGTATGAAGAGCTCTTTCTGCCACAGAGTCTGGCTGTGAAACGAACACTGGCAATTCCACTGTGTGGTTGATGTGAAAAGGAGATACTACTTCTGGTAGAAATATTTGAATTTTCCTAAGTACAACTTTATGTTTGTGTGCTTGGAAGAAAGGTTCTTAAAGAGTGAACGCTTGTATTTCACTAACTCTTCGTAAATAAGTAATAGCTACAAGGAAGGCAACTTTCCATGTTAAAAACTGAATTTGACAAGAATGCATGGGATCAAAAGGTGGGCCCATAAGTCTGGTAAGTACGATATTTAAATTCCAGGAAGGAACAGGTGGTGTTCTATGTGGAATAATACGTTTTAATCCTTCCATGAAGGCTTTAATCACAGAAATTCTGAATAGAGAATTGTGTTGAATATTTTGTAAATACGCAGATATTACAGTAAGGTGGATTTTGTTGGACGAGAAAGCTAAGTAGCCTGTATAGATGCTGTAAGTGGGTCAAATCTTTTCCATTTGTTAGCATAACATTGTCTAGTAGTAGGCTTACGTGCCTGCTTAATCACTTCCATACATTCTGATGGAAGTTTTAGGTAACCAAATTCTATGACTTCAGAAGGCAAATCGCTAAATTGGGGTTTGGGTGCCTGATTTGACCTTTGTTTTGTGTGAACAAGTCTGGTCTGTTTGGGAGTTTTGAATGAGGGACTACAGACAGATCTAGGAGTGTTGTGTACCAATGTTGACGTGCCCATGTTGGTGCTATTAGTATCATGGTCAGAGATGTCTGATGTAGTTTGCTGACCAGAAAGGGAAGGCGCAGGAGAGGGGGAAAAGCGTAAGCACAGAGCATTGCCCTTGGATAGTGGATGTGGGTGTCTGGATGCAAAGGTTGGCATTTTGCGTTTGTTTGTTGCTAATAGGTCTATTTCTGGTGTTCCCCACTTCTGAAAGTACTTTTGAAGTACATGGGAGTGGATCTCCCATTCGTGAGTTTGTTGGTGATTCCTGCTTAGGAGATCCGCTAGCTGATTGTGTATTCCAGGAATGTATTCTGCTAATAGATGAATGTGATTGTGAATTGCCCATTTCCATATTGTTTGGGCTAGCAGGGACAGTTGAGATGAATGTGTCCCGCCCTGTTTTTTGAGGTAATACATGGTGGTCATGTCTGTTTGAGAAGGGGTTGAAACGCTTTTAGGGCAAGAAATAAGCCAATAATTCTAGGTGGCTTAAGTGAAGATGTTTCTCTTTGGGATCCCATTCCCCTTGAATGGTATGATTGTTGGGATGAGCTCCACAACCTATCATTGATGCGAATGACCGCCCTGTCAGATTGCTGAGATTCCACCATTGAAGGGACATGTTTGTTTGGCGGTCCATCAACACTAGATCTTGAAGTTGACCGTGTGCTTGACACCATTGTTGTGAGAGGCATTGTTGTAAGGGTCTCATGTGTAGTCTTGCATGTGGAACTATGGCTATGCAAGTTGCCATCATCCCTAGAATTTTCATGATAAATCTTACAGTGTATTGTTGATTTGGCTGTATATGTGGGAAGAGATTTTGGAAAGCCTGTATCCTTTGTGTATCTGGATATGCGAGGGCTTTTTGAGTATTTAGAATAGCACCTAGGTAAGGTTGTACCTGTGCTGGTTGAAGGTGTGATTTCTGATAATGTAGAACGAACCCTAGTGTATGCAGGGTTTGTATTACATACGGAGTGTGTTGTTGGCATGGTATAAGATTGCTTGATTTTATTTGCCAATCGTCTAGATATGGAAAGATGTGAATATGTTGTCTTCTTAAGTAGGCTGCTACTACTGCTAGACATTTTGTGAACACTCCGGGAGCTGTTATGCCAAATGGCAAAACTTTGAACTGGTAATGTTTTCTTGCTATGACGAACCAGAGTTATTTTCTGTGAGCTGGATGGATGGGTATATGGAAATACACATCTTTGAGGTCTAAGCAGTCATGTAATCTTGTTTCTGTATGTGATGCTATTAATTGTGTTTGACCAATGACTTTGTGTTTCACCACTGCGCATATTAGTTGCTCAATGTTCACCAGTAGCACATTATATGTTTTATTCAGTTTAGCCACCTATTGGCTTTGACATTGCATTAGCCATTACATTCTGTATTCTGCCTATTGGCTTTGACATGCTGTATTCAGTTTAGCTGCCTATTGGCTTTGACATGGCATTAGCCATTACACTCTGTATTCTGCCTATTGGCTTTGACATGATATTAGACATTACATTTGATATTCAGCTTAGCTGCCTATTGGCTTTGACATGATATTAGACATTACATTCTGTATTCAGCTCAGCTGCCTATTGGCTTTGACATGACATTAGACATTACATTTGATATTTAGGTTAGCTGCCTATTGGCTTTAACGTGGAGTTAGACATTGCAGTTGAAACATCGCAGATGTCTGTATTCTTCCAAGCTGTGTTTTTCCACAAGATGGACCAAGCTGTTTTCTTCACACCAGACTAGACCTGATAAGAGAGAGTACATTTGGTGTTTTCCTTTCTGCTCAGGCTTGGGAATAGGAGAAGTCTAGGCGATCTGGCCAGTCTCCAAAGGCTTGTGTAGTTTTCCCGAGTCTGAGAGGAGGGGGCACGCTTTTGTAAGGATGACTCTGGGCTACAGTGAGTTAGATTCGAATCTGCTTGACTTCAGGCTGGAGCTAGACGTCAGTTGCCGGTCTCCCGTGTGGGTAGATAATCTCTTTCTCGCAGTTGACCGGAGTCATAAACTTGCAGACCCCAGAAAGATGAAGCTGAAGATAGGTCCTACTTGCTCATACGGTGATGAATTTTGATTTTTTTTTTTTGCCTTGCTACTATAATCATATAATATATATCTGCTGTGTACATTGCAACTGAGAAGTACTGTGATATATTTTGTTTTCTTGCTGCGACTACTTTGTGCTTGAAATCTACTAATTCGTCTCTCAAGAACTTGTGGGTGGGGAAGAATTAACAACAATAAAGGTCTTCTTTGAACTCAGAAGTGCATTCTAGAGAGGTTCTGTAAGCTCTGATATGAGCTAAGTAGGAAAGCAGAACTCTGTAGTAGTGGAATGACATCTTGCAGAGTTACAATGTGATAATGTTCTGACAGGATGTATAGACTGAGAGGTCTGAGGGCTAGGATAGGCCTCAGAGTGCCATCTTTTTGGGGAATGAGGAAGAATAGTGAGTATACTGTTGTAACAGAACGTTGTGTTCTGGGGACAATTTGTGGTAACGTGGGGGACTGTTTGGAGGGGTGGAGATTAATTATAGGCAATAGCCATTGCAGATAATTGATAACACCCAATTGTCTGTGGTGATATTTTGCTGATGAGAGTGAAACTGCTGTAGTCTTTCCCCCCACAGGAGATGTGTGTGGCGGAGGGGTGTGAAAGAAGTCACGATTTGGATGGTGTAGTGGCTTGTTTTGAGGCTTGGAACTTGCCTTGGTTTCTGAAATATTGTCCTCTATAGGACCCTCTAAACCACCCCTCTTTGATATTGTGTCTGTTGTCCTTGTTTTGTCTGAAAGGTAGAAGCTTCAGAGGATTGCGGTTTAAATCCTCCTCTAAACTGTGGCCTGCGAAAGGAGCCTATATATGGTGTGGTGTATAGTACTCCCATTGCCTTTGCAATATCTGAGTCCTTTCTCAGTTTTTCTATGGTGGTATCCACTTCAGGTCCAAATAAGTGTTTATCAAAAGGCATTTAAAAGTACTGCCTGCTGAATTTCTGGTTTAAAACCAGAAAAGCGTAACCATGCATGCCTTCTTATGATAATGGCAGTATTTACACTCCTTGCGGCTGTATCAGCAGCATCGAGGGCAGACCTTATCTGGTTGTTACTTATGGCCTGTCCCTCTTCTACAACCGGTTGTGCTCTTTTTTTTGCTCTTTTGGGAGGTGCTGGATGAATTCTTACATCTCATCCCAGTGGGCTCTATCATATCTGGCAAGAAGTGCTTGCGAATTTGCAATTCGCCATTGGTTAGCCACTTGCGTGGCCACTCTCTTACCAACATCATCACACTTTCTACTCTCCGTATCAGGTGGAGGAGCATCTCCTGATGATTGGCTGTTAGCTCTTTTCCTAGCCGCACTCACCACTACTGAGTCAGGTTTGTATTTTTTGTCAATTCAAGGAGCAATTACTCTAGCTTTGACAGGCTCACTAAAAATTTGGTTGGCATGTTTGACCATTCCAGGCAACATGGGAAGACACTGGTATCTAGAGTGAGTGGAAGACAGAGTGTGGAACAAAAAATCCTCCTCTAGGGGCTCAGTGTGCATAAGCACCCCATGGTAAGCAGCTGCCCTAGAGACTACCTGAGTGTAGGCAGTAGTGCCCTCTGGTGGAGAAGGCTTGGAGGGGTATAAGTCAAGATCATTGCCCAAGGGTCCACTGTATCTCCATAAGAGTATTGTGAGTGTGTTGGAGAAGGCATTGGTGGTGGACCTATTGTGTGGAGGTGAAAAAGAAAGCTGTGGAGAATGAGGAGGAGAAGTGGGGAGAGGTGCTGGTTTCTCCTTTTGTTTTTGAACTTTTGCTGGTGGTTGAGCAGAGTCTAATTCACCTTGAAAAACTAGCTTTATTTTAGTCTTTAAAGGAGATGCAGTCAGAATTCTGCCAGTCTCTTTATGCATATGGATTCTAGATAGTCTTTCATCCATAACCTCCAATATTGGCTGAATCTCAGTGCCCTCATCAGAAGGTCTGTAAGATTCTTGCATCGGCTTCGAGATTTGTTTAAGTTTGCTCAAAAGTGCTTGTTCCTCTGTGTATGAGGATTTTTTTGGTTCCGAAGTTTGAATCTTTTTCGGTCCCGAAAAGGAAGTCGGATGTTTCAGCTCCGAAGCAGGTTGTCGAATTGTCGACTCCGAGGAGTGAGGACGCTTACTAGAGTCCGAGGTGGAACTTTTAACCGACTTGCTCGACTCTGAAGTGGACGGAGGAGTGGCCTTTTTCGGCGCCGAACCCAAAGGTGGTCAGTATCTCGGATGGAGACTGCTGTCTGCGCCTGTTTTTCTTCCATGACGTCGAGATGAGATGTTCTGTACTTTGACGCCATTTCTAATCTTCGCGCACTGCGATCTATCAAGGTCTTTTTGGATCGACAGGCTTCGCGATCTTCTTCTCGGTGGTCCAGAGAAAGGCACAAATTACACACCAGATGTTGGTCTGTATATGGGAACTTCCCGTGGCACCAAGGGAAGAATCGAAACGGAGTCCGATCCATCTGGCTTCGATGCAGAAGGCCCGAACAGGCCCGAGTTGGTGCATGTGCCCAGAAGGGTGGAATCTAGATTCCAACAGGACGATCGGTCGGTGCTAGGGGGAAAACGCGATCAAAACAATACTGACGATTAAATAGGTTCTCTAAGGTTTTCTGATTCAAAATCTCGGCGCGACAGGGCACATGTCCGAACCCGACTCGGAAAGAAAAACAAACAATGGAGTCGATGTCCATGCGCACTGTAACCAAGAGGAGGAGTCACTCAAACTCAATCCTGTGACTTCGAAAATACTTCTTTGAAGAAAACCAACTTGAAACACTCCGAGCCAAACACTAGATGTTGGAAGAACTATGCATAGCATGAGTATCTGCAGCTACACATGCCATCAAACAAATATATAAATATATATATATGGAAGATGTCACTTACCCAGTGTACATCTGTTCGTGGCATGAGTCGCTGCAGATTCACATGCTGTGCACAGTCCGCCGTCTGGTGTTGGCCTCTGAGTGCTACAAGTTTTTTTTCTTCGAAGAAGTCTTTTCGAGTCACGAGACCGAGGGACTCCTCCCACTTCGATTCCATTGCGCATGGGCGTCGACTCCATCTTAGATTGTTTTCCCCGCAGAGGGTGAGGTAGGAGTTGTGTATGTTAGTAATAGTGCCCATGCAATGGAATGAATACGTATGTACATAATAAAGGTTAAAGTAATATATTTACAAATGTACAAATGTTGAAGATCTACTTCTAAACGGCTACAGGCTTCCGGGGAGGCGGGTGGGCGCATGTGAATCTGCAGCGACTCATGCCACGAACAGATGTACACTGGGTAAGTGACATTTTCCGTTCAATGGCATGTGTAGCTGCAGATACACATGCTGTGCACCGACTAGTAAGCAGTTATCTCCCCAAAAGCGGTGGTTCAGCCTGTAGGAGTTGAAGTAGTTTGAAATAATGTTCTTAGTACAGCCTGACCTACTGTGGCTTGTTGTGCAGTTAACACATCTACACAGTAGTGCTTGGTAAATGTATGAGGCGTAGACCATGTTGCTGCCTTACATATTTCGTTCATTGGAATATTTCCTAGAAAGGCCATGGTAGCCCCTTTCTTTATGGTTGAGTGTGCCTTTGGTGTAATAGGCAGCTCTCTCTTTGCTTTAAGATAGCAGGTTTGAATACACTTAACTATCCACCTAGCAATGCCTTGTTTTGAAATTGGATTTCCTGTATGAGGTTTTTGAAAGGCAATAAATAGTTGTTTTGTTTTTCTAATTAGTTTCGTTCTGTCAATGTAGTACATTAGTGCTCTTTTGATGTCTAATGTATGTAGTGCTCTTTCAGCTACAGAATCTGGTTGTGGGAAGAACACTGGTAATTCTACTGTTTCATTTAAGTGGAACGGTGAGATAACCTTTGGTAAAAATTTAGGATTTGTTCTTAGAACTACTTTATTTTTATGTATCTGAATAAATGGTTCTTGTATGGTAAATGCTTGAATCTCGCTCACTCTTCTTAGAGATGTGATGGCAACCAAAAATGCAACTTTCCACGTTAAGTATTGCATTTCACAAGAATGCATGGGCTCGAAAGGTGGCCCCATGAGTCTTGATAAGACAATGTTGAGGTTCCATGAAGGAACAGGTGGTGTTCTTGGTGGTATGATTCTTTTTAAGCCTTCCATAAACGCTTTAATGACTGGTATTTTAAATAGTGAAGTTGAATGAGTAATTTGTAGGTAAGCTGATATTGCGGTGAGATGTATTTTTATGGAAGAGAAAGCTAGATTTGATTTTTGCAAATGTAGTAAATATCCTACTATATCCTTTGGAGATGCGTGTAATGGCTGAATTTGATTATTCTGGCAGTAATACACGAATCTTTTCCACTTGTTTGCGTAGCAGTGTCTAGTGGTAGGTTTCCTAGCTTGTTTTATGACCTCCATACATTCTTGTGTGAGGTGCAAGTGTCCGAATTCTAGGATTTCAGGAGCCAAATTGCTAGATTCAAAGATGCTGGATTTGGATGTCTGATCTGTTGTTTGTGTTGTGTTAACAGATCTGGTTTGTTGGGTAGTTTGACATGAGGTACTACTGACAGGTCTAGTAGTGTCGTGTACCAAGGTTGCCTCGCCCATGTTGGTGCTATTAGTATGAGTTTGAGTTTGTTTTGACTCAACCTGTTTACTACATATGGAATGAGAGGGAGAGGGGGAAAAGCGTAAGATCCCTGACCAGTTCATCCATAGAGCATTGCCTTGGGATTGATCTTGTGGGTACCTGGATGCGAAGTTTTGGCATTTTGAGTTTTCCTTTGTTGCAAATAGATCTATTTGAGGCGTTCCCCAAATTTGAAAGTAATTGTTTAGTATTTGGGGGTGAATTTCCCATTCGTGGGTTTGTTGGTGATCTCGAGAGAGATTGTCTGCCAACTGGTTCTGAATCCCTGGAATAAATTGTGCTATTAGGCGAATGTGGTTGAGAATCGCCCAATGCCATATTTTCTGTGTTAGGAGGCACAACTGTGTTGAGTGTGTACCTCCTTGTTTGTTTAGATAATACATTGTTGTCATGTTGTCTGTTTTGACAAGAATGTATTTTTGGGTTATTATGGGTTGAAATGCTTTCAGCGCTAGAAATACTGCTAACATTTCCAAGTGATTTATGTGAAACTGTCTCTGATGTACGTCCCATTGTCCTTGGATGCTGTGTTGATTGAGGTGTGCTCCCCACCCTGTCATGGAAGCATCTGTTATGACGTATTGTGGCACTGGATCTTGGAAAGGCAGCCCTCGGTTTAAATTTGTACTGTTCCACCATAGAAGCGAGATGTATGTTTGGCGGTCTATCAACACCAGATCTAGAAGTTGACCCTGTGCTTGTGACCATTGTGATGCTAGGCACTGTTGTAAGGGTCGCATGTGCAATCTTGCGTTTGGGACAATGGCAATGCATGAAGACATCATGCCTAGTAGTTTCATTACCATTCTGACTTGTATCTTTTGTGTTGGATACATGGCCTGTATTACTTTGTGAAATGTTTGAACCCGTTGTGGACTTGGAGTGGCAATCCCTTTTGTTGTGTTGATTGTCGCTCCTAAGTATTGCTGCGTTTGACACGGCAAAAGGTGTGACTTCGCGTAGTTGATGGAGAAACCTAGCCTGTGAAGGGTTTGTATGACATATTTTGTGTGCTGTGAACACTGTTTTAGCGTGTTGGTTTTGATTAACCAGTCGTCTAAGTACGGGAACACATGTATTTGCTGCCTTCTGATATGTGCAGCTACTACTGCCAGGCATTTTGTAAAAACTCTTGGCGCAGTTGTTATTCCGAATGGCAACACTTTGAATTGGTAATGTATTCCTTGGAATACGAACCTTAGGTATTTCCTGTGTGAAGGATGTATTGGTATATGGAAATACGCATCTTTTAGATCTAATGTTGTCATGTAGTCTTGCTGTTTGAGCAGTGGGATTACGTCTTGTAATGTGACCATGTGAAAGTGGTCTGATTTTATGTAGGTATTTAGTGTTCTGAGATCTAGTATTGGTCTCAGAGTTTTGTCTTTTTTGGGTATTAGAAAGTACAGTGAGTAAACTCCTGTGTTTTTTTGTTGAATTGGTACTAATTCTATTGCGTCCTACTGTAGCAATGCTTGAACTTCTAGTCCTAGAAGATCTATATGTTTTGACATATTGTGTGTTTTCGGTGGGACGTTTGGAGGGAATTGGCGAAATTCTATGCAATAACCATGCTGGATAATTGCTAAGACCCAAGTGTCTGTTGTTATTTCCTCCCAAAGTTTGTAAAATTGGCTTAGTCTTCCCCCCACAGGTGTTATGTGATGGGGTTGTATGACTTGTGAGTCACTGCTTATTTTGAGGGGTTTTGGGGCCTTGGAATTTTCCTCTATTTTTGGGGAATTGGCCCCCTCTAAATTGCCCCCGAAAACCTCCCCTCTGATATTGACCCTGGTAGGTAGGCCTTGTTTGTGAGGTTGTGGTTTCTGTGGGTTGACCTCGAAACCCTCCCCTAAAAGGTGTTTTCCGAAATGTGCCTCTGCTCTGCGGGGAGTAGAGTGCGCCCATGGCTTTGGCTGTATCGGTGTCCTTTTTGAGTTTTTCGATGGCAGTGTCTACCTCCGGCCCAAACAATTGCTGTTCATTAAACGGCATATTGAGCACAGCCTGCTGGATTTCCGGTTTGAACCCAGAAGTGCGCAGCCATGCGTGCCTTCGTATTGTGACTGCAGTGTTTATTGTCCTTGCAGCTGTATCTGCTTCATCCATGGAAGACCGTATCTGATTATTTGAGAAACTTTGTCCCTCTTCCACCACCTGTTGCGCTCTTTTTTGGAACTCCTTGGGTAAGTGTTCGATGAAATATTGCATTTCATCCCAATGAGCCCTGTCGTATCTTGCCAAAAGTGCTTGTGAATTGGCAATACGCCACTGATTTGCTGCTTGTGCTGCAACCCTTTTTCCCGCAGCATCAAATTTGCGGCTCTCCTTGTCTGGAGGTGGTGCGTCGCCTGAGGTATGAGAGTTGGCTCTCTTACGAGCTGCCCCCACAACTACTGAGTCTGGTGTTAGTTGTGTTGTAATATATATTGGATCTGTGGGCGGTGGCTTATATTTTTTCTCCACCCTCGGAGTTATGGCTCTGCCTTTAACTGGATCCTGAAAAATTTGTTTTGAATGTCTTAGCATTCCTGGGAGCATGGGAAGGCATTGATACTGGCTATGGGTGGAGGATAGGGTGTTAAAGAGAAAGTCATCCTCAATTGGTTCCGAATGTAAGGAGACATTGTGAAACTCGGCTGCCCTTGCGACCACCTGTGTATAGGATGTACTGTCCTCAGGTGGTGACGGTTTTGTAGGATAAGAGTCTGGGCTATTGTCAGACACTGGAGCATCGTAGAGGTCCCATGCATCGGGATCATCCTGACTCATTGTGGTATGAGCTGGTGAGTGCGTCAGTGGTGGAGTTGTTGCTGGTGATGCATGTATTGATGGTGGCGGAGACAGTGGTGGGGTTGTTTTCCTTGCCACCTTTGCCTGTGGTTGCTTGTCCTTTTGTTGAAAGGCAAGTTTTCTTTTTATTTTGATTGGAGGAAGAGTGGTTATCTTCCCTGTGTCCTCATGAATATGAAGCCTTCTTTGTGTGTAGTCAGGTTCTACAGCTTGAAGCTCCTCTCCAAATCTATGTAATTGGGAGGTTAATCCTTGTTCCTCTGTATAGGAACTAGTTTTCGGCTCCGAGGCTGGCTGTTTCGGAACCGAAACCTTTTCGGAAGTCTTTTTAGGCTCCGAAGAAACCTTCTTTGTTTTCGGCGTGGTGTCTTGGTGCCGAAATTCTTCGGTGCCGCTGTCTCTGTGCCGAAGTTTCTCGGAGCCGCTGTCTCGGCTCCGAGGTTGCTGTGTGGCGGTATCTCGACCGGAGTCGGATGCTTCGACACCAGCATGCCCTTTTTCGGTGCCTTGGATGGGTCACCTATTTTTCGGGTTAAGCCATGGCCTGTTGGCGGTGGCGTCCCCTGGGCTTTTGTAGACTTCTCGTGAGTCTTGATTTTCGACGTCTTACTCACGGTTTTGGTTGTTTCTTCGGCGTCGAGTTCTTCCGAATCCGACTCGCGGACGGAGAAAGCTTCTTCTTCCTCCTCGAAACGATCTTGACCTGTCGGCGTGGACGCCATTTGTAGTCTCCTGGCTCTTCGGTCTCTAAAAGCGTCTTCCTCGACCGAAACGCTCGACAGGCTTCACAAGTATCCTCCTTGTGCTCGGGGGACAAGCACAAGTTACAGACCAGATGGTGATCCATATACGGATACTTGTGATGGCATTTTGGGCAGAAACGGAATGGGGTCCGTTCCATGAGCCTTGAAGTCGCACGTGGCCGGGCCGACCAGGCCCCGACGGGGGAATCGAAAAAACCACGAAGGGCCACCGGAGCTCTTCAAAATTCAGTGTCGATTTGTTCTAACTAACCCGATACCGAACGCAAACAATGCCGACGTTTTTTTCCGAGATTCTAACTAACTTTCCGACCCGAAACACGGAGCGAAAAGGAACACGTCCGAACCCGATGGCGGAAAAAAAACAATCTAAGATGGAGTCGACGCCCATGCGCAATGGAATCGAAGTGGGAGGAGTCCCTCGGTCTCGTGACTCAAAAAGACTTCTTCGAAGAAAAACAACTTGTAACACTCCGAGCCCAACACCAGACGGCGGACTGTGCACAGCATGTGTATCTGCAGCTACACATGCCATTGAACATATATATATATAGTAAAAATGTTTAAAGTGCTTACGGGTTCCCCATTCGTGTGTGGGACTATTCAATGCTTATGACTACTGATGATCATCCCCTGGAACAGAAATACAGAATTTTTCTTGATGACAAATGAGAAGCTTACCTCTCGAAAATGTATTCACAACTATAAAACACACACACAACGCAGGATTCCAGCACGCAAAAGGAAAGTATCGAGCAATTAGGATTATAACCAAATATTAAGCTATGCAACACCAATGGAGCCGATCAGATACTGCCCCTGAACTGAATTCCTCAGTGCATGGCATTCTAGTAGCACAAGCACATTACATGTATGATTTTCAGGTGCATACTGTCTGACATTTATATTCATGAATAGGGAGAGGTACCACCCTCGCCAAAATAAAAAAATTAAACAAAACAGATATTGTGCATGCTATTAAGACTTACTCAGGCTCCCGTTGAATGGCATCCAAGACCAGAGACTTGAGGCTGAAACAAGAAAAGAAGGGAAGTGAATTCAGATCGGTCTCCTCTCCCTCATGAGGTGACTATACATATGGCTCGCTGGCAAATGGCTGCAGGAGGTAAACGTTTGCTGCAGACATTGTTTGTGATCTGCAGATCACACTTTCGAAAGTGGAGGAAGACTAGTATGGAAAAGAAGCTTACCAGTAAATCCTTGCACACCCTTCAGGGGGATCTCCACTGAAACTATAAGCACTGAATTATCCCACCCATGCACAGAATCCCAGCGTACTTTACAGAAGAAAAACAATTTTCACGAGAAATCAAATTTTAATTCTTAAAATATACACAATTTAATAGATATTTGAAGGCCGCAATGGCCAATGTTTGTTAGTAACTTGTAAATTATAATAGCCACTAAAAAAAAAAGACAAGTGTTTTTGTAAAAGAAAACGGAGATAAAAGGAGAACAATGTAGCTAGATATACTACAGTCTAAAGAGCCTGAAAACAGATACTTCCTTTTACAGAGCAAAATAAACCAGGATCGCTCATGCCCTGTCAATGACCCTTGCTTCAGTTTTTTGATCAGACACTTTGGATTCTATCCTATATGCAGACCTATTTTTCTACTGGGGAGGATCGAAGGTTACTTATGTTTAGGGTTTTTGATTTTCAGTTAAAACCGATCAGAACCAATAAAAATATTTGCTTTTTAATGGAAAACCAAAAAAAGAATTTTGGTGCATGTATACTACTTTGTCTTCCTGAGCTGTCAAAGTAAGAAAATGTGTTACTTACCTGTAACTGTAGTTCTCCAGTATTGGATCTTTCATAGATTCACATGCTTGAATTAGAGTAGCGAGCAGTAATACCATTTATTCTAGCCATAACATCGATAACAATAGGAATGATGCTACATTCAGCCAATATCAGCAAGCAATATTGAGGCAGTTGGCTCTGGATGTACTATTTCAAAGTAAGAAATAGCATTCACAGAGTCCAAGGGTTCCCCTGAGAGGTAGGATAGGGGCAAAAGTAGATAGTTCTAATGCTCTATTTTGTGGTTGTGTGGTCGAGCAGTAGGCTTATCAGAGGGTAGTGTTAAGCATTTGTTGTACACACACAGGCAATAAATGAGGAAAACACACTCAAAGACAATTCCAGGCCAATATGTTTTTATACAGAAAAATATATTTTCTTAGTTTATTTTAAGAACCACAGGTTCAAGATTGACAATCAATACTTCAAATGAAAGCTACTTCACTTAGGTATCATAGGAACTTTGAATCAGCAAAATAGCATGTACAGTTTTGGCAAAAATGGCAATAAGCTATTTTAAAACTAGACAGTGCAAATTTCAACAGTTCCTGGGGGAGGTAAGTATTTGTTTGTTTTGCAGGTAAGTAAACCACCTACAGGGTTCAAAGTTGGGTCCAAGATAGCCCACCGTTGGGGGTTCAGGGCAACCCCAAAGTTACCACACCAGCAGCTCAGGGCCGGTCAGGTGCAGAGGTCAAAGTGGTGCCCAAAACGCATAGACTTCAATGGAGAAGGGGGTGCCCCGGTTCCAGTCTGCCAGCAGGAAAGTACCAGCGACTTCGGAGGGCAGACCAGGGGTGTTTTGTAGGGCACCGGGGGGGGGACACAAGTCAGCACAAAAAGTACACCCACAGCGGCACAGGGGCGGCCGGGTGCAGAGTACAAACAGGTGTCTGGTTTGCAATGGAGTTCAATGGGAGACCCAGGCGTCTCTTAAGCGAAGCAGGCAGGCGGGTGGGGGGGGGGGGGGGGGTTCCTCGGGGTAGCCACCACCTGGGCAAGGGAGAGGGCCACCTGGGGGTTGCTTCTGCACTGGAGGTCGGATCCTTCAGGTCCTGGGGGCTGCCGGTGCAGTGTCTTTACCAGGCGTCGGGTTCTTAGAAGCAGGCAGTCGCGGTCAGGGGGGAGCCTCTGGATTCCCTCTGCAGGCGTCACTGGGGGGGGGGCTCAGGGGGGTCAACTCTGGCTACTCACAGGGTCACAGTCGCTGGGGAGTCCTCCCTGTAGTGTTGTTTCTCCGCAGGTCGAGCCGGGGGCGTCGGGTGCAGAGTGCAAAGTCTCACGCTTCTGGCGGGAAACGTGCAGTCCTTTAAAAGTTGTTTCTTTGTTGCAAAGTTGTTTCTTCTTTGGAGCAGAGCAACTGTCCTCTGGAGTTCTTGGTCCTTTTAGATGCAGGGTAGTCCTCTGAGGCTTCAGAGGTCGCTGGACCCTGGGGAACGCATTGCTGTTGCAGTTTCTCTTGAAGAGGGGAGACAGGCCGGTAGGGCTGGGGCCAAAGCAGTTGGTGTCTCCATCTTCTCTGCAGGGCAGAGTCAGCAGTCCGTCTTCAGGTTGCAGGAATCTATCTTGCTTGGTTCTGGGGGCCCCTATATACTCAATTTAGGGGGGTGTTTAGGTCTGGGGGGTTAGTAGCCAATGGCTACTAGCCCGGAGGGTGGCTACACCCTCTTTGTGCCTCCTCCCTGAGGGGAGGGGGGGGCACATCCCTAATCCTATTGGGGGAATCCTCCATCTTCAAGATGGAGGATTTCTAAAAGTGAGAGTCACCTCAGCTCAGGACACCTTAGCCAGTGACGACTCCTTGTTTTTCTCATTATCTCCTCCGGCTTTGCCGCCAAAAGTGGGGCCGTGGCCGGAGGGGGCGGGCATCTCCACTAGATCGAATGCCCTGTGGCACTGTAACAAAAGGGGTGAGCCTTTGAGGCTCACTGCCAGGTGTTACAGCTCCTGCAGGGGGAGGTGAGAAGCACCTCCACCCAGTACAGGCTTTGTTACTAGCCACAGAGTGACAAAGGCACTCTCCCCATGTTTCCAGCAACATGTCTGGTGTGTGGCAGGCTGGCAAAACTAGTCAGTCCACACTGGAAGTCGGGTATGTTTTCAGGGGGCATCTCTAAGATGCCCTCTGGGGTGTATTTCACAATAAAATGTACACTGGCATTAGTGTGCATTTATTGTGCTGAGAAGTTTGATACCAAACTTCCCAGTTTTTGGTGTAGCCATTATGGTGCTGTGGAGTTCGTGTATGACAGACTCCCAGACCATATACTCTTATGGCTACCCTGACAATGTCTAAGGTTTTGCTTAGACACTGCAGGGGCATAGTGCTCATGCACCTATGCCCTCACCTATGGTATAGTGCACCCTGCCTTAGGGCTGTAAGGCCTGCTAGAGGGGTGACTTATCTATGCCATAGCAGTGTGAGGTTGGCATGGCACCCTGAGGGGAGTGCCATGTCGACTTACTCATTTTCTCCCCACCAGCACACACAAGCTGGCAAGCAGTGTGTCTGTGCTGAGTGAGGGGTCCCCAGGGTGGCATAAGACATGCTGCAGCCCTTAGAGAGATTCCCTGGCATCAGGGCCCTTGGTAACAGGGGTACCAGTTACAAGGGACTTATCTGGATGCCAGGGAGTGCCAAATGTGGAAACAAAGGTACAGTTTTAGGGAAAGAACACTGGTGCTGGGGCCTGGTTAGCAGGCCTCAGCACACTTTCAAATCATAACTTGGCATCAGCAAAGGCAAAAAGTCAGGGGGTAACCATGCCAAGGAGGCATTTCCTTACAAATATACATATGTATTGAGAATGATAAGAACAAAATAAAAATCATAATTATAATATAAATAATAGTAGTAATAGCAACATTAAGAACAATAGCATTAAACAAATATAGTTCACACAGCTTTCAAATGGAAGGATAACCAGAGAGGCTCACCTTAATTGAATAGATGTCTTAGCACTGCTTGCCCAACAGCCGTACCCGTTTTGTTCATCGCATCTAGGCAGTAGTGCTTTGTACATGTATGCTATCTGGACCATGCTGCTGCCCTGAGAACGTGTCGCAGGGGTAGTCACACTAAGAGAGACGCTGACTTGGCTACCGCTCTGGTAGAGTGGGCTTTAACCTTACTGTGGTGCGAATTTCCTGTCTGGGCATGACAAAATTGTATAGCTAGTCCGATCCACCTGGCAATGGTCCGCTTAGATATTGCAGGGCCCTTAGCTGTATCCCCATATGCTACGAATAGCTGGTCCGATTTCTGAATGCTCTGTGTTCTTTGAAGATAGAACATTAAACATCTTATATCTAGCGAATGCAGCGCTTTCTCCGCAACCACCTGTGGGTTAGGAAAAAATGTTTTTAAGACCACTGGTCCATTTAAATGGAAGTTACCTTTGGTATATACTTAGGATTTGTTCGAAGAACAACCCCATTTGGAGTGAACTTAAGAAAAGGTTCTTTGATGGTAAAGGCTTCTATGTCACTCACTCTTTTTGCTGATCTGAGAGCCAGTAAAAGCAACGACTTCCAAGATATGAATTTTAACTCTGACCTGTGGATTGGTTCGAAAGGAGGCTTCATGAGTTGTCCCAACACTATGTTTAGGGTCTGTAACGGTGAAGGTTTACGCACTGGTGGAAATACTCTAAAAAGGCTCTTGAGGAATTATTTCACAATCCTGGCAGAATACAGTGAGGAGGTGTGCTGAGTGCATCGTTATCTTGAAATTGCTGCCAAATGTACTCTTATTGAGGCGTAAGAAAGCCCAGATTTTGCTAAATGTAACAAATAGGGAAGTATTTGCTCCAGGGGTGATGACATAGGATGGACTCCTTCCGTAGCACAACAAACAGAAACACTTCCATTTCAGTTTATATGTCTTATTGGTGGTGTCCACTCTGGCTTTGGCCAATATTTCTCTACATTCCGATGAAATTTTCAAGGTGGAGTAGTCATGGAATTCAGGAGCCAGGCCGGTAAGTGTAGAGATGAAGGATCCGGATGCCTGACTTGGCCCTGGTGTCAGCAGGGCTGGTGTCTGAGTAGAACATATGGTTGATCCGAATACAGAAGGTCTGTGAACCAGACCTGCCTGGGCCACCTGGGTGCTACTAGGAAGAGACGACATCCCTCTGCTTTCATTTTGTTGATCACTCTGGGGATGAGAGGAATCAGGGGGGTGGGGGAGAGCGTAGGCATAGATTCCTGACCATATCATTAAAAAAGCATTCCCCCACAACCCTTTTTGTGGATGCCAGCTTGCGTAATATGGGCATTTCGTGTTCTTGTTTGTGGCAAAAAGATCCAGATTTGGCCTGCCCCACTTCTGGAAAAGTTGGTTGAGAACTTGTTGGTCAAGTTCCCACTCGTGATATGGTATGAATGTCCTGCTCAAAGCTTCCACTAGGAGGTTGGTTTGCCCTGGCAGGTGTTCCGCTTTCAGAGAAATTTGGTTTTCTATGGCCCATTCCCATATGTTCTGAGCCTGATGTGAAACCTGCAAGGACTTTATGCCGCCCTGTTTGTTCAGGTAAAACATACTTGTGGTATTGTCCGTTCTGATGAGAATTTTTGAGTTTCATATTCTTGGTAAGAAGGCTTTCAGCGCCAGATCTATTGCTTTGAGCTCCAGTTGCTTTATGTGAAGCTATTTGTCTTTTTTTTTATCCAGTTGCCACTTATCCACAGATCTTGAAGGTGGGCACCGCAACTCTCGAGCGACTCATCTGTTATTATATATTGCTGAATTTATTGAAAAAAAGAAAGGCCCTCGGATAAGTTGGTCTGTTTTCCCCACCAAGACATGGCAGTTCTCATTTTCCGGTGTGATGAGAATCCGATCGTCGAAGGAGCCATTAACTTGGAGCCACAGAGTCTAGTTGCTCCTGTAGAGGTCATGTGTACAGTCGGCAATTTGGTATCAGTGGAATACCCATGAATGATTTGTAATTTCGAACTAAATCAAACTTTTGTTGATAGCTTTTGAGCCATGCTAGAGATCTTTTGCTGTCTCTCTTGAGATGGAAATGCTTTGGATCGTATCCAGTATTGCTCCTAGGAAATTCAGCTTCTGTGTGGGATGGAAGTGTGACTTGCGATAACTGATGGTAAGACCTAGAGTTTTGAACAACTGGAGGCAAGAGGATGTGTGGTTTACCACCTGAGTTCTTGTGGATACCTTTATGAGCCACAGGTCCAAATATGGAAAGACTTCTATGCCCAGCTGGCGTAGATGACCCGCTACTGGCGCTAGCACTGTGGTAAAAATTCTGGGGGCCGATTTTAATCCGAATTGGAGGACACAAAAATGTAGATGCATACCAATGACCTTGAACCTGAGAAATTTCCAATGGTTTTGATGTATTGGGATATGGAAGTATGCATCCCGGAGGTCTAGAGATGTCATGTGATCTCCTGTGTACCATACAAAACATTTGTTTTTTCAGGAACTGGTTTAAGGACCTCAAATCTAGTATGGGATGCCAATCCCCGAAGGCTTTTTTTTTTTTTACTAGAAAAAAGCGGGAATAGAATCCCCGGTTCCTGTGCAGAGTTGGAACAAGTTCTATTTCCCCTTTGTGTAAGATTGCATATACTTCCTTGAGGAGCTGTTTTAACCGTGGAGGTGGAGGTGGTGGTCCTGACGGAGGGATATTTGGAGGCTTCTAAGTGAATTTTAGAGTATGTCCCCTGGATACTATATCTAGTACCCACTTGTCTGATGTTATCCCCAACCACTGAAGGATGTGGCAAGCGGTCTCAAATCTAAGTAACACAGGTGGGGTTGGCAGCTGGTATGAATGCATGGTCATTGTTTTCTACCCATGTCTCTTCCACTGGCAGCGGTTCTTCCCCTCATAGGGTATCTATAGGCAGCTGTAGGTGGTAACCGGTATTGCTGCTGGTATTGTCCGTACTGCTGTCGAAAACGTGCTTGAGCTGTTTGTGTGGTCTATATGCTTGGAAACCACCATGAAGGAAATAACTTCCTCTGTCCCTCGAAATGGCTACTTTTTGTACTGCAACGTACCTAGGGATTTGGCTGTGTCTGTATCCGCCTTTATGGATTGTAACATGTCGTCCACATGCTTGCTGAAGAGGCCTTCCCTATCATATGTCATGTCAAGTATTCTACTTTGAACCTCTGGCCTAAAAGAAGTAGATTTCAGCCAGGCATGTCTGCACAACACCGCTTCCCCTGCCAGCTGCCTAAATCCCAATTAGTGAGATATCAATCACACAATCTATCATTTTGGCTGCGATCCACTCTCCTTCCTGCAACACCTTCTTTGCCTCTAGTTTAGTGTCCTCAGGTAATGTAAGAGGACATGTCTGCCCACATTTGGCGATCAAATCTGCCTAGAATGGCTAACGAGTTGGCAGCTTTGACTGTTATTGCTGCTACTGAGGAGAACCTTTTCCCTATGTTGTCCAGAAGGCATCCTTCTTTATCTGGTGGGGATGTTATTGGTGTTGGAAGGGTTTTTCGAGCTGCGTTGCACCGCTTGTGATACTACGGAATCCAGCTTCGGTTGCGTAATTAAACAAGCTGGAGTATCTTCTGGCGCTTTATACTTTTTCTCCAAATGCGGGATTTGGGAAGGTATCGTAACTGGGTTTTTCATTGCTTTCAATCCTTCCTGCCACATAAAGTCAACTATAGGTATGGCTCTAACTGCCTTTTTTGAGGGTCCTTAAAGTCATACAGGAAACAATCGGGTTCCCGAGAAAGACTGGGCAGTTCAAAACATTAAGCCGCTCTTTCCATCAAATTATGGACTCCCCCTATGTCCTCTGGGGGTGAATCCACCGCTCCTGCCACCCGTGGTGATTGTGTAGGAATCAGGTATTCGTCCCACTAACTAGTAGTGGTTTCAGGTATTTCTCCCTCTTCCCTTTCTTCATCTGTGGATTGAGGGTTATCCTGAGGCGGCTGCATGAAAGGTATGTTCCTATCCGGTCTGAGTGGGGTCCCTGGATGGCTAGGGAGGGGAGTCCAGAGTCCCGCTTTTAGGTTATACTGCTCCGTGATCGGAGTTGTTGGTACTGAGGGTGGAAACCTTATGGAGGTATGCATTGGTAGGATTGGAGATGCCTTCTTTCCTACAGTTATTAAAGAGAGTGAAAGAAACCTTGACATTCCTGAAGTGTGCATCGTGAGATCAGTTGTAGACGTTTCTTCCGTCGACGGTTGTGTCGTCGATGAGGCGGTCGTCGATGGGCATGTAGTGGACGGTTGGTGGCGACGGTTTGCTTCGTCGACCGGTCTGATGTAGACGGAGTCTTTGTTGGGTTGTCTTTCGTCAAGGAGTTCCTCATCAGCGTGTGCGTATCTGATGGCTGAATAGTCGTCGGCGGTGTACCTTTGTATATTTTTGCTGTGATGATCGTCGTCAACGAAAGTAGCAACGACGTGACTATCATAGAGGACACGACCGTGGTGAACGTCAGCATTATTGTCGTCATTACTGTAGACGTCGACAGTATTGTCATTGACAAGCCTTTTTGTCAGAGTCTGAAGAGTATTTTCCCAGTTCTTTCCGTGGTGACAGAGAAGCCTTTTTTGGAGGTGCCCTTTTTCGCCAAAGGTGTTGCAGCCTCTGAGTGAACCTTTATTGAAAGCTTTTAACCGGGGCTTACTTGGCCTTTCTGTTTTTCTAAAGAAAGGTGTTTAGATGTTTTTTTTTTTTTTTTTTTTTAACTTTCTTTGGAGGTTCTGCAGAAAGTTTTTCTTCACTTTTAGGCCTTTTTACGTATGAGAAGTCTGAGGAGGCTTCACTCTCTTCAGCTTTTGTAGCCATAACAAAGGTCTGCCCTCTCTGTCTTTCAGGGTTTTACGACTGAAGGTGCGGCAAATCTTGCAATCTCTCACCTTAGGCATTTCTTGTGGGGGGTCATCAATATGAAGTCTTTTTCTCCCACAACTGTCACAATTTCTGAAAAGTCCTTTTTTAGTTTGTTAGGATATCCTGTCCACTGGAAATCCAACATCTCTGAGAGAAATTTTCCTGTCAGAAAAAAGAAGCTGAGCAGAGCTCAGGAAGACTCCCTTCACACGACGTGCAGCAGAACTTCTGAGGGAAACAGCCTCTGTTGGGAGTGTTCTAGAGGGTTCTGTCGCCTGATTGGTTAGAGTTCAGATTTGGTTCTTTTTTTTTTTATAAAAGAACATGGATAGGCTATTACAGTGCCTGTGTAAGCCATTGTGGCCTAGTGTACAACACTCACTGCTATGTAAATTTAAGGTTACCGTGGAACTCCCACCTAGAGACGGGGATGATTTAAGCATGTGAATCTATGAAACATCCAATACTGGGGAATAGGGATTTAACAACTATCTCTAGCACCCTTCGATGATGGATGTTGCTATGTTCCACTTGTGTGCTGATGTTAAGTTACACAAAATGTCCTAACGTTTTTCCCGAAGGTCTTTGAGCAACCAAGGCCCATTCCCAACTCCCAGTGCGTGATTTTAGAATGATGTTTCGACTCATCTGGCTTCAGCTCACTGTTCCCATATGCTACTGTTGTGTATATAATTATAATCATTAATAAGCTGTGATTGTTCTTTCAACACAAGGCAAAAAAAAAAGCACTGGAACGGTGCACGTAGGACCACTGCACATATTACAAAGGTAAAATAGCCTGTGCACTTCTAGCTCCCCCACAAAGTAGTCCATTGCTGCTTTCTCTGAAATAATAAGACTTTACACTAAGTTCTAAATAAGGGGGCAGTTTTTGTTTAATCAGAAGCTGATCAAGCTTTTTATTTCTCAACAGAACTTCGTTCTAGAGCTCCTACTTTGCAATATTCATTATTTGTTGATACAGACACTTCCTCCCATTCTAAGCAGGGTATTTAAACCTGAGAAATCCAAAAAACAGGAAGGTTCATGGGATAAAACATTTTGGAAAAATAAGCTGTCAGCAGAATTAAACTTTACTATCAGACAAGGAAGTTTTGGCTACTAGGAAATAGAGTGGAAACATTATTTACAGAGGTCAGACACTACAGAACTGCATGCAGCTGCAGAACTGTTTACTAGGAAACTCAATTTACCTTGCTCTTTTATGAATATTTTTTTGCAATAAATTATAGACCAAGTCATAGTAAGTGTAATGCTGATGCTCTCGCGTTCAAGAGAATTAACTTGAAGATGAGTGTAGAAGGCTGGCTCAGTATATGCTGTACACCTATAGTTGAGGCACCCTGTACTGAGCCCAGGCAACCCTTAGCGAAAGTGAAGGAGGTTCTAGATACCCAGAGCACTCAGAGGGGTAAATGTGAGGAGCAGCTAGGGCTTATCCAGGAGGGTGTATAGCAGTTGCAAATACCACACAGTTCAGTGAATAATATACACACAGGAAAGAACCACACCAGTGGTAGAAAAATATTCTATATTTATTTTAACATAGAACTGGCTTTGGTATATCTCCTAACTGGAACTATGATTGTACAAAAAAATACATAGAAAACGTTAGTACAGGAATGTAATAACACGTGCCCTCAGTGTAGGGGCTCAAACCATATCCTAGGAAAATGGAACACGAGAATCACTCGCAACCCAAACTACCACCAAAGGACCCTTAAGACTGGGGAAGCACAGGAACACCCAAGGTAAGTAGGATTCTCTAGATGCCCGTGTGCAGAGGTGTAATCCCGGGTTAGGTGTCCACAGGATAATGTGGGAAAGTCACGGTTGGAGTTTTGTGGATTTAGGACCCTTCACAGATGACCCCGAGAATGACTGTTGGAACAAGGGAGGTTGGATAGAGCCCCACCCTTGGATACTGAGAACAGTGGAGTACCTGCACCAGGGAGCACAGCTGCATAGTGGTGAAGTTGTGTTGGAACCTCCTGTTCAAGTCAATGGGGACCTTGGTTGTTCAGCCGCTGTTGTGACCTGTGGACCAGGTTATGGAATCGAGGCGTGGATTCCTTAAGAAGCGGACCCAGGGAAAGAGGGGACAAAGTCCAGACCACTCGGAGGTGCCTAGGCGGTACAGGAGAGCAATGCCCACCCTTCTCGGAGATGCTTTCCTATTCGACGGTGGTTGAAGAAGTGCAGCTGTGGGGTCAAAGCGATGCAGGAAGATCCCCGGAGTTGTCTACGAGGTGTCCCACGCTGAGTGTCAGATTGCAGAGGGGTCAGTAGTCAGCGAGACCCCAAAAAGCCATAGCAAATGTAGGGAAGCATTGCAAGGAGATTGCAGAATGTGTGGGTACTAGCAAGGTTGAGGCCTTTGCAGGTAGGTCAGGGCCAGCCCTCAGCAAGCAGGAGAGCCAGCAGCAATCGATGGAGCCCCCAAGCAGGACCCTCTGGCAGCAGGCCCAGGGAGTCACAGGGAGACCTCCGGAGCACAGCAAAGAGGGATGCCCACGTCGCAGGAGTTGCAGAGAGGATGTCGTTCTTGGAGCTGGAGGATGGGGCTTTTTGGAGATAGGTGGTCTTTGGACTGAAAAGCCAACAAGTCTCAGCAACAAAACAACAGACGCTGTGCATAGGGGTTCCAGCCAAGCAGCTCCAACGGGGGACCACAGACTTCTCAGTTGTAAAGACAGGTAAGACCTCTGGAGAGCCACAGAACCACCACCTGTGTTGTAGGCCTTAAAGAGTCCTTGGGACAGCAGGATGACCAAAGTGGTTGTTGATATTGAGGTGCCTGCGGGTGCAGGGAAGTGAGTCATTCACTCCAAGACAGATTCCTTCTTGCTTTCCTAAGTGCAGGCAGAGTCCTTGTGACTCTGGAGGATGCACGACTACGGAGGTTGCAGAAGTGTGGCAAAACTTAGCAACAAAGTTGCACTAGGAGCCCTCCTACTGGTTACAGTCTTGCTCTCAGTCTCAGCGAACACCAGAAGCAGTTCCGGTGTCTAGGTTGCAAAAGTGTCTTGCAGAGGAGACATGCAGAATTTAAAGTTTTGCAGATCAATCTAGGGTTCCACCCTCAGGGAAGCCCTTAAGTAACCCAGGAAGGGGGTTGGACACTTACTGCAGTGATCCACCTATCAGGCGGGGTCAGGGATGCCACCCAGCTGGACTAACCATTCAGGTTCCTAGGGGCCTCTTCTCATCATATTTCCAAGACGGCAGAATCAAGTGGCCAACTGGCAGAGCTCTGCACACCACCCTAGGGGAAGACCTGGACTGGGGGGTGGTCACTCCCCTGTCCTTTGCGTGGTTTCGCTCCACAAAAGGAGCTGGAAGCTCCTACACTACAGTAGATAAGTTTATGCAAGGAAGGCACTGAATGTGCCTTTCAAAGCAGTCTGGTGGCAATCAGAGGCATCCCAGCCACACCGCTCCTCTACAAGAAATCCTTTACTCTGCCATCCCCTGCCCGAGTTAGGCTCAGCAGCAGGATGGCAGAACATTGTCTGGGGTCAGCAGTAGCACAGGCTGGCATGCAGACCCTGCACAGCCATACTGGCAGACATGGAGGATCCCCTAGGAGCCCCCAGAGTACATGGTATAATGCAACTAGCACTGGAATTGGCATGGTTACATGATTCCAACATATTTGATACCAAACATGCCTAGGTATGGTGAAGCCATCATGTAGTTGGACATTGCGAGATGACCAATGTCAACTACATACCGTAACATGGCTTCCACACGCTTACAAAGCACAGACAATTGAGTCTGGGTTCTGTAGGGCAAACTCTGCTCATGCAGGGGTCCCCTCACACTGAGAACCGTGCACCCTGCTCTTGGGCTGAAGGGTCTACCTTAGGGGTGACATAGGATCAGAGTTCAATGACAACGATATAAGACAAACCTTATATCTGGGATGAAAGGTGCATGTACCATTTCACACAGGCTGCAACGCAAGCCTGTAGTCACGATCTGCATGGGCCTCCATGGGTGGCACAATACATGCTGCAGCCCTGGTGTACCAATGCCCTGGAAACCATATATTAGGGACTTAAATGAGTGCACTAGTATGCCAATTACGGGTTGTAAAAGTTACTTACCAACTAAAGTTAGTGGGGGGGGGAGGGGACACGGACTGGGGTTCTGGTTAGCAGGAAGCGAGTGTTCTACAGTCTGAATACACTGCCACCAGGCAAAAAGTGGGGTTAACTATGCCAGAAAGGTACTACTTTCCTACAATGTGTATAAGCTGACAGATGATCCACTATTAAGTGTGTCCCCAAGATTTCAAATAACCATTCTATTCCTTTAGTTACTATGGAATCACCGGAGTACAGTACAGAAGCACAGAAACTCAATCTATAGAAAAGGAGATATGGTGAAGATCGACATGAAAAATATGGATTATTGTTTCAAAGGAAAGCTACGTATTTATTGTAATTTCCATTAAGAAAGCAGGCTTCATGACTTTATGGCTTCAGTAATGCCTTACGTGGTAGAGGAGCTCATTAGCCACACATTTATTACCTTAGAATAGTCCATAGGTGTCAGACTGGATCTGGGAAATCTTGCAAATTACCTCTGCATGCCAATAGGTGGTATAGATCAGTTCCACGTCGGCAACATAGTCCATGCGGTGCCTAAATAGGTGCCAGCTCAGTTGCTTTTCGTGACATTTCCACACCTGAAGCACAGAGCTATGTCGGAAGTCTGATGGGCCAGTAGCCTTACCCTGAGGTGGGTCTTCTAACTGATTCAGACCAAAAAGTCCTGGAAAATCCAATGCATAAAATGCCTGTCACTACAGACCAGACTGTCAAGGCAGTAGTGTTTTGTAAATGTGTGCAGTGAAGCCCATGTAGCAGCCTGACATGTCCAAGACAGGGGCTCCGTGAGCTAATGCATTAGTTGCAACCTTGGCTCTGGTGACATGACTCTCCAAGCCCTCAGGGGGGTTGCTTCTTGACCAGAGTATAGCAGATCTCTATACAGAGCATAATCTATCTGAAGATGGTCCGTTTCTGCTCTGCTTTTCCTTTTATTGCGTGAACCCAACATAGAATTGACAATCCACCTGGAGTTCTCTGCTGTGATCGATGTAGAACAAGAACTCTCTTTTTGAGTCCAGGCAATGGAGTCTCTCCTCCTCCTTGGAAGGGTGAGGCGCAGGAAGAAGGTTGGCAGCATGATGCCTTGGTGGACATGGAAAGCTGTTACCACCTTTGGCAGAATAGAGGCACAGGTTTGGAGAACCAGTTTGTCTGGGGAAAAAGCTGGTGTATGATGGGTGCACATAGAGCACCTGTATCTCGCTAACCCTTCTGAATGAAGTTATGGCCATCAAGAACACTGTCTTGATTGTCAAGAGATGTAGATGGCAGCTATGCGTGGGCTAAAAGTGTGAGCACCAAGACAGCTAACAAACAAATTAAAGTGCAATTGAGACATAATGAAAAGGATTAGGAGGAAACACAAAGTCCTTTCAGGAACGAGTCACACCAATTGCAGTTCTTCAGTCACCACTGGAGGCCTCTTGCACTTCCCTATGATATCTGGACTGAGCCAGAATGATTTCCCTGATGCTACGCCCAATGGGATTTCAGGTCCAGCTGCAGAGCGCATATATGCCAGTGGGCATGCTTTACCATCAGGATGCAGGGGGCAATCAGACCCAGCCATCTCAGTCTCACCGAAATCCAAAATAGAGGATGACACATCAGAGTCACAGGCTGAATATCCTGGATTCACCGCTCCGAAGGGTTGGCATGAAATGGCACTGTGTCCAAAATGGCTTTGAAAAAAGGATTAATCTGAGAGGGGGACATGTGCAACTCAGGCATGCTCACAGTGAACCCCAGTGAATGCAGGAGATCTGCCAAAGTCTTGAGTTGGGCAACAACAGCCTGAAGGGAACCCACTTTCAAAAGCCAGTCTTCGATGCAGTGGAAGACTGGAACCCCTGAACTCTGCCACTGGGATGCAACCACAGCCATGGCCTTCATGAACACTAGATATGTGCCCGTAAAGCCAAAAGAGCACAGCGAAGTGAAAGTGCCTGTGGCCCACGATGAACTGCATAAAACACCTGTAGGCCAGCATGGCACATATATGGAAATGTGTGCCCCTGCTAGTCCAGAGCTACAATGAAGTCTCCAGGATCCAGGGTATACAGGACCTGAGACAATGTGAGTATTCTAAATGTAACCTTTTTCAAGTAGTAGTTCAGAGGGTGTAGGTCCAGTAAAGGATCAAGGCCTAGGTTCTATTTCCACATCTGAGATTAGCAGGAATAGCAACCACAACCTACTTCTGATGTTGCCGCCTTCTTGATAGCTCCTTTGGCCTGAAGATCCAGTACACTATCAGTCAATTTGAAGACGGTGACATGGGCAGCAGGTTATCCCTGAATGAGAGTGCATAATCCAGCTGAATAATTTAGAGCACCCAGTTGTACACTGGCATTAGGGCATGTAGTGCTGGATCGTGCTGGCGACTTCCTGCCCATGATGGTGATAGGGCATATTACACAGGTCTGAAGGCTTCAGCTGCCACAGGGTGTGGCTGACTGGACAGATCTCTGCCAAGTGTCCTACAAGGCATGTAGGAGCAGCATCCCAAAAGGACTGGTGGGCCTGCTGGCCACGGGGACTGGGCAGAAATGGATGCAGCTGTAAGCCCCTACCATTGCACGGAAGGGGTGAAAGCCAGAATGGAGCTGGTGTGGGGCCGTGGAGAGACCCAGCGACCGTGCGATGGCCACAGTGTCCTTACAGAGATCTAGCGCCGGACCTGCCTTATAGACATCCGTTCCTATCCTGCAGAAGCACTTAAGAGTTGAATTAAGTACAGAAATCAACAAAGGAAACCTCAGAGAAAACTAATCCAAGCTATAATGAAAATGTCACTTACCCAGTGTACATCTGTTCGTGGCATCAGTCGCAGTAGATTCGCATGTTCTGCAATAGCTCGCCATCTGGTGTTGGGCCGGAGTGTTACAAGTTGTTTTTCTTCGAAGAAGTCTTTCGAGTCACGGGACCGAGTGACTCCTCCTTTTGTCTCCATTGCGCATGGGCGTCGACTCTATCCTCGATTGTTTTTCCCCGCAGAGGGTGAGGTAGGAGTTGAATTGTAGTAATAGTGCCCATGCAATGGAGTGACTAAGTATGCACCTATTTAAGGTTGAGATGATACATATATAAATAATTGAAGGTAACTTCCAAACTGCTACAGGCTCCCGGGGAGGCGGGTGGGCACATGCGAATCTACTGCGACTGATGCCACGAACAGATGTACACTGGGTAAGTGACATTTTCAGTTCGATGGCATCTGTCGCTGTAGATACGCATGTTCTGCATAGACTAGTAAGCAGTTATTTCCCCAAAAGCGGTGGATCAGCCTGTAGGAGTGGAAGTAGTCTGAAATAATGTCCTTAATACGGCTTGACCTACTGTGGCTTGTTGTGCGGATAACACGTCTACACAGTAGTGCTTGGTGAATGTGTGAGGCGTAGACCATGTGGCTGCCTTACATATTTCTTGCATTGGGATGTTTCCTAGAAAGGCCATGGTAGCACCTTTCTTTCTGGTTGAGTGTGCCCTTGGTGTAATGGGCAGCTGTCGTTTAGCTTTAAGGTAGCAGATTTGGATGCATTTAACTATCCATCTAGCTATACCTTGTTTTGAAATTGGGTTTCCTGCGTGAGGTTTTTGAAATGCAATAAAGAGTTGTTTAGTTTTTCTGATGTTTTTTGTTCTGTCAATGTAATACATTAATGCTCTTTTGACATCTAATGTATGTAGTGCCCTTTCAGCTACGGTATCTGGCTGTGGAAAGAACACTGGAAGTTCCACTGTTTGATTGAGATGGAACGGTGAAATAACCTTTGGCAAAAATTTAGGATTGGTCCTTAGGACGACTTTATTTTTGTGTAGTTGTATAAAAGGTTCCTGTATAGTAAACGCCTGAATCTCGCTTACTCTTCTTAGGGAAGTAATGGCGATGAGAAATGCCACCTTCCAGGTTAGGAACTGTATGTCGCAGGAGTGCATGGGTTCAAAAGGTGGACCCATAAGTCTAGTTAGGACAACATTTAGGTTCCATGAAGGAACAGGTAGTGTTCTTGGTGGTATAATTCTCCTAAGGCCCTCCATGAATGCTTTAATGACTGGTATTTTATATAGGGAAGTTGAATAGGTAGTTTGCAGGTATGCAGATATTGCTGCAAGGTGAATCTTAATGGAAGAGAAAGCTAGGTTAGATTTTTGTAAGTGAAGCAAGTAACCCACTACCTGTTCTGGAGTTGTGTGTAATGGTTGTATTTGATTAATATGGCAGTAGCAAACAAACCTCTTCCATTTACTTGCATAGCAGTGCCTGGTGGATGGCCTTCTTGCTTGTTTTATGACTTCCATACATTCTTGGGTAAGTTGTAAGTGCCCGAATTCTAGGATTTCAGGAGCCAGATTGCTAGATTCAGCGATGCTGGATCTGGGTGTCTGATCTTTTGGTTGTGCTGTGTCAACAGATCTGGCCTGTTGGGCAATTTGATGCAGGGTACCACTGATAGGTCTAGCAGTGTTGTGTACCAGGGTTGCCTTGCCCAAGTTGGTGCTATCAATATGAGTTTGAGTTTGCTTTGACTGAGTTTGTTTACCAGGTAAGGAAGGAGAGGGAGAGGAGGAAAAGCGTAAGCAAATATCCCTGACCAGTTCATCCATAGGGCATTGCCTTGGGATTGTTTGTGTGGGTATCTGGATGCGAAGTTTTGGCATTTTGCGTTCTCCCTTGTCGCAAACAAGTCTATCTGAGGTGTTCCCCAGAGTTTGAAATAAGTGTTCAGAATTTGGGGGTGAATTTCCCATTCGTGGACCTGTTGGTGATCTCGAGAGAGATTGTCTGCGAGTTGATTTTGTATCCCTGGTATAAACTGTGCAATTAGGCGAATTTGGTTGTGAATTGCCCAATGCCAAATTTTTTGTGCTAGCAGGCTTAACTGCGTGGAGTGCGTCCCCCCCTGCTTGTTTAGATAATACATTGTTGTCATGTTGTCTGTTTTGACGAGAATGTATTTGTGAACTATTATTGGTTGGAAAGCTTTTAGTGCTTGAAAAACTGCTAGAAGTTCTAGGTGATTGATATGCAGTCTTGTTTGATGTACGTTCCATTGTCCTTGTATGCTGTGTTGATCGAGGTGTGCTCCCCACCCTGTCATGGAAGCATCTGTTGTTATTACGTATTGTGGCACTGGGTCTTGGAAAGGCCGCCCCTTGTTTAAATTTATGTTGTTCCACCACAGAAGCGAGAGGTAAGTTTGGCGGTCTATTAACACCAGATCTTGAAGGTGACCCTGTGCTTGAGACCACTGTGATGCTAGGCATTGTTGTAAGGGCCTTATGTGCAGTCTTGCGTTTGGGACAATGGCTATGCATGATGACATCATGCCTAGGAGTTGTAATACCATCTTTGCTTGTATCTTTTGTGTTGGATACATGCGTTGTATGATGGTGTTGAAATTTTGAATTCTTTGTGGACTTGGAGTGGCTACTCCTTTTGATGCGTCTATTATGGCTCCCAGGTATTGTTGTACCTTGCGTGGCAGAATTTTGGATTTTGTGAAATTGACGGTGAACCCTAGTTTGAAGAGGGTTTGTATGATATGATTTGTGTGATTTGAGCACTCTATTAAAGAATGGGCCTTGATTAGCCAGTCGTCTAGATATGGGAACACATGTATCTGCTGCCTTCTTATGTGTGCTGCGACTACCGCTAGACATTTGGTAAAGACTCTCGGTGCGGTTGTTAATCCGAAAGGCAGTACCTTGAATTGGTAATGTATTCCTTTGAATACAAACCTTAGGTATTTCCTGTGCGATGGGTGTATTGGTATATGGAAATAAGCATCCTTGAGGTCTAAAGTTGCCATGTAGTCGTGCAGCTTTAGCAATGGCAATACTTCTTGTAGTGTGACCATGTGGAAGTGGTCTGATTTGATGAAAGTGTTCACTACTCTGAGGTCTAGGATTGGTCTCAGTGTTTTGTCCTTCTTTGGTATCAGAAAGTACAGTGAGTAAACTCCTGTGTTTATTTGTGTGTTTGGCACTAATTCGATTGCATTTTTTTGCAATAGTGCCTGCACTTCTATCTCCAGGAGATTGGAATGGTGTGTTGTTAAATTTTGTGCTTTTGGTGGTATGTTTGGAGGGAATTGTAGAAATTCTATGCAATAACCATGTTGGATAATTGCTAGAACCCAAGTGTCTGTAGTGATTTTCTCCCATGCTTTGTAATAATGACCTATTCGTCCCCCCACTGGTGTTGTGTGGAGGGGGTGAGTGACATGTGAGTCACTGTTTAGTAGTAGGGGTTTTGGGGCTTTGGAATCTTCCTCTATTTCTAGGGAATTGCCCTCCTCTATATTGTCCCCGAAAACCTCCTCTATACTGTCCCTGGTAACTGGACGGTGTGGCTTGTGAGGTGCTGGCTTGTGTGCTTTGACCCCGAAACCCCCCTCGAAAGGGCGTTTTACGGAATGTGCTGTAATTCCCTCTGCTCTGCGGGGAGTAGAGTGCGCCCATGGCTTTGGCAGTGTCCGTATCTTTTTTGAGTTTCTCAATCGCTGTGTCCACTTCTGGACCGAACAGTTCTTTTTCATTAAAAGGCATATTGAGAACTGCTTGTTGAATCTCTGGTTTAAATCCAGACGTTCGGAGCCATGCATGCCTTCTGATAGTTACAGATGTATTAATTGTCCGTGCAGCTGTATCTGCAGCGTCCATGGAGGAGCGGATCTGGTTGTTGGAGATGGCCTGTCCCTCCTCAACCACTTGTTTTGCCCTATTTTGTAAGTCCTTGGGCAGATGTTCAATGAGATGTTGCATCTCGTCCCAGTGGGCTCTGTCATAGCGCGCAAGTAGTGCCTGGGAGTTCGCGATGCGCCACTGGTTTGCAGCTTGTGCTGCGACTCTTTTACCAGCTGCATCAAACTTGCGGCTTTCTTTATCTGGGGGTGGTGCATCTCCAGATGTGTGGGAGTTGGCCCTTTTCCTAGCTGCTCCTACAACGACAGAGTCTGGTGGCAGCTGTGTAGTGATGAAAACCGGGTCCGTAGGAGGCGGCTTATACTTTTTTTCTACCCTTGGTGTGATTGCCCTACTTTTAACCGGCTCCTTAAAGATGTCTTTTGCGTGCCGGAGCATACCAGGGAGCATAGGCAGGCTTTGGTATGAGCTGTGGGTGGAGGAGAGTGTGTTGAATAAGAAATCATCCTCGACCTGTTCTGAGTGGAGGCTTACGTGGTGAAATTGTGCTGCTCTAGCCACCACTTGAGAGTACGCGGTGCGGTCTTCTGGTGGAGATGGCTTTGTAGGGTATGCCTCCGGACTGTTATCTGACACTGGGGCGTCGTATAGGTCCCATGCGTCCTGATCTTGGTCACCCTGGCTCATGGTGGTGTGAGCTGGGGAGTGTGATGGAGTTTGTGCTGGTGAAACGTCAATCACGGGCGGAGGAGAGGGTGGTGGTGTAACTCTTTTCACCACTTTTGGTTGTGGTGTTTGTTCCGTCTGGAACTCCAACCTCCTCTTTCTCCTAATGGGGGGAAGGGTGCTTATTTTTCCTGTCCCCTGCTGAATGAAGATACGCTTTTGCGTATGGTCCACATCAGTTGCTTGTAGCTCTTCCTCAAACCTATGCTTCTGCATTTGGGAGGTTAGCGAGTGCTCTTCTGTATAAGAGCCTGAAGCTGGGTCGCTTGCAGTTTGTTTCGGCATCGAAACTTTGTCTGCGTGTTTTTTCGGCTCCGAGGTGACTTTTTTCCTTTTCGGGGCCGAAACCTCTCGGCGTCGATCTGTTTCGGTGCCGCTGTCTCGGCGTCGAGCCGTGTCCGCACCGGCATCACGGTGTCGAGGCTTGTCTCCAGCACTTTCTCGGTCCCGAGAAGGCTGCGTGCCGGTGTCTCGACCGGAGTCGGACGACCTCGGCACTGTTTGGGCCTTTTTCGGTGCCGACGGTCGGTCACCGAATTTATGGGTCGAGCCATGGCCTGGTGGCAGTGGCGTCCCCTGGGCCTTGTAAATGTTTCTCTGTGTGGTTTTCGACGTCTTACTCACGGTTTGTGTATCGTCGAATCCTTCGGAGTCTGAGTCTTGGATCGAGAAGGTACCTTCCTCTTCCTGTTCCTCGAACTCCCGTTGGGCTGTCGGTGCGGACGCCATCTGAAGTCTTCTGGCTCGACGGTCTCGGAGTGTTTTTCGGGACCGGAACGCACGACAGGCCTCGCAGGTGTCTTCGCTGTGCTCAGGTGACAGGCACAGGTTGCAGACCAAGTGTTGGTCTGTGTAGGGGTATTTATTGTGGCATTTGGGGCAGAAACGAAACGGGGTCCGTTCCATCGGCGTTCTTCAGCACGCGGTCGGGCCGACCAGGCCCCGACGGAGGATCGAAAAAACTACCCCGAAGGGCACCGGAGCTCTTCGATCTTCGATGCGGTGTTGAATGTAAGTACGCCGATCCCGAACGCAACAATACCGACGAAAATCTTCTGAAATTAGCTAATTTTCCGTTCCGAAACTCGGAGCGACAGGAACACGTCCGAACCCGATGGCGGAAAAAAAACAATCGAGGATAGAGTCGACGCCCATGCGCAATGGAGACAAAAGGAGGAGTCACTCGGTCCCGTGACTCGAAAGACTTCTTCGAAGAAAAACAACTTGTAACACTCCGGCCCAACACCAGATGGCGAGCTATTGCAGAACATGCGTATCTACAGCGACAGATGCCATCGAACATTGTATTCTTATCGCAACAGCAACACAGCATCAGGATATGCCATTTGTAGGAAGCTGGCCTGGTGTGTGGTGAGCACCTATGGTGTTATCACCTTATATCAGCTCCCGGTATCCCCTATTAGTAAAGTCTAGACACTGTCTAGAAAGCCAGGGCTCTCTATAGGTAGCTGTGGATGAGCAGCCAAGACTTATCTAGGAAACATGCAAAGCTTACGCAATACCACCATAGTTACACAGCACTATCACACATGAAAGAACCACACAGTGTTACAAAAATAAACGTACTTTACTATACTAACAGAAGGAGGACTTAGCAAAAAGATTGTGCAAGACCCAGACAAGAACCCAAGGGTGGATTCTGGCAGAAGAGGATCTGCAAAGGAAGGGGACCGAGTCCAGTTCCAGATGGATTGTCCGGTCATGGCAGGAGCCACTACCCACCCTTCTGTGGACGCAGGACCAGGTCAACAGGGGAAGAAGACGACCAGCTGTGCAGCGCGGGAGATGAAGAGCAGCCCCTGAAGCAACGCGTATAGTGTCCCAAGTCAGCTGTCGGGCTGCAGTGGGTCAGTGGTGCCAAAGAACCACAAACAAGCCTTGGAAAATGCAAAAGAAGAGTTGCAAGGCTGTAGAGGACCAGCAAGGCCCAGGGGATTCGACCCTTTGAGGGGAATCCAAGGTGACCCTCATAAGTCAGGAGAGCCAACAGAAGCAGTCCCAGCTCCCACAGGCAAGGTAATTCACAGTGAGGCCCAGTCAGCACACCTGAAGAGTTGTCCCATGTCGCTGGAGCAGCAGAGAGGAGACTGCTCTTGGCAGGAAAAAGTGCTTAGCCCGGGGCTACACGGAGCCTGAAGATCCCTTGGAGGAGGAGCACACATGTCTTGGGAACTGCAGGAGCCTCAGTGCACAGGGGTACTGTCCTGCAAGGGCATACTGTAGGAAAGTACCATCTTGCCTGGCATGTTACTACCATTTCTACTGTATGTATGTTTGTTTTTGCCTGTGTCACTGGGATCCTGCTAGCCAGGACCCCAGTGCTCATAAAATATGCCCTGTATGTGTTCCCTGTGTGGTGCCTAACTGTATAACTGAGGCTCTGCTAACCAGAACCTCAGTGTTTATGCTCTCTCTGCTTTTAAAATTGTCACTGCAGGCTAGTGACTAATTTTACCAATTCTGATTGGCACACTGGAACACCCTTATAATTCCCTAGTATATGACAGCTAGGTACCCACGGTATTGGGGTTCCAGGAGATCCCTATGGGTTGCAGCATTTCTTTTGCCACCCATAGGGAGCTCAGACAATTCTTACACAGGACTGCCACTGCAGCCTGAGTAACATCCACTTTATTTCACAGCCATTTTACACTGCACTTAAGTAACTTATAAGTCACCTATATGTCTAACTCTCACTTAGTGAAGGTTAGGTGCAAAGTTACTTAGTGTGTGGGCACCCTGGCACTAGCCAAGGTGCCCCCACACTGTTCTGGGCAAATTCCCCGGACTTTGTGAGTTCAAGAGTTCCATAAACTTTTTTCTCCCTCTGTCCTAAACCTTTTCTATCATGTCTGCAGTAGAACCTACTCCCACAGTTGTCAAGGCAACATATGGGAATCTAAACTTTAAAAGTTTGAGGGGTCTCTGCATTAAAAGAGATTTAGCAATTGGAAAGAATCCTACAGAAGATCTTCTCCTCAGCCTTCTCCTAGAAAGTGACCATCCCAGGATCAGGAGGTAGAGGAGGGGCGTACCCAGCCAGACTCTGAGGAGTCCCCTGAGGTTGCTGGGGGAGGGTTCTTCCAAGGACCTGTGTCAGCTATCAGGCCACCTAGTGACACTGGTAGTGGGAGGGGGGGTCACACATTAGTAGGGCACCTTTCACTCCTAAAGGCCAGGTTACTAGAGTCCAGCCAGTTAGGGACAGGTCTCTCTCTGCCAATTCCCACATTTATTCTGTGTCTCACAATTCCTAAGCCTCCCACCCTGAGGATAATGTAATGGAAAGGGAACTCAGAAAGCTGAGGTTGGAAGAGGCCAGGCTGAAGCTTAAACAGCAGCAGCTGTCCATAGACTGGGAATCTCTGGATGTAGAAAGGGAAAGGCAGAGGTTGGGGTTAGTTCCCCATGGTGGCAGCAGCAGTGTTTTTGATAGCAATCCTGTTAGAGAGCAAGATTCCAGCAACCTGCGTAAGATAGTCCCTCCTTACAAGGAGGGGGACGACATTAACAAGTGGTTTGCTACATTTGAGAGGGCCTGTATGTAACAGTTGGTCCCTCAAAGGAACTGGGCTGCTATCTTGTGGCTATCTTTCACTGGTAAGGGTAAGGATAGGCTCCTTACTCTCAGAGAAAGTGATGCTAATAACTGCAAAGTTTTGAAGGATGCACTCTTGGATGGATTTGGCTTAACCACTGAATAATACAGGATTAAGTTCAGATCCATCAGAAAAGAGTCCTCTCAATACTGGACAGACTTTGTAGACTGTTGAGTGAAGGCCTTGGAGGGTTGGTTACATGGCAGTAAGGTGACTGACTATGAAAGCCTGTATAATCTAATCCTGAGAGAGCATATTTTGAACAATTGTGTGTCTGATTTGTTGCACCAGTACTTGGTAGACACAGATCTGACCTCTCCCCAAGAACTGGGAAAGAAGGCAGACAAATGGGTCCGAACAAGAGTGAACAGAAAAGTTCATACAGGGGTGACAAGGATGGCAAGAAGGATGCTAAGTCTTCTGACAAGGGTGGGAACAAAGATAAAGTATTTATCAGGCCCACAAAAATCCTCTGGGGTGGTGGGTCCAAATCCTCTTCTCACAATCAGAAAAGGCCTTGGTGTTATTTATGTAAAGTAAAAGGCCATTGGGCAAGTGATTTCACTTCTCCAAAGAAAAACACCAAACCTCCCACCACCACAACCCCAACAGCAAACTCTAGTGTCCCTAGTAATAGCAGTGGTGGTTGGAAGTCTACTACAAATAGCCAATCAAAGGGTGTAGCTGGGCTCACTATTGGCAGTGTAGTTGGGGTTGGTCTTGTTAGGAAGACCACAGAGGTTGTTTTAGTCTCTGATGGTGGCATTGACTTCGCCACCTTGGTTGCTTGTCCCCTTAATATGGGTAAGTACAAGCAATTACCCCTAATTGACGGTGTTGAGGCCTACAGGGACACAGGAGCCAGTGTAACTATGATTATAGAGAAACTGGTTCACCCTGATCAACACCTACTTGGTCAACAGTACCAAATGGGTGGTACTGGTCTAAAGAAAGTTGTGGTAGACACTGAATTACCTATAGATTGCTTACTAGGCAATGTTTTGGAGACATCAGCTTGGGCTGAAGTTGAGTTGGAGGCTCATGCAGCAATGCTGGGCATTCCTGGGCATATTTTTGCTTTAACAAGGGCTCAGGCTAAAAAGCAAAAAGGACAGGGAAACTTGGATCCTGGAACAATGAACCAAGTGCTCCCAAAAGCTAGTGGAAGGAAGGGTAAATCCCTGACCACTATCACTCCCTCTCCAGAAGATTCCCCTTTTGAGGAAGAGGAATCCTCTCCCAGTGCAGAACCTACACCAGTTGAGCTGGCAGCAGACACTGCTGAGCTTTTGGGTGCAGGGGGGCCTGCTAGGGAAGAGCCGACTGTGGCACAGCAGACCTGTCCCACACTAGAGGGTTTGAGACAGCAAGCTGTCAAACAGCAGAATGGGGAGGTCAGTGATAGCCATAAGGTGTATTGGTAAGACAACCTCCTGTATACTGAGTCAAGGGACCCTAAACCTGGAGCTGCTAGGAGACTGGTCATTCCCTTGCAATACAGAGAGTTTCTCCTTACCTTGGCACATGACATTCCCTTGGCTGGGCATTTGGGCCAAAGTAAAACTTGGGACAGGCTTGATCCCCTGTTTCACTGGCCTCATATGTCAGGGGACACAAAAGAGTTTTGTCGCTCTTGTGTGACCTGCCAAGCCAGTGGCAAGACTGGTGGCACACCTAAGGCCCCCTTAATTCCACTTCCTGTGGTTGCGGTGCCCTTTGAAAAGGTAGGTGTTGACATAGTTGGCCCGCTTGACCCTCCAACAGCTTCAGGCATTAGGTTTATCCTGGTGGTAGTGGACCATGCCACTAGGTACCCTGAAGCCATCCCCTTAAAGACCACTACAGCTACTGCAGTGGCTAAGGCCCTCCTGCAAATCTTTTCCAGAGTGGGCTTCCCTAAGGAAGTGGTGTCAGACAGGGGTAGTAACTTCATGTCTCCATACCTCAAAGCAATGTGGAAGGAGTGGGGTGTGACTTGCAAGTTCACTACTCCTTATCATCCACAAACAAATGGTCTGGTTGAGAGGTTTAATAAAACTCTCAAAGGTATGATAATGGGACTCCCTGAAAAACTCAGAAGGAGATGGGATGTACTGTTACCTTGCCTTCTTTTCGCTTACAGGGAGGTACCCCAAAAAGGAGTGGGCTTTAGCCCCTTTGAACTCCTCTTTGGGCACACTGTGAGAGGTCCCCTTGCACTTGTTAAGGAGGGTTGGTAACAACCTTTAAAAGCTCCTAAACAAGACATTGTGGACTATGTACTTGGCCTAAGATCACGAATGGCTGAGTACATGAAAAATGCCAGTAAAAACCTTCAGGCCAGCCAGGAGCTGCACAAGCAATGGCATGACCAGAAGGCTGTCCTGACTCAGTACCACCCAGGACAGAAGGTGTGGGTATTGGAGGCTGTGGTCCCAAGAGCACTCCAGAACAAATGGAGTGGACCCCATCTCATTGTTGAGAAAAAGGGTGAAGTTACCTACTTGGTAGACCTGGGCACTGCCAGGAGTACCCTTAGGGTGCTCCATGTCAACCACCTAAAACCCTACTAGGATAGGGCTGATCTCACCCTGCTCATGGCAACTGATGAGGGACAGTAAGAAGAGAGTGACCCTCTCCCTGATCTCTTCTCCACCATTGAAGCTGATGGCTTAGTGGAGGGAGTAGTACTTGCAGATTGTCTTACTGCTAAGCAGAAAGATAACTGAATAAATCTTTTAAGTCAGTTTTCTGAACTCTTCTCACTGATATTAGGTACCACTACTTGGTATGAGCATACAATCAACACTGGAGACAGTTTACCTGTCAAAAGTAAGATTTATAGGCAGCCTGACCATGTCAGGGACTGCATTAAACAAGAGGTTCAGAAAATGTTAGACGTATGAGTGACTGAGCCTTCAGAAAGCCCATGGGCTAGCCCAGTGGTGCTTGTCCCTAAACCTCACAGTAAGGATGGTGAGAGAGATGAGTTTTTGTGTTGACTATAGAAGGCTCAACCAAGTAACCTAGACAGATGCTCACCCTATACCCAGGGCAGATGAGCTGATTGACACGCTGGCTTCTGCCAAGTATCTGAGCACTTTTGACTTAACTGCAGGGTATTGGCAGATTAAGTTATCAGAAGATACAAAACCTAAAACTGCATTCTCAACCATTGGCGGGCACTATCAGTTCACAGTGATGCTCTTTGTTCTGAAGAATGCACCTGCCCACTTTTCAAAGGTTGGTGAACACAGTCCTGCAAGGGTTGGAAGCTTTTAGTGCAGCATATCTGGATGATATAGCTGTCTTTAGCTCCACCTGGGATGATCACCTAGTCCACCTGTGGAAAGTTCTGGAGGCCCTGCAAAAGGCAGGCCTCACTATAAAGTGCCAGATAGGGCAGGGGAAAGTGGTTTATCTGGGCCACCTGGTAGGTGGGGAACAGATTGCACCACTGAAGGGGAATATCCAGACCATTATGTAGGGCTCCCCCTACAACTCAAACCCAGGTGAGAGCCTTTTTAGGCCTCAAAGGGTACTATAGGAGATTCATCAAGAATTATGGCTCCATAGCAGCCCCTCCTAATGATCTCACTATCAAAAAGATGCCTAAAATGGTCCGTATTCAGGACTTTTGAGGCAATTCTTTTCTTAGTTCCTGTACCAGCTGACACCAGGCATTCCTCCAGCACTCCGGAAAAGACTGCAGCTAAGTGACTAGTTTGCTACAGGGAGTTTTTTCTTTCAGCGCCGCACTTTCCTAAAACAGCTGGTGTATTTCAGACCTCATATTTTGGTAGAGTGCTTATCTTAAAGAGACAAATGCATTTCTGAACATTCTACATTATTATTGTAGTTACTTGCCTAAATGTGCTTCAGGAAATCTGCTTGAGCTCAAGTACTACAAAAAGTGACAGGGCAATTTTAAAAGAGCATTTACGTGACTTTTCTCTAATAGCATAACTCTTGCATTTAAATTGTGTCATTCATGCCTGTGTTTCAGGTTTGAGGAATTTGCTTTTTTAAGGGGTTTTCACACACACACACAGTGTGCCACCCTAACTGTTTGAACCCAGAGTGGACATTTCTCTTTCTTGGATTGCTTTTGTTCCTTTTAGTTTAACCCTATGCATGCAAGAAAGTTATATGTGGTATAATTAATGCCCTTGTTTGTCTTTCTTGTGCATGATAAGTGCAACCACAGTTCTAATTGTAGTGTGCAACAGTGAATCTCTGTGAAGCCAGCCCTAGTGTTGCAGTACTTATTGTTATGGTACTCAGTTTGGTTTTTTTGGTAATGCAGTGTTAGTAATTGTGCCAACAGTTATTATCTAAGAAAAGTGTTGGAGCATTCTGGTGTTCTTCTACCGCTTCCGTGCCCATATTAGAAAGAGATTCAGTTTCAAGGAAGTTGAGTGCACTAACTCTACTATCACTCTGTCAACAACAACCTGCTCCCCCCGAAGATACAGGGTGCCTGCATGGACTGACAAGACGTGGCAGTGTTTTGTCTCTTTCTTTTCCACTCCCCCTTTCCTTTTGGGACACCTGCCGGGGTTTCTGTGTCCACCAGGATGTGCTGAGAGGTATTCCAGGAGGTCGGGGTATACCATCGCCCCTGCAGACATCCTGCTTTTCGGGTGAGTGGCCCCACCTCGACAACTGGCACCATACCCCTATGACCTCCAGGATACCATCATGCTCCAGAGGTGACTGTTGGGTGACAGGTAAATATATTTTTACAGTGACATGAAGAACAAACTAGAAACATGTATATAGTGCTGCATACAAGATTTGTCCGGGGAGAAGGTGGGTTGCTTATGACTAATGAGGATTCCCCTGGAAGAGAACTAGGATCAGGTAAGTAACTTATCCTTCTCTTCCAAAAGATCCTAATCAGAAGTCATGAACACTGAATGTAATAGCAAGCCAATCCCATACTCCTACGGATGAAGGAAGAAACAGTATCAATAAATATCATTGTTATTAAAAAAGATTTAAGGAGGCCTGCCCTACTTGGGTGTCTGCCTTAGTTTGTGAATCTAGGCAATGTCTTGTGAAAGTATGTACTGATCTCCTAGAAGCAGCTTTGCAGATTTCAGAGATGGGAACATTATTCAATAGGGCTGCTGTTGCCGCCTTTCCACTTGCAGAGTAGGCTTTGGGCCTGGAAAGCAATTGTTTGCTGGCTAACTGGTAAATTAACATAATGCAAGAAGCTAGCCATCTGGAGATGGTTTGTTTAGAGAAAGCGACGCACATCCTCATAGGACCATAGTTTACAAACAGGCGATCAGACTGACTGATGTCTTTGGTTTTGTCCAGGTAAAATGTTAGTAATCTCTTGAGATCTAAAGAGCATAATGCTCTTCCTGCTGGTGAGGATGGATTTCGAAAGAACGAAGGGAGTGAAATTGTCTGGTTAAAATGGAAATCAGACACTATCTTGGGGAGAAAACTGGGATGAGTTCTCATCACTACCCTGTAAGGCTCTTTGGTACAGGGAGACTGATCTTCACCGACTCTGCTTGCCCAAGTAATTGCCACAAGAAAAGCAGTCTTCCAGGTAAAGTGCTGTGAGGAACCCTTAAGTTTAGGTTCGAAAGATAGACCCATGAGTTTTGAAAGTACCACATTCAAATCTGAAGAGGGGGAAAGTGTAGGAAAGTCCCCTTTTTCTGGCATGCTCCCCCCACTTTTTGTCTGATGTCACTGTGCTGAGATTGTTTTCACTGGGATCCTGCTATTCAGGAGCCCAGTTATTGTGCTCTCTCCAGCAAATTTGGCTGTTTTGGTACTTCATACACCCCATGTAGGAAAGTACCCTCTTTTTGGCATGGTTAACCCCACTTTTTGCCTGCTGTCAGTGTGTTTTGACTGTGTTCACTGGGATCCTGCCAACCAGGACCCCAGTGATGTCACTGTGCTCTCTACCTCTAAATGTGGTTACTTAGGACTTATCACACCCCACAATTGGCATACTGGTGCCCTCGTATAAGTCCTTAGTACATGGCGCTTAGGTATCCAGGGCATTGGGGCACCAGAGGTTCCCCCTGGGCTGCAGCATGCATTGTGCCAGCCCATGCAAAATGTGTCTGCAGGCATGCCATTGCAGCCTGCGTGAAAAAGGGCATGCACCCTTTCACTACAGTTCACTGCACCAGGACACTTGATTCATCTATCTTCAATCCAAGGTGGGCAGAGGTCCCTGGGAGCATCTTAGTGGCCAGGGCAGCCAGGTGACATCACAGCCCCCTCCTCATGGGTGGTCACCCCGCTAGGTGACCAATCCCCTTCCCTGGACTATTTAGGGTCTTCCTCTCGGGTGGGTCCTCAGATTTGATGTGCAAGATTCCAGCAGGACTCCTCTGCATCGTTTACTTCATCTTCTGGCCACCAGGACTGAAACTAGATCCTCCAGGAATCGGCAATCTGCAACTCCAGCAATGACTTCGCTCTGCAACATTGTTTCTCCGGCTCCTTCCAGCAACTGCAACATTTCCCTGGCTGTGCATCCTCTGAGGGTGACATGTCCTCAGCCTGCACAATAAGTAAGAATGAATCTCCCTTGGAGTGATGGAGTCACTCCCCTGCATCCGAAGGCAACAAATATGACGACAACCAGCTGTGTGGATCCTCTCTCCTATTGAACTGTGTGGATCGCGCATCATAGGCGGAGGTCTGGAGTGGTCCCCTTGGTCCTCTCTACCAGCTGTCCAACTTGGGAGATGGTAAGCCCTTGCTTCTACTTGCAGGACAGTACCACTGTGCACCGCTATTACTGCAGCTATAAAAGCTTGTTTGCTCCTCCCCCAAAGGATCTTCAGGCTCTGTGTAGCCCCGTCTCCCAGCACTCCTTTCCTGCACAGTCTCCTGCCTGCTAATCCAGCGACGTGGGACTCCTCTTCAGGTGTGCTGCGTGGGCCTCACTGTGACTTCTGTGTTTGCCACCCGTGTGTCACCTGTGGGGGCTGCCTCCTCTTCTTGTGACTCTTCCAGCTGCTGAGGGTCACCTTACATTTGCCAAGGCTTGTTGGTGGTTTTCCAGCACCACTGACCGACTGCATCACGACCGCTGACATGGGACATCACTTGCATCACTTCTGGAATGCCTCCTCTCCTTCCGTGCTTCACTACTGACGTTCTTCACCACTGACCTGGTCCTGCATCCACAGAAGGGTGCATTGTGGCTCATGCCGCAGCCGGACACTTCAAATCGAACTGGACTTGGTCCCCTCTCTTTGCAGGTCCTATTCTTTCAGGATCCACCTCAGGCTTTTTTCAGTCTTGTCTGGGTCGTGCAGTCTTTTTCCAAATCTCTCTTGGGGGTTTGGGTAAAAACCAGGTACTTACTTCTTCTCTCCTGGTGGCTGGGGGGGCACCCTGGTACTTCCCTTTTGGTGTTCCCAATTCCTCCAGCTCCCTTCTCCTGATTCCACATCCTGGGTGGGGGGACTGCCTTTCACATTCCACTTACTTAGTATATGGTTTGGTCTCCCCCTTGGGCCCTCACCATTTGCTATTATTTTTACTATTTGCTATTGCATTCTATGCTAATCACTGACTTCTAATGTGTACATAATACTCTGTTCACTCACCTCCTAGTGGAGTATTGCCTATACAGTATTTTAGTATTTGTGTTACCATATTAAAGTACCTTTATTTTGTATACCACTGTGTGGTTCTTTCATGTGTGTAAGTGCTGTGTGACTAAAGTGGTATTGCATAAGCTCTGCATGTCTCCTAGATAAGTCTTGGATGCTCATCCACAGTTACCTCTAGAGAGCCCTGGCTTCCTAGACACTGCCTACACCTCACTAATAGGGGATAACTGAATCTGGTATACGGTTATAACACCACAGGTGCTCACAACACACCAGGCCAGCTTCCTACACCCCACAATTGGCTTACTGGTGTACCCCTGTAAGTCATTGGTAGATGATACTTCGGTACTCAGGGCACTGATGCACCAGGGGTCTCCCATTGGCTGCAACATGTATTATGCCTCCCATGAGAGCCCATGCAAACTGTCTCTGCAGGCCTGCCATTGGCAGTCTGCGTGAAATGGTGCATGCACCCCTTCAGTGCTGGCCACTACAGCAGGTCACCGTGAGTCACCCTATGGTAGGCCCTTGCAGCCAAAAGGGCAGGGTGCAGGCCCCTGTGTGTGTGTGTGTGTGTGTGTGTGTGTGGGCACCCCTGCATGAACAGAGGTGCCCCTACAAACTCCAGTACCAATTCCCTGGACTTCGTAAGTGCGGGGAAGCCATTTTATCAATGTACTCGCCACTGGTCACTTTACCTGTGGTACAGCTACATAATGGTAACTTCGAACCTGGGCATGTTTGGCATCAAACATGTCAGAATCATACCCCACTACTGATTCCAGTATTGGTCGCATGATGCCACGTGCTGGGGGGGGGGGGATCTTGATGTTCCACAGAGGATCCCCTTGTTCTGTTCCTATCAGTCTTCCAGGGTCTGCGGGCAGCCCGCGCTGCTGCACCCCCCCAGACACGACTCTGCCCTACTGCTGCATGACCAGTTCGAGCAGGGGACAGACAAAAGGATTTCCTGTAGGAGAGGGGTGCTCCTCCTCTTTGGAAATAGAAATTAATGTGCTGGGAGAGGTAGCCTTCCAGCACCCCCGGACTGCTTTGAAGAGCACATTTGGTGCTCCTCTAGGTGGTCACTTGGTTCTGCTATCTTGAACCCAAGATGTGTAGAGGCCTCTGGAAGCATCTGCCTCGGTAGGCGGACTGACGTCAGTGACCCCTCCTGATAGGTAGTCGGCCCAGAAAGTGACCAAACTTTCTGTTTGGGCTATTTAGGGACTCCCTTGAGGGTAGGTCCCCAGATTCATCGTACAAGATACAGAAAAGGCCATCTTCTGCTCCTGGCCTCTGGAACCACTGCTGGGCTGAACAGGAACTGAAGAAGACTGCACCGCCTGGGAGGACTTTTCTTTGCAACATTGTTTCTTCAGCTACTGTCAGCATTCTGCAACATTTCCACAGCTGTGCATCCTCTAGGGTCGATAGGACTTCAGCTACACCCACCAAGAAGCAAGAAGGAATTTCCCTTGGAGTAAAGGACTCACTCCCTTGCAACAGCACTTAAGGCAATGATGTCCAGCTGGTGGGATCTTCTATCCATCGGATCTGCAAAGATTCTCCAACACAGGTGGTGGATCTGAGAGATCCAATGGGTTCTCGCTGCCTTCTGTCCAACGTGGGAGACGGGAGCCCTTGTCTCAGCCATTTGGACAGAACCCCTCTACACCACAACAGTTGCACCAACCAAGGTTTGTGGACTCCTGCTCCGAGGGATCTTCAGGCTCCAAGTAGCCCCAGCCCCCCGGCCAGTCTCCTCTCTGCAGCTCCAGCAAGGTGTGTGCTGACTGGGCCTTACTACGACTTACCGTGCCTGCTGCCAGTGGGTTGCTCGTGGGGGCTTCAACTGCTTTTTCTGGCTCTCCTGCATCCTGAGGGTTAGCCAGACTTCCCTCCAAGGGTCGAGTCCCTAGGTCATTGCTACTCCTCCAGTCCTCCACAGCTCTGCAAAACGTCCAACAGCTCCTTATGCATTTGCATGCGTTTGTTGGTGGTCCTTCTGACCACTGACAAGTCTGCAATCCAGCGACTGTTGAGGGACAGCTCATAGGCGACTTCAGGGGCTCCTCCTTAGCTCCTGGACCCCGCAGCTGGACTTCATCCATCACTGTCGACCCTCAGCTACAGAAGAGTGGGTATTGCCTCCTGCCCCAGCTAGGCACTCTGGCGTGGTCTTGGCACTGTCCCAGTCTTTTGCAGGTCCTCCTCACCCAGAATCCATCCTTGGGTTCCACCGGTCTGGTCCGGTTCTGCATTCGTCAATCACAATGTCCTATTGCCAGCCTATGGGAAAAACTGGTAAATTACCTCTCTGCACCCGGCTGCTGGAGATCTTCTAGGTACTTACTTTGTGGGGTTGCACTCTTCCCCAGCCCTTGTCTAACTACTCCATACATTCTGGTGGGGGAACCCCCTTTTGCATTCCATTTTTTCAGTATATGGCTTGGCCCCCCTATAGGGCCCTTGCTATTTTATGGCATTTCCTAATACCTACCTGTACATAATTCATGGGGTCCTGTCCAGGAAGAAGCTAACAGCTATCTGCGGGTCAAGACGGTGAAGTCTTTCTTCCTCCGTTGGATGTAGAAAGGGACTTAATGCTCGAAGTTTAATGGACTGGGCTGGGGGGGGAGGGGGGAGAAGGGGAAGTAAGGAAATTACCCTTACACCTATCACCATTGGGTGTAATCTGTGCCTCTCACTGGATCACCCAGAGGCTACCTGTAAGGCTTTTTTTAATCAAAGAAAACTCTTCGAGGCCGACGAGCTCGAAGGTTGGAGATGCCACGCAGCTCTCCAGAAAGCACCCCTGACCTTTTCGGGAAGAACATGCACAGGAAGAGACACAACAAGAAGAAGCCATCTCCATCCAAGATTCTGATTCAGGTATACAATCTGACATCGAGAGCCAGGAGCTGATGTTGGCACAGTAAGTAGTGCAGCCCCACGTCCACCCACAAAAACTCTGAGAAGAGTCTCAACTGAGGTCAACAGACCACCACTGCAGTCAAGCCATGGTCTGCCTCGGTAGGACGTTTCAGTGGCCCCACCTACCGGCTCAGCACTGATACCAATCAAGACTACTGTGGCTGTGACTTCGGCATCAACCTCACCCACTTTGGTCTGACCTACTATTGGCAGGTCTGCCGTGTAAAGGAGACTATGCAGAGGGCATAGGAAAAAGTGAATGAGGTCTGCATACAGTAGGTAAGTACCCTAGTTTTGATATGGTTATCCCCACTTTTTGCCTGCTGCCAGTGTGTGTTTGACTGTGTGCACTAGGGTCCTGCTAACCAGGACTCCAGTGACTGTGCTTTCTCCTCCTAAATTTGGTTGCTCAGGACTTAGCACACTCAACAATTGGTATACCATTGCCATCATGTAAGTCCCTAGTATATGGTACTAGGGTACAAATGGCATTGGCACTAGGGGTTCCCCATGGGCTGCAACATGTATTGTGCCACCCCTGGGGGCCCAAGCAAAATTCATCTGCAGGCCTGCCATTGCAGCCTGCATTAAAAAGGTGCATGCACCCTTTTCACTACAGGTCACTGCACCAGGTCACTGTAAGTCATCCCTATGGCAGGCTACCTCTAGAGAGCCCTGGCTTCCTCGACACCGTCTACACATCACTAATAGGGAATACCTGGACCTGTTATAAGGGTATAACCCCATAGGTGCTCACCACACCCCAGGCCAGCTTCCTACACGTATCACACCCTTCCTGACCAGTCGGGGGTAATTAAGATTAATTGGGCCAGGTCAAGATGAATCTTCCCTCAAAATATGAATAATCAAGGGCTTGAGACGAAACGCTCCCTGCACTGGATTCTGCAGGGCAGTGGTTCTTAACCTTTTGACTTCTGTGGACCCCCAATTTAATCATTACTGGAATCTGTGGACCCCCCTGAATCATTACTGGAATCCGAGGAATCCTACAGAGTCATTACTGGAACTCAGAGACCTCTGCCTAAAAAAAGCTGATGATTTGAACGGCACAACAATACACGAAAACAGACAAGTATTCATCAAACAAACATATAGAAGATTAAATATTTAATCACAAATATTAAAAAATATATATTAAAATATAATTTTCAATAGGAGGGTTGGGCCTTTTATAAATTAAACGGAGGCCACAAATCACACACATTATATTCTGTTTAATGCACTTGCACTGCTCCCATGAACCAATCTAAGGACACCAAATTTATTTTTATCCTTCAATTTCAAATTCCTCCACATTTACAGAATGCTTTAAAATTTTCAGTTTTACACTTTCCATTTTTATTAATAAACACTTTATTAATCTGTTAACAGCATTTAATATATTAGCTGAGAACCCTTGAGTAGTCATCCAGGACTGCCAGATGTCCCTGGACCACATGTTAAGACTGTAACTGAAAAATCACAGAATGTCAGGCAGTGAGTGTTCGTGAATGTCCAAGAGTTCTATTTTATGAGTCACCCCACAGCTAGAAGATGTTGTGGACTACCTGAGGACGACGCCAGCTGAGACTGTCTGCTTGCAAATTGAGCACTCCGGTCAAGTGATTTGCAACTAAGCAGATCTGTTGATACTGAGCACAGGACCTACATCTGCACAGCCAGAGATTCTCAGAAAAGAAGCTGCAACCCCACTCCCCCTGGTTAGTTGACTTACTATATCGAGGTCATATTGTCCTTCAAGATCTAAACAGACTGACCGCAAAAAAAGAAGGGAAGAAGGCCATGAGCGTTAGATGTAGTGCCAGTAATTCCATAAGACTGATGTGCAACATCTGTTCTGGAGACCAGAGGCCTCTGATTTCCAATTCCTCCAGACTGGCTCCCCACCCTAGAGTTGAGGCATTCATAATCACTCTTGTCACTGGAGGGAGAAGGTGGAACAGCTTTCCTTGTATAAGTTGGCTGTCCAAATACCACCAGCATAGATCCGCTGCAGTATCACTGGAGATTAAGAAACTCCTTTAGAGATCTCCTTGGTGTTGGAACTACTGCCTGTGGAGCCGCCACTGGAAGGCCTTCATGTACCAGCGCATGGATGACCAACAGAATGCAGAAGGCTAACAGACCGAGCAGGCATAAGACCATCAGGGCTGAATGATCACTCCATTATAAAATATCAGAATTATAGCCTGAATATCGTGAACCCTGTGGGGAGGAGGGAAGTCTTGACTCAATGTGGTGTTCAGTGTTGTGCCTATGAACAGGATGCGCTGAGAGAGCACCAGGTGGAATCTGGGCTTGTGGATTGAAAAAACCCAGGTCAAACAACATGGTTGTCACCTGCAAGTGGCGAGTCACCATCTCTGGAGAGCTGGTTTTGATGAGCCAGACAGCCAGGATTACCACCTATCTGAGATGGGTCATCGCCTGTCTGCGATGGATCAGCACCAACATCTTTCTGAAGACTCGAGAAGCGGAAGCGAGGTAAAGCATAGGGACCGCAAACTGGCAGTGCTCTGACCCTACCATTAAGTGAAAATACTTCCTTTGCGACCACAGAATAGGTTTTGGAAATAAAAGTTCTGCAGGTCAACAGACACCTTCCAGTCGTCTGTTTCCAGTAGAACTTGAGTTAGGGACAGCATTTTGAAATTTTCCTTTTTGAGAAACCAGTTCATAATCCTCAAGTATAGGATTGGATGGAGGCAGCCATCCTTATCAGGGGACCAGGAAGTAGTGGGAGTAACATCCCTGATCCCTATCTCCACTGCGCCTTGAGTAGCAAGGATCTTGTTGAAGGATGTGAGGAAGGTCTGGAAGGAGCATTTCCAAACAAGGAGAAAATAAGCAGGTATCTGTTTAAATGGCAGGGCATACCCCTCTGTACAATCTGCAATACCCAAATTATGGCCCTAGAACCTTGCAGAAAGGAGAATACCCCGCCCTCCAACAGACTGTGTGTGTTTAGGTAAGATGGACTAAAGGGTGCATCTCTGCAGTGGCTGGGGAAGAGGAAAAAAAGGAGGCGGTTAGGAGAGAGACAGCTTGTTTTCGGCCCTTTCCTCATCCTCTATATTAGTTGCAGAGGGGGTTAGCCTGCTGCTGTTGGAGAGATGCAAACCTCTGACAGCTTTGAAATGAAAAGTCCCTGTTGATGCCATAAGAAGTCCAACACAGATAGCAGTCTCTAGACTGTGTTTGAAGGCCAAAGGATCTGCCCATGGTTTGACTGTTCATAAACCTCTCCAATGCATAGCCTGCGCTGGCACCAAAGAGCTGAGCTCTGTTAAACAGAAAGTCTATTAGTGTGGTCTGTAAATGTGGTGATTTAACCACATGTGACGATGTAGAGAGATGACACTGCCCATGGCTCTTGCTACTGAATTCACAGTATCCAGGCCAGATTATCACCTGCTTTGCAGCAGCCTGACCAGATCCGCTCAGCTCTGTAAAGTGCGTCCGCAGTTCATCAAAACGCGTGTGGATAACCACCTGCGAGGTATCTAAAAGGGCATGTGCATATCTCCCAGCAAAACTCCCTGTCGAAAACATTGTCTTTGCAAATTGCACCAGATTCCCTTTCAGTTGCTGCAGAGGGAAAGAGCCATGTGCAATTTTAGAACAAGGAGCCTGCACCACTCGTCTCTCGGGGTACGGATGAGCTGATAAACTAGAATCTTCCAGGGCTGGCTTATATCGTAATTCAAGACTGCAGCACAGGGTGTCCGCCAGAATGGGCCCCATGCCTCACTGAACAAAAATAAGGTTTTTACTGTGTGGGAGGTAGAATGCAGAACTACAGTCAGAAGGCTGGATTTGGCCTGTAAGAATAGCAGCTGCATATCTAATATGTCCGCATCCCTCCTGATAACTGTGTGATATAAGGTCACTTCATGAGGAGGAAGGCCCAATGGTCACCAAAGTTCCTATTCCACTGAGATACCAAGCCTACTGGCATCGTTCCGTCCCGCAAAGTGAGTCCATTGAGCAATCACATTCATTATCTGCACTGGAGTGGTGGCTGTGACAGCAGCAGCTGCATCTTTGGCGGTGGCGCTGCTAATGAGATGTTAGTGTCCAGCTCAGAGGGTAGAATAAGCTGGATTATTAAAGTATGTGGTGTTGCTCTGTAGACCCAACTTGTGTAGTTGGAGTCGAGGTTGGATTGACCCATGACACAGGAAACAGCAGGAGCAATGTGAAGGGCGCCTTAAGGAGTAGGCCATCAGATCCATGGGACCAATTTGTGCACCAGATGTGGTCATGGCCCTCCTGAAAATAAACGTGTGTTCAGAAAGGCTGCTGGATCCGTGCCAGGTGCTGGAACTCTGGGTAATTATGATATTGCTGAGGCCTTGGAGACGGCACTTCAGACGGTAAAGTGTCTGCAACTATTGCTCGGTCCGCTGGAGCAGTAGGTTCCGTATCCTGTGTTCTTCCGCTTGTTCTTTTTCCATCTCTGGGTCAGGTAATGTCGAAGTTTGTGGGGACTTTATTCTCAACATGTAGCTGCGAGATTTGTGCATTTTCTTTTTGTTATTCTTCTTTCGAGAAGGTGGTGACTCCGGTGTCTTCAACCTCTGTTGAGACTTGCTGTGTCTGCATCAGTCTTCTCTCAATCCTGTCATGAGCATATTGGACCCTGTTCCTTGAGCGGTATGGAGTGCATCTTTTGACAATGCACAGGATCTGACATTATGATCAGATCCTAGCCATCACAGGCAGATTTTGTGAAGGTTCATAACAGACCTCTGTTCATCATAGCCCCAACAAGGTTTGAAGGAGAAGAGACAACAGAAGTCTGTGTGCGAGAGAGACACTAACTGGCAGGAAGCTAGACCCAAAAGGTGAACATCAAAGAAGCTGCTGCCTTCGAAGGGCAGATGTTGAACACTTAGGAGATGGGCCGCTCTAATGTTTAGGTAGAAAGTCTGGCACTTTAACAGGTCAGGGGAAATCAGCCCTCAAACCGTTTTTTCAGGGGGGGGGTGTAGCCCCTTAAGTAGTCACACCTTTGGGTTTCACTAGCGAGCTCTAAACGCCAAGAGAAGGTTTCTGCTGTATTGGAAGTGGGCAGACTGGAGAGTTCTGGAACAGCCAGATGCCATGCTTTGCAGGAAGTGGTCATCAGGAGAGTGGAAACCTGGTGGTCCATTGCCTGCTGACTGCGACTTACCCTGAGGACATTTAAAAAAAAAAAGGGCACCCTGGCACCTAAACCTCAGACCACTAAGGACTGGAGAAGAAGACAAAAGAAGAACTTTCCTGCTGTACCAACGAGCTGGCGAAGAGAGGCTATGTCGGCTGAACCTGATGACTAGCAAAGGAGAAGCAGGGGTGTGGAATCTCTATTGCCCGACACCCAGGACTTATTGTTCGGTATCAAGGACAACAAGTTTTCTTGTTTATTTTGTTCTTGGGACAAGCAGGCCCAACCCCCTGCAGCACAAACCCTCTCGGTCAATCAGCAAAATCCCAAGTGGTACGTCAAATCGCAGTGAGGTGATCCCGGCAATCTCCATGGACCCTGGCACACATAGTGGGATCATGGCCCACACAGCTGATCTGACATACTGCTTGGGATTTCTCTGACTGACCGAGAGATATTTGGGATTGTGTATTGACCACATTGAAGTTGCTCCTCGTCCAGGACTTACTGCACTAACATATTGAAACAAGCATATTTCTTGGCTATTTTTCAGGTTTGTTTATACACACCTTGAGATAGCCTTAGGCCTGCACACACAAGGAAAGGGCGAAACACGTGTTGGCTGTTTTCTTTACAATGTAGTCCTTTTTGGGAATCTCACTGAAATGCCAGACAAATAAAGAACTTTTTCATTTTTGGGACCTTGTGGATACATTGTGATAACAATATGAAGTATCATTTGGTTACTCTGCTCTGTCCTTCATTTTCTTCTTATGGCTCAAGTTATAATGGGTCAGGGGTTTCTCATTCCTTGGGCATCTGAGGTCTATTGATTTTGCCCACTGACATAGGACAACCATTATATGGGTCTCTTACTCCTTGTATGGCCTGTGTTGTGGAGCTATTAGAAATGTAGTTGCTCCCACAGTCAGACTGCTTTCGGAACGACAGGCAGGGCAGCAGATCCCCATAACAAACTTCATAGACTCAGACGTTAAATCACATTTGATGTCTGGAAATTGACTCTAAGAAAGGCAGCTTGAGACCTGCAATTTTTTCTACTATAAAGCAGTCAGTTGGGCTCTGCGAGGAGAAGCTTTCCAAGACTTCTGCCTATGACCAGGATTGAGAGCCAAGGCCTGCCAGTCTCCCAGCTGAGTGAGGAGAAATCAACCAAAGAAATCCAAGACCATCTGTCCCTGAAGCTTGTAGGACCAGTGTGTGCCTCCTTACTAAGACCAATGTGCCCTGTGAGGAAGAGCAGTGCACCCAGTGGAGAGGAGTGTGCTGGAGGGATCGAGATCTAGTGGGGGATCATAGCGGGTGGATACTGGTAGTGAAGTGGGAGGACATTGCTGCTGCATCAACTGGGTCATTGCTCACATGCAGATTCAAGTCGGCGACCCCTTGTACCAGACGGCGCAGCGATGAAGTTAGCCATGATTGCCTTAGGCTGTCACCCATGAGCGGTGGGAAGTCGGCAACCCCGTATGCCAGAAGGGACCGCTGTGAAGAGGAAATTACAACTGTGCCTATCGGGCCATCTCACAAAAGAAAGTGTCATGGACACCCAGCCACTGCAGAGCAACGAGTGCTACTCAACAACAGTAGTCGCTGCAGTCCTACGTGAATGAAATGCTCTCGACCTGCGGGCCAGAAGACCTTGAGGGAACTTGTTCTGCTTCATAGCACTTTGGGTGCTAGAACACTTTTGGCTGTTAAAACAGTCAGAATGGGACTTCTTAGACTGACTACTACTGGGGCCTAACCTGAATGGGGAATAGCCACTACTGCTAGTGAGAGGGAAGGGGGACACAGGGACCTGCCTATCAAACACTAGAGCCCTGACCTCAGAGGACTGCGACTATTGCTTGAGCATGCTGTACTTCACTTTGTGGTTGTATATAAATACTGCTTTTTTCAATAAAAGCATGTATTTGACTGGACAATCATTTATTGCTGCGGCTGAACATATTTAGAGTTGTGAGCCTGTATTCACCTCCCCTTTCACCGTTCCCAGCATCTATCTTTCACCTCCTCACCCACTCCAGAAACGCCTTGGATTGCTCAACTCACCCTATTACTAAGAGTCAAGTGCTGAATAGGTACTTGGCCCAGATGCTGAGCACCATTAGTAAGTATGGTCCCAGGACATCAGGAGTAAAAGGCTTCAGCCCCATGGTTGACCAAGTAGCTCCTACTTGCCCCGTGGCCCTCTGAAAAGGGTTCTGACAGAGGGCAAGGCAGAACAAGGGTAGAAACATGAATGGGGGAGGGGGCTTCTTACTTCTGCCGAAGCTCTGGGTTCAGCTTCTTCCAGGTTTTTGTCAAGCGTCTCCTCACCAGCACAGCTGCAAACTGACGTATCTGCAGGATGACAAAAAACATTTGGGAGTCAACAGAGATTTATTAGTTGGCAACAGTTTTACTTGAAAGAGTGCAGTCAGACAACACAATTTCCCAATTCCAAATTAAGGGAGCTAAATCAGAGTTGTAAAGGGGCATGTGCGAAGGATTACATTTCTCCTCAGACTGCTTTGGTCTTCTTTAAAGCAAAAACCTTAGCAAGATCCTCTTTACATGTGGCTTCAAAGGACAGACTCCAAAGCCAGGACATCTTTGACACATTTGGAGTAGGAGCCAAGTTAGAACAAAGGTTGTAATCCCTGGCTCTTATTTACTGCATGTGATCTCCAGCAAAGAAAAAAGTACTTATCTGTAACATTAGCTCTCCAGCGATATCATTATACACAGATTCTAAATCTTTAGAATAAATCCTGCCTTCATGCGGGACCTCTAAACCATTATTGTATTTCACTTTTACCAGCAAATTAACACCTTTTTTCTTTTTACTTAAAAGCCTTTTGGCAAAATACTCCATAAGAAATACCTTTCATACCCAGAGGTAAGGGTTACCATCTTTTCAAATGTTTGTTTTAAAGAAAGTGGAGCTCTTTTTTGCTCGGCGGCAGAAGGATACCGCGCTGGAGAATGAAAATGTCACTTACCCAGTGTACATCTGTTCGTGGCATCAGTCGCAGTAGATTCGCATGTTCTGCAATAGCTCGCCATCTGGTGTTGGGCCGGAGTGTTACAAGTTGTTTTTCTTCGAAGAAGTCTTTCGAGTCACGGGACCGAGTGACTCCTCCTTTTGTCTCCATTGCGCATGGGCGTCGACTCTATCCTCGATTGTTTTTCCCCGCAGAGGGTGAGGTAGGAGTTGAATTGTAGTAATAGTGCCCATGCAATGGAGTGACTAAGTATGCACCTATTTAAGGTTGAGATGATACATATATAAATAATTGAAGGTAACTTCCAAACTGCTACAGGCTCCCGGGTAGGCGGGTGGGCACATGCGAATCTACTGCGACTGATGCCACGAACAGATGTACACTGGGTAAGTGACATTTTCAGTTCGATGGCATCTGTCGCTGTAGATACGCATGTTCTGCATAGACTAGTAAGCAGTTATTTCCCCAAAAGCGGTGGATCAGCCTGTAGGAGTGGAAGTAGTCTGAAATAATGTCCTTAATACGGCTTGACCTACTGTGGCTTGTTGTGCGGATAACACGTCTACACAGTAGTGCTTGGTGAATGTGTGAGGCGTAGACCATGTGGCTGCCTTACATATTTCTTGCATTGGGATGTTTCCTAGAAAGGCCATGGTAGCACCTTTCTTTCTGGTTGAGTGTGCCCTTGGTGTAATGGGCAGCTGTCGTTTAGCTTTAAGGTAGCAGATTTGGATGCATTTAACTATCCATCTAGCTATACCTTGTTTTGAAATTGGGTTTCCTGCGTGAGGTTTTTGAAATGCAATAAAGAGTTGTTTAGTTTTTCTGATGTTTTTTGTTCTGTCAATGTAATACATTAATGCTCTTTTGACATCTAATGTATGTAGTGCCCTTTCAGCTACGGTATCTGGCTGTGGAAAGAACACTGGAAGTTCCACTGTTTGATTGAGATGGAACGGTGAAATAACCTTTGGCAAAAATTTAGGATTGGTCCTTAGGACGACTTTATTTTTGTGTAGTTGTATAAAAGGTTCCTGTATAGTAAACGCCTGAATCTCGCTTACTCTTCTTAGGGAAGTAATGGCGATGAGAAATGCCACCTTCCAGGTTAGGAACTGTATGTCGCAGGAGTGCATGGGTTCAAAAGGTGGACCCATAAGTCTAGTTAGGACAACATTTAGGTTCCATGAAGGAACAGGTAGTGTTCTTGGTGGTATAATTCTCCTAAGGCCCTCCATGAATGCTTTAATGACTGGTATTTTATATAGGGAAGTTGAATAGGTAGTTTGCAGGTATGCAGATATTGCTGCAAGGTGAATCTTAATGGAAGAGAAAGCTAGGTTAGATTTTTGTAAGTGAAGCAAGTAACCCACTACCTGTTCTGGAGTTGTGTGTAATGGTTGTATTTGATTAATATGGCAGTAGCAAACAAACCTCTTCCATTTACTTGCATAGCAGTGCCTGGTGGATGGCCTTCTTGCTTGTTTTATGACTTCCATACATTCTTGGGTAAGTTGTAAGTGCCCGAATTCTAGGATTTCAGGAGCCAGATTGCTAGATTCAGCGATGCTGGATCTGGGTGTCTGATCTTTTGGTTGTGCTGTGTCAACAGATCTGGCCTGTTGGGCAATTTGATGCAGGGTACCACTGATAGGTCTAGCAGTGTTGTGTACCAGGGTTGCCTTGCCCAAGTTGGTGCTATCAATATGAGTTTGAGTTTGCTTTGACTGAGTTTGTTTACCAGGTAAGGAAGGAGAGGGAGAGGAGGAAAAGCGTAAGCAAATATCCCTGACCAGTTCATCCATAGGGCATTGCCTTGGGATTGTTTGTGTGGGTATCTGGATGCGAAGTTTTGGCATTTTGCGTTCTCCCTTGTCGCAAACAAGTCTATCTGAGGTGTTCCCCAGAGTTTGAAATAAGTGTTCAGAATTTGGGGGTGAATTTCCCATTCGTGGACCTGTTGGTGATCTCGAGAGAGATTGTCTGCGAGTTGATTTTGTATCCCTGGTATAAACTGTGCAATTAGGCGAATTTGGTTGTGAATTGCCCAATGCCAAATTTTTTGTGCTAGCAGGCTTAACTGCGTGGAGTGCGTCCCCCCCTGCTTGTTTAGATAATACATTGTTGTCATGTTGTCTGTTTTGACGAGAATGTATTTGTTAACTATTATTGGTTGGAAAGCTTTTAGTGCTTGAAAAACTGCTAGAAGTTCTAGGTGACTGATATGCAGTCTTGTTTGATGTACGTTCCATTGTCCTTGTATGCTGTGTTGATCGAGGTGTGCTCCCCACCCTGTCATGGAAGCATCTGTTGTTATTACGTATTGTGGCACTGGGTCTTGGAAAGGCCGCCCCTTGTTTAAATTTATGTTGTTCCACCACAGAAGCGAGAGGTAAGTTTGGCGGTCTATTAACACCAGAGCTTGAAGGTGACCCTGTGCTTGAGACCACTGTGATGCTAGGCATTGTTGTAAGGGCCTCATGTGCAGTCTTGCGTTTGGGACAATGGCTATGCATGATGACATCATGCCTAGGAGTTGTAATACCATCTTTGCTTGTATCTTTTGTGTTGGATACATGCGTTGTATGATGGTGTTGAAATTTTGAATTCTTTGTGGACTTGGAGTGGCTACTCCTTTTGATGTGTCTATTATGGCTCCCAGGTATTGTTGTACCTTGCGTGGCAGAATTTTGGATTTTGTGAAATTGACGGTGAACCCTAGTTTGAAGAGGGTTTGTATGATATGATTTGTGTGATTTGAGCACTCTATTAACGAATGGGCCTTGATTAGCCAGTCGTCTAGATATGGGAACACATGTATCTGCTGCCTTCTTATGTGTGCTGCGACTACCGCTAGACATTTGGTAAAGACTCTCGGTGCGGTTGTTAATCCGAAAGGCAGTACCTTGAATTGGTAATGTATTCCTTTGAATACAAACCTTAGGTATTTCCTGTGCGATGGGTGTATTGGTATATGGAAATAAGCATCCTTGAGGTCTAAAGTTGCCATGTAGTCGTGCAGCTTTAGCAATGGCAATACTTCTTGTAGTGTGACCATGTGGAAGTGGTCTGATTTGATGAAAGTGTTCACTACTCTGAGGTCTAGGATTGGTCTCAGTGTTTTGTCCTTCTTTGGTATCAGAAAGTACAGTGAGTAAACTCCTGTGTTTATTTGTGTGTTTGGCACTAATTCGATTGCATTTTTTTGCAATAGTGCCTGCACTTCTATCTCCAGGAGATTGGAATGGTGTGTTGTTAAATTTTGTGCTTTTGGTGGTATGTTTGGAGGGAATTGTAGAAATTCTATGCAATAACCATGTTGGATAATTGCTAGAACCCAAGTGTCTGTAGTGATTTTCTCCCATGCTTTGTAATAATGACCTATTCGTCCCCCCACTGGTGTTGTGTGGAGGGGGTGAGTGACATGTGAGTCACTGTTTAGTAGTAGGGGTTTTGGGGCTTTGGAATCTTCCTCTATTTCTAGGGAATTGCCCTCCTCTATATTGTCCCCGAAAACCTCCTCTATACTGTCCCTGGTAACTGGACGGTGTGGCTTGTGAGGTGCTGGCTTGTGTGCTTTGACCCCGAAACCCCCCTCGAAAGGGCGTTTTACGGAATGTGCTGTAATTCCCTCTGCTCTGCGGGGAGTAGAGTGCGCCCATGGCTTTGGCAGTGTCCGTATCTTTTTTGAGTTTCTCAATCGCTGTGTCCACTTCTGGACCGAACAGTTCTTTTTCATTAAAAGGCATATTGAGAACTGCTTGTTGAATCTCTGGTTTAAATCCAGACGTTCGGAGCCATGCATGCCTTCTGATAGTTACAGATGTATTAATTGTCCGTGCAGCTGTATCTGCAGCGTCCATGGAGGAGCGGATCTGGTTGTTGGAGATGGCCTGTCCCTCCTCAACCACTTGTTTTGCCCTATTTTGTAAGTCCTTGGGCAGATGTTCAATGAGATGTTGCATCTCGTCCCAGTGGGCTCTGTCATAGCGCGCAAGTAGTGCCTGGGAGTTCGCGATGCGCCACTGGTTTGCAGCTTGTGCTGCGACTCTTTTACCAGCTGCATCAAACTTGCGGCTTTCTTTATCTGGGGGTGGTGCATCTCCAGATGTGTGGGAGTTGGCCCTTTTCCTAGCTGCTCCTACAACGACAGAGTCTGGTGGCAGCTGTGTAGTGATGAAAACCGGGTCCGTAGGAGGCGGCTTATACTTTTTTTCTACCCTTGGTGTGATTGCCCTACTTTTAACCGGCTCCTTAAAGATGTCTTTTGCGTGCCGGAGCATACCAGGGAGCATAGGCAGGCTTTGGTATGAGCTGTGGGTGGAGGAGAGTGTGTTGAATAAGAAATCATCCTCGACCTGTTCTGAGTGGAGGCTTACGTGGTGAAATTGTGCTGCTCTAGCCACCACTTGAGAGTACGCGGTGCTGTCTTCTGGTGGAGATGGCTTTGTAGGGTATGCCTCCGGACTGTTATCTGACACTGGGGCGTCGTATAGGTCCCATGCGTCCTGATCTTGGTCACCCTGGCTCATGGTGGTGTGAGCTGGGGAGTGTGATGGAGTTTGTGCTGGTGAAACGTCAATCACGGGCGGAGGAGAGGGTGGTGGTGTAACTCTTTTCACCACTTTTGGTTGTGGTGTTTGTTCCGTCTGGAACTCCAACCTCCTCTTTCTCCTAATGGGGGGAAGGGTGCTTATTTTTCCTGTCCCCTGCTGAATGAAGATACGCTTTTGCGTATGGTCCACATCAGTTGCTTGTAGCTCTTCCTCAAACCTATGCTTCTGCATTTGGGAGGTTAGCGAGTGCTCTTCTGTATAAGAGCCTGAAGCTGGGTCGCTTGCAGTTTGTTTCGGCATCGAAACTTTGTCTGCGTGTTTTTTCGGCTCCGAGGTGACTTTTTTCCTTTTCGGGGCCGAAACCTCTCGGCGTCGATCTGTTTCGGTGCCGCTGTCTCGGCGTCGAGCCGTGTCCGCACCGGCATCACGGTGTCGAGGCTTGTCTCCAGCACTTTCTCGGTCCCGAGAAGGCTGCGTGCCGGTGTCTCGACCGGAGTCGGACGACCTCGGCACTGTTTGGGCCTTTTTCGGTGCCGACGGTCGGTCACCGAATTTATGGGTCGAGCCATGGCCTGGTGGCAGTGGCGTCCCCTGGGCCTTGTAAATGTTTCTCTGTGTGGTTTTCGACGTCTTACTCACGGTTTGTGTATCGTCGAATCCTTCGGAGTCTGAGTCTTGGATCGAGAAGGTACCTTCCTCTTCCTGTTCCTCGAACTCCCGTTGGGCTGTCGGTGCGGACGCCATCTGAAGTCTTCTGGCTCGACGGTCTCGGAGTGTTTTTCGGGACCGGAACGCACGACAGGCCTCGCAGGTGTCTTCGCTGTGCTCAGGTGACAGGCACAGGTTGCAGACCAAGTGTTGGTCTGTGTAGGGGTATTTATTGTGGCATTTGGGGCAGAAACGAAACGGGGTCCGTTCCATCGGCGTTCTTCAGCACGCGGTCGGGCCGACCAGGCCCCGACGGAGGATCGAAAAAACTACCCCGAAGGGCACCGGAGCTCTTCGATCTTCGATGCGGTGTTGAATGTAAGTACGCCGATCCCGAACGCAACAATACCGACGAAAATCTTCTGAAATTAGCTAATTTTCCGTTCCGAAACTCGGAGCGACAGGAACACGTCCGAACCCGATGGCGGAAAAAAAACAATCGAGGATAGAGTCGACGCCCATGCGCAATGGAGACAAAAGGAGGAGTCACTCGGTCCCGTGACTCGAAAGACTTCTTCGAAGAAAAACAACTTGTAACACTCCGGCCCAACACCAGATGGCGAGCTATTGCAGAACATGCGTATCTACAGCGACAGATGCCATCGAACAGAAAAGTTACTTATTTGCAACCCTTGCTCTCAAGCAAAGGATATTCATTAATACTCATTAAAAATATAGGTGAAAGGTCAATGCCCCGATCGTGAAGTAAAGATATTTCTAAAAAGAACGTTATTTGCACGTAGCACTTTAGATTGATTTTCAGGAGGTAAGCAGTCTGACAGTTCAAATGATGATCCCTGAGCTAAATAACTTCCAGTAGCTGGATGGTCTGACAAAAATGACTTATCTGAAGGAGCATGCCTATGCTTCTTTATGACAAGTCTTGCCGCCGAAGAAATAGTCTGAGGTGTTTCGCACACTGATTTTGTTGAGACTAAGGTACTTGGATACTAGATTCAAAGCTTACAATATGTCATGATGGAATGGCACAAATGTTTATAAAAGAGTGCAACGAGCAGAAGAATCAGCTCTAAGTTTTGTGTAGGCCTTAGGGATTTTGGCGGTTTCCTATGAGTATAGGAATTTTGAAGAAAAAATGATCAGGGACCAGCTTGTGGAAAAAAAACAAAAACAAAAAGGTCCAGGAAGCGTTATTATCGACGCAAAATTTGACTTCACAAAAAGCAATAGAAATTGCAATAAGAATCAAAATGAGTACACCTTACATGGAACACATGACAATACCAGATTCTAAATTGAAATCACAAAGTGTGTATCTTGTAAACGGGAAAAGTAAAATGAAGGAGGCAGAGGAAAAATTGGTTGAGAAGCCTAGTAAAAGTGACAAGGAGTATAGGAAACATTCTCAAACAAGTGGAATGTTATAGATGTGGTAGTATCATACATTTGAGAAATTCAGATGTTTGTCCATTTATGGATCGTTTTTGGGCCAAATGTATGAAAAACGGGCAAGAGTGTATAGGTCAACACACACCTCGTTCCAACAAAGTAGAGTGGAATCCGATAAGATGTGTGGAGATAATGATTCTTCCAGCGATAAAGATGAAATATTGGCCACTGAAGATGCAACTGTTAGTCTACATTGTCAAGACAATATAAGAAATGTGTGGTGTAGCTATAAACTAGTGTAAGAGACCATTATATGATACTGATTAATGGTGTAGAAGTTAAAATGATGGCCGATTCTAGATCTCCATTTACCCTGTTGAGTGAGAAGAAGTTGAAGGAAGCGTTTGAAGACAGTGGTGTTCAATTGAAAAAGTAAAATATTCAACCGGTAGGATATGGTGGTAAACCCATTGAAGTGGTAGGTGAGTTTGAGGTTCAGTTGGTTTTAGGAACAACAAAGCTATAGGCATTGTATATGCGGCTAAGGATGATTCACATTTGTTCGGCTGGAGTGATCAAAAGAATTTGGAAATAATTTTTGATCTTAATAATTCTGCACAAGTAATGTTAAAGAAAGAGTATACTAAAAATCTATCCATAAACAACAAATGCATACAGGAGCATCCAGATGTTTTCCAGGAAAAGTTGGGTTTAGTTAAGGGTCTCCAACCAATAGTTTGAGCTTCTAGTAGCTCTCAAGCTACCCATCAATAGCTTTCCTGTGTGTAGCCCAGCCTACAAAAACTGAAAAGTTTATATTTAAAACAAACATGTAAACTTGTCTGATGTGGTCAGTATTAAAATACTGATAACATTCTTAGCTCTGGATGATTTTAATCAACATACGTAGCTTTTACTACAAAAAAGGTTGGAGACCCCGACATAAGGTAAAATTAATGGATGGAGAACGTACAATAGCACACAAGTCCCTATCAGTACCTTTGGCCTTGCAACAAGAATAAAAAAGTTGAGCAAGCTATGTAGTCAAGACATAACATAGCCCACAGAAAGTTTTGACTGGATGTCACCAACATTTTTAGCCACAAAGGCTAATGGGTCTATTCGCATGAGTGTCGATCTACGAGATTTGAGTGACTAGATTTGGGTGGATCAACACCCTCTTCCTAATATAACAGAAATGCTCCCCACATTAAAATGTGGAAAGATATTCAGTTTGCTTCCTATGAATTCAGCATACCATCAAATCAATTTGCATCCTGAATCAACACATTACACGCCATTTATAATACCAGAAGGTCTGTACCAATTTAAGCATATGCCCTTTGGATTAGCTTCAGGTTCCATTGTTTACTTGAGGTTTTTTTCTATTGGGGTGGGCGTGACAACCTTTCAAGATGCTGTTCTGGTTTTTGGAAAGGACCAAGCACAACATAAGAGACTGCACCATGTGCTGGTGATACTAAAAAGTAGAGGTGTCATCCTCAGTGGGTAGAAGTGTAAATTTGACAATAAATCAATAAATTCATCCCTAGATGCGCAGAAAAGACGTTTAACATGAGAAACTGTTAAAGAAAAATGTGAACCATGAGTGGAGTAATGAGTGTGATCAGGAATTCAAAGTAAGCATGAAGTAGTGAATGTAATACCTTAAAACCATTTGACAAACAAGATGAATCTGTAATCATGACTAACAGTAGTCAGAAAGCATTGGGAGCTGTTGAAATGCAACAAAGAGGTGGAAGGGATGATGTAGTTGCATTTGGTTCAAGAGGTATAAGGGAGGCTGAATCTTCGCGTTCAGTAATAGAGAAAGGCACACTAGCATGCTGTTCGCGTGTCACTCATTTCAGATCTTATTTGTAGGATATGCAATTCACTGTTCGGGTTGATCACAAACCCCTAGTAGAATTGTTCATGACAAGAGGAAGTAAAGGGGCACCTCCTAGAATTGCCAGGTGGAAATATAATCTTCAGGACTACGATTATCGAGTGGGATATGTGCCAGGAGCCAAGAATATTTTGGCTGACTGTCACAAATGCCTACCAGTGAATACAATATGGCAGATGATGAGTTGGGAGAAGACAAAACAGACTTAGGGCCTGATCACAACCTTGGTGGAAGGGATTACTCAATACCAAATGTGACGATATCCCGTCCGCCGTATTACCAGTTCTATAGGATATAAGATAGAACTGGTAATACGGCGGGCAGGATATTCGTCACAATGGGGACGTAGTAATCACCTCCGCCAAGGTCATAATCAAGTTCTTAGCGTGTGCCACTGTAAGTCGAATATAAAGTGCTATTACTGAAGAGGAGTGGATTGAGGCATTTGAGGCTGAAAGGAATATGAGTAAGGTGATGAACAGAATTCGTCAAGGGTGGTCTAGGTGGAAGTCTGAACACTATTCTAGTTATGAATACAAACATGTTTAAGACTTTTCCATTGTCAATGGGCATTTATTCCGTCAGGGTCCAACAGTAGTGCCTGAAGGGTTGAGGAAGAAAGTATTAGATCTTGCCTATAAAGATCACATCCTTATAAGAGCCATGAAAAGTATAAGTGAGAATTTTTGGTGTCCAGGTTTCGACAAGAATGTGGAACATCATATGAGAGATTGTGTAAGTTGTTCTGTGAGGATCAAGTCGCAGGTTACTGTTCACAGTCCGGTGGAAGCTGTGAAGGTGACAAATACGGCGTGAAGCATGTTGGAAATCAACATTATTGGTCCCATGACAATTTCAGGAAGTGTTACGGAATATGGCAGTGATTTTCAGTCACTGGGCAGAGGTGACATTTGTAAAGGAGGCTAATCGTTCAAAGTTAATAGAATTCTTACAGTCAATATTTTCAAGGGAAGGAATTCTGGAGGAGGTCATCTCAGATAATGGGAGCCAATTTAACTCTGGACAGTTTATCAAAGTTTTAAATGTTTTAAAGCATTTAGGAATAAAGCATACCAGGACTTCACAGAAGGAGTAACGGCCTTTTTGAAAGGCTTATTAGAGTCATAAAAGAGAATGTACAACTGCTAAGGTTAACAAATTGAGTTGTAATATAGAATTGAGAAAATTGTTGTGGGCAGTGCACACTACCCCAAACACCGACACCAAAGTGTAATCGTTTTTACTGTCAAGAAGGAGAATAACAGCATCTAAAATGCTATTGTCTTGGGTAGGAGATATCCTTGTACCTAACAAGAGGGTAGAAGCGGTATGAGCATATGAGATTACAAGCTCAACATAAGTATGTAAGAAAAGAGTAAAGGTGGATGTGGGTGATAATGTGGGAATCAAGATTTCAAGGATATTACTTAAAGGAGAATCCAAATTTTCAAAGCCTAAGAGTGGCTGAGATGAGGGAAAGTGTGGTTACATTGGAAGATGGTAAATGGTGGAAATAAATAAATAAATTTAGTTGACCGAAGGCAAATTATGAAGGATTTCCCTGCAAGGAAGAGTGTAATGTGTAATGGTGAACGTATTGGAGTAACCAGTAAAAAAAAGATATCAAAAGATCAGATAGATTGAAAAGAATTCCTAACAAATTATACAACTACGGTCTTGATTAAATTCTTAGGGCATGTTTGTTTTCAGAGACACTTTAATATTCCATAGGAAGGAATTTGATGAATTTAATAATTATTGATTATATATATATATGGAAAATGTCACTTACCCAGTGTACATCTGTTCGTGGCATGAGACGCTGCAGATTCACATGCTGTGCATTATCCTGCCATCTAGTGTTGGGCTCGGAGTGTTACAAGTTGTTTTTTCTTCGAAGTCGTCTTTTCAAGTCACAGGACTGAGTGACTCCTCCCTTTCGGCTCCATTGCGCATGGGCATCGACTCCATCTTAGATTGTTTCCCCCGCAGAGGGTGAGGTAGAAGTTGTGAGTATACTAGAGGTGCCCATGCAATGGAGTAGTAATGTAAGTATCTAATGTCTATTAAAATAATATTTATTTACATATTTACAATTTACATGCAACTAAAAACGGCTACAGGCTACCAGGGAGGCGGGAGGGCGCATGTGAATCTGCAGCGTCTCATGCCACAAACAGATGTACACTGGATAAGTGACATTTTCCGTTCTCTGGCATGTGTAGCTGCAGATACACATGCTGTGCATAGATTACTAAGCAGTTATCTCCCCAAAAAGCGGTGGTTTAGCCTGTAGGAGTTGAAGTTGTCTGAAATAATGTTCTTAATACAGCCTGTCCTACTGTGGCCTGTTGTGTTGCTAACACATCTACACAGTAATGCTTAGTAAATGTATGTGGCGTAGACCAGGTGGCTGCCTTACAAATTTCTATCATTGGTATATTCCCAAGAAAAGCCATTGTGGCGCCTTTCTTTCTAGTGGAATGTGCTCTTGGTGTAATAGGTAATTCTCTTTTTGCTTTAATGTAGCAAGTTTGAATACATTTAACAATCCATCTGGCAATGCCTTGTTTAGATATAGGGTTACCTGCATGAGGTTTTTGGAAAGCTACAAACAACTGTTTTGTTTTACGAAATTGTTTTGTTCTGTCAATGTAATACATTAGTGCTCTTTTTATGTCTAATGTATGCAAGGCCCTTTCAGCTACTGAGTCTGGTTGTGGAAAGAAGACTGGGAGTTCCACAGTTTGGTTTAGGTTGAATGGTGATATGACCATTGGTAAGAATTTTGGATTTGTACGGAGAACCACTTTATGTTTATGTATTTGTATAAAGCGTTCTTGAATAGTAAATGCTTGTATTTCACTCACTCTCCTCAGTGATGTGATCGCTATTAGAAAGGCTACTTTCCAGGTCAGATATTGAATTTGACAAGAATGCATGGGTTCGAATGGTGGGCCCATGAGTCGTTTTAATACAATATTAAGGTTCCACGAAGGTACTGGTGGTGTCCTTGGGGGTATGATTCTTTTTAGTCCCTCCATAAATGCTTTAATGACTGGAATTCTAAAAAGTGATGTTGTATGTGTAATCTGCAGATAGGCAGATAGTGCAGTGAGATGGATCTTAATGGAAGAGAATGCTAGATTAGACTTTTGTAAGTGTAATAAATAGCTTACAATGTCCTTTGTGGAGGCATGTAGTTGTTGAATTTGATTAGTTTGGCAGTAGCAAACAAATCTTTTACATTTGTTTGCATAACAATGTCTTGTTGTAGGTTTTCTGGCTTGTTTAATGACCTCCATACACTCTTGTGTAAGATTTAAATGTCCGAATTCTAAGACTTCAGGAGCCAGATTGCTAGATTGAGCGATGCTGAATTCGGGTGTCTGATCTGTTGTTTGTGTTGTGTTAACAGATCTGGTCTGTTTGGTAGTTTTATGTGGGGTACTACTGATAAGTCCAACAGTGTTGTGTACCACGGTTGGCGAGCCCAGGTTGGTGCTATGAGTGTTAGTTTGAGTTTGTTTTGACTTAGTTTGTTGACCAGATAAGGAATGAGTGGGATAGGGGGAAAAGCGTAAGCAAATATCCCTGACCAACTGATCCATAGTGCATTGCCCTTGGACTGAGGGTGTGGGTACCTGGACGTGAAGTTTTGGCATTTTGCGTTTTCTTTTGTTGCGAATAGGTCTATGTTTGGTATTCCCCAGCAGTGGAAGTGATCCTGTAGGATCTGGGGATGTATTTCCCATTTGTGAGTTTGCTGGTGATCTCAACTGAGATTGTCGGCTAACTGATTCTGAATGCCTGGTATGTATTGTGCTATTAGGCGAATGTGGTTGTGAATTGCCCAATGCCAAATCTTTTGTGCTAAGAGACACAGTTGTGACGAGTGTGTCCCCCCTTGTTTGTTGAGATAGTACATTGTTGTCATGTTGTCTGTCTTGACAAGAATGTGTTTGTCGGCTACTAGTGGTTGAAACGCTTTTAATGCTAGAAAAACCACTAGCAGTTCCAAGTGATTTATGTGAAGTTGTTTTTGTTGATAGTCCCATTGACTCTGTATGCTGTGATTGTTGAGGTGTGCTCCCCATTCCACCATGGAAGCATCTGTTGTGATAACAGCTTGAGGCACCGGGTCTTGGAATGTTTAAATTTATAGGGTTCCACCATTGAAGCGAGGAGTGTGGTTGACGGTCTATCAACACTAGATCTTGAAGTTGACCCTGTGCTTGTGTCCATTGTTTTGCTAGGCACTGTTGTAAGGGCCGCATGTGTAATCTTGCATTTGGGACAACGGCTATGCAGGAGGACATCATGCCTAGTGGTTTCATTACAAACCTTACAGTGTAGTGTTGGTTTGGTTGTATGCTTGATCTTACATTTTGGAACGATTGGACTCTTTGTGGACTTGGAGTGGCAATTGCCCTTTGTGTGTTGAGTGTTGCTCCCAAGTATTGTTGTATTTGGGATAGTTGCAGATGTGATTTCTGGTAATTTATAGAGAACCCCAGTTTGTGTAGAGTTTATAGGACGTATTGCGTGTGAAGAAGACACTGCTGTTGAGTGTTGGTTTTTATTAGCCAGTCGTCCAAATATGGGAATACGTGCATGTGCTGTCTCCTTATGTGAGCGGCTACTACTGGCAGGCATTTTGTGAATACCCTTGGGGCTGTTATTCCGAACAGTAGCACTTTGAATTGATAGTGTATGCCGTGCATTACAAACCTTAAGTATTTTCTGTGAGAAGGATGGATGGGTATGTGGAAATACACAACCTTGAGATACAATGTTGTCATGTATTCCTCCTTTTTTAATAAGGGAACTACATCTTGAAGAGTTACCATGTGGAAGTGGTCTGATTTGATGAAGAGATTCAATGTTCTGAGATCTAAGATAGGTCTTAGTGTTTTGTCCTTTTTTGGAATCAGGAAATATAGTGAGTAGACGCCTGTTCCTTTTTGATGATTGGGTACGAGCTCTATTGCTTGTTTTTGTAGTAGTGCTTGGACCTCTATTTGTAATAGGTCTAAGTGTTGCTGGGACAGTCTGTGCATTTTGGGTGGCACATCTGGAGGGAATCTTGTGAATTCTATGCAATAACCATGTTGGATAATTGATGGGACCCATGCGTCTGTGGTAATATGTGTCCAGTTTTGGTAGTATGTGGTTAGCCTCCCCCCCCACTGGTGACAAGTGTTGGGGTGTTGTGACATTGAAGTTACTGCTTGGTTTGGCTTGGTTTGTTAGTTTGGAATTTTCCCCTTCCTCTTGGGAATTGTCCTCTATAGGAACCACAAAACCCTCCCCTTTGGTATTGTGCCTGATAGGTGGGTCTGGTTTGAGAGGTGGAAGGCTCAGATGTTTGAAACCCTCCTCTGAACTGTGGTCTTCTAAAGGTGCCTCTGACTTGTGGGGAATAGAGCGCACCCATGGCTTTGGCCGTGTCCATGTCTTTTTTCATTTTTTCAATGGCTGTATCGACTTCCGGCCCAAACAACTGTTGTTGATTAAACGGCATATTTAACACCGCTTGTTGAATCTCTGGCTTGAATCCAGAGCTTCTCAGCCATGCATGTCTGCGAATGGTCACAACCGTGTTGACAGTCCGTGCTGCCATGTCTGTTGAGTCTATTGCGGGCCTTATCTGGTTATTAGATATGGCCTGTCCCTCTTCCACTACTTGCTGGGCAAGTTTTTGGCATTCCTTGGGCAAGTGCTGTATGATGTCTTGCATCTCGTCCCAGTGTGCCCGGTCATATCGTGCAAGTAGGGCTTGTGAATTTGCTATTCGCCATTAATTGGCTGATTGTGCTGCCACTCGCTTGCCCGCTGCGTCAAATTTTCTACTTTCTTTGTCAGGTGGTGGAGCGTCCCCTGACAATTGAGAGTTTGCTCTTTTTCTTGCCGCCCCTGCAACCACTGAGTCCAGTGTGAGTTGCTGTGTTATGAACACAGGATCTGTTGGGGGAGGTTTGTATTTTTTCTCCACTCTAGGCGTGATAGCTCTTCCCTTTGCAGGCTCCTGGAAGACCTGTTGCACGTGCTTGAGCATGCCGGGAGCATTGGCAGACTGATAGGCAGCGTGGGTGGATGCCAGAGTGTTAAAAAGGAAGTCATCCCCCACTGGCTCTGTGTGCATTGCTACGTTGCGGAAAGTAGCTGCCCTGGATAGTACCTGTGTATATGCAGTACTGTCTTCTGGGGTGGTGACTGCTTTGTTGGGTAACATTCTGGACTGTTATCCGATACTGGTGGATCATATAAGTCCCATGCATCAGCAGCGTCCTGTGTCATACCAGTGTGTGTGGGTGACTGCTTTATAGGCGTTCCCACTGGTGACAATTGTGGTGAGTGTGGTGGGGACGGTTGTGGTGAGAACATCGGTTGTGGAGATTTGTCTCTAACCACTTTTGCCTTAGGGAGCATTTCTGTCTCCTGAAATGCAAGTTTCCTTTTTGATTTGAGTGGAGGTAAAGTTTGTATCTTGTCAGTCTCTTTTTGAATGCGTAACCTCCGTTGTGTATGGTCAGTTTCCTCCATACCTAACTCTTGCTCAAATCGATGTCTTTCCTTGAGTTGGCTGGAAAGTCCTTGCTCTTCTGTAAAAGAGCTTCTTTTCGGCTCAAGGCCGCTTTTTTCGGTACCGATGTTTCTGTTGTTACAGTCTTTTTCAGTTCTGAGGATATTTTCCGAGGTTTGGTCAATTCGAACTCTCGGTGTCGAAATCGTTTGGTGCCAGATTCTCGAGCGGATTCGGAAGTCTTTGGCAATTCTTTGGCTTTTCAGGGCCGATATTTGGTCACCTTCCTTTCGGTGGGTTGAGCCATGGCCTGCTGGCGGTGGCATCCCCATGGCCTTAAATGTTTTGGTGTGACCCTGAGTTTTGGACAGGGCATGTTTACTCACGGTTGGTTGTACCGTCGAGAGTCGTTCACCTTCCGATTCATCCGAGTGTCTTTTGGATGGAGATGCTTTCCTCCTCTCCGATGTCGAGCTGTTCATTCGGTTTTGACGCCATTTGTAGTCTTCTTGCGCGTCGATCCCTCAAGGTCTTTTTCGATCGGAACGCTCGGCAAGCTTTGCAAGTATCCTCTCTGTGTTCGGGTGATAAACACAGGTTACAGACCCGGTGCTGGTCTGTATAAGGATACTTTGCTTGACACTTAGGACAGAAACGGAAGGGGGGTCCGGTCCATTAGTCTGGGACGACAGGTGTGGTCGGGCCGACCAGGCCTCGATGAAGAGTGGAAGGCCCCAAAGGGCCGCCGAAGCGGTCTTGATTTCGGTGCCGATTCAATAACACTAACCCGGTACCGAGCGCTAACAATACCGCCAAATTTTCGATATTTTGCTAACTTTCCCGATTCGAAATAAGGATCGAAGAGGAACACGTCCGAACCTGATGGCGGAAAGAAAACAATCTAAGATGGAGTCGACGCCCATGCGCAATGGAGCCGAAAGGGAGGAGTCACTCGGTCCCGTGACTCGAAAAGACTTACTCGAAGAAAAACAACTTATAACACTAGGAGCCCAACACTAGATGGCAGGATAATGCACAGCATGTGTATCTGCAGCTACACATGCCACCGAACATATATATATATATATATATATATATATATATATATATATATATATATATATGGAAAATGTCACAAAGTGTACATCTGTTCGTGGCATGAGACGCTGCAGATTCACATGCTGTGCATATCCCGCCACCTAGTGTTGGGCTCGGAGTGTTACAAGTTGTTTTTCTTCGAAGAAGTCTTTTCGAGTCACGAGATCGAGGGACTCCTCCCCTTTCGGCTCCATTGCGCATGGGCGTCGACTCCATCTTAGATTGTTTCCCCGCAGAGGATGAGGTAGGAGTTGTGTATATAGTAATAGTGCCCATGCAATGGAGTAAGTATGTATGTACATAATGTGACTAAAAGTGATATATTTACAAATTTACAAATGTACAAGTTTAATTTTTTGTCAACTTAAAACGGCTACAGGCTCCCGGGGAGGTGGGAGGGCGCATGTGAATCTGCAGCGTCTCATGCCACAAACAGATGTACACTGGGTACGTGACATTTTCCATTCGATGGGATGTGTAGCTGCAGATACACATGCTGTGCATAGACTAGTAAGCAGTTATCTCCCCAAAAGCGGTGGTTTAGCCTGTAGGAGTTGAAGTTGTTTGAAATAATGTTCTTAATACTGCTTGTCCTACTGTGGCTTGCTGTGTTGTTAACACATCCACGCAGTAATGCTTGGTAAATGTATGAGGCATAGACCATGTGGCTGCCTTACAGATTTCAGTCATTGGTATGTTTCCTAGAAAGGCCATGGTGGCACCCTTCTTTCTAGTGGAGTGTGCCCTTGGTGTAATAGGCAGTTCTCTTTTTGCTTTTATATAACAGGTTTGAATACATTTAACTATCCATCTGGCAATGCCTTGTTTGGATATTGGATTCCCTGTATGAGGTTTTTGGAAAGCAACAAACAATTGCTTTGTTTTGCGAATTTGTTTGGTTCTATCAATGTAGTACATTAGTGCCCTTTTGATGTCTAATGTATGTAATGCTCTCTCAGCTACAGAATCTGGTTCTGGGAAGAACACGGAGTTCCACTGTTTGATTTAAGTGGAACGGTGATATGACTTTAGGTAAGAATTTAGGATTCGTGCGTAGAACTACTTTATGTTTCTGTATTTGTATAAAGGGTTCTTGTATGGTAAAGGCTTGTATTTCACTTACTCTTCTGAGAGATGTGATAGCTATTAGAAAGGCTACTTTCCATGTTAAGTACTGTATCTCACATGAGTGCATGGGTTCAAATGGTTGACTCATGAGTCGTGTTAATACGATGTTGAGGTTCCACAAAGCAACTGGTGGTGTTCTTGGTGGGATAATCCTTTTCAGACCCTCCATAAATGCTTTTATGACTGGGATTCTGAATAATGAAGTTGAGTGCGTAATTTGCAGATAAGCTGAAATTGCAGTGAGATGTATTTTAATAGATGAAAAAGCTAACTTGGACTTTTGTAAGTGTAGTAGGTAGCTTACGATGTTTTTAGCAGATGCGTGTAATGGTTGAATTTGATTATTATGGCAATAATAAACAAATCTTTTCCACTTATTTGCATAGCAATGTCTTGTGGTTGGTTTCCTAGCTTGTTTTATGACCTCCATGCATTCTTCTGTAAGGTCTAGGTGTCTGAATTCTAAGATTTCAGGAGCAAAATTGCTAGATTGAGCGATGCTGGATTCGGTCTGATCTGTTTTTTGTGTTGAGTTAACAGATCTGGTCTGTTTAGCAGTTTGATATGAGGCACTACTGACAGGTCTAGCAGTGTTGTGTACCAAGGTTGTCGTGCCCAAGTTGGAGCTATTAGTATGAGTTTGAGTTTGTTTTGACTCAATTTGTTTACTACATGCGGAAGGAGTGGGAGAGGGGGAAAAGCGTATGCAAATATCCCTGACCAACTCATCCATAACGCATTGCCTTGAGAGTGAGCCTGTGGGTACCTGGATGCGAAGTTTTGGCATTTTGCATTTTCTTTTGTCGCAAATAGGTCTATTTGCGGTGTTCCCCATCTTCCCCATCTTTGGAAATAAGTTTTTAGTATTTGGGGATGAATTTCCAATTTGTGGATCTGTTGGTGATCCCGAAAGAGATTGTCGGCTAACTGATTTTGAATTCCTGGTATGAACTGCGCTATTAGGGGAACGTGGTTGTGAATCGCCCAATGCCATATCTTTTGAGCTAAGAGACACAATTGTGTGGAGTGTGTCCCTCCCTGTTTGTTCAGATAATACATTGTTGTCATTTTGTCTGTTTTGACAAGAATGTGTTTGTGGGTTATTAGAGGTTGAAATGCTTTCAACGCTAGAAATACTGCTAGCAGTTCTAAGTGATTTATATGAAGCTGTCTCTGCTGAGTGTCCCATTGTCCTTGGATGCTGCGTTGGTTGAGGTGTGCTCCCCACCCTACCATGGAAGCATCCGTTGTGATTACGTATTGAGGCACTGGGTCTTGGAATGGCCGCCCTTTGTTTAAATTTATAGTATTCCACCATTGAAGCGAGGTGTATGTTTGGCGGTCTATCAACACTAGATCTTGAAGTTGACCCTGTGCTTGTGACCATTGTGATGCTAGGCACTGTTGTAAGGGCCGCATGTGTAATCTTGCGTTTGGGACAATGGCTATGCATGAGGACATCATGCCTAGTAGTTTCATTACTAATTTTACCTGGAACCTTTGGTTTGGGTGCATGGCCTGTATTACGTTTTGGAATGCCTGTACCCTTTGTGGACTTGGAGTGGCAATCCCTTTTTTTGCGTTGATTGTTGCTCCTAAGTACTGTTGTATGTGACACAGCTGTAGGTGTGATTTGTTGTAGTTGAGTGAGAACCCTAGCTTGTGAAGGGTTTCTATAACGTACTTTGTGTGTTGTGAACACCGTTCCTGCGTATTGGTTTTGATTAACCAATCGTCTAGATACGGGAACACATGTATTTGCTGTCTTCTGATATGGGCTGCCACTACGGCAAGGAATTTTGTAAAAAATCTTGGTGCTGTGGTTATTCCTACAGATACATAAACGAAAAGACTTCTTTGAAGAAAAACAACTTGTAACACTCCGAGCCCAACACTAGATGGCAGGATAATGCACAGCATGTGTATCTGCAGCTACACATGCCATCGAACATAATATATATATATATATATATATATATATATATATATATAATGTCACTTACCCAGTGTACACCTGTTCGTGGCATGTTGGGCTGCAGATTCACATGCTGTGCATTATCCTGCCATCTAGTGTTGGGCTCGGAGTGTTACAAGTTGTTTTTCTTCAAAGAAGTCTTTTCGTTTATGTATCTGTATAAAGGGTTCTTGGATAGTAAATGCCTGTATTTCGCTAACTCTTCGTAGAGAAGTGATGGCTATTAGAAAGGCTACTTTCCGAGTCAAGAATTGGATTTGACAAGAATGCATGGGTTCAAATGGTGGACCCATGAGTCGTGTTAGTACAATATCAAGATTCCACGAAGGTACTGGTGGTGACCTTGGGGGTATAATTCTTTTTAGACCCTCCATAAAGGCTTTGATAACTGGGATTCTAAAAAGCGATTTTGTATGTGTAATCTGAAAATAAGCAGATATTGCAGTGAGATGGATTTTAATGGAAGAAAAAGCAAGATTTGATTTTTGTAAGTGTAGTAAATAGCTTACAGTGATTTGTATGGAGGCGTTTAGCGGCGTAATTTGATTAGCCTGGCAGTAAAAAACAAACCTTTTCCATTTATTAGCATAACAATGCCTTGTTGTGGGTTTTCTTGCTTGTTTAATGACCTCCATACACTCTTTTGAGAGGTTTAGATATCCGAATTCTAAGATTTCAGGAGCCAGATTGCTAGGTTGAGCGATGCTGGATTCGGGTGCCTGATCTGTTGTTTGTGTTGTGTTAACAGATCTGGTCTGTTTGGTAGTTTCATGTGCGGTACTACAGAGAAGTCCAACAGTGTGGTGTACCACAGTTGGCGAGCCCACGTTGGTGCTATGAGTATTAGTTTGAGTTTGTTTTGACTCAGTTTGTTGACCAGAAAAGGAATGAGCGGGAGAGGGGGGGGGAAGCGTAAGCAAATATCCCTGACCAGCTGATCCATAGAGCATTGCCCTTGGACTGAGGGTGTGGGTTTCTGGATGTGAAGTTTTGGCATTTTGCGTTTTCTTTTGTTGCAAACAGATCTCTGTTTAGTGTCCCCCAGCGGTAGAAGTGATCTTTTAGAATTTGGGGATGTACTTACCATTCATGAGACTGTTGGTGATCGACTGAGATTGTCGGCTAACTGATTGTGAATGTCTGGTATATATTGTGCTATCAGGCGAATATTGTTGTGAATTGCCCAATGCCAAATATTTTGCGGTAGGATACACAGTTGTGACGAGTGCGTCCCCCCGGTTTGTTTAAATAATACATTGTTGTCATATTGTCTGTCTTGACAAGAATATGTTTGTGGGCTAGAAGGGGCTGAAAGGCTTTTAGTGCTAGAAAGACTGCTAGCAGTTCTAAGTGATTTATGTGAAGTTGTTTTTGTTGACTGTCCCATTGACCTTGTATGCTGTGATTGTTGAGGTGTGCTCCCCACCCAATCATGGAGGCGTCTGTTGTGATAATGGCGTGAGGTACTGGGTCTTGAAAAGGCTGCCCTTTGTTTAAATTTACAGGGTTCCACCATTGAAGCGAAGTGTGTGTTTGGCGGTCTATCAACACTAGATCTTGGAGTTGACCCTGTGCCTGCATCCATTATTTTGCTAGGCACTGTTGTAAGGGCCGCATGTGTAGTCTTGCGTTTGGGACAATAGCTATGCATGAGGACATCATGCCTAGTAATGTCATCACAAACCTGACTGTGTATTGTTGGTTTGGTTGCATGCTTGATTTTATATTTTGAAACGAATGGACTCTTTGTGGACTTGGAGTGGCAATTGCTCTTTGTGTGTTGGGTGTTGCTCCCAAGTAATGTTGTATTTGGGATGGTTGTAAATGTGATTTTTGGTAATTTATAGAAAACCCTAGTTTGTGCAGAGTATCTATTAAATATTGCGTGGGAATTTGACATAGTTGTTGAGTGTTGGCTTTTATTAGCCAATCGTCTAGATACGGGAATACGTGCAGGTGATTTCTCCTTATATGAGCTGCTACTACAGCTAGGCATTTTGTAAATACCCTGGGGGCCGTTGTTATTCCGGATGGCAACACTTTGAATTGGTAATGTTTGCCTTGTATTACAAACCTGAGGTATTTCCTGTGAGATGGATGAATGGGTATGTGAAAATACGCATCTTTTAGATCCAGTGTTGTCATGTATTCCCCTTGTTTTAGTAAAGGGACTACATCCTGTAGTGTTACCATGTGGAAATGATCTGATTTGATGAAGAGATTCAGTGTTCTGAGATCTAAAATAGGCCTTAACGTTTTGTCTTTCTTTGGGATGAGGAAATACAGGGAGTAAACCCCTGTTCCTCTCTGGTGATAAAGGTACCAGTTCTATGGCTTCTTTTGCCAGTAGTGCTTGGACCTCTAGTTGTAATAGGTCTAAGTGTTGTATTGACATTCTGTGCGTTCTTGGGGGAACATCTGGAGGGAATCTTGTGAACTCTATGCAGTAACCATGCTGGCTAATTGATAGAACCCACGTGTCTGTGGTAATGTGTGTCCAATTGTGGTGGTATTTTGTTAATCTCCCCCCCACTGGTGATATGTGTTGGGGAAGTGTGACATCAAAGTCACTGCTTGCTACCAGGGGTCTGCTTGGCAGGCTGGAATTTCCCTCTTCTTCTTGGGAACTGTCCTCTGTAGGAACCACAAAACCCCCCTCTCTGGTACTGAGACTGGTAAGTGGGTTTTGTTTGGGAGGTGGATGGTTCTGAGGGTTGCTGTCTAAAACCTCCCCTAAATTGTGGTTTCCTAAATGTTCCCCTGTATTGAGAGGAGTAGAGCGCGCCCATGGCTTTGGCCGTGTTCGTGTCCTTTTTCATTTTTTCTATTGCGGTATCCACTTCCGGGCCGAATAGTTGATGTTGATTATATGGCATATCCAATACCGCCTGCTGTATCTGGTTTAAACCCAGAACTTCACAGCCATGCATGCCTTCTAATTGTTACTGCTGTATTTACAGTTCGTGCCGCTGTATCAGCAGAATCTAGTGCAGAGCGGATCTGGTTGTTTGTTATGGCCTGTCCTTCTTCAACTACTTGTGGGGCACGTTTTTGATGCTCTTCGGGGAGGTGCTGGATGATGTCTTGCATCTCGTCCCAGTGTGCTCGGTCGTAGCGAGCAAGGAGGGCTTGTGAAATTGGCAATTCGACACTGATTGGCTGCTTGCGATGCCACTCTTTTCCCTGTCGCGTTTAATTTACGACTTTCCTTATCAGGGGGTGGTGCATCCCCTGATGACGTTGAATTAGCCCGTTCTCTTGCAGCCCCCACAACCACTGAGTCCGGAGGGAGCTGTTGTGTAATAAACACAGGGTCTGACGGGGGCGGTTTATATTTCTTCTCAACCCTTGGCGTGATGGCTCTCCCTTTTACTGGTTCTTGGAAAACCTGTTGTGCATGTTTCAGCATGCCCGGTAACATTGGCAGGCTTTGATATGATACATGCGTGGATGTCAGAGTGCTAAACAGGAAGTCATCTCCCACTGGTTCTGAGTGCATTGTTACATTGTGAAATGTTGCTGCTCTGGCCAGTACCTGAGTGTAGGACGTACTGTCCTCTGGCGGCAAAGGTTTTGTCAGATAACACTCTGGACTGTTGTCCGAAACTGGGGGTCGTATAGATCCCAGGGGTCCGCATCGTCTTGAGTCATCCCAGTATGTGTGGGTGACTGTGCCATTGGTGTACCCACTGGTGACAACTGTGGTGATTGAAGTGGGGACGTTTGTGGTGAGAATTGTGGGGGTGCTGACCTTTCTCTAAACACTTTGGCTTTTGGTTGCATCTCAGTCTTGTGAAAAGCCAGTTTTCTTTTGGACTTGAGCGGAGGGATGGTTTGTATCTTCCCTGTGTGTTTATGGATTTCTAGCCTTTGCTGAGTTTGATCATGCTCTTCTAAATCCAGTTCCTGCTCAAATCTGTGCTTTTCTTTGAGCTGTAGAGAAAGCCCCTGCTCTTCCGTGTAGGACGTCTTTCTCGGCTCCGAAGCCGGTTTTGTCGGTATCAAAACCCCAATGGAGATTGTCAGTTTCGGTTCCGAGTGGCTTTTTCGAGGTTTACTTGACTCGATTATTCAATGCCAACTCTTTTCGGTACCGGTTTCTCGACGGGAGTCGGAAGTCTTCGGCACTAATTTGGTCTTTTTCAGTGCCGATCTTACTTGGTCACCGTCTTTTCTGTGGGTTGAGCCATGGCCTTCCAGTAGTGGCGTCCCCGAGGACTTTTGTTTCTTGACCTGACCTTGGGTGTGGGACAGGGCAGGTGTACTCACTTTTTGTGCCACCGTCGGTGGTCGATCCCCGTCGGATTCATCAGAGTCCGAACTCTGGATGGATACCCGCATCTCTTCTTCTTCGGCGTCGAGATGTTGTGACTGTTTCGACGCCATCTGTAACAGTCTTGCGCGATCTCTTAAGGTCTTCTTGGATCGAAATGCTCTGTAGGCCTCACAAGTATCCTCTCTGTGTTCGGGAGATAAACATAGATTACAGACCCTTTGCTGGTCTGTGTAAGGATACTTGGCGTGGCACTTCGGACAGAAACGGAAAGGGGTCAGGTCCAGTCCATTAGTTCTTTGTCGACGGGTGTGGTCGGTCCGACCAGGCCTTGGTTAAGTGCGGAAGCCCCGAAGGGCCGCCGAAGCGGTCTTGTTGTCGCTGCCGATGTGATGATACTAAACCGGTCCCGAACGCAAACAATAGCGACGAATTTCGATGATTTTCTAAGTTTCCCCGATTCGAATTACGGAGCGAAGAGGAACACGTCCGAACCCGATGGCGGAAAGAAAACAATCTAAGATGGAGCCGAAAGGGAGGACTCACTCGTCCCGTGACTCGAAAAGACTTCTTCGAAGAAAAACAACTTGTAACACTCCGAGCCCAACACTAGATGACAGGATAATGCACAGGATGTGTATCTGCAGCTACACTTGCCACCGAACATATATTAGGTCTTTGTATCAGCTAGTCAAAGGTTGAAAGTTATTTTGTAATTTTATTTCATGTAAAAGGGGAAAGATGCATTGGGCCTTTAAGATGTGTTTTTAATGATCACGAATTGAATGTGGTGATGCATGTTCAATCTAGGACCTGGGACACGGGTGATGGTCAGTTGAGATTGTCAGTGGTTGAATGTTCCTGTCCTGTTCCTCTAGTCCTACTGTATCTACTGTAACATAACAAAGGCTTTTTTTTTTTTTTTACTTATTGACATTACAGAGAACTGGAGTTACAGGTAAATCATTTCTTCTCCAACACTGGATCTTTAATATATTCACATGCTTGTATCGGAATAGCAAGCAGTACACATAATACATTGTAGGAAGATGGTGTGTTGTGAGCACCTATGGTGTTATCACCTTATACCAGGGATCCCCTACTAGTGAAGTGTAGGCTATGTCTAGGAAGCCAGGGCTCTCTAGAGGTAGCTGTGGAAGAGCAGCCACGACTTAGCTAGGTGATATGCAAAGTTTATGCAATACACACAGCACATACCCACATGAAAGAACCACAAAGTGTTACAAAAATAAAGGTACTTTATTATGGTAACACAAATACTAAAATACTGTACAGGCAATACGGCAACTGAAGGCACGTAAACGCACTATTATATACATATTATCAATCAGTAAATAGCATAGAAAGCAATAGGCACCAAACAGTGAGGGCCCTAGGGGAGGCCCAAGCCATATACCAAAAAAGTGGAATGTGAAAGGCAGTCCCCCATCTAAGGAAGTGGAATCAGTAGAAGGGAACCGGAGGAACTAGGGACCCCAAGAGGTGAGTACCAGAGTGTAAGGAAATGCCTCCTTGGCATGGTTACCCCCAGACGTTTTGCCTTTGCTGATGCCAAGTTATGATTTGAAAGTGTGCTGAGGCCTGCTAACCAGGCCACAGCACCAGTGTTCTTTCCCTAAACCTGTACCTTTGTTTCCACAATTGGCACACCCTGGCATCCAGGTAAGTCCCTTGTAACTGGTACCCCTGGTACCAAGGGCACTGATGCCAGGGAAGGTTTCTAAGGGCTGCAGCATATCTTATGCCACCCTGGGGACCCCTCACTCAGCACAGACACACTGCTTGCCAGCTTGTGTGTGCTGGTGGGGAGAAAATGACTAAGTCGACATGGCACTCCCCTCACAGTGCCATGCCAACCTCACACTGCCTATGGCATAGGTAAGTCACCCCTCTAGCAGGCCTTACAGCCCTAAGGCAGGGTGCACTATACCATAGGTGAGGACATAAGTGCATGAGCACTATGCCCCTACAGTGTCTAAGCAAAACCTTAGACATTGTAAGTGCAGGGTAGCCATAAGAGTATATGGTCTGGGAGTCTGTTATACACGAACTCCACAGCACCATAATGGCTACACTGAAAACTGGGACGTTTGGTATCAAACTTCTCAGCACAATAAATGCACACTGATGCCAGTGTACATTTTATTGTGAAATACACCCCAGAGGGCATCTTAGAGATGCCCCCTGAAAACATAACCGACTTCCAGTGTGGGCTGACTAGTTTTGCCAGCCTGCCACACACCAGACATGTTGCTGGCCACATGGGGAGAGTGCCTTTGTCACTCTGTGGCTAGTAACAAAGCCTGTACTGGGTGGAGGTGCTTCTCACCTCCCCCTGCAGGAGCTGTAACACCTGGTGGTGATGGCGGTGAGCCTCAAAGGCTCACCCCCCCTTGTTACAGTGCCACAGGGCATCCTAGCTAGTGGGGATGCCTGCCCCCTCCGGCCACGGCCCCACTTTTGGCGGCAAGGCTGGAGGAGATAATGAGAAAAACAAGGAGGAGTCACTGGCCAGTCAGGACAACCCCTAAGGTGTCCTGAGCTGAGGTGACTGACTTTTAGAAATCCTCCATCTTGCAGATGGAGGATTCCCCCAATAGTATTAGGGATGTGCCCCCCTCCCCTCAGGGAGGAGGCACATAGAGGGTGTAGCCACCCTCAGGGCGAGCAGCCATTGGCTACTAATCCCCCAGACCTAAACACACCTCTAAATTGAGTATTTAGGGGCCCCCAGAACCAAGCAAGATAGATTCCTGCAACCTAAGACGAAGAAAGGACTGCTGACCTGAAGCCCTGCAGAGAAGACGCAGACACCAACTGCTTTGGCCCCAGCCCTACCGGCCTGTCTCCCCACTTTGAGAAAAACTGCAACAGCGACGCGCTCCCCAGGGTCCAGCGACCTTCTGAAGCCTCAGAGGACTACCCTGCATCTAAAAGGACCAAGAACTCCCGAGGACAGCGGCTCTGCTCCAAAGAAGAAACAACTTTGCAACAAAGAAACAAACTTTAAAGGACTGCACGTTTCCCGCCAGAAGCGTGAGACTTTCCACTCTGCACCCGACGCCCCCGGCTCGACCTGCGGAGAAACACTACAGGGAGGACTACCCGGCGACTGAGATCCTGTGAGTAGCCAGAGTTGACCCCCCTGAACCCCCCCCCCCCCCCCCAACCCCAACGACGCCTGCAGAGGGAATCCAGAGGCTCCCCCTGACCGCGACTGCCTGCTTCTACCCGACGCCTGGTAAAGACACTGCTCCCGCAGCCCCCAGGACCTGAAGGATCCGACCTCCAGTGCAGAAGCGACCCCCAGGTGGCCCTCTCCCTTGCCCAGGTGGTGGCTACCCCGAGGAGCCCCACCCCTTGCCTGCCTGCTTCGCTGAGGAGACCCCTGGGTCTCCCATTGAAACCTATTGCAAACCCGATGCCTGTTTGCGCTCTGCACCCGGCCGCCCCGTGCCGCTGAGGGTGTACTTTTTGTGCTGACTTGTGTCCCCCCCGGTGCCCTACAAAACCCCCCTGGTCTGCCCTCCGAGGACGCGGGTACCTACCTACTGGCAGACTGGAACCGGGGCACCCCCTTTTCCATTGAAGTCTATGTGTTTTGGGCACCACTTTGACCTCTGCACCTGACTGGCCCTGAGCTGCTGGTGTGGTAACTTTGGGGTTGCCCTGAACCCCCAACGGTGGGCTATCTTGGACCCAACTTTGAACCCTGTAGGTGGTTTACTTGCCTGCAAAACTAACAAACACTTACCTCCCCCAGGAACTGTTGAAATTTGCACTGTGTCTAGTTTTAAAATAGCTTATTGCCATTTTTGCCAAAACTGTACATGCTATTTTGCGGATTCAAAGTTCTTATGATACCTAGGTGGAGTACCTTTCATTTGAAGTATTACTTGTAAATCTTGAACCTGTGGTTCTTAAAATAAACTAAGAAAATATATTTTTCTATACAAAAACCTATTGGCCTGGAATTGCCTTTGAGTGTGTGTTCCTCATTTATTGCCTGTGTGTGTACAACAAATGCTTAACACTACCCTCTGATAAGCCTACTGCTCGACCACACTACCACAAAATAGAGCATTAGAATTATCTCTTTTTGCCACTAACTTACCTCTAAGGGGAACCCTTGGACTCTGTGCATGCTATTACTTACTTTGAAATAGTACATACAGAGCCAACTCCTACACAGAGTGACCTCCAGAGACCAGGGGAGCAGAGGTTAGTACCTAGGTTTCCCCAAAACCAACAGGAGGACTTTGAAAAAGGATTGTGCAAAATCCAGTCAGACAAAAATTGAAGAACCAAAAGGTGGATCCTGACAGAAGAGGACCTGCAAAAGAAAGGGGACTAAGTCCAGTTCGAGTTGGAGTGTCTGGTTGTAGCAGCTGTCACTACCCACCATTCTGTGGATGCAGGAACAGGTTGACGGTGGATGAAGGACAGCAGTGCAGCACAGGAGCAAAAAAAGAAGAAAAAAAAAGAGGAGTTCCTGGAGTGATGCAAGCAATGTCACACATCAGCTGTCATGATGCAGTTGGTCGGTGGTGCTCAAAAACCACCAACAAGCATTGGTCAATGCAAGAGTCATAGAAGGTGGTTTGCAAGGCTGAAGAGGATCAGCAAGGTCCAGGGATCTCGAACCAAGGAGGGGAGTCCGGGGTGACACTCAGCAGCTGGGAAAGTCACAAGAAGAGGAGGCAGCCCCAAAAGGCGACCCACGAGCAGCAGGCATAGCAGTCACAGTGAGGCCCACGCAGCACATCTGAAGTGTCCCACGTCGCTGGAGCAGCAGGCAGTAGACTGTGCGTCGTAGGGAGAAGTGCTAGGGGAGGGGGCTACATAGAGCCTGAAGATCTCTTGGAGGAGGAACAAACAAGCCTTAGCAGTTGCAAGAGTAACTGTGCACAGGGGTACTGTCCTGCAAGGACAGGCAAGGGCTTACTGTCTCTACCAAAGGGACCATTCCAGACCACCACCTGTGATGCAGGATCCAAGTAGTTCCGGATGAGAGAGGATTCACGCAGCCGGTCGTCGTTGCAGTTGGTGCCTGCAGATGCAGGGGAGTGACTTCTTCAATCCAAGAAAGATTCCTTCTTACTTCTTGTGCAAGCTGAAGACTCTTCACCCTCAGAGGATGCACAGCTGGGGGAAATAGTGCAGTTGCTGGAAGGAGCCGGAGAAACAATGTTGCAGAGCAGAGTTGTCACTCTAGTTGCAGATTGTCGGTTCCTGGAGGGTCCAGTTGCAGTCCCAGTGGCCATAAGATGAAGTAAATAATGCAGAAGACTCCAGTTGAAATCTTGCACGTCGAATCTGAGGACCCACCCAAGATGGAGACCCTAAATAATCCAGGAAGGGGGATTCATCACCTAGCAGAGTGACCATCTATCAGGAGGGGGCTGTGACTTCACCCACCTGACCTGGCCACTCATATGCTCCCAGGGGCCTCTGCCCACCTTGGATTCGAGATGGCAGGATCAGGTGGCCACCTGGAGGAGCTCTGGGCACCACCCCCTAGTGTAGTGAAGGACAGGGGAGTGGTCACTCACCTTTCCATTGCTCAGGTTTGCGCCAGAGCAGGGACTGGGTGGGTCCCTGGACTGGTGCAAACCGGTTTATGCAAGGAGAGCACCAAATGTGCCCTTCAAAGCATACCAGTGGCTTGGGGACGCTACCCCTCCCAAGCCATGTAACACCTATTTCTAAGGGAGAGGGTGTTACCTCAGTCTCCCACAGGAAAACCTTTTTTCTGCCTTCCTCTGCCTGAGCTTGTCAAGCAGCAGGAGGGCAGAAACCGGTGTATGGTGTGGCAGCAGCGCAGGCTGCTCGGAAAACCCCAGAAGACTTGTAGGAGCAATGCAGGGGTCCTCTAAGGAGCCCTCAGAGTGCATAGAATCATACAACCAATACTGTCAACAGTATTAGGGTATGATTCTGACATGTTTGATACCAAACATGCTCCGGTTTGGAGTACCATTATGTAGTTGAGCACAGGTAGGATCTCTGTCCAGTACATGGTTAAAATGGCTTCCCCACCCTTACGCAGTCCAGTGTAATGGAGCGGAAGTTCGTAGGGGCACATCTGCTTATGCAGGGTTGCTGTCAGACACAGATACCTGCACCCTGCCCTCTGGGCTAGGAAGGCCTATCATAGAAGTGACTTACAGTGACATGGTACAGTGACATGTAGTGAAAGGGTGCATGCACTTTTTCACACAGGCTGCAATGGCAGGCCAGCAGACACATTTTGCATGGGCGGCATAATACATGTTGCAGCCCTTGGGGAACCCCTGGTGCCCAAATGGCCTGGGTACCTAAGTACTATCTGCTAGGAACTTATATGGGGGCACTAGTATGCCAATTGTGCGGTGTGCAAAGTCCTAAGCAACCAAATGTAGAGGGAGAGAGCAGAGTCACTGGGGTCAGGGTTAGCAGGATCCCAGTGAACACAGTCGAAACACACTGACAGCAGGCAAAAAGTGTGGGTAATCATGCCAAAAAGAAGGCACTTTCCTACATACATAGTAAAAGCGAGAAGCAGGCTCAGCTTCATTGAAACAGGTTTCTCAGGACAGCTGCATCAGCTTCTGCATCCTTGTTAAGACAGTAATGTTTTGTGAACGGATACCTGCTCTTCCTGGTGGCTGCACTTCAGATGTCTTTCAAGGGAATAGTAACAGAGTGCTGCTGTCTACCCCATGCTCCTGGTGGAACGCGTCCTTACTTTGAGTGGATAATTGGCCTTGGTATGACAGAAGGTAATTTAGACTGAGAACCAACAAGCTATTCACTGTTTGGACAGGGGATATTGTTGATCTTGTCTATGTAGAACCTGGAGCGACTACACAAGTCTAATGAATGCACAGATCATTCTACTGTCGTAGAAGGATTTGGAAAATAAGACCTGAGAATGACAGATTAATTTAAGTGAAAGTCAGTAGGAACCTTGGGTATGAATCTAAGGTTGGTTCTCAAAATTACCTTATTTTGTGTAAATCAGAGGAAAGATTCCTTGATTGTGAATGCTTGAATTTCAATCACTCTCCTTGCCGATGTCAAGGCTAGGAGAAGCATGGTCTTACACGAGATGAATTTCTAATGTGCCTTAAGTATATTCCCATGGAACCAGAGGATCTCTAATAGGTCGGAATGCTCTAAAGAGCCCTTACAGAAACTGTTTATAATCTTCTGGGAGAACAGAGAAGATGACAACTGTTCTGTTATCTCTTGAGTCTTGAAATAGCAGCCAGATGGGCTCCGACTGAAGAATACTGAAGTCTGCTCTTAGCCAGATCCAGCAAATATAGAAGAATTTTATGAGGTGTAATTTAAAGAGGATGACAACCTTATCTCTACGCCAAATAAAAAAATAAAAAAACATTTGAACTTGGCATTGTAAATCTTTTTTAGTCACTGGGGCTCCAGACTGCTCCAAAATGTTTCTACATTGTTGTGATAGATCCAAATGGAGGAACTCCACGTGATCAGGTACCATGCTGTCAGGTTCAGTGACGGAGTCATGATCGAGAATCTCTTTGTGGAGTCTGGAGAGGATCTCTGGATGCACTTTCAGAGGAATGGCTGGATGTACTGATAACTGAGGGATATTGTTATACCAGTGTTAGTGTGGTTACTATCAGGCTGCAATGATCTATCTTCCCCTTCAGCACCCTGGGGAATCAGGGGAAATGGAGGAAAGGCGTACACCAAGATTCTGGAGCAACTGACTGAAAGGACATTGTCCACTGTCGCTGGGTGTCAAAACCTGCTTCCGAAGCACAAACATTTGATGTTGTCCAGAGTGGCGAACAGCTCGATCATGGGTCAGCCTCATCGACTGAGTATTCCCTTGGTCAAGTTCCCACTTGTGACACTCCGAAAGCCGCCGACCGATGTTACCCACCTGATCATTTTCGCAGCCTATTATGTGTTCTGGATCGCAATCCTCCTTGCTTGGCTATGTAGAACATAGACGTTGTGCTGCCCGTTCTGACTAGGACTAGCAAAACTGCTAATGAGGAGAGGAACACTTATAACCCCAGGCATATGGCTCAGAGTTCCAGTACACTGATGTGTACCACCTTCTCTGCAAGGGACCAAAGAACTCCGAGTACTCTTGTAGGTGAGCTCCTCGTCCACACAGGGTCACACCTGTTGTATTAATTATCCTTTCTATTACAGGTAGACAGGCCCTACATTCAGCTTTTCTGGGATACTCCACCACCACAACAATGCTTGCTTCAGACATCTTGTGACTCATACCTTATATTCCCATGAGCCTTCAATCTGCTTTCATTGCAGGTACAGTTCTAGATTAACAGGTCTCATGCACAACCTGCAAAATGGAATGAGGTCTATGCATGACGCCATCTGACTCAACAGTGTCCTACCAAGTTGGATTGTTTCCCTGAAAGATTCTTTGCCATAATTTACAACTTTTTCACTCTCTTTTGACGAGAAAGCCTTTCCCAATTATGTGTTGAGGACTGCACCCATGATTTGGATTTTTATTCTTGGATTGTAAAGACAACTTTTCTCTGTTCAAAATAAGCACAATCTCCGGAAGAGAGTGCTTCAGGCTGGCATAGAAGCCTTTCCTCATTCTCCTGATGGGACATTCACAAGCCAGTCATCCAAATGTGGAAAAACCTGATGAAATTCTAGTCTGAGAAAGGCAGCTACTGGCGCAACCATTTATTAAATATTCGAGGTGCTGACTTAAGCCCGAAAGGTAGTGCCTTAAACAGGTAGTGTTGTCCCGCTACCAAGAATTAAAGGTACTTTCTGTGTTTTTGGTGAAACATTAAGTGGCAGTATGCATCCCAAAGATCCAGGGAGGTCTAATATCTCCTTCCTGCATCATCAGGAGAACGTCTTGTACAGCAATCATCCAAAATTATTGTTTCTTTAGAAATCGGTCTAGCTGCCAGAGATCCAGGACTGACCTCAACTTACCCGCCTTCCTTTTAATTAGGAAAAACCTGGAATAAAATCCATTTTTTCTTTGTGACTTTGAGACAATCTCTATTGACAAGAAGCATGAGAATTTTCAGTTTAAGATCCTTCAGAAGGAGATGATTTTCCTTCTTGGGTAGAAGATATGGGGGTCCCTGATTGAACTCCAAGGCATGTCCCAAATGAAAAATGTGCCTCACCCACTTGTCCGATGTTTTATCTTTCCAAGCAGGAGCGAAAGGGAAAATTCCCCTGCCCAACTTCAGAGTACCAGTTGGGAGAGAAGGCAAAGGCGGAGAGTCAAACTGTCTTCTGATTTGTCTTGGTCCCTGTTGCGAGAAACCGCTCTTCCTCCCTGAAGATTTCTTATATGCCTGCATTTGATTACAATTATAGAAGTATCCCTGATCATCTCCGTATTGTCTTTAGGGTGTAGTATGTACGCCCCCGACCTCCATACTGGATGGATCCTCCTCGAAGGTTTGGAGAGCTTTGAGAACCACGAAAAGCAGACGTTCCATATCTTCTATATTGTAGAGATGTGAATGTCTGTACAACGTCATTATCAGTTTTAAGACCTTGTAAGGCTTCACAGTAAGGCCATCAAATACCATGTCCAAAATGTTAGACTGGACCTCAGGATGGAAGGCTCTGGACTTCAACCAGCCTTATCTTCTTAAAACAGTACCTTCTGCAAGTTGGTGAAAACCTGTATTCAAGGCATCCACAGCTGCATCAGTAATACCAAGGAACGTCAACTCATCTTCCCTAAGGAAAGCTCATGTCATTTCTTTCTCATCTGGGATGAATTCCAATAAAGTAGCAATGTTATGCTCCATCTGGCAATCATAACATTCTAGAATTGCCAGGATATTGGCTGTCTTATCTGAAGAGCCTGCCATAGATGAATTTCTCCATCCCAAAATATTGACATGCCAACTACCTCTGTCTGGTAGACAAAGGATGGTGCGGTGGGATTGGGGTCTTGGTTCTTCCCTGAGCCGCTAAAGAATTTACCGAATTTGGTTTAGTAGGACCAGTGAGACAAGCTGGAGCTGAATGCGTGTCCCTATATTTTTTCTCCAGTCAAGCTATCACAACTGGAACTGTAGCAGTTATTGCATTAATTTTAGGCCTTCTGACCAGACAATCTAAAATGGGTATAGGTTTACAGACTTCCATGGCTGTGCTTTTAAGTCGTAAAGGAAACATGGGTGATCTATGGACATCAATAGTAGACTGAATTTCTTGGCAGCTCGTTCCATTAATGAATGGAGGGAGTTGAGAGATCATCTGATGAACTGTTTATTTAACCCTTCATCAACACCACTTGGGACATTCAATTCCCGTCATCTTGTCCATCATTCTGAGGAAGCTTCAAGGACGCTCACCTTCCTCCTCATGCATATCAGAGAATACTAAACTACTGGAATAATAATGGCCACACAAAGGCCTGGAAGAAGGTTCATTTGGCAGTGGAGAGGGATGTAGTGGCTACCGTTACCGAGGTGGTATAACTGGTAATGGAGCAGGTGGAGGAGGTGGTAGAATACGGAGGGTTATTAGTTGGATATTGTGCTAATAACTTATACAAAAAAGATCTGTCATCTGCTGTAACATAGCTAAAAGGGCCATAGGCACTTGAACCATGTCCGGTTCTTTACACTATCAGGGAAGGGTCTCTCCCATACAATATTGAGATGTTTGAGGCATGTATTCTTGTTAATAATCATTCACTGTAGCATTCCTTATTGTCCATTTCTTCTCTGAAATATAGGTCATATCTTACAACTAGTTGCATTGGGCTATAAGCAGTCGGAAGAATATTCACTAGCCTCCTCTTAGTCCAACTGTAAGATCTGAGCTGGGGGTAATTTGACACGTCAATGGTGAAAAGACAGGTCACTTTAAATTTCCAGTTAGTTGCAGATAGGGCTATCATCAGTAAGGTTGTCAACAAAGGGAGAGCTGACTATGTTGATAGCAGGATTATCGTGGATGCCAGCATTGTTGCCTTCAATAGTTTCACAGTTGACAGTGTCGCCGACTATGCTCTCGACATCAACAAAGTTTCTTTGATGATGTCTCATGAATCTCATTTTTACTTTATTACTGGTTGATCCTCATAATGCTATGCTTTCAAATGTTTATTCCTTGAGGAGATGGCTGCAAACACTGTCCCAAATAGGTCCAGTCCTGTATAAATCTCATTTTCTGCTCTACTCTTGAGGAAGTGCTTAAAGGGGTGCTTTTCACAGAGGTATAATGCAAATCTCCTTTCTCTGTCGATAAGAGTCTAAGAAGTGAAAGTCTGGCATATATCACATTTAGATGCCTTTTGATCCGGGTAAAGAAAATAAATACACTGTGAATGCGGGTCGTCAGTGAAAACCTTCTCATGTTCACACCAACAATGTTTGAAAAGAGATTTTTTCTCTCTTTTCAGCTGTGATGACAGTTGACAACATTTGGCTGACTGATAAAAAGATCTCCCTAGTCCAGAAAAGACAGACTATCCAAAAAACGAACTCTCAGTACTTCTATGTTGAAGATAGGGCTGGTCAAACTAGTAACAGTTTCAGGTTCAAGGAGATGTAAGAAGAAAGCTGTGCCAAAAGACTCCCTCACACCCGTATTGTAGAAATCTGAGCTATTGTGGCCTCTAGGCGAGTAGGAAAGTTTAAGCTTCCAGCTCATTGGCTTAAGTTTGGGTGCTTTCAAATAAGGTGGTTGTGCTACTATCTGAATTGTGTTGTTTCGGACATATGGCCATTTTAAAGACTGTATACTGCAATTTTAATGTACCAGGGATTCTCAGCCTGATGATGGGGAATGACTAAAGCATGTGAATATATAAAAGATCCAATGTTGGAGAAAAATAGATTGCCTTCATATCTCATATTTGTATGAGTAATTACTCTTAATGTTTCCAATATTAAATAAGTAGTTCTCTCAAGCAATAAGCTTTATCTGTATCCAAAGAAGTTGATTCTTTGCAGTTAGTCCAAATAAAATCTTTCACTTTAAAATAACAAGCATCAACTCCCCCATTATCCAATGCATTTCGGGTATGCCAGAAGAATAAATTGCTTACCTGTAATCCTAGTTCTCCTCCAGAGGAATCCTCAAAGACATAATCACTGAATTGTGCTGAATAGTGAATAGCGTAGGCAGGATTATTCATTGCATATGACTATTGATGAGGATCCCCTGGAAGAGAAACCATTCTTCAGAGGCCAATTTCCTTAACCATGCCTGAAGCTGCATTTCTTGGGTGGAGGCCTCTGGCGAACTTGTGTGCATCCACTAAACATTCTCTAGAGGGGTGCACCTCTCAGAAGTGGGAAAGTGCTCACTGTATTTCTGTTTGAGTCTAGTGATCAAAGGGACTTGCCCTCAGTCGCACACATTAGGCAAACAAACAATGAAGCAATTTATAAAGAGGAAAAGCAGAAGTGATCGAGTGTCACAGCTTGCCTAAGGAAGAATCACAGAGTATTCTCCTCAGCAGCTATATAGGGCTTTAGGGTCAAACATCGATCCCCATACTGACAAGAGACTAAAGTGATTCATGCTTTCAGAGCTCCTATGACGTTCAGAGTCCGCGACTAAGTTCAGGCCTAGAGCTGCTTCAGCACTGACAGCAAAGGTCGACTGAAGGTGGCAGTGTAACTTAGCTAGGAAAATCTGTGGTCAAACCACATTTAGCTGCACAAGTCCAGATGGTAACTTAAGGTATATAACTGAGTTTGGAGTCAGTGGTGTGTCTTACCTGAGGGTTTTGTGATCCTGTCAGAACTTCGCATAGTGCCAGGAGTACAGCCGGGTCTTTGAATGCCTCCTTCAGCTGTGCAGTCGCCTGCAAGGTAGAAGATATCCCTGTATTAGGATGTGTATCCAGAAAACACAAGGAGGCTGAAGTGAACAAATGGGAACAAATGAGGTACAAAGTAATCACAAATAGGCAAACCCAGATGGAGAGCCTGTGAGTTGTTGGGGGAGGAGGCGTGGCAGGAAAAGCTATATGTAAAAGATGTGGAAGAACACAAAAAAAATGACTTGCTCATCCCGACCCAGAAAAATAGTGAAAGGTATTAGGCCTGAAACCACAGACTGAAAACCAACTGGGTACAAAATAGTAAAAAATAACAAAATCAGGCAACTAACTTCCAGGTGAATACACAGACAGCCAGTGGGACTAGGTGGAGAATGAAACAAGAACAAGCACTGGAACCTCAAACAGGCACGTTCTGATTAGTTGGAGGGTCAGTGCCCACAGGATAAACTGAAAAAGACACTTCATCGCTGAACGTGGTAAATAATGAATCAGCATAGAGTTAATGACACAAAATAAAATAGTTATGGGGATCTCAAAAAGTTAAACATACTGACCAGGCACAGAGTACATGGCCACAGAATAGAATGCACAAAGGCACAGTGACACTTCATGATCCTAAACACAGAATAATGACCTAATACAGTGTGCAAGATGCAGAACAGAGATTGAAACAGACAGACCCATCAATCCCAAAATACAAGCAAATAATGACCCTTCACTGAAAGGTTGGTCTACTCCTCTCCGCAACTGCTAGCTTACAAAAACACCCCTATTTGCTTAGCACCCTCAATTGCTCTTCAAGACCCTGTAATTTGGTCTTGCCACAGCTGCCCCTGGACCCCTTCGCCCGTCCTGCCATCCCTCTCTGAGAGTAGCCCCATTCATCTAGGCAGACTGTTCCTGCTTAACCCGCACACTGTCTGCACATCTTTACTCTTTTAGATGACCACCACCCTGACATCCTATTTCTGACAGAAACATGGCTTAAGGAAGCCACCTCTTTTGAAACTCTCAAGGAACTTCCTCCTAACTATTCGACTGCCCACCTAGATAGATCTCAGGCTAGAGGAGGTGGTATCGCCATTATCTATAAGAAAACAATTAAATGTGTCACCACCACCCTTGATATTCCAGGATGCTAAAGTATGGCCTTTTCGCTATATTTGTCTGCTACATTCACTTTTTCCGGGATTCTTATTTACCGCCCCCGGGCCCATATACGAGCTTCCTACAAGCTCTACCCGATTCTGTTGCAAGTCTTCTCTGTAAAACCCCTAACTTAACCATACTTGGAGATTTTAACATCCAGATCGACAATATAGACTGCCTCTCCGCAAAATTACTTTTATCCTCGCTGGCAGCATTAGACCTTACTCAGTACACTATTGGGCCTAGTCACTATAAAGGCCATACCATCGACCTTATATTTAGCAATCTTTCAGATCTTTCTTTCCACACTCCTTTGCCTCTTACTTGGGCAGACCACTATCTTCTGTCATTCACACCTCTTTAGGATACTTCCTCCGGTCATCAAATCGTTACAAAAACTACTGGTCGTCAATGGCCAAAACTTGATTCTAAAGAATGCCATAACATTCTCTGTTCCTCGCCCCCTAACTACAACAACTTGAATCTCACAAATGTAGAGACCTTTAACAACTGGATTTCCACCTCTCTAGATTCTATCTTCCCTATTAAGACAAGTTTAAAAAAAGCCTATACATAAGCGTAATTCCTGGTTTCCTCCTCAACTGCTAGAACAAAAAAAAGAACTAAGAAGTTGGAAAGAATTTGGAGGAAAGACTATAGTATTCCCTCCAAGAAAGTCTATAGAGAATCCATTACAAAATTACCATGACAACATTAAATTTGCCCAATCTCTATTTTATAACACCAAAATAGAGCAATGGGCAAACTCCCAGAAAGAGATCTTTCATATTTTTAAAGAACTTACCCACTTACCCCCCCGACGACACACCAACAGAGGCCTCTACTGAACCCAGAAATGAGTTGGCAGTCTACTTTCAGGAGAAAATCACTGATATATACTCTTCCTTTCCTACCACTACCAACCAGGAACCCATGAGTAAGCAGTGTGCTAACCTTCAGTCCTCACGGCTTTCACTTGCAGCTTTCCAGCCCCTAACAGAAACGTTGGTTTTAGACTTCCTCCACAATATTGAGTCAGGATCCCCTCTTGATCCCGCCCCTCCTGCCATTATGGAGTTGGTCTCGGACATTATTGCTCCACTATTGACAAGGATTCTCAATCACTCTATAACCTCAGGGACCCTGCCGAAATCCCTTAAACATGTTATCATCAAACCACTTTTGAAAAAGCCTAAACTCGACCCTACTTTGCTCAGTAACTACAGGCCCATCGCCCTTCTTCCAATCTTAGCAAAAATCATGGAAAAGCACGTCAATAAGCAATTGACATGCTTTCTTGAGGATTACGAACTCCTAGACCCTACACAAATGGGATTTAGACCCCAATACAGTACTGAGTCGGCCCTCCTGTCAGTCACTGAGTCCACTAGGCAACTTTTAGATCAGGGAGGTCACGCAGCCATTATTCTATTGGATCTCAGTGCCGCTTTTGACACCATGGATCACAAAACCCTTTGCCATAGGCTCTCCAGTATAGGGATAGACGGTACAGCATTAGCTTGGTTCTCCGCTTTCCTTACAGGAAGAACCTTTTAAGTTTTAGATCGTTCTTTCTTGTCCGATATCTTTCCCTTGACCTGTGGAGTCCCTCAGGGCTCTTCTCTAAGCCCTACTCTTTTTAATGTCTATCTTTCCTCCTCAGCTAAAATAGTTAAACCACATGACCGCTCAGTGGTCACCTATGCTGACAATATTCAATTAATAGTATCTCTTTCCAATACCAAGGGTCCTTGTCTAACTAATCTTTCCCTCTGCTTAGCGGACATCGGTAAATGGATGAATCTGTCCAAACTGAAACTTAATGATGGGAAATCAGAGGTAATGATCGTAGGCAACGGCACTCCTAACTTTTTGGAACTGTACCCAGAGGCCTTTAGCAATTTTCCTCCTCCTAAGGATCATATAAAGAGCCTTGGCTTTTGGCTGAACTGTCACCTAACAATGGAACAACAATCCAAAAAGATTTCTTCCTCCTGCTTTGGTCTCCTTAGAACCCTAAGGAAAATCTTCAAGCTGCTACCACCTCTGGCCAAAAGAATTCTTATTCAGGGCACGATACTCTTGCGACTTGACTACGGCAACTCTCTTTTCCTCAGCTCTCCTGATTATGTAGTGAAGAAACTCCAGGTCGTACAGAATGCAGCTGCAAGACTACTTATGAATCTACTGAGACATCATTCAGCCAAGCCAGCCTTAGCCACCTTCATTGGCTACCAATAAAACAGTATATTCACTTTAAAGCCTTATGCATGATATACAAAGCACTGAACAACAAGGGACCCCACTTTCTTAGACAAAGCATTTTCCTTCATGCCCCCACTAGAACACTGAGATCCTCCACCACCCAGCTAGTGCACATAGCACGGTTTAAGAGGTCTTCATGGGAGATAACTCCTTTTCAATCAAGGCAGCGCGCCTTTGGAATTCCCTACCCCTAGAACTCCGGCAAGAACCTTTGGAACTTCCATTCCGGAAAAAATTAAAAACTGTCATTTATCCAATCTAATTTTCTTTCCCTCGTCAGTCAATATTTTTTTGCATCAGAAGCTGTTTCTTACCTTTTTTAGCGCTGGGAGGCCTTTGGGTAGCTACGCGCTTTATAAATCTTTTAAACTAAACTAAACTTTTACTTTAGTGATGAAGGGCTGATCAATAAATATCTACACAGACAAAAATGGTGTTCACATACCTAGACAAATGTTTACTAGAAGCAGGGTCTGTGATCACGGGAAAGAAACTGCAATGGCTCCACTCACTCCCCCACCAATGCAGAGTTTTTTTTTTTTGTATTTTTTTTTTGTATGGGGCACTTTGTGCTGAAGTGCAGCGTTTTTTGTTTTTCAAAAAATGTGAGCAACAAAAGAAAACGTTTTGCTAAGCTAAGATGACCCTCTTCCTAGCTTTCAGGAACAAATAGAGTTGGTGAAAAAATAAACTTAAGAAAAACCACCAGACCGAAAGGGCACAAAGTAAGAGAAAGAAAGGCGTACTGGAATAGCCCATGCTGGGCACTGCATCTTCCACCCCAGGGTAGCAGTCTTTCTGTCATCAGGGAGAGGAAGATCTTAACACTCTCTGTTGATCCATAGGTGAGAGCCATGCCCAAAATAACTTGTCATGGGGATGCACAAAGACAGCAGAGCCTTAAAGCTGGGGGCTGAAACCAAGACAAGACGGTACTCACCCTTTTTCAAAAAGTGAAAAAATTAAAACTAACCCTGGCACATAGAGGGCTTTCAACCCCCCAACCCTATCTTTTCCCAGGAAAGCAGATTGAATGTAAATCTACCAAACTCTCTCCCCAAAGAAAGCAGAAAGACTACTGGGGATTTTAGGGGTGGAGTCACAGCCTGAAATAGTACACCCTGATGCCTGGGGGGGTGGGAGCCAGCCCCTTCCATTCTGAAGAAAAAAATTCCCTGGTGTCTAGTTGGCTTTCTGCCTTGATGGAGTGGGCAGACCGGAGGAAAAAACCCTCATCTATCCCTTCTGGGGAGGTGCAGGGTGGGAAGTAAATTATTTGGGTTCTTTAGAAGTAGGTGCAAAAACCAATGCCAAGGCTGGTCACCCTACCCCATTTTATTTTTTTTAAATAATTCATTACACTTCTAGTGGGCTTTCTGCTCCTCCCAGAGGGAACATTAGTGTTAAACCCCACCAGATTTTATCTCGGGAGCATAATGACTACGCCCTTAAAGGGGTAGGGCACACACCTTTAAGTCATGAAGGCCACCCCGCACATTTTGTTCATTTTTAAATATGCTTTAGCAACTAATGGGTTTTCTGCTCCCCTTAGGGGCAGAATGTGGGTAAAACCCCTAAAAACATCACAATCCCCAAGAGGGCAGAAAAGCTGAATTAACATTTTCTTCGTAAGGGGAACACCTGCCCATGCCTGGTGGGTTCATCGTCACCTCCTTGGTGTCTTACCGGGTGGATCCACGGGGGGCAGGGGATATACCACTGAAAAAGGAAAACAGGATCTTTTTCAACCATACCTCTCCTGCTTCGATCGGTGCTCAGGAATATGAGAAATGCTACCCCAGCACAGAATCAAAGTGAAAGCAGACAATGTCTCATTGTATCAACTGCTTTCACTTTCAATGAGTGTGAAGTCAGCACACTGCTAGTCACTCATTAAAAAATACATGCATACACAAGGGAAGCTCTTCCATCTGGTCTGATATTAGTGAGAAAAAAATCCTTCTGGTGTAATCACACAAAGTGGTCATACAGGAGGTGTTATCACCCCACAGGTAAGTAGCCCATTAGCTGCTACACTACATTCCCCTTAACACCCCAGAATTGAGTATTCCAGGGACCTCTTGACACCAGATCAACAGATCTGTCTATCTAGTAACAGAAGGAGGACAAAGAAGAGCCGTCACTGTGAGAACTGAAGACCTACCCTGAACTTGGTGCCAAACCCTGCCTAGCTGCCAGTACCTCGACAGCTGCACCACCCCAACTCGCCCGAACACTGTGCAGCCTCTCAAGCCATCGGAGGACTATCCAGCGCTTTGACAACCACTTTACATTTCCCTTGAGGTGGAGAAGCCATGACCCTGCATCTGAAGGCACCGACTGCACTTGTCCAGCACCTCATTTTGTTGGCCAGAGGACCCACCAAAGAAGCATCTCGCCAGGAGGAGGTCACCGTGGTTCCAGGAGGTCAGCCCATCTCTCCAGCAAGTTTTGAGGTGCTAGACCCCCCAGGAGCCCTGCTGCACTAATACCCTGGGTGCCACAGCGTTTGCTTGAGTGTCTAGCTCGGACACCACCACTGCAAAAGCCAACCTGCTGACAAGGGACTTCAGGACCCATGAGGCCCGCTGTCTTGTTTTCTCTCCCCCCAGGTCAATCCAAGAACCGGGATAGGCTCCAATGCCAATGACCAACTAACCAAGCCCCTCTGCACCTGAGCCCACAGCCCACAATCACGACTTCTGACTGCGTCCCCTTGGCCTAGAAGTCCCCAAAAGCAGAGTCCCTCTTTGGGCTCCGCTGGACTTGTTCCTAAGTGCCCTTTGTAGCCTCTGTCAATCTGACAGGTCTCTTTAAACTTCTACTCCTGTAACGACTGAGGCTACCAACATGACCAGCACCTCTACACCTGGACACACCAGGCAGGCAAACCCAAACTGCTGGCGGATCTTTGGTCCTTGGCCCCCCCAGCATCTTAAGTCCTAAAGGGCCCCTACGACAAACAGTTGCATATACATGTATGCAGTATATGTCTTTTCCTCTCATAGGATAACATTACCACGTTCGAGGCTACTGCCTCAAAACCATTATTTCTGCATTATTTGTGTTTCCTTGTAAAATTCTTAATTCCAAAAGTACTTACCCGATATCAATCTTGGTATCTAAAAATACATAAAAAATATGTTATTTCTATAAATTAGTCTTCTTTTTCAGTGTGTGTATCATTTATGGACTGTGTGAGTAACAAATGCTTAGCACGACCCTCCTATAAGCCGAAGCTGCGCTACCACACTACCACTAATAGAGCACTTAGGATTATCAAAGGAAGCCCTGTAAACCAAATAGGGGTTGTCAGGACTTTTTGCAGGGTGTACCCTTGAATTTGGTACTCGACAGAAAGGCAGCTTTCGATAAAAAACTGGGAGGATTTTCTCTCTCTACACAGAGGATGAGATGTTCACGTCCTCTGCAATGGGGGAAGTACAACTAACTACATACAGCTACCAAATAAATTAACAATTACAAGATGAAGATGAACAAAAGGACTTGAGAATCACAAGTAGAGGTTAACCACATTAAGATACAAACAGAAAAAAGTACAAATTATCAATGAAGTGACATTTGTACTCCACACACACCACGGTCTTATCTTTTACGCAAGTAATCAGGAAGAAAATGCATTCATAGGTATTTGCTCTGTCGTACTCAAATATTACATTACGCTGTGGTTTTTAGGTACCAATCACCAGCATTTTAGCTATACCTTGTAGACACAGATGAAGACATTTTCTCTGGAGAGAAGATCCCACTGGATGCTCAAGAGAATGCAGTGACTTTCTGAGTGATAAGAAACATCGATGAACGATACTGGAGTGGCCATATTGGTATTACGAGAATCATTTTGCACCGTATATTTAGTGACGGAACCAGGGGAAGGGGCAGAAAGACGCATGTCAAATGTTTTTGGCCATGACATCAAAAGCAGCATTCCCCTCAACCCTGGTGGCAACAACAGGCATGTCTTGTTCTGTGATGATGCAAACAAGTTCAATGCCATCTGCTCCATATAACTGAAGACCATAGTTACCCGATCTTAGCTTTGCTTCTATTTATGAAATAACAGCTTTTATCATGATTAGTGCATCCGCCAATGAACTGCTCGCCTCTAGCCAAATGTTCTGCAGTTAGCAAGACGCTGTGTCTGATAGATCAATTCCAGATATGTTTGGAGTCTTCTGGAAGACCTGTCAATCTGGTACTACCTTGCATGTTTATACAGAACATTGTTTTTGTATTGTCTTTTCTGCTGAGTGCTAAAGAATTGCCCAAACCTGCAAGGAATAAATGAACGAAGGCCTCATCTAACAATTTTGAGTTCCAGTTTATGTGAAGATGTCATTATTTTTCCAACAGATAGGCAATAGCTTCCAGGTCTTGTAGATGAGCTCTTCAATTGTGTAGCTATGAATCGGTTGCCATCAGGAAATGAGCTGGACCTGATGTCGTACGACTCTTACCATGGCGGTAAGACTGCTTGGTTTTGGGCGGCAACACCACTGCGTGCGGGTCCCACACTGACTGGAGGGTGTCGGCCTAACCATCTCAGCTAGCTAAAGGCAGCTCACCCAACCTAGAAAGTAAAGATGATTTGTGGAAGCCTGACGCATGACACTCCTACTCCTCAAGGAAGTCGTGGTAGAACAGATCTTCCCACTTTCTCTCATTTGCATAAGTCTCACACATGCAAAGACAGACAAGGATTGCAGAATACGTTTTAATACATTTTTTAAAAGAACTTACATGTTTGTAAGGCAAGACACACCTCTAGTGCAGTTTGGAAAGGGCACCACAAGCAGCGAAAGATGGGCTGCACACAATGAAGGACCGGTTGAAATTACAGTGACTAGTTCCTGTCCAGCTCTTCCACGAGTGATGCTCCAAAGTACTGCATCAAGTGATCATGACACAGGTCGGCTGGTGGGAGCGCCATCATTTCTCATTGTTGAGATGGGGCAGCCAATGCAAATAAATAGCAACAGTAGGATACCACCGTTTAATGCCAAAGTTATTAGGAATTTTCCAAAAACACTTGAAAAGAGTGAATAGATGGCTGAAGGTATAACTCCAAAAACGAGCTGGAAAGTGCTAACAAACTCAGAACCAACAGTGTTTAGGAAAGCTGGTCCTTAATAGAGACTGTATCTCTGCAGATGACCTCACCACTTGGAGGCTATATGTCTCTCAGGCTAATGTAAGAGCCACGTCTTTTTGAAACAAAAGAGCTTTCAGTCTGCTCAGCTTGTCTAAATTTACATTATAAGTAGCAATATGAGGCCGTGTACCTGGTACTTTTATCTCTCGCATGGAGGGAAAAGTACGTTACTGCAAGAAGTCACAATTTGAGAGACCAAAATGACATAAGCATTGCCTGGTCTCATTCCACTGCAGCTTTGATAGCTCAGCATCAAGTAACTCCCATTCGAAAGAAACTGAAACACCTGGTGAATCACAGGCACCGGAATACCATTCAGATAGCAAGCCAAATTTGCAATTGAGGCACTGCATGTTCTGTGCAAGGAGATCTGTTTACAAATCATCGATTGGCTTACAGAAGTCTTGCATTCACTGCTGCTAAGAAAGACCTCTTTGATGCTATTGAAACATCTGTAATCAAAGGGTAGCTCCCACACCTCATGGATTTAACTGTCTCCTAGCAGTGAATTGGAATGTTGAAATGGGCAGATTAATCACTTCTTGTATTACCTACAATGACAATGGAAGTTCTGCCACAGTAAAAGGCAACTTTGTAACGTTAAGTATGATTTAACTAGCTTCGTTTGCACCTATCTGTTTCCTTGTCAAATTAAATGCGGCAAATAACCATTAGAATGAATGTGCTGCCAAGGCACGTGGCCATTTTTAAGAACTTGTAGCTTCCCACTCAACTGCGTAATGGACCCAAGCTGACGGTCCATGATGTAAAAGTGGTGTGTCATTTTGAATAATGTCAACCGCAGAAGGCACAATGTTGTCTAGATTATAAATGCAGATGAGCAATGTGTTCAGACCATTAACAACAGCTAGTACTTTCTCCAAATTTTCCTGATCTATCTCTAGCCTCCTTTTGGGAAAGCTGCTAAATTTAATTATATATTGCATATGAGAAACATTTTATGCATGGTTTTCTAAGACCTAACATGAAATCTTGTAAGTCTATCTTCTGAAAGGAGGCTAAGGTGTTCTTTGATAGCTGTTAATGTGGAAGATTTTAACCATTGTTGACCATGCTTGCCCACGCTGTATACTGTTACAATACCAGAGTGGAGTGTGGTGACGTCACAAGGGTCAATGCTCTAAAACCCAGTGTGGAATTAATAAACACGCATGACAACCGTTTGTATCCACTGGCCACAATAACCACCCGTTGGGAACTGAAAGTGCTGAGGTAAAGATGCCATTCTGAACCCAACCACTGAGCTCTTCTTCAGTAACATTTAAAATCTTTTGGCCAATCATCAAATTTAGCTCTTGAGGGAAAACTGGGCACATTCATTTATTTTATTTTCGCCAAGTCTAAACAACTTGTTTGTTTTACTGTGTCATTGAGAATCATAATTTCTAACTGAATAGGGCATGCTCTAAATAAAGCTTCCTACCCTGTATTTGCCAATCTCTTGTTTCCCATTCACTCTTAAGTCAATCAACTTCATCCAATATTAACATTATATAGCCAACTGGGAAACAAAGAAATCTAAAATCAATTTGGTGTGTATCAGCAATATTTTTCTTGCTTTTGATGGTGGCAATTTAAAATAATAAGACTCAGCATCATCTTTAACATACCACCCAGTAAATGAGAAAACATTTCTAATTATGTTTCTGAACTCCCCACTGGTGGAGTTTAACAATGTTCTCATTGTATATAATTCTAAACTATTATTGGGGTACCAGCTTGGCACAGAAAATGATGTCCTTGATGGAGATAAAACATTTCCCCATAACTTACTGCATAAAAACATCTTCCCTTTCAAATATAGTGTAATATTCAAGATCAAAGTATAGAAGCAACTGTTTTTACATCCCAGTCATCAGATATAACACCTTGTGTAATTATATAATTCAGATACTTTGATAACATATGGAACTTAAATTATTTCAGTAGGGCCAAAGATATCAAATAGTACTTTACCGCACAGAATCCCATCAGGAACTGGAACAGCTGAAATGTTCACAAGGGACAAGTATCTTTGGACCTTACGTGAGGATAGGCAAGGTTTTAAAACCTCATCCACCAGTTTAACAGCAGAGCGTTCAGGAAGTTAATGATTGTGAATCAGCAGAGAGAAAACGATGACAAAACCAATCCAAAGCAGAGAGCTGAACAAAGTTGGAAGTAACCACAGATAATACCATGGATGAACCAAATAAATACATCTAAGCCACATTTAGAGCTTACATGCTTTTGATACAGGTACTGTGGTTGGTGCTGACGAATTTGAAGAAAAGCAGTCAATGTCGGCAAAGTAACCAGAAGCAGTCTGTGCAAAAACTGGAGCCAGTGAAGGTGAAAGGGAAATGGTAGCTGTATCCATTGGTGGTTTGTTTCAGATGCATTTGAAGAGTGCAAATCTGAATTATGGACATTTTTTGTCAATGATGTGGTGACCGCAATTAACAAAAGTTCATTCTCAGCCCTCCCCATACTCAGGGAAATAATTTCAGCATTTCTGAGCAATTGAAGAGGTAACTCCTGGATGTGAAGGGAACTACCCAAGAGTCATCATCTACTGTGCAGGATCGGCCACATGGTGAAATTTAGAACCACACAGCGGTGGTAGAATGACAGTTCTAGTACTGTGTATTCCTAGGACTGGAACCGGTACTCTGCAGGATGGGCCAAACTCCTTCACAGAAATCTTTTCACAAACCAGATCCCCAACTTTAAGAATCCTGCCTGCGGATGTTGGTGGCAAATCCCTCATTCTCAAGGTGGCGGCATATGTAGATGAATTTTCATCACACAACAGTTGTAATTCCTGCAATATAGGGAGACGTTCATTTATGTCAAAAGGTGTTTCTGCCGTCACTGTGCCAGACGCATCAAGATCTGGGGCACACAGAGGTAACCCAAACAGGACTTCATATAGGGTGTGTCCTCTCAAAGACCTTCTGGGCAGATTATATAGTGCTCTTTGGACTCCATACAGGTGGTGAAGTCAATTATGACCTGAACCTTATACTCTTGGTGTTAAGGATTGCTTTAAGTCTCAGTTTTTCTGCTCAACAATCACGTTTTCCTCAGGATGATATGGAGACAAGAAAAGCAATTGAACACCCATCTTTGCCATGGTGTCGTTGAATGCTCTGGAGGCAAAGGCAGGGTCCTGGTCCGAGAGAAATGCTGCAACTGCTTTTGTCCCGATAAGAGTTAAAGTATCTGCCTATCGTTGTGGCCACACACACAGAAATCTGGAGTATGAATCAACAGCGGCTAAAATATATTTGTAGGCACCATCAAAATGTAAAGGACTTTAATGGTCTAGGTACATACATTGTAGTGGTGTGTTAGAAATTAAGAGGGGAGTCTTCGGTAGGCATTTAATGGTGGATCCTTTTATTTTTTGGCTAATGTCACAAGTACGGACATATTGCATGGTTTGCAAAAGCTTGTAAGCGTGAGTGATAATTCTTTGCTTTCAAAATAGAATGTTCAGAAAAAAATGTAGGTAGGAAAAAACATTACGCTAGTAAGAACTTTTAGGTGCCATTCTTTGAAGCATCAATTAAAAAAATGTTAATATGCTAGTATTTCCAAAAAATATTCCTAATAGAAAATCAGTGTAACCATTTTCAACAAGATTATGGAAAGCATGAAAATAAACAAGCACTGGCAAAGTCAACCGATCTGACATGGTTTGTGAGTTTTTCGGTTTTATCAATGCACGTCTTGTTTTGCCATGGCTTTTATAACACTTTTTTGGGATGGAAGGTGCCTGGCCCTCACCATTGTAACAAACACTGGCAAAAAGAAAAAAAAGTATTTTGCCTCAAAAAGCACACATTGCCACCAATTGCGTAACAAAGGCCCAGCAGCCCCCTTCCCTCCCCCCCAACCCCAGCCCCCCTTCACCCCTACCCCTTCCAGGGCACCCTCTCAGCACAGCATCTGCCCCGGGAAAGTCTGGTAGGGGTGGGAAGTTTTCATGTTCTTTGCATGAGGCCCCCCTCCAGTTTTGCTACGCCATTGATTGCCACAGTGACTCCTGGCACTGAATAAAACCACTTTGTGTGCCAATTTGGTCCGGAAGAGCAGAATGCGATCACTCGCAGTAAAGCCAGCCGATAGATAGAGATAGAAATAGAAGTTTAATAAAAAACAAAATGTCTTTGTTAACACCAGAACTAAATAGGGACACAATTCTTAACGAAAGTCATAAAAGTCCGCACATGGTATATAGTGTATATCTTTGAATTAGTGGCTTTCATGAATTCACAAAAACTTACAGAAGTAGACCAGGAAATTGTACGCCTAGAAAACATTTGTGAACTGTATTTTAGCACAAGCACATTTGCATGTGAAGATGTGCTCATGTGAAAATCTATTGAGCATTTACAAGTTTGCTTTACCTCCAACCACATTTTCCCCAACCCTGGACGAACTTCTACTTCAGGAGTACATTGTCAACCTTTCTCGTTATGGGAAAAGGTTAGAGAAGAACTGGTGAAAGTCCTTAAAACATCCAAGTCTGTAGGTTTGGAGACTCAAAGGCATTCCAGCTCTGGAACTATTGCTTACTGCTTCCTCCAGCCCCAGTATGATGATCTACAGAAAGGTGGCAAGATAAGTATATAGTTTGGTCGCTCCTCGCACCGCCGCCCCGCGCTGCCTCCACTTGGCCTTCCCTTTTGCTTAAAATCCCCGCCGCTGTGTCCCCGCGGCCGCTCCCGCCTCCCCCCACCTCCTCACCGTCCTTTTTCCAGCTTCATACTCTTTTCTCTTGCGTCCCCGCACCCCATCCAGCCTCCCCCCACCTCCTCACCATCCCTTTTCTAGCTTCATACTCTTTTCTCTTGCGTCCCCGCACCCCGTCCAACCTCCCCCCACCTCCTCACCGTCCTTTTTCCAGCTTCTTACTCTTTTCCCTTGCCGCTGCGTCCCCGTGGCCACTCCTGCCTCCCCCCACCTCCTCACCGTCTTTTTTCCAGCTTCTTACTCTTTTCCCTTGCCGCTGCGTCCCCGTGGCCCCTCCCGCCTCCCCCCACCTCCTCACAGTCCGTTTTTCCTTTTGTTCTTTTTCCCGCCGCTGCTAGACCCAACCCCCCCAGCCTTCCCATTCGCCCAGACCTCCCTCCTCCCAGCTGCCACTCCCTCCTGCCCATTTATGGCAGCCGAAGGCACACCAAAGGCAAGCCCGTCTGCGCCAAGACCGTGCCCAGCGCCAGTCCCCCTGGCCCCCTCAGACTAATCTACTTCCCATTCACCCTCCACACACTCAACCCAGGCCCTCGCCCCACCTGTAGCCTTTCCAGCCCCACACACACTCATAGCCCCTTCACCTGCCACACCTGTCATTTCTCCTGCTCCTTATCCCTCACACCACACACCAACCATAGCTACCCCCGACAACAAACACAACACCCCCAACACAATACACACCTGCTCTGCCCCCACCCCAACCAGCCCGCAGCACACCACCCCACAACCAGAACACACCCCGCAACAACACCCTCATGCACCACACCAACCCCACCCACCACAAAAACCTCAACTGCCTGCTCCTCAACACCCGCTCCCTTCACAAACATGCCATAGAATGCTGGGACCTCATCACACTCACCTGACATTGCCTTCCTCACGGAAACCTGGACCAACCCCTCCTCAGAACCCGACATAGTCATCGCCACCCCAAGGGATACAAACTCCAACGCAAAGACCGCCTCAACAGGCCAGGTGGTGGCATCGCCATCCTACACAGGGACACCATCGAATTCACCACCAGCTCCCAACACACTATCGACAACACAGAACACATGCACTTCCTAATCCACATTAGCAACAACTCCACCCTCAGAGGTACACTAATCTACAGACCACCAGGACCACGCCCGCCTTCTGCGACACCATCAGCTCGCACACCCTCACCTCCACAGACTACATCCTCCTCGGTGATTTCAACTTTCGCTTGGGGAACCTTCAAGACCACAACTCTGCCTCCCTCATAGACAACCTCACCAACCTCGGACTCAAACAACTGGTCACTGCACCCACCCACTCAGCAGGACACTCGCTCGACGCAATTTTCACCGCAACCCAACACATAGCCTACACCCACACCACCGAACTCCTCTGGACTGACCACCACTGCGCCCACTTCTTCACCAAACCCCCCCCCTCCCACACCACACCCTACTGCATGTGGGGCAAGATCCCCACAGAACACCTGAACTCCCAACTGGCTCACATCCCCCCCCACACACACACCAACGACCCCAACGCAGGAGCACACAACCTCTCTAAATGGATCACTACCTGCGCAGACACACTAGCCCCCCCTCAGAAAACACATCGCCACCTGCAACATCAAGAATGCCCCATGGTTCACCCCCGAACTCCAAGACTCCAAGCGCAAATGCTGCCAAGCGGAGAAAATGTGGCAACAAGAACCCTCTACAACCAACTTCTCCACCCTAAAAGCCACCCATCACCAACTCATACGCACCGCCAAAAGAGATCACTACAAGACATGCCTTGACAACAACTCTCAAAACAGCAAAGAACTCTTCACCATCATTAAAGAGCTAGCCAAACCCAAAGCCAGCAACATAGACCCCACACACACACACACACACACACACACACACGGCCCCTATGTGACGCCCTCTCCAACCACTTCCACCACAAAATCCTGGACATCCACAACAGCTTCATACCACACAAACCCACCACACACACCCCTCACTCACCCAACAACCCCAACTCACGACCCCCCCAACCACACTCACCACCTGGGCCCCACCACACACGAAGAAACCGAAAAAACCCTGAACTCCATCCACTCCAGATCCCCCTCAGACCCCTGTCCATATCGCATCTACATCAAAGCCAGCCCAACCATCGCCCCAATACTCTGCGACATAATCAACTCCTCTTTCGACTCCGCCACCTACCCAGACCCCTGGAAGCACTGCTCTCCTTAAAAAAAATAAAAAAACACTCGACCCGGAGATCCTCTCCAACTATCGCCCCATCTCCCTCCTCCCTTTCCCCGTCAAGGTTGCAGAGAAACTAGTCAACGCCGGCCTATCCCACTTCCTCGAAGAAAGCAACACTCTTGACCCCACACAATCCAGGTTCCGTAAGAACCACAGCACGGAAACCACCCTCATCGCATGCACTGACGACATCAGGACCAAAGTCGACAGAGGTGAGACCATCGCACTCATCCTCCTAGACCTCTCTGCAGCCTTTGACACTGTCTGCCACCACACGCTCCGCACACGCCTCCACAACATAGGAATTTGCCACAAAGCCTTAGACTGGCTCACCGAAAGGACCCAGAGAGTCCGCCTTCCACCTTTCCACTCCACCGCTATCAAGATCATCTGCGGAGTCCCCCAAGGGTCCTCCCTCAGGCACACACTCTTCAACATTTACATGATCCCCCTAGCCAACATCCTCCGACCACAAAGAATCACTATCCTCTCCTACGCAGATGACACCCAACTCATCCTCTCCCTCACCCGCAACCCCACCACCGCCAAAACCAACCTACACGCTGCTCTCCTCGATACCGCCAACTGGATGACAACTAACCACCTCAAGCTTAACTCCAACAAAACAGAGATCATCATCTTTGGCCCAAACAAAACCATATGGGACGACTCCTGGTGGCTCACCGCCCTAGGCCCCGCACCCACCCCCGCAAACCACGCAGACAACCTCGGCATCATCCTGGACCCCTCCCTCTCCATGACACAGTAAATCAATGAACTAAGCTCCTCCTGCTTCCACACACTCTGCACTCCAAAAAAGAATCCTTCAAATGGATTCCTCCAGAGACCAGGAAGACAGTCACCAATGCACTCATCAGCAGCAGACTTGACTACGGTAACGCCCTCTACGCCAGCACCACACTCCAACTCAAACTCCAGAGAATCCAGAACACAGCCGCATGCCTCGTCCTTGGCCTCCCCCGCCACGAACGAATCTCACCACACCTCAAATCTCTTCACTGGCTCCCCATTGACAAGAGAATCACTTTCAAGATCCTCATCCACGCACACAAATCCCTCCACAACACTGGCCCGACCTACCTCAAAGAAAGAGTGAAGTTCCACACTCTCACCCGCAACCTCCGATCAGCCGACCTCGCACTAGCTACAGTCCCCTGCATCCATCGAACCACTACAGGAGGCAGGGCCTTCTCCTACCTCGCCCCCACAACCTGGAACTCCCTCCTCACCAACCTCCGCAAAACCAAAGACCTCCTACTCTTCAGAAAAAACCTCAAGACATGGCTGCTCGAACAGTAACCCTCCCCCCCCCCCAACACTAGCACCTTGAGACCCTCACGGGTGAGTAGCGCGCTCTATAAATTTTTTTGATTGACTGATTGATAGTAAAGATTGAAATTGCAAGTAATCAAGCCCTATAGTAGTAGCCCTGGCACAATCAAAGTCTATTATCAGAGCTCTTACATAATGAGACTGCTGCCATAACTGGTTGCTGCAGTACATGGTACCAAAAGGACACAGAGATTTTTTTTTTTTTACCAGACAAGTAGATTTAAGAAGAAACCTGTCCCATGGACAAGTAGATATTTTAATAAATTCCAAACCAAGGAGGTATTGAACATGCTATACATGTTTGCGTTCATAGTAACTCTTTCTGTGACAGTTGACATTATGCGCCTCACAACGTTTTGGTTCTGTAGAAAAGGTTTCCAACAGAAGGAACCTTCTATGTAGTAGATACTAACTGTAGGAAAGTTGCATTTTGCTAGTATAATAACTCCCATGTTTTGCCTGTTGTCAGTGTGTTTAGACTGTAGTGCACTGTAATCCTGCTAACCAGAACTCCAGTGTCTGTGCCCTCTCCCGTGAATGTGGTTGCTTGGTCATTTTTACACCCCATAATTGGCATACTGATGCACCCATTTCAGTCCCTAGTATATGGTACTTAGGTTCCTAGGGCACTGGTACCAGGGGTTTCCCCATGGGCTACAGCATGTATTATGCCACCCCATGCAAACTGTGTATGCAGGCTTGCTATTGCAGCCTGCGTGAAATGGTGCATGCACCTTTCAGTTTAGATATAAGGCTTGCCTTATACCACGGTCACTGCACTTGGACGCTGTAAGTCACCCCTGTGGTAGGCCTTTCAGCTCAAGGGCAGGGTGCATGTTCCTTTAGTGAAAGGGCAACCCCGCAGGAGCAGAGGTGCCCCTACAAACCACAGACTCCATTACCTGGGCTTTGAAAGTATGGAGAAGCCATCTTAAGGTATGTAGGGGACACTGGTCAACACGAGTGGTCCAACTACATTATGGCTTCTCCGAACCTAGGCATGTTTGGTATCAAACATGTTGAAATCATGCAACTACATCAATCCCAGTGTTAGTTGCATGATACCATGTACTCTGGGGGTTCCTTAGAGAACTCTCCCAGATCTGCCTGTACAACCTTACAGGGTCTTTCTTCCAGCCCACGCTGCTGCAGACCCCTAAGCACTGTTCTGCTCTTCTGCTGCTGAGCCTAATTTGAGCTTGGGAAGGCAGAACAAAGGGTTTCCTCTAGGGTAGAGGTGTGACCACCTCTCACTTTGAAATGGGTGTCTCAGAGTGCCACCAGACTGCTTTGAAGGGCACATTTGGTGCCCTTTTTGCATACACCAGTTTGCACCAGTGCAGGAACCCCCGGTTCCTGCTCTGGTGCGAAACCACACAAAGAACAGGGGAGTCACTAACCCCCTGTCCAGCTCCTACCCCAGGTAGGGGCACAGAACTCTGCCAGGTGGCCAGTTGATTCTGCAATCTTGAAAACAAGATGTGCAGAGACCCCTGGGAGCATCTGACTGGTTAGGCCACATAGATGACGTTTCTGACCCCCTCTGATAGGCGAGTTACTGCAGATAGTGACCAACGCCCTTTTAAGGTTACTTAAGGGCTCCCCCAAAGGCGGGTCTTCAGATTCATCAAGCAAGGCTCTATAAAGAACTCTTTGCAAGATATCTTCTGCTCCTGGACTCCAGACCAGCTGATGTGCATCCTCCAAGATCACAAACACTCTGGGCTGCATCCAAGAAGCAAGAAAGAGTCTCCCCTGGAGTGAAGGATTCACTCCCCTGCATCCGCAGGCACCTTAAGACAACGACCGGTTGGTGGATCCTGCTGTCCCACGGACATAGAAAGGAGCTGCAACACAGATAGTGGTTCTGTGGTCCTCTCCAGGTCTTTACTGTCTTCTGGCCCACTTGGGAGACAGTAGGCCTTCACTGCAACCACTGGAACAGAACCCCTATGCCACGAGATTGTTGCTCTTACAAAGGCTTGTCGTCTTTTCATCCAGGAGATCTTCAAGCTCCAAGAAACCCCATCCTCCAGCACTCTGCAACTCCAAAATCAGCTTCCACTCTGCAGCTCCTGCGACAAATGGACTCATGTTTGTTGTGATGCGGAGGCCTCCCTGCAACTCCCTGTGCCTTCTGCCAGTGGGTCACTTGTGGGGGCTCTAGTGATTCCTGCTGGTTTTCCTTACTGGTAAGGCCCAGCCCTCACTCCCCTCCAATGATTGAGTAGTGTGGACCTTTCAAGTCCCAAAAAACCTGCAATATTTTCTAATGACTTTTGCAATTGCCAATGCTTGTTGGTGGCCCTCCTGCAATCCAGCAATCTGGCGACCGACGTGGGACAGCTCTTGCGATACTTCAAGAATCTCTTGTATCCCGTGGACTCCGCAGCTGGACTTCATCCTTAACCGACCTGCAGGAACTTCACCTCAAGGAGGGTGGGCATTGCCTACCTGCACCGTCTGGACATCACTGAGTGATCTGGACACTGTCCTCTTCTTTTTCAGGTACTTCACTTACAGAATCCACCTTTCCACAGGTCGTGACAGCAACTGGACAACCAAGGCTCCCACTGTCTCCAACAAAGGTTTCCGACATCACTTAATCCCCATGAACCTGGGCTCCCTGGTGTAGCTACTCTATTTCCCTGTATTAGCCTATGGGACACCCAATACTTACATCTGTTAATTCCTTACTGCCCCAGCCCTTTGGATTCTAACACATTCACCATGGTTTGGGCACTTCCATTCTTATACCACTTTCTTAGTTTATGGTCCCTCCCCCTCTCCAGTAGGGGCCCCATGTATTTCTATGCTTTTCCTGCGTGTTGCTAAGTGTAGATTTGTGTATAGATATCTCCAAGTGGAGAAATATGAAAGTTAGTATAGTAGTAGTGTTGTAATATAAGAAAACTTTATTTTTGCAACACCTGGTGTGGTTCTTTCTTGTATGAAAATCACTGACTGACTACTGTGGTATTTTAAGTGCTTTACACTCCTCTTTGATAAGACTCGGCTGCTCTCCACAGCTACCCCTAGAAAGTGTTTTGGTACCTAGATAACCAAAACTATCACTAAGTTTTGTCTGGACTCAGTATAGGGTGCCACAACATAGGTGTACACCATAAACTGAGCCAGCCTTCTACATTAACTTTTGGAAGTAGCCTTGAGTTATTAGAGAGAATCATGTCAGCATGATAATTTATACTTAACATGGAAGAGAGTACGAACCAGGTACTAATCTATGTACTCGTTTGTTTTGCTTAAAAATACAAGCTATCTGTAAAGTTTTCAGCACAGTATGAAGGGTGCAGGTTGTATGATTTTTAGTACCTTTCATTGTAGGTTGTTGCAAAAAGGTTTTGATTTGACAAATGTTGCATAGAAGGTACACTGTTCTTAGTAGATTATTTTCAATACTCTGGTCTTTTTTTCTCATGAGAGTTTCAATGTTTGCAAACAAAGTGGTATCACAAGAGCTCTATCCCCAGAGTGAACACCGTTTACTCTCTTCTCTACTGTTAACATCATTTTTTAATGTAGGTTGTATCTGTCAGGGGTTCAAACAGATAAAAGCTACCCATAGCAGGGCATTTGTTTTGGAATTGGAATATTTTGTCTGTCTCTGAACAGATGTATATACATTGAACACTGTACTCAATGAGTGTTTCCCATGGATGATTGAGATGATGTCAACTATAGTACCATTTAAAGCCATAGCAATGTATACAGCAATATGCAGGAAAACAAAGGTTGAATGTCAGTGATGTCAAATGTCGTCATACAAATGTCATGAGTAATGTCATATGTGAGGTCATAAGGAGTGCAAGGTGGAGACGCAAGTTGTACAGGCTTTGAAAATTATAAAAATTTTACTAAACCTGCAGGTAAAGTTACTTGAATAAACTACTCAACCTTAACTGAAATGTACTTGACCCCTAAACGGGTCCCAATTGTGTGATCCTAGGCAAATATTTTACTCTACATTCACCTTTTTCTTTATTCTCACATGAGTGTACCTTTAAATATGTGAGCTCAGCATTTCTGCTGTACAAAAAAAACGTGTTTGTGTGATTAAATGGACTGATCGTTTGCTCCATGTATAAAAAGAATCTAGCTCACATATAGGGGACACATGAGCAATTAAATGCCTCTTAGTTAGCTGATAGAAACATACCTGCTCTGGTTGCAATGCTAAGTTTATGTTTAAACACTTTTTAATAAATATATTAATTACTAAAGCATGATGTCATTTACAGAAAGAAAATGTCCATGAAATGTCTAAAAACCTCCCCACTAACTTGCAGCTTTACTGATAAAACTACATAATGTATTAACAAAAGTGAAAATAGAGTTTCAGAAAACATTTATTCTTTGCACATGAACAAGTAAAAGTGTTCTGATTTGTTTTCATCCTATTAAAATATTTTTTTCAATCACACAGAAGTACAAACAATGGGACGTCACAACTTCTGAAATTTATTTTAAAATGTTTTTACAGTTGACTTCGCTATTTAAACGTTGTGTGTTAGGAAAAAAATGAAAATCCTTGAACTCTGCAGTCAAAAGCAAAATTAATTGTAAGACAAACCGACTTTTGATCTTAGTCCCTGAGCACAAAGCAAATGTGACAAGAACAAGATTTAAAGGCCTCCTTCACTTTGACTAAACAGAACCTGTTCTTTGTCAACTCGCCAGAAGGGTCAAGTAGGTCCTATAAATAGCTCGACCTGAAAACAGGACTCAATAGCAAGAGGACATGTAGAATTTTCGAGGCCTGAATCAGTGCTACTAATTATAACTGCAGAAGTTCTGTGTTTTTTAGTTCAAAACGTTAACATTGCACAGAGAAATTCACCTAACTATAACGTTACTTTAACCTTGCTCCTGGCCACAGCAGCGGTGCTCTAAACCAAAGGCAGTTTCGGCACAGAAGCGGAGTCAGCAATCGCCATACATATCACACATAATCCTCTCCACTCCCTCTGAAGAAAGATACAAAATGATGAGTGAAATTTGTATATAAAGAAGTTGTACTGGATACCAGTGAATTGCAGCCCACTTGGGCGAGATTGTGGTGATTGTCAAAATGTTTCTTTTTGAATAGGTAAAATCATTTTTTTGAAATACACATTTTCGGCTTTTTAATAATATAGGGTTGAGTATAAGCACATTAAATGACAGAAAGATTGACATAAATCTCATATTGTGTATTTTACATAATGTTTTTATAAGAGATTTTGATAAAATCGAAGGTAATCAAGTTGTTTTGAATTTACTATGCACCATCCAGCTTAAGCACTTTGAACATACATAAAGTCTGCTTTCACTTTTTATGCACATATATAGCACAAATGAAATTTAAAACTGTACACCTAAGATGGCGCTCCTCATTGTGAACAAAGCTGTGAGGCAGCACAACACATCAAATGGCAGTGATGCAATAAACAAGATTCACATGACTATGTTGTGTCGGCACCCTCCTTTCGCCAGAGGGAGTGGAGAGGACTATGTAAGATAGATACATACACATACGATATATGTGATTAAAAGAACCTTTTCTAAATTATCATTATGTATTTTGTTGACATTTTATTTCTTCCTACTACAGCATAGGAAAGTAGGTGTTGACATAAGGACTGGGATTATTGGTAAACGTGTAGTGCAATTCAAAAGCCAATTTGCTAAGAACAACTTTGAATGCACCTAAATTAACTAGTGACATCCAGTGTTTTATACGTTAATGCGGGTAGCTTCTTGTTTTACAAAAACATTATAATATAATAAAAATATAGTCATTAAATTGCTCAGTTATTATTTAAAAAATGCTCCCTCCCAATACAGGGACTGATTCACGTAGGTAAACTTAACTTTTGGTTTAAACTTCACAGTATTCACAAAGGGCATTAGTATGTTTATGTCTGCACTAGGGCGGATATCGCCCGAGTGTGGACGTAACAAAAGTATTCATAAATGCCATTTAAGAATACCACAAGTCATAAACTTAGACTTTTGGTCTAAGTCAAGACCAAAAGTCTACGTTTACCTTTGTGGATCAGGCCCACAGTCTTTATCACTAGATACGCCCACTTCAATCATAGAATGCATTTAATCCAGGAGGATAGATTATACATCCTTCCCCACCCATTTAAAACCTATACAACCACAATAAATTATTAGAACGTACTTGTGTTTACCAATGAATACTAATTCATACACATAGTAGGGTGCTACCACTTACTTTGCAAAAAAATAATAAAGGTTAAGTGACATCTGTATTGTTGATTCATTAATACAAACCTGCTTTGGCAAATTAATTTATCCTAGGGAAAACAAGCACAAACCATTAATACAGCTAAATTGTGTATGCAATTATTTATGTTAAAGCCACATATGCCTCAGCTTGGTGAAGGTCATTTGAAGCAGTTGTTTCTGACTTGAGTGGAAACTCTACTAATGACTTGTGGAACTGCAGCTTCACTGAAAGAATGTCAATGCATCTGCATTTGACTTGAGGGACCTCTAGTAACTCCTCAAACTGCACCCATAGAAATGCTTTCTGAAGATTTTTGTATCTGACTCAAGAGGGACCTCTAGTAACGACTAGAAGGACTGCAGGTTTGTGTCTATGTATGTATGTATATATATGTGTATATATATATATATATATATATATATATATATATATATATATATATATATATATATATATACATATATACACACACACATATATATATATATACACATATATATACACTGAATTTATTTTTTAAAGTACCATAGTTAAGTGAAAATGACAGTTTAAACAATGTTTTATTCTAAAACACACTGACACTCAAGAGTTGTACTTATTTCAAGTAACTCACATACTGAGGCCTTTTAACATACATACAGGGAGTGCAGAATTATTAGGCAAATGAGTATTTTGACCACATCATCCTCTTTATGCATGTTGTCTTACTCCAAGCTGTATAGGCTCGAAAGCCTACTACCAATTAAGCATATTAGGTGATGTGCATCTCTGTAATGAGAAGGGGTGTGGTCTAATGACATCAACACCCTATATCAGGTGTGCATAATTATTAGGCAACTTCCTTTCCTTTGGCAAAATGGGTCAAAAGAAGGACTTGTCAGGCTCAGAAAAGTCAAAAATAGTGAGATATCTTGCAGAGGGATGCAGCACTCTTAAAATTGCAAAGCTTCTGAAGCGTGATCATCGAACAATCAAGCGTTTCATTCAAAATAGTCAACAGGGTCGCAAGAAGCGTGTGGAAAAACCAAGGCGCAAAATAACTGCCCATGAACTGAGAAAAGTCAAGCGTGCAGCTGCCACGATGCCACTTGCCACCAGTTTGGCCATATTTCAGAGCTGCAACATCACTGGAGTGCCCAAAAGCACAAGGTGTGCAATACTCAGAGACATGGCCAAGGTAAGAAAGGCTGAAAGACGACCACCACTGAACAAGACACACAAGCTGAAACGTCAAGACTGGGCCAATAAATATCTCAAGACTGATTTTTCTAAGGTTTTATGGACTGATGAAATGAGAGTGAGTCTTGATGGGCCAGATGGATGGGCCTGTGGCTGGATTGGTAAAGGGCAGAGAGCTCCAGTCCGACTCAGACGCCAGCAAGGTGGAGGTGGAGTACTGGTTTGGGCTGGTATCATCAAAGATGAGCTTGTGGGGCCTTTTCGGGTTGAGGATGGAGTCAAGCTCAACTCCCAGTCCTACTGCCAGTTCCTGGAAGACACCTTCTTCAAGCAGTGGTACAGGAAGAAGTCTGCATCCTTCAAGAAAAACATGATTTTCATGCAGGACAATGCTCCATCACACGCGTCCAAGTACTCCACAGCGTGGCTGGCAAGAAAGGGTATAAAAGAAGTAAATCTAATGACATGGCCTCCTTGTTCACCTGATCTGAACCCCATTGAGAACCTGTGGTCCATCATCAAATGTGAGATTTACAAGGAGGGAAAACAGTACACCTCTCTGAACAGTGTCTGGGAGGCTGTGGTTGCTGCTGCACGCAATGTTGATGGTGAACAGATCAAAACACTGACAGAATCCATGGATGGCAGGCTTTTGAGTGTCCTTGCAAAGAAAGGTGGCTATATTGGTCACGGATTTGTTTTTGTTTTGTTTTTGAATGTCAGAAATGTATATTTGTGAATGTTGAGATGTTATATTGGTTTCACTGGTAATAATAAATAATTGAAATGGGTATATATTTTTTTTTTGTTAAGTTGCCTAATAATTATGCACAGTAATAGTCACCTGCACACACAGATATCCCCCTAACATAGCTAAAACTAAAAACAAACTAAAAACTACTTCCAAAAATATTCAGCTTTGATATTAATGAGTTTTTTGGGTTCATTGAGAACATGGTTGTTGTTCAATAATAAAATTAATCCTCAAAAATACAACTTGCCTAATAATTCTGCACTCCCTGTACATACATATATATACACATATATATATATATATATATATATTTATTATACACACACACACACACACACACACACAACTGGGTATCCACACATTGTATACCATAGTATCAGTATCAGCATGAACATTACAGTCTTGACTCACATGGAAGTGTCGACAATTAAACCTTAGTGGATTTAAGCCTCTAGTCAGTGCAGGACAGCGCTAGCGGTCTAGTATCCTCCCAATTGAAACATAAGGTCCTTAATATCAAGTATGTGCTGTCTTAGTATAAACCATCATGGTGTATGTAGGAAAGTACCATCTTGCCTGGCATGTTACCCCCATATTTCACTGTATATATGTTGTTTTAGTGTATGTGTCACTGGGACCCTGCCAGCCAAGGCCCCAGTGCTCATAAGTGTGCCCTGTATGTGTTCCCTGTGTGCTTAGGCTCTCTGCTTTCTAAATTGTCACTAACAGGCTAGTGACCAATTTCACCAATTCACATTGGCATACTGGAACACCCTTATAATTCCCTAGTATATGGTACTGAGGTACCCAGGGTATTGGGGTTCCAGGAGATCCCTATGGGCTGCAACATTTCTTTTGCCACCCATAGGGAGCTTTGACAATTCTTACACAGGCCTGCCACTGCAGCCTGAGTGAAATAACGTCCACGTTATTTCACAGCCATTTACCACTGCACTTAAGTAACTTATAAGTCACCTATATGTCCAACCTTCACCTGGTGAAGGTTGGGTGCTAAGTTACTTAGTGTGTGGGCACCCTGGCACCAGCCAAGGTGCCCCCACATCGTTCAGGGCAATTTCCCCAGACTTTGTGAGTGCGGGGACACCATTTCATGCGTGCACTATACATAGGTCACTACCTATGTATAGCGTCACAATGGTAACTCCCAACATGGCCATGTAAGATTTCTAAGATCATGGAATTGTCACCCCAATGCCATTCTGGCTTTGGGGAGACAATTCCATGATCCCCCGAGTCTCTAGCACAGACCCGGGTACTGCCAAACTACCTTTCCCGGGGTTTCACTGCAGCTGCTGCCAATCCCTCAGACAGGTTTCTGCCCTCCTGGGGTCCAGCCAGGCTTGGCCCAGGAAGGCAGAACAAAGGACTTCCTCAGAGAGAGGGTGTTACACCCTCTCCCTTTGGAAAAGGGTGTCAGGGCTGGGGAGGAGTAGCCTCCCCAGCCTCTGGAAATGCTTTGATGGGCACAGATGGTGCCCATCTCTGCATAAGCCAGTCTACACCGGTTCAGGGATCCCCCAGCCCTGCTCTGGCGCGAAACTGGACAAAGGAAAGGGGAGTGACCACTACCCTGACCTGCACCTCCCAGGGGAGGTGCCCAGAGCTCCTCCAGTGTGCTCCAGACCTCTGCCATCTTGGAAACAGAGGTGTTGCTGGCACACTGGACTGCTCTGAGTGGCCAGTGCCAGCAGGTGACGTCAGAGACTCCTTCTGATAGGCTCTTACCTGTGTTACTAGCCTATCCTCCTTCCTAGGTAGCCAAACCTCCTTTTCTGGCTATTTAGGGTCTCTGCTTTGGGGAATTCTTCAGATACCGAATGCAAGAGCTCACCAGAGTTACTCTGCGCTTCTCTCTTCACCTTCTGCAAAAGGATCGACCGCTGACTGCTCAGGATGCCTGTAAAACCGCAACAAAGTAGCAAAGACGACTACTGCAACCTTGTATCGCTGATCCTGCCGCCTTCTCGACTGTTTCCTGGTGGTGCATGCTCTGGGGGTAGCATGCCTCCTCTCTGCACCAGGAGCTCTGAAGAAATCTCCCGTGAGACGATGGAATCTTCCCCCTGCAACCGCAGGCAACAAAAGACTGTATCACCGGTCCTCTGGGTCCCCTCTCAGCACAACGAGCGCGGTCCCTGGAACTCAGCAACTCTGTCCAAGTGTCTCCCACAGTCCAGTGACTCTTCAGTCCAAGTTTGGTGGAGGTAAGTCCTTCCCTCCCCACGCTAGACTGCTTTGCTGGGAACCGCATGATTTGCAGCTGCTCCGGCTCCTGTGCACTCTTCCAGGATTTCCTTCGTGCACAGCCAAGCCTCGGTCCCCGACACACTAACCTGCAGTGCACAACCTTCTGAGTTGTCCATCGGCGTCGTGGGACTCCCTTTTGTGTCTTCGGGTGGACTCCGGTTCACTCCTCTTCCAAGTGCCTGTTCCGGTACTTCTGCGGGTGCTGCCTGCTTCTGTGAGGGCTCCCTGACTTGCTGGGCGCCCCCTCTGTCTCCTCATCCAAGTGGCGACATCCTGGTTCCTCCTGGGCCACAGCAGCATCCAAAAACCCTAACCGCGACCCTTGCAGCTAGCAAGGCTTGTTTGCGGTCTTTCTGCGTGGAACACCTCTGCAAGCTTCTTCACGACGTGGGACATCCATCCTCCAAAGGGGAAGTTTCTAGCCCTCTTCGTTCTTGCAGAATCCACAGCTTCTACCATCCGGTGGCAGCTTCTTTGCACCTTCAGTTGGCATTTCCTGGGCATCTGCCCACTCCCGACATTGTCGCGACTCTTGGACTTGGTCCCCTTATTTCACAGGTACTCAGGTCCGGAAATCCACTGTTGTTGCTTTGCTGGTGTTGGTCTTCCTTGCAGAAACCCCCTATCACGACTTCTGTGCTCTCTGGGGGTTATAGGTGCACTTTACACCTACTTTTCAGGGTCTTGGGTGGGCTATTTTTCTAACCATCACGGTATTCTTACAGTCCCAGCGACCCTCTACAAGCTCACATAGGTTTGGGGTCCATTCATGGTTCGCATTCCACTCTTGGAGTATATGGTTTGTGTTACCCCTATACCTATGTGCTCCTATTGCAATCTACTGTAACTTTACATTGCTTGCATTACTTCCTTTTGCTATTACTGCATATTTTTGGTATTGTGTACATATATCTTGTGTATATTTGGCATCCTCATACTGAGGGTACTCACTGAGATACTTTTGGCATATTGTCATAAAAATAAAGTACCTTTATTTTTAGTATATTTGTGTATTGTGTTTTCTTATGATATTGTGCATATGACACCAGTGGTATAGTAGGAGCTTTGCATGTCTCCTAGTTCAGCCTAAGCTGCTCTGCTATAGCTACCTTCTATCAGCCTAAGCTGCTAGAAACACCGCTTCTACACTAATAAGGGATAACTGGACCTGGTACAGAGTGTAAGTACCCCTTGGTACCCACTACAAGCCAGGCCAGCCTCCTACAATGTAATAACCACATACCTCAGTGAGAAGAGTCATTTCTCAGCTCCCACTGGGTCTCAACCGTATGACAATCCCCAATGTTGTTCTTTAATCAAATACAATTTCAAATTGTAATGCAATTAAACAGACTGATTTTTTTTACTGCAATGCGCATGGTGTCCGACGTATTCCTATTAGGCATTTAAGTACAGGTCCTCCCAGATCCCCTTGCACTTACTGCAAAGTGCTCTATAGCGCTTGCAGTATAGTGCCTACTGCTGGCTGATCCTGCTTTGCCCTACTGTTTTGCTGCCTCTGCTGCTTCCTTGCAGCATGCTACCCCGTTCAGGCCCCCCACCACCTCCCCCTCGCAATCCCTGCTCTTTTTTCAGGTCTCACCGCTTTTCCTGCTCGTGCCTCTCCCACTCCAGAACCTACTTATTGGCGGTCACCAAGATTGTAGCTGCTGCACGTCCTCCCCACCCCCACCTACGGACCTTTCACCTGCCACCACTGTCGCGTCGCCTGCCGCACAGGACCACCTACCCACACAGGACCCAACACCCCCACCTCCCAGAAGACCACCACTAACCCAGAACTGCTACACTGCATCCTGCTGAACACCTGCTCCCTCAGCAAACACGCCACGGAAATCCGGGACACCATCAAACCCTCACCCCAGACATCACCTTCATCATCGAAACTTGGTTTAACCCTCAACTTCCACTTCGAGGACCCCAAGGACGCCAACTGCACATCCCTACTGAAGAACCCCAACAACATCATGTAGGAGGCTGGACTGGCTTGTAGTGAGTACCAAGGGGTACTTGCACTACTTGCACCTTGCACCAGGCCCAGTTATCCCTTATTAGTGTATAGGGTGTCTAGCAGCATAGGCTGATAGATAATGGTAGCTTAGCAGAGCAGCTTAGGCTGAACTAGGAGACGAGTGAAGCTCCTACAGTACCACAAGTGTCATATGCACAATATCATAAGAAAACACAATACACAGATATACTAAAAATAAAGGTACTTTAGTTTTATGACAATATGCCAAAGTATCTCAGAGTGTACCCTCAGTATGAGGATAGCAAATATACACAAGATATATGTACACAATACCAAATTATGCAGTAATCGTATTAGAAAACAGTGCAAACAATGTATAGTTACAATAGGATGCAATGGGGACACATAGGGATAGGGGCAACACAAACCATATACTCCAAAAGTGGAATGCGAACCACGAATGGACCCCAAACCTATGTGACCTTGTAGAGGGTCGCTGGGACTATTAGAAAATAATAAGGGTTAGAAAAATAGCCCACCTCAAGACCCTGAAAAGTGAGTGCAAAGTGCACTAAAGTTCCCCAAAGGACATAGAAGTCGTGATAGGGGAATTCTGCAGGAAAGACACAAACCAGCAATGCAACAACAATGGATTTCCAGTCGAGGGTACCTGTGGAACAAGGGGACCAAGTCCAAAAGTCACAAGCAAGTCGGAGATGGGCAGATGCCCAGGAAATGCCAGCTGTGGGTGCAAAGAAGCTGCTACTGGACAGTGGAAACTGAAGGTTCTGCAGGAACGACAAGGGCTAGAGACTTCCCCTTTGGAGGATGGATCCCCCACGCCGTGGAGAGTCGTGCAGAAGTGTTCTCCTGAAGAAAGACCGGCAACAAGCCTTGCTAGCTGCAAATCGTGCGGTAAGGGTTTTTGGATGCTGCAGTGGCCCAGAAGGGACCAGGATGTCGCCAATTGCGTGAGGGGGCAGAGGGGGCGTCGAGCAAGACAAGGAGCCCTCTCAGCAGCAGGCAGCACCCGCAGAAGGGCCCGAAACAGGCACTACGAAGATGCGTGAAACGGTGCTCACCCGAAGTCGCACAAAGGAGTCCCACGTCGCCGGAGGACAACTTAGGAGGTCGTGCAATGCATGTTAGAGTGCCGTGGACCCAGGCTGGACTGTGCACAAAGGATTTCCGCCGGAAGTGCACGGAGGCCGGAGTAGCTGCAAAAGTCGCGGTTCCCAGCAATGCAGTCTGGGGTGGGGAGGCAAGGACTTACCTCCACCAAACCTGGACTGAAGAGTCACTGGACTGTGGGAGTCACTTGGACAGAGTTGCTGGATTCAAGGGACCTCGCTCGTCGTGCTGAGAGGAGACCCAGGGGACCGGTGATGCAGTTCTTTGGTGCCTGCTGTTGCAGGGGGACGATTCCGTCGACCCACGGGAGATTTCTTCAGAGCTTCTAGTGCAGAGAGGAGGCAGACTACCCCCGCAGCATGCACCACCAGGAAAACAGTTGAGAAGGCGGCAGGATCAGCGTTACAGAGTTGCAGTAGTCGTCTTTGCTACTTTGTTGCAGTTTTGCAGGCTTCCAGCGCGGTCAGCAGTCGATTCCTTGGCAGAAGGTGAAGAGAGAGATGCAGAGGAACTCGGATGAGCTCTTGCATTCGTTATCTAAGGAATCCCCAGAGACAGAGACCCTAAATAGCCAGAAAATAGGGTTTGGCTACCTAGGAGAGAGGATAGGCTAGCAACACCTGAAGGAGCCTATCAGAAGGAGTCTCTGACGTCACCTGGCGGCACTGGCCACTCAGAGCAGTCCAGTGTGCCAGCAGCACCTCTGTTTCCAAGATGGCAGAGGTCTGGAGCACACTGGAGGAGCTCTGGACACCTCCCTGGGGAGGTGCAGGTCAGGGGAGTGGTCACTCCCCTTTCCTTTGTCCAGTTTCGCGCCAGAGCAGGGCTAAGGGGTCCCTGAACCGGTGTAGACTGGCTTATGCAGAAATGGGCACCATGTGTGCCCATGAAAGCATTTCCAGAGGTTGGGGGAGGCTACTCCTCCCCTGCCTTCACACCATTTTCCAAAGGGAGAGGGTGTAACACCCTCTCTCAGAGGAAGTCCTTTGTTCTGCCATCCTGGGCCAAGCCTGGCTGGACCTCAGGAGGGCAGAAACCTGTCTGAGGGGTTGGCAGCAGCAGCAGCTGCAGTGAAACCCCAGGAAAGGCAGTTTGGCAGTAACAGGGTCTGTGCTACAGACCACTTGGATCATGGGATTGTGCCAACTATGCCAGGATGGCATAGAGGGGGCAATTCCATGATCATAGACATGTTACCTGGCCATATTCGGAGGTACCATTGTGAAGCTACATATAGGTAGTGACCTATATGTAGTGCACAAGTGTAATGGTGTCCCCGCACTCACAAAGTCCGGGGAATCGGCCCTGAACAATGTGGGGGCACCTTGGCTAGTGCCAGGGTGCCCACACACTAAGTAACTTTGCACCTAACCTTTACCAGGTAAAGGTTAGACATATAGGTGACTTATAAGTTACTTAAGTGCAGTGTAAAATGGCTGTGAAATAACGTGGACGTTATTTCACTCAGGCTGCAGTGGCAGGCCTGTGTAAGAATTGTCAGAGCTCCCTATGGGTGGCAAAAGAAATGCTGCAGCCCATAGGGATCTCCTGGAACCCCAATACCCTGGGTACCTCAGTACCATATACTAGGGAATTATAAGGGTGTTCCAGTAAGCCAATGTAAATTGGTAAAATTGGTCACTAGCCTGTCAGTGACAATTTGAAAGAAATGAGAGAGCATAACCACTGAGGTTCTGGTTAGCTGAGCCTCAGTGAGACAGTTAGTCATAACACAGGTAACACATTCAGGCACACTTATGAGCACTGGGGCCCTGGCTGGCAGGGTCCCAGTGACACATACAACTAAAACAATATATGTACAGTGAAAAATGGGGGTAACATGCCAGGCAAGATGGTACTTTCCTACACAACCCCCCCCCCCCCCCCCCCAAACGAAGGACAATAAGAATAGCCATGACCTGATGAGTCTTCATTGTCTAAGTGGAAATATCTGGAGAGTCCATCTGCATTGGAGTGGCTACTCCCAGGTTTATGTTCCACTGTATAGTCCATTCCCTGTAGGGATATGGACCACCTCAATAATTTAGGATTTTCACCTTTCATTTGTTTTAGCCAAAGTAGAGGTTTGTGGTCTGTTTGAACAATGAAGTGAGTGCCAAACAGGTATTGCCTCAACTTCTTCAGAGCCCAGACCACAGCAAAGGCCTCCCTCTCTATGGCAGACCAACGCTTTTCTCTAGGGGTCAACCTCCTACTAATAAAAGCAATAGGTTGATCCTGGCCCTCAGAATTAAGTTGTGATAGGACTGCTCCTACTCCTAATTCAGATGCATCAGTTTGGACATAGAATTTTTTTAGAGTAACAAGGGCTTTTCAGGACAGGTGCAGAGCACATGGCCTGCTTCAGCTCCTCAAAAGCTTTCTGACAGTTTGCTGTCCATAATACCTTTTTAGGCATTTTCTTGGATGTGAGGTCATTAAGAGGGGCTGCAATGGAGCCATAGTTCTTAATGAACCTCCTGTAATACCCAGTGAGGCCTAGGAAGGCTCTCACCTGAGTCTGAGTAGTAGGGGGAACCCAATCTATAATAGTTTGGATTTTCCCCTGCAGTGGTGTAATCTGCTCCCCACCAACAAGGTGTCCCAGATAAACCACCTTCCCCTGCCCTATCTGGCACTTTGAAGCCTTGATAGTGAGGCCTGCCTTTTGCAGGGCCTCCAAAACTTTCCATAGGTGGACCAGGTGATCATCCCAGCTGGAGCTAAAGACAGCTATATCGTCCAAATATGCTGCACTAAAAGCTTCCAGCCCTTGCAGGACTGTGTTCACCAACCTCTGAAAAGTGGCAGGTGCATTTTTCAATCCAAAAGGCATTACTGTGAATTGGTAATGGCCTCCAATGGTTGAAAATGCAGTTTTAGGTTTAGCATCTTCTGATAATTTGATCTGCCAATACCCTGCAGTCAAATCAAAAGTGCTTAGATACTTGGCAGATGCCAGTGTATCTATGAGCTCATCTGCCCTGGGTATAGGGTGAGCATCAGTTTTGGTTACCTGGTTGAGACCTCTGTAGTCTACACAAAACCGCATTTCCTTCTTTCCATCCTTGGAATGAGGTTTTGGTACAAGTACCACAGGAGAAGCCCATGGACTTTCAGAGTGCTCAACCATTCCCAGTTCTAACATTTTCTGCACCTCTTGCTTTATGCAGTCCCTGACATGGTCAGGCTGCCTATAGATCTTACTTTTGACAGGCAAGCTGTCTCCAGTATCTATAGTGTGCTCAAACCAAGAAGTGGTACCTGGCACAGTAGAGAAGAGTTCGGAAAACTGACCCAGGAGATTTATGCAATGGTCTTTCTGCTCAGCAGTAAGACAATCAGCCAAAACTACACCTTCCACTAGAGCATCTTGTTCTGTGGAAGGGAAGAGATCAGGCAGAGGATCACTGTCTTCTTCCTGTCCCTCATCAGTTGCCATGAGCAGGGTGAGATCAGCCCTGTCATAGTAGGGTTTCAGGCGATTGACATGGAGCACCCTAAGGGGACTCCTGGCAGTGCCTAAGTCAACTAAGTAGGTGACTTCACCCTTTTTCTCAACAATTGTGTGGGGTCCACTCCATTTATCTTGGAGTGCTCTTGGGGCCACAGGCTCCAAGACCCACACTTTCTGTCCTGGTTTGTACTGAACCAAAACAGCCTTCTGGTCATGCCATTGCTTTTGGAGCTCTTGGCTTGCCTGAAGGTTTTTACTGGCCTTTTTCATGTACTCAGCCATCCTTGATCTGAGGCCAAGTACATAATCCACAATATCTTGCTTTGGAGCTTTTAAAGGTTGTTCCCAACCCTCCTTGACAAGTGTTAGTGGACCCCTAACAGGGTGTCCAAAGAGGAGTTCAAAGGGGCTGAAGCCCAATCCTTTCTGGGGTACCTCCCTGTAGGCAAAAAGGAGGCATGGTAACAGAATATCCCATCTCCTGCGGAGTTTTTCAGGGAGACCCATAATCATGCCTTTGAGAGTTTTGTTAAATCTCTCCACCAGTCCATTTGTTTGTGGATGATAGGGTGTAGTGAACTTGTAAGTCACACCACACTCCTTCCACATGGCCTTCAAGTAAGCAGACATGAAATTGCTTCCTCTGTCTGAAACTACCTCTTTTGGGAAGCCCACCCTGGAAAATATTCCCAGGAGGGCCTTTGCCACTGCAGGTGCTGTAGTGGTCCTTAGAGGAATTGCTTCAGGATATCTTGTGGCATGGTCCACTACCACCAAGATAAACCTATTGCCTGAAGCAGTAGGAGAGTCAAGGGGGCCAACTATGTCAACCCCTACCCTTTCAAAGGGAACCCCAACCACAGGCAGTGGAATAAGGGGTGCCTTTGGAGTGCCACCTGTTTTGCCACTGGCTTGACAGGTTTCACAGGACTTACAAAATTCCTTTGTGTCCTCAGACATTCTAGGCCAATGAAACAAGGGAACAAGTCTGTCCCAAGTTTTCATTTGTCCCAAATGTCCAGCTAGGGGAATGTCGTGGGCTAGAGTTAGGAGGAACTTTCTGTACTCCTGAGGAATCACTAACCTCCTGGCAGTTCCAGGTTTAGGATCCCTTGCTTCAGTGTACAAGAGGTTGTCCTCCCAGTAAACTCTGTGAGAGTCACTGACATCCCCATTAGCTTGTTTGACAGCTTGCTGTCTTAGACCCTCTAGTGTGGGACAGGTTTGCTGTGCCACACTCAGCTCCTCCCTGGCAGGCCCCCCTTCACCCAAAAGCTCAGCAGTGTCTGCTTCCAGCTCCTCTGGTGTAGGTTCTGCACAGGGTGGAAATTATTCTTCCTCAGAATTAGAATCCACTGTAGAGGGAGGGATAGTAGGAAGTGCTTTACTTCTACTAGCCCTAGCTTTAGGGAGCACTTGGTCCATTGTTCCAGGATCCAAGTTTCCCTGTCCTTTTTGCTTTTTGGCCTGAGCCCTGGTTAAAGCAAAAATATGCCCTGGGATGCCCAGCATTGCTGCATGGGCCTCCAACTCCACATCTGACCAAGCTGATGTCTCCAAATAATTTCCTAGTAGACAGTCTACAGGTAAATCTGAGGCTACCACAACTTTCTTTGGACCAGTAACCCCCCCCCCCCCCCCCCCCCCCCATTTGAGATTTACAACAGTCATGGGGTGGCTAAGTGTGTTGTTGTGAGCATCGGTTACTTGGTACTGGTGACCAAGTAGGTGTTGTTCAGGGTGGACCAGTTTCTCTATCACCATTGTGACACTGGCACCTGTGTCCCTGTAGGCCTGAACCTCAACACCATTTATTAGGGGTAGCCGCTTGTACTTATCCATATTAAGGGGACAAGCAACTAAGGTGGTTAAATCAATAGCCCCCTCAGAGACTAACACAGCCTCTGTGGTCTCCCTAACAAGACCAACCCCAACTAAGTTACCAAAAGTGAGCCCAGCTACTCCCTTGGATTGGCTATTAGTAGGTTTGCTCCCACCACCACTGCTATTAGTAGGGACACTAGGTGTAGCAGTAGGGGTTGTAGTGGTAGGAGGCTTGGTGCTTTTCTTTGGACAACCGGGATCTGTTGACAATGGCCTTTTATTTTACGTAAATAGCACCATGGTTTCTTTTTTTTGTTTTGATTAGAAGAGGATTTGGGCCCACCACCCCCACCAGAGTGTTTTTGTGGGCCTGATGAATACTCATTTTTAGATTTGTCCCCACCCTTGTCAGAAGACTTAACATCCTTCTTCTTGTTGCCATCTTTGTCACCCCCTGTATGAACTTTTCTGTTCACCCTTGTTCTGACCCATTTGTCTGCCTTCTTTCCCAATTCTTGGGGAGAGGTCAGATCAGAGTCCACCAAGTACTAGTGCAACAAATCAGACACACAATTATTAAGAATATGCTCTCTCAGGATCAAGTTATACAGGCTGTCATAATCAGTAACTTTACTGCCATGTAACCACCCCTCCAAGGCCTTCACTGAATGGTCAATGAAATCAACCCAGTCTTGTGAAGACTCCTTTTTGGTCTCTCTGAACTTTATCCTGTATTGTTCAGTGGTTAAGCCATAACCATCCAGGAGTGCATTCTTAAGAACTTTGTAATCATTAGCTTCACTTTCTTTCACAGTAAGGAGCCTATCCCTACCTTTTCCACTAAATGACAGCCATAGGATAGCAGCCCACTGCCTTTGAGGGACATCCTGTACAGCACAGGCCCTCTCAAGTGCAGCAAACCACTTGTTAATGGCATCCCCCTCCTTATAAGGGGGAACTATCTTGTGCAGATTCCTGGAATCATGCTCTTTTGCAGGATGACTATGGGGAATACTGCTGCTGCCACCATGGGTTTCTAAACCCAACTTCTGTCTCTCCTTTCTCTTCTTCTAAGGTCTGTCTATCCAAATCCAGCTGTTGCTTCTTGAGCTTCAGTCTGGTTTGTTCCACTCTCAATCTATTGAGCTCCCTTTCTAACAATCTGTCATCAGGGTGGGAGGGACATGCCTTGAAACAGAAGTATGGTGAGAATGGACAGAAGGAGACCTATCCCTTACAGAAGGCACCCTAACAGCTTGGTTAACAGAAACATCACTTCTACTGTGGTGAGAAGGAATACTCTTGCTATGATGTGAGACAACACTATCTGTATGGTGTGACTCAACCTCAGTACCAACTATGCAAGACTGTCTAGTAATGGGCAGGCTATAAAGTTTCTTTCCTGAATCTTTTCCTAGGGGGGGGGTCCCTGGATCAGATTGGGAACCATTAGCTACTTTTTCAACCGATGGGGCCCTTTTGGCCTTATCTTGTTCTCTAAGCATGTTAAGCAATAATTCCAAGGAAGGATTTTTCCCTACACTCAAACCTCTTTCTACACAGAGACTCCTTGCTCCTTTCCAGCTAAGGTGGTCATATGCAAGTTTGGACAGAGCAACATTTTGGCCTGTGCCAGACATTTTTAGAAAGAGTTTAAGTGATAGAAAAAGAGAAAAAAGTTTTCAGAACTTTTAGAAAGACAGAAAAAAAACTTTAAAAACTTTTTAAGAACTTTTAGAAAGTGTAGCAGTACTTTTCAGCACTTTAGAAAAGAGGTGAGAAAAGAAATGCAAAACTTTTTGGTTAGGTGTACATACACTGATCTTGTTTTGTATATTTTTCTCTTATGAAAAGTACAATGACAAAAGTGGTAAGTAGTCTCAAAGCACTTATCCCACCGCTGCACAACCAATGTAGGAGGCTGGACTGGCTTTTAGTGAGTACCTAGGGGTACTTGCACCTTGCACCAGACCCAGTTATCCCTTATTAGTGTATAGGGTGTCTAGCAGCATAGGCTGATAGATAATGGTAGCTTAGCAGAGCAGCTTAGGCTGAACTAGGAGACGAGTGAAGCTCCTACAGTACCACAAGTGTCATATGCACAATATCATAAGAAAACACAATACACAGATATACTAAAAATAAAGGTACTTTATTTTTATGACAATATGCCAAAGTATCTCAGAGTGTACCCTCAGTATGAGGATAGCAAATATACACAAGATATATGTACACAATACCAAAATATGCAGTAATAGTATTAGAAAACAGTGCAAACAATGTATAGTTACAATAGGATGCAATGGGGACACATAGGGATAGGGGCAACACAAACCATATACTCCAAAAGTGGAATGTGAACCACGAATGGACCCCAAACCTATGTGACCTTGTAGAGGGTCGCTGGGACTATTAGAAAATAGTAAGGGTTAGAAAAATAGCCCACCCCAAGACCCTGAAAAGTGAGTGCAAAGTGCACTAAAGTTCCCCAAAGGACATAGAAGTCGTGATAGGGGAATTCTGCAGGAAAGACACAAACCAGCAATGCAACAACTATGGATTTCCAGTCGAGGGTACCTGTGGAACAAGGGGACCAAGTCCAAAAGTCACAAGCAAGTCGGAGATGGGCAGATGCCCAGGAAATGCCAGCTGTGGGTGCAAAGAAGCTGCTACTGGACAGTAGAAACTGAAGGTTCTGCAGAAACGACAAGGGCTAGAGACTTCCCCTTTGGAGGATGGATCCCCCACGCCATGGAGAGTCGTGCAGAAGTGTTTTCCTGAAGAAAGACCGCCAACAAGCCTTGCTAGCTGCAAATCGTGCCGTAAGGGTTTTTGGATGCTGCTGTGGCCCAGGAGGGACCAGGATGTCGCCAATTGCATGAGGGGACAGAGGGGGCGTCGAGCAAGACAAGGAGCCCTCTCAGCAGCAGGCAGCACCCGCAGAAGTGCCCGAAACAGGCACTACGAAGATGCGTGAAACGGTGCTCACCCGAAGTCGCACAAAGGAGTCCCACGTCGCCGGAGGACAACTTAGGAGGTCGTGCAATGCAGGTTAGAGTGCCGTGGACCCAGGCTGGACTGTGCACAAAGGATTTCCGCCAGAAGTGCATGGAGGCCGGAGTAGCTGCAAAAGTCGCGATTCCCAGCAATGCAGTCTGGCGTGGGGAGGCAAGGACTTACCTCCACCAAACTTGGACTGAAGAGTCACTGGACTGTGGGAGTCACTTGGACAGAGTTGCTGGATTCAAGGGACCTCGCTCGTCGTGCTGAGAGGAGACCCAGGGGACCGGTGATGCAGTTCTTTGGTGCCTGCGGTTGCAGGGGGACGATTCCGTCGACCCACAGGAGATTTCTTCAGAGCTTCTAGTGCAGAGAGGAGGCAGACTACCCCCGCAGCATGCACCACCAGGAAAACAGTCGAGAAGGCGGCAGGAAAAGCGTTACAGAGTTGCAGTAGTCGTCTTTGCTACTTTGTTGCAGTTTTGCAGGCTTCCAGCGCGGTCAGCAGTCGATTCCTTGGCAGAAGGTGAAGAGAGAGATGCAGAGGAACTCGGATGAGCTCTTGCATTCGTTATCTAAAGGAATCCCCAGAGACAGAGACCCTAAATAGCCAGAAAAGAGGGTTTGGCTACCTAGGAGAGAGGATAGGCTAGCAACACCTGAAGGAGCTTATCAGAAGGAGTCTCTGACGTCACCTGGTGGCACTGGCCACTCAGAGCAGTCCGGTGTGCCAGCAGCACCTCTGTTTCCAAGATGGCAGAGGTCTGGAGCACACTGGAGGAGCTCTGGACACCTCCCAGGGGAGGTGCAGGTCAGGGGAGTGGTCACTCCCCTTTCCTTTGTCCAGTTTTGCGCCAGAGCAGGGCTAAGGGGTCCCTGAACCGGTGTAGACTGGCTTATGCAGAAATGGGCACCATGTGTGCCCATGGAAGCATTTTCAGAGGCTGGGGGAGACTACTCCTCCCCTGCCTTCACACCATTTTCCAAAGGGAGAGGGTGTAACACCCTCTCTCAGAGGAAGTCCTTTGTTCTGCCATCCTGGGCCAAGCCTGGCTGGACCTCAGGAGGGCAGAAACCTGTCTGAGGGGTTGGCAGCAGCAGCAGCTGCAGTGAAACCCCAGGAAAGGCAGTTTGGCAGTAACAGGGTCTGTGCTACAGACCACTTGGATCATGGGATTGTGCCAACTATGCCAGGATGGCATAGAGGGGGCAATTCCATGATCATAGACATGTTACCTGGCCATATTCGGAGGTACCATTGTGAAGCTACATATAGGTAGTGACCTATATGTAGTGCACACGTGTAATGGTGTCCCCGCACTCACAAAGTCCGGGGAATCGGCCCTGAACAATGTGGGGGCACCTTGGCTAGTGCCAGGGTGCCCACACACTAAGTAACTTTGCACCTAACCTTTACCAGGTAAAGGTTAGACATATAGGTGACTTATAAGTTACTTAAGTGCAGTGTAAAATGGCTGTGAAATAACGTGGACGTTATTTCACTCAGGCTGCAGTGGCAGGCCTGTGTAAGAATTGTCAGAGCTCCCTATGGGTGGCAAAAGAAATGCTGCAGCCCATAGGGATCTCCTGGAACCCCAATACCCTGGGTACCTCAGTACCATATACTAGGGAATTATAAGGGTGTTCCAGTAAGCCAATGTAAATTGGTAAAATTGGTCACTAGCCTGTCAGTGGCAATTTGAAAGAAATGAGAGAGCATAAACACTGAGGTTCTGGTTAGCAGAGCCTCAGTGAGACAGTTAGTCATAACACAGGTAACACATTCAGGCACACTTATGAGCACTGGGGCCCTGGCTGGCAGGGTCCCAGTGACACATACAACTAAAACAACATATATACAGTGAAAAATGGGGGTAACATGCCAGGCAAGATGGTACTTTCCTACACATCAGACTCACCCAACTAGTCTCCAAGCCCACCCACAGAGCCGGACACACCCGGAACACAATTTTCTCCTCCAGTGACAATCAAACTCACCCACACCACGGAACTCTCCTGGATGGTCCACTTCATCATTTCCAAGAACCAACACACCATCACCAAGTACTGTAGCACCACCCACTGCATCTGAGGAAAAGTAACTGAGAGCCAATGGATGCAGGCTCTCAGCAGCACACCACCAGATACATCAACCAGCCCGTCCACAATTTCTCCGTCTGGATCCCCAAATGCGCCAACAAGGACGCCTCTCTGAAACCGTCAAAAGCCAACAAAAAGTCAAGATAAGCCAGATGGTACACCCCAGAGCTTAGAACCACCAAATGGTAACCGTCTTCTACTTGAGAAGCGATGGTGCATCTCCAAAGACCAGACATTACTCAACAACTACCACCGGCGCATCAAGGAGGCCAGAATTAACAGCTCTCATGACCCACGTAGACGCTGCAACCAACCACACCAAGGAACTCTTCAGGATCATCAAGGAATTCTCCAACCCGACAGACACAGAAAACACAGTACACCCCTTCCAACATCTCTGCGACTGACTATCCAACTACTTCCACAGCAAGATTGCCAACATTTGCAACAACTTCAACCATCAACCCACTTCACTCAACCTAGACAACCTCTTCCAATCACGTAGCCCTAGGACCTGGTCACCACTCGATGTCCAGACCACAACTATCATCATGTCCTCCATCCACTCTGAAGCACCCACTGCCCCCACCATCTCTTCAACTTGGATCCAACTTAATCAGCAGTGAACTAGCCACCCTCAATTCTTCTATCTTCACAACATCCTTCCCTGACGGATGGGAGCATGCACACATCAGACCCCTCCTAAAGAAGTCCTCAGTCGACCCCCGCGACTTCAAGAACTACCGGCCAATCTCCCTACTCACATACCCAGACAAAGTACTTGAGAAGGCCATCAACTGACAGCTCACCAACTACCTATAACGGAACCACCAACTACCTATAACGGAACCACCAACTTGACGCACCACTATCAGGTTTACGGGCCAACCATAGCAGAGACCACTCTCATCACCGCAACAGACATCAGAACCCTCCTTGACCAAGGAGAAACAGTGGCTCTGATTCCCCTCGACTTGTCTGCAGCATTCAAAACCTTCACCCAGCACATTCTCATCGACAGACTCTGCAGTATGGACATTCAGCAACACACCCTCAAGTGAATCACCTCATTCCTTTCAAATCGTACCCAGAGCATCTGCCTACCTTCCTTCACGTCCACTCCCAAGAACATCATGTCCCAAGGATCATCGCTCAGCCTCATGTTGTTCAACATCTACATAACACCCCACCCCCAAAGTCCCCCGCAAACATTGTCAGATCCCACAGACTCAAAATCATCTCCTACGCTGACATCTCTCAGCTCCTCCTCTCACCAAAGAGCCCACTAACACTAAAACCAACTTCCACAATGCCATGACCGACACAGCTGACTGAATGAGAGACAGGTGCCTCAAATTAAAAATCTGACAAAACAGAGGTATGGTTCTTTAGAAAGAACATCTCTGCCTGGGACCACATCCGGTGGTTGGAAGAACTCAGACCCACTCACACGATGACAGACCACGCTCGCAACCTTCGGCATATTCCTGGACAGCCAACAGAAAATGAAACAACAACAAGTCAACACAGACGCCTCCTTGTGTTTCCACACTCTCCGCATGCTGTGCAAGATCTATAGATGGATCCTATTAAACACTAGAAAGAACATCGCACAAGCCTTCGTCACCAGCCGCCGCGACTACGGCAACGCACACTACACTGGTATCTCCTCTCAGCTCCTCAGAAGACTCCACACAATACAGAACGCAGCAGCCAGACTCATTCTGAACCTCCCCAGGCAGACCCACATCACTCCCCACCTCAGGAAACTCCACTGGCTACCTGTCCAGAAAAAAATGCTAGATCAAGGCGCTCACACACGCCTACAAAGCCATCAACAAACTTGGATCATCCTACATCAACAAACAGCTGAAGTTCCATCTTCCATCGAGACTCCTGCCCACCACTTCAATCGCCCTCACACATGTTCCCCTGCATCCAGAGCACCCGCAGCATGGGCCAGGTATGCTCCTACACCGATCTCCCCCTCCGAACAACATCCTCACTGGCATACTTCAGAAAGCAACTCAAGACTTGGCCGTTCAACGCAAGCACTGCAACCTCAGTGCCCAGATACCCCTAGGAGTGATAGTGATGCGCTATACAAAAAGATTGATTGATTACCCTTACTCATATCAGACACAGTACCACAGAACACTGAATGCATAACCCTTTAAAGGGGGATGCTTAATAACCCCAAGAAGGCAAGACTTGTGTTGGTCCACTCAAAACAGACAGTTCTCCTAATGGAGACACATCTGGGTACAAGGAGACCTCAGGACTTTGGTTCAAAATGAGGACCTTATCAATACTTTTCATCATTTAGCCCCTATGCAAGGGGAGTGGCCATCCTCGTTAGGAGGGTAGTGCATTTCGCTCCAAAGACATTTTCAGATGCAGAGGGCAGATTCTTGATTATGTCTGGTGTTTTGTGAACACCAGTGTACCACTGTAAACATATATGCCCCTAATACAGTCATCAAATGTTTTTGAAAATGTAGTTGAAATACTATAACAGGAACAAAAATACGATGTGTGGGGGTGACTTCAACTTTAACCTTGACCCCTACCTTGACAAAGCTGATCCGCCTCTTGCAGGCCATTCCAGACTACTAAATCCTCCGTCCAATCTTCTAGATGATTGCGGCTGAGATGCCTGGCAGCCTTAAAGGGAACCGTAAGCAATCTTTCCATGGCAGGCGAGGCTTTAGTTGTAGGTTAATCCTGTGACAAACTATCTGGGTACAACTGCACTGTGAGAAACCTTATTAAGCATTTTTAGGAGGGGCTGTATTTTGTTTTGCCAGCTGTAATTTTAAACGTGTAATTTTAAGATTGTATACCGATAATTGTTTTGTGGCAAAGTCTGTGTGTTTTTATAGTGACAAGCTAATGCTAGAGGCTACAGGCCTGATTAAGTGGAAGAAGTTACATCAGATGCCAAAGGTCTAATCTGTTCATTACAAAAAGTTCATACAAAGGCAGTAAAGAAAGTAAAACCATAAGGGCCTATCATATCTCCATAGCCTCTCTGTCACATGTATTTCATTTGTTTTGTAGCACCTCTCATATCATTGTAGGGTGTCAGAGCCCTTTACAGGGCACTACGAAGTGTAGGATTAACGTCATCCATACTGGTAGGCATTTTTTAAGAGTGTTAGGTTTGGAGAAGCAGAAACCCAGGATTCAGAATATAACAGTGGCTAGCGCTGACTTTAATAACAACGTATTTCTACACAAGCAGTCTTTTTTAGCATCATAAGGATAATGAAAGACTGGGAAAAAACATGACTTTCTTATTTGTTCCATGCAGTCTGCAAGCATTTCCTGGATGTCAGTCCATAGATCACTGCGCTATATTACGATTGTAATTTATGAACTGCACAGTAACAAAAGATTATCTGTGACAAAAGCAGTAACCCATTGTGCTACGCACATAAAATTATTTTCTTTGCATGATGCAGCAGGCATATTAAACATCTGTGCTATAACCATCTGTGCTACGTCAGATGAGTCAAAACTACCACTAGACAAAACTTCCATCTCTCTCCAGCAGATACATTGAATTACTAGAGTTATATTTACACTTTTATTTTTGCCGGAAAGCTGCTGGATGTACACGGAACTTTGCAGTGCTTTTAAAGCTGCTGCACAAATTAAGTAACAACTATGAAAGTACTTTCTGAACTGTTTCTGTAGAAGTCCCAACTGGAGAAATGCCTTCCTGCCGGCCCAGGCTTGCCCACCACCTGGAAACGTATCACAGACCCTGGGGGTCCGCAGACCACAGGTTGGGAACCGAGCCAGACATCCAAGACATATTGTTTGGTGTTAAGGACAAGTTTTCAGGTTTATTTTGTCCTTTGGTCAAGTAGGCCCAACCTCTGCCAATTTACAGTACCACAGTATGGAGCAGGAAAGGGAAATGTCTGCAGTGAGGTAATATTTGTGACCATATGCTAAAGCTGTTCGAACCTGTACTTATGGTTCATTAATGCAAAGCCTTTACAATTAGAATGAGCGCTCTGTTAATGTTGTAAGCTTGGACTGCACCAATGACGGTGGTTCCAGTAAACAACAGTATACACAAGTTTGCAAAGTTTAGCAATGTGAGGATATGTATAATGCTCTCAGAATGCTCTCTGATTAGATGTAAATATATGCATCACATGAAAGCAAAATTGATGATTCCTTGTTTTTAAGACTAAATGTTCAAAAAAAAAGTAACTAGGGAGAAAAAGGTTTTCTGCTAAACTACTGTGAAATTGTAGGCACCGTTTCTTTGAACCATCAATTACTAAAATGTGTTGTCATGCTAGTATTTCCAAATATATTCATGATAAAAATTTAGTGTAAGCAAAATCAATAGGTTTATGTAAAACATAAAAATAAACAAGCACTGACAACACCAATAGCCCTGTCATAACATCAGAGCACTTATATTATAAGATAGCCACTGTAATTTGTCGCCGCGCTGCATGGCACAAAAAGGACAATTCGTTTTTTTGGTTTTTTTTACAAGTAGATTTGTGAAGTAACCTGTCCCACTGCCATGAAGATATTTTATTAAAATCCATACCACTGTGTATATGTGGTTGATACATAAGGCCACACCCTTGCTACCTGACAAGTACACAGAGTGTAGTAAAAAAACACTGTCAAAATTATAGGAAGGCCTGCAGCACACCAACATTTAACAACCAGGAGGTGGTATGTGTAATTCAAATAATATCCAAACAAAATGTGTTTCGCTTTTTATTAAAAGTTCATATTAATCGAATCGAAAATGAGGGTCCATAGATAATATTACGGAGCATGCAGTAAATCCCTATAGATAAAGAACTGATGGGTTCAGCTGAAGACTTATTGAGTATTTATCAACTCATCTGCTGTCCATTCAGTCAAAGTCTTAAGAACTGTTTTAACAATACAACTGATAAGTGTTTCGTATAAGCCAGTTTTTCTAGACTGGAAATACCTGTGAACTGGAAGAAAAGGAATGTCATTAGTAAAATTATGTTTGATGAAATAGTGAGAAAAGAGACCATCTTCAAAGATGAGCCATACTACAGGAATGATAGAGAGGGGATTCAATTAAGGAGACCAGGTTTACTAAAACAGTAAGAAGTGGAACCGTCAAATGAGATTCATCTGTGTAATGCGTCTAGATCAGGACATTAATATGAAGTCTCTGTTAAAAGATGAATTATAATGAAAATTCAGTGGGTGGAAGGGTATATAGAAAATTGTGCACAAGCATTTGCATATGGTGAAAGTATGACTAGGTATTTTATTACCACTATATCACTTCAAGCTATGAGCATACTAGGAGTATACTAGGAAAGGTTTATGTTAACACAAAAAGGCAGCATCTATTGGCGTGGTGCTATCAAGGTAAATGTGTGCTGAAGCTTGATCAGCAAACAGTTATATTGCTGTGAGTGTGGTGAAGAGGTGCTCTTCAATTCCGTTTGATCACTTCAAAGCTTTATTTCGATCACCAGGGTCATAAAACCATTCACCAACCTCACCTTTTACGTCATGAAGAAAAAATGTTAAGGATGTTACCTTATTTCCATCCCCCAGTGGGAAGAAAATGCATAATAGTCAAATGGTCAGTTTGAGAACAAGAGAAAGTATGATAAACAACGTGTTACCAAAATGTTTGTTAAGAAATGGCAGTATGCATAAAAAGTAACAATACTCACTACAGATAGGTTGATCCTTAAGAGAGGTGAACTTTTTCTACTGATGTGTGTAATAATTTTAGAAGTTACCCCACACTAGATTTGGAGAGCAGTGACAAGGGCCAAATCTATTGAAAGTGTAGAAATAAAAATGATGGCACTCCCAGTGCCACTAGAACAGGAACACGTAATCACTTTGTAGGAAGTTGGCTCTGTATATACTATCTCAAATTAGGAGATATTGTGCACAGAGTCCAAGGGTTCCCCTTAGAGGTAAGATAGTGGCACAATTAGATCATTCTAATTCTCTATTTTGTGGTAGTGTGGTCGATTAGTAGGATTATCAGCGGTTTGTGTTAAGCATTTGTTGTACACACACAGGCATTAAATGAGGAACACACACTCAAAGACTTAACTCCTGGCCAATAGTTTTTATATAGAAAAATATATTGTCTTTATTTTTAGAACCACAAGTTCAAGATTTGAAGTAAATACATAAAATGCAAGGTACACCACATAGGTAAGTTAGGAACTTTGAATTAGAGCAGTAACATACACAGTTTTAGTTAAAATGGCAATAAGCTATTTTATAAGTGGACACAGTGTGAAAATCAACAGTTCCTGGGGGAGGTAAGGAATGGTTAGTTTGTCAGGTAAGTAAGACACTTACACGTCTAAGTTCCTGGGCATAGGCAGCCCACCTTTGGGGGTTCAAGGCAACCTCAAAGTTACCACACCAGCAGCACAGGGCCAGTCAGGTGCATAGATCAAAGGAGGGCCCAAAACACATAGGCGCCTACGAAGAACAGGGGTGCTCTGGTTCCAGTCTGCCAGCAGGTAAGTGCCCGTGTCCTCGGAGTGCAGACCAGAGGAGATTTGTAAAGCATTGGGAGGGACACACAAGTAGGCACACAAAACACACCCTAAGCAGAACAGGGGCGGCCGGGTGCAGTGTGCAAAGCAGGGTCAGGTTTTGTATAGGAAACAATGGAGAGACCCGGGGGTCACTCTAGCGGTGCAGGCAGGGCACAGGAGGACTTCTCGGGCCAGCCACCAACTGGGCTGGTCAGAGGGTCGCCTGATGGTAACTCCTGCACTGAGGTCTTGGGGGCTGTGGGTGCAGTGCTTGGCCAAGGCGTCGGGTTCTTTGTAACGGGCAGTCGCGGTCAGGGGGAGCCTCATGATTATCTCTGCATGCGTCGCTGTGGGGGTCCATCGGGAGCGTCTCGGGTTACTCACGAGGTCGCTGTCGCCTGGGAGTCCTCTGTAGTGTTGGTTCTCTGGAGCTCAAGCCGGGGGCATTGGGTGCAGAGGGTGAAGCCTCATGCTTCCGGCGGGAAGAGTGAAGTCTTTAAAAAGTTGCAAAGTTGCTGCTGTTTTTTTTTTTTTTAACATTGCTGCTGTTCTCTGGAGTTTCATGGTCCTTCGGGTTTCAGGGCAGTCCTCTGAGGCTTCAGAGGTCGCTGGACCCTGTCGGATGCGTCGCTGTGCAGTTTTCTTTGAGTCAGGCCGGTAGGGCTGGAGCCAAAGCAGTTGCCGTCTCTGTCGTTTCTGCAGGGATTTCTGGTCAGCAGTCCTCCTTCTTGTTTCAGGTTGCAGGAATCTGATTTCCTGGGTTCTGGGGTGCCCCTAAATACGGAATTTAGGGGTGTGTTTAGGTCAGGGGGGCAGCAGCCAATGGCTACTGACCTGGATGGTGGCTAAACCCTCTTTGTGCCTCCTCCCTGAGGGGAGGGGGGCACATCCCTAATCCTATTGGGGGGAATCCTCCAAACTCAAGATGGAGGATTTTTAAAGGTAGGGGTCAACTCAGCTCAGGACACCTTACTACTCACTGATGGGTGACTCCTCCTTGTTTTTCTCATTATCTCCTCCAGCCTTGCCGCCAAAAGTGGGGGCAGTGGCCGGAGGGGCGTGCATCTCCACTAGGTGGGATGCCCTGGGGAGCTGTAACAAAAGGGATGAGCCTTTGAGGCTCACCGCCAGGTGTTACAGTTCCTGTAGGGGAGGTGAGAAGCAGTGTAGCCATTATGGAACTGTGGAGTTCGTGTTTGACAAACTCTCAGACCATATACTCTTTATGGCTACCCTGCACTTACAATGTCTAAGGTTTTGTTTAGACACTGTAGGGACATAGTGCTCTTGCATATATGCCCTCACCTGCACCCTGCCTTAGGGCTGTAAGGCCTGCTAGAGGGGTGACTTACCTATGCTACAGGCAGTGTGAGTTTGGCATGGCACTCTAAGGGGAGTGCCATGTCGACTTAGTCCTTTTCTCCCCACCAGTACACACAAGCTGTGAGGCAGTGTGCATGTGCTGAGTGAGGAGTCCCAAGGGTGGATTAAGACATGCTGCAGCCCTTAGAGACCTTCCCTGGCATCAAAGCCCTTGGTACCAGGGGTACCATTTACAAGGGACTTATCTGAGTGCCAGGGCTGTGCCAATTGTGGAAACAAAGTTACAGTTTAGGGAAAGAACACTGGTGCTCGGGCCTGGTTAGCAGGGTCCCAGCACACTTTCAATCATAACTGGCATCAACAAAAGGCAAAAAGTCAGGGGGTAACCATGCCAAGGAGGCATTTCCTTACACACTTGTAACAAGTTGTTGAAAACAATATTTAAGAAGCAAACCGATTAAATTATATCATTGACTATCATGTGATGTGGTGACGGTTCACCAACTAGTGTTTAATAAAGAGCCTGCAGAATAGAAAGAAATACATGAGGTAAAGGACGCTTACTATAACAGTTTCCCGACCGAGTTGCCGAAGACCCCAAAACCGCGTGCGGTCCAGCATTGATGAAATGTAGTGGATAATAAAGATCAATGTAGAACTAAGTGAAATGGCCAAGAAAACAAAGGCACCATCTTGGAGTAGTGTAGGATATGGTATGCAGCAGTAAAAGAGGACACAATGAACTAGAGTGTGGCTCAGAATGTGGACAAGTTAGTAGGTAAGAACAAGCATCTCATTCAATAGTTGTAGAAGAAATATATTACAAAAGACTGAGGTATTAGGAGGAGATCATTAGATCTCTGACAAATGAGGGGTCTGAATCAATCTTCAAGAGGTTAGCAAAATTAATGAAAGCAAATTAGTGTGTATTACGATGATAGCAAGTGTAATAGCATCTCAGTAACTGTATCATAAAACAATTGTGATGTTAATTACATAGTATTGCCCTGTGTGAGACATTAAATTGAGAATATGAAACACTTTCAATTTATGGTGTAAAGACTACTTAAGGTAATCATTAGAAAATGATGTTGCTCCTGATCAAGACCTTGATACACTGCCCAAAATGTAATAATCCGCTTAGCCTCCGTCTGACATAGTGAAAGTATGCCATTTCCACCATGTGGTTTATTTTTGTGGCCTACAGCGCATGAAACCTTAACTGCAGATCTAAATTTGGGTGTGCACTATTGTAGCTGACTGCTAATGGATATTTAACATCCTAATTGTGCATAGGTGTCATGTTCCTGTACGCGTTCTTTAAGAACCTAATGATGGGGATGTAGGTTACAAATTTTGTGTGGCAATTGTTAACGAACAAACAAGCCTGCGGATTTGAATTGCAGCGCTCCATCTTTGCAGTAGCTTCAAGCTGTGGATGACTCTCTTCCCACCAGCCATCAGTGACAACAGGAGTTCATAAAACAATCCCCATCCATAAAACACCCAGTACATACATTCATTATGTATCATAATCTTGTTGCTGGTGTTGACAGTTACTAGGCCATTCCATTTGTTTCTGGACAACGTTTAGAGCACAACTGTTAGCTGCTTCATTTACCATACATTCCACACAATTAGGAGTAGGTCAGTCCCTACATTAAGCTAGCTACCAAGACCAGGTGTTCACTGTTAATTACCTGCTAAACTTATTATGAGTTGACATTTCAAGAAGTATTTAAACATTTACCACCATCTGATACGTGGCCAGTGAACTGTAAAATGTTTCACAGCAGAAAACAATTTTGTAATGGATCAACAACATTTTTACATCAGACACTAACATGTTAATATACCAACAGAGGCCTATGTTGCAGGATTAAGAGTACTAGCTGTTAAGAGCGACTTTTGTACCACTGTCATTAATTGGGAAAACATGAATATAAGGAGAATTTAGTGAGGCATCACAATGCCACAATATCTAAATCAATCAGTGATGCTAAAAGTGTATAGCTCCCTAATAAATGTATTAAGGCACTCAATGGTGACAAACTGTCAACCTCTGAAGCTTCTGCAGTCATTAGTAAAGCTAAAGTTAAGTGTTTTAAATGCAGGTCTAGGGAGTACATTCCATCAAGCAAAAGCTACCCGCTTCTAGGAAAGAATGTTTAAACTGCATCAAAACCAGTCTTTCTGCAAATGCCAGCAACATTTTGAAAGAATAAGCTTTAGGCTAAAATAAATAAAGCAGTCAATGAGAAAAAAAGGTGCAACTTAGTTTTCAGTGTTCAAGAAACAGTTGAAGAAAAAAAAAGTTAATCCAAACGAAAAATTGACAAGAACTTGGTTAACGCTGTTTAAGTACACGACAAAACTTATGAAGCATAAATTTATATAATCATTGATGATAGGGAGGATTAAGTGGTGGACTGTGTCATCATTCACAATTATTTATGTATTGCTACATAATGGAATACATAGAAATTAGAACCTAGGTTAAAGCCAGATGATAAGGCATTTGCATATAGTGAAAGTAGGACTAGGTACTTTATTTCCACTATATCACTTCAAGCTAGGAGTATATTAGGAATGCTTTATGTTGTTAACAAAAAAAGGCAGCATCTGGTGGGGTGGAGCTATCAAGATAAATGTGTGCTGAAGCTTGATCAGCAAACGGTTATATCGCTGTTAGTTTGGTGGAGAGGTGCTCTTTAAATCAGTTATGCCGCTTTAAAGCTTTATTTTGATCACTAGGATCATAAAAGGATCATATAAAAATACGAATTAAAAAAAAAAAAAAAAAAAAAAAAAAAAAAACACACATCAAAAACACCCTTAGATTACGTTTACATCTAAAACAGAGAGCAGTATTTCACCACTTCGAAACAAGAATGCAACGAGGCATACCAAGCACTTTATAACTTTCAAGTGGAATCTGTCCATGAATCAGCCATTAGAGAAAAACGACTCTGGGATTGATCAAAATAGCAAAGTGCAAAATGCAAACCCAGCCTTTTTCGTATTACCAAAATCAGTGAAGTACAGCCTCATGGACACATAAAAATAGTATGCTTTTACACATAAATCCTTTTGTGGAATAAACAAGTAAATTCTAGCGTTATTTCATATAACATGGAAAAGAGGAAGGGGGAAACAGCACCATAACATAAAAAAGTGTCTAGCAATTACGGTTAGTGCGCCAGATCCATACAGACATACATTTTGCAATGGCAAACACCGTCACTCTATTCGTGCCTGTGCTAAGGATTCTACAAGCCTCCAGGTGATTTGTGGCACCCAGGGACCTACAGATGGAAGCCATCCATTTGGCTCTTTATGAGGCATACGAAGGGCAACAAAATAAAATATGCATCTGTGACTCTGGGCTCCCACACCTACTGGACGTAGGTCATCTTTTGCTGCTGCATCCGACCACTTGTTGCAAAACACCTTTGTCAGTATCAACTTGCATTTAAACTGCATATACAGTTTGCGTGCAAGAGACGGCACTATTTCATAAATTGTGGACTCATAAAAAGGGAGGGGTTTAGAATCAAAACATTCCCCCAGTTAGAGTACCCAAATATCCTGTAAACCTTTGGACAGCCATAATATCCCAAAAGTAACTCTTCAGGCCCGTTTTAAAGACAAAGATCAAACCTTCAGGCGATTACCAAAATCTCTCCGTTCCCAGTCTACCCAAAATGGTAGAGTTTCAGCTACGGAATTTTGGAATCCCTCCCCGGCAACATAAGATCTTTTAGTCCCACCCATTAAGGCGCAAGGGCTGCAGAAGCAGACATCCGATGCCAATAGATAAAAAATTCTGTATTCAACCTTTTCTCTTGTGCTCCTTTGGGCCAGGTCCAAAAAGACTCAGACAAATGGGGTACTTGATAGTAGCCCCAGTAAGGTTCTTAGAAACTCATGTTCACGATTTCCAATAGTGAGGTATTCGCACAACCCCAAATTTATGAACCTTACATAACCGCTCCTAGGGCCTTCACGTTATATAGCTCTAGGGCTGGAGAAATCCTCTTCATGATGGTCCTCTTTTGAACTTTCACTATGTTAGCAGCTTGGTAGTTTAATAATACACCTGCTTTTTGTTTTTTTAATTGTTTTTTTAATTCTTTTTATTTTAATGAACAACAAGCATGTGCTCGGCGGTGGTGACGGTGTCATCGGTGTTCTTTGAGATTTTGATGGAGTCTTTGTGGATGATGGCGATTCCTCCTCCCACTCCGTTGGTGTGGTCTCTGCGGGAGATCTTGTAGCCCTGTGGGATGGCTATGGTGATGTCTGGTGCTGAGATGGCATTCAGCCAGGTCTCCGTCAGGAAGGCGACGTCGGGGGCGGCGGAGTCTAGGAGGTCCCAAAGTTCGATGGCGTGTTTGGGAGCGGAGCGGGTGTTGAGGAGGATGCAGCGGAGGTGGTTGGGTTCTCTGGCTGGTGGTGTGGAGGGTTGGATGCTGGTGAATCTGCAGTTCCGGCAGGTGAAAGGCCCCTGGGTGCGTTTCGGGGTGGCCCGGTAGCAAGGGTGGTCTTGTCTGGTGTTGAGTGCGTGGTGGGTGCTTGCGTCGTAGTGCAGTCTGGCGTTGCGGGGGTACGGGTTCCAGGGGTTCTGGTGCTGGGTGCGGTCTAGGCGCAGACGGGCGCAGACGGGCTTGCCTTAGGCTTGCCCGCTTCGCGGCCTCCATATGAGGGCAGAGGGAGGAGCAGCTGGGAGGTGGGAGCGGGGCAGCCAATGGGAGTGAAGGGGGCGGGGCAGCAGGGGCTCAGCGGCGAGGGAAAAACCCGGGGAAAAAACGGCGGGAGAGGGACAACAGAGCACAGGGGTACAGAAAGCAAGACCCAGGGGCACAGAATGAAAAAACAAAGTGCCACAGAAGCCAAGCGCAGGGGTACAGAAAAAAGGGACCGAGTAGTCAGGCGGCAAAAGCGGCAACGGAGGTTCAACCCACAGGAGGCTGCGTGGCAGATGGGGGGGGGGCGACCTGCTTGGTGACAGAGGGTCTATCAATCCCACTCTGAACCAAGTCCAGTCCCCCACACGTAAAAGTCATGGGATGAAGCTGATAGTCTTGCCTCAATATCTGGATCTCTCTTCCCCGAGGAATCACCAATACCGATTTGTTGGAAAGGGCCCTTTTTGCAGGGTTATCCCCAAACATTTTGCTTCTGACCTCCTATGTTGATCCTGTACTGAATTGTGTTTTTGCTGGCTTTAGGCACTGCACCACTGCTGAACAGTGCTTAAGTGCAGGTGCACTCTGTCTAAATGGTATTGGTGATTGCTTCATCCATGGTTGGCATATTTGATTTACTAGTAAGTCCCTAATATAGTGCACCATGTGTACCCAGACCCTGTAAATCAAATGCTACTAGTGAGCCTGCAGCACTGATTGTGCCACCCACAGGAGTAGCCCTGTAAGCATGTCTCAGACCTGCCACTGCAGTGTCGGTGTGGCAGCTTTAAACTGCCATTTTGACTAACATTCCCTTTTACTACATGTAAGGCACCCATGGGCAGGGTGCAGTGTATTTAAAAGGTAGGACACCTACTAGTGTGCTTCACATTTCCTGATAGTGAGATACTGCTAAATATGTTTGTCACTATTGTAAGGCCTATCTCTTCCATAGGGTAATATGGGGTTTGCCTTAAAATATCTTTTAAATGTAATTTCCAATTGGGAGCATGTAGAATTATGGAGTCTGGGGTCTCTGAACTCACAATTTAAAAACACAATTTAAAAAACAACTTCACCAAAAGATGTAAGTTTGAAATGCCACTTTTCAGAAAGTGCCACAAGCTTTAGGGTTGAGTCCTTCTAATGTCAGTAATGCCGGGTCACTATCCAGTATCAAACTGAAGAATAAACTGCCAGTACTGACCTTAATTTTAAGAACACATCTGGGTCGGTGAACACCTCATTCAATAAGTGAGGTAACCATTTATTTGCTGCATAATAGATATTCAATTCATTCTTATTTTCATAAAATATAGTCGTGCAGAAGAACAAAAAAAACTCGACATGACATTACATTAACATTGTTATTTTTCATTAGACCAACGAACATACACAAACATGCAATATTTTAAACATTCTGTGATGAATCAGTCAATACAATAAGACATAAGTGTGTCCTTGTCCTGGGATTCAACAAGAATGAGTGGCTTGTCTCCATTTCATAATAATTGTTTGCCCCTAACAATGGGACAGAGCTAGAGGGTGCCAATTAATTATTCGACTGGGTACTGCACAGGGGTGTCACTTATTTCATAATGCCATATTCCCTGTGTGTCCAAAATGTATTTTAGGCCACCCCCTGGATAAAACACTGCAGATGCTTTTCGAACCCCACTATTACTTTCCAGTTCTCCTCAGGACACAGAACTGCTGGACATTCTGGTGCTTTTTCAGTCAAAAATAATCAGTCCAAATGAACATTAATGATATATAATGATTGGTTTCGGTTCAGGGGTCTCATATATGCCTTCTTATTCAGCACAATGTAGCTGTTGAGATGCTTTTGTTAAGTTGTCCACCCTTATTCCACGGTGTCGCCTGAGACAGCGTAGGAAAACTTAATAAAGGCATACAAAGTAAATACCTTTTGTCAGCATTCAGAAAAGAAGACTCTTTGCACAATTAGAGAAGCAACTAAGAAGTGCTTCACCTACCAAATAGATTTTAATTAGGACACCGACAAAGGTCCTGGATCTTGCTTATGGCAGCCTTAAGAGAGCTCCTTAGAAACTTTTGCTGACGGTTGGCAGAAGGAATTTTCGATTGGTCTGCAGGACAGAGTGGGACTTGGAAAACTTAATTTTTCATCTGTCCTCACGGTATGTTGTAAACCATTCACACTGTTAATAAACTGAGCATTGAAGTGAATGCTGCATTCTAAACACACACAAGTTCTTAATAAATAAATAAATAAGAGTTCTGAACTCCAGCACAAATTTTGCATTCTAACATCTGAATATCATTAAATTCCTAAAAGGAAGAAATTCTGTAATCTGTCTTATGCTTAATACTTTCGTTGACTGCAGGGAGCAGGGTGCTGGCTGCAGTACCCCCTCCCAACCCCCACCCCCACACACACAGACTATTTGCCTAGTTTTCAGATGCAACTGTCTGAAGTGCCTAGTTTCTGGCTAAGTGCCTGTGTTCCTTCCCTAAAACATGACACCTGGTCACTTGATCTCCAAGTGACTTGGCCCTTCAGCCCCCTATAAATCCCTAGTAAATGGTAACCCTGTACCTAGGGCATGGGCACTGGAGAGGGATCCTCAGAGCTGCAGCACAACGTGTGGCACTCTGAGTGACCCAACACCAACCTTATGCAGACTGACACTGCAGGCTGCGTGATAGGGTCCTCCCAAAATGGAAAACATGACATAACACACACTTGTGTGCCATGGCCCCTAAAACACTGCTTGTAATATCTGTAAGTCACCCCCATGGCCCCTAAAACACTGCTTGTAATATCTGTAAGTCACCCTTACAGTAGGCCTTCAGCCCCAAGGCAGGGTGCATTATATTACAAATGAGGGCATATATGCATGAGCAAATATGCTCCTACTATGTCTTTGTAGATTCTTAGACATAGTAAGTATACAGGGAAGCCATTTTAAATACATGTGCTGGACACTGGTCACTTAGTGTTCCTCAACTACTTGATGGCTTCCCTGAACTTAGGTATATTTGGTATCGAACATCTCTAATTAATAAACCCTCAATGATTCCAGTGATGGATATATTAATACATGCACCCAAAGGGCACCTTAGAGGTCCCCCCCTAAAAGAATCTACCAACTGCTGGTGAGCTCACTTAGATTATGGCCAGCCTGCCACCAACAGGTGAGAATCTGACCTCCCAGGGGGACAGCTTCTGCTGTCAACAGGTCAGAAACAGAAGCCTGTCCAGACAGGGGTGATACCAACCCCTCCCCACAGGATTACCTGTATTCCAAAGCAGTAGCTTCAAAGAAGCCCACCACCTTTGATTTGCAGACCTGGCCTGCCTTAGAGGAAGTTGCCAACCCCCCTGCCTCAGAGCCCATCTGGCACCTGGACAGGTGGGAAAGTTATCTATGCAGAAGGCGTGTCACACCAGGAACACCCCAAGGGCGGCCAACCTGAAGTGGACATTACATGGGAAATTCCACCATCTTGCATGTGGTAGAATTTAAAACTCTGGATAGGGTGATGCCATCTCCCCACAGGAAGTGGTCATCTAGGGGATGCAGCCCATTGGCTTTCACTCCCCTTAATGCCCCCTAAATTGAGTATTTAGGGAAACAACTGATACCAGAACCTCACAGGACACAAAAAAAGAAGTGGACAAGAAGCCTGCTGAGCCTGAGAACCGAGGAGCACAACTGACTTGACGGCAATCCTGCCGGCATACCAGCTGCACCAGACCCTCTAGGAGCAACTGACCTGTCCTGCCAGTGCAGCCTTCAAGAAACTGGGAGAGCTGCCAGTGCTTCGCCAATTGTCAGGAAAACTACCTTGGAGAAGAGGAGCTGCTCCCCTATATCTAAAGGCACCTAAGGAAAATCCCCAAGAGGACCTAGACCACCAGACATTACCACTGCACCCGAGCCGCCCAGCGCGTGATCAAGTCGGCTAATTATACCAACGTGGTCCTAAGGACATCTAAAAAAGAAGCCCACCTGTGTTCGCTCACTTTGCACTTCACAACGACGTCTGCTGTCTCTGCAAAGTCCCCTGCAACCGTGAGGATAGAAAGGGTGGACACCCTAGGACACCTTTACGCCCATTTGCCTTGACCTTAAAAGAAGAGAAACAAGGAAGTCCCTACGTCCATGCCTGCAGAGTGTTTCTGTGGGGCCCCCTGCAACCGTGAGGACCTCCCGTGCTGGACCAGACACCCGAAGACACCCCTGCACCCACGCCCAACAGCCCGAGGAGAAGTGGACTGACAGCATCTCTATGTGCCCAAGGACCTCAAGGGTGGAGCCCCCCTGTGGGTTCCCCTAGACTGTCCTTCCAGTCTACCCCCTGCAGCAAATTTGTAACCGGACCAATCTCCATAGACTTAAATGGGACACCCAACACCTTAACACACCTCTGCATCCGGACGCAAACAGAGCTCCCCAAGGTGACCTGTTTGTGAGGCCTTGGACCTTGCACTCTACCTGGATTGCAGTCTTTGTTTTCCTCCATAGGAATACATCGCAGCTTTCTGAAAAATGCACTGTCTACTTTTAAAAACTCTAAAAATTCCTAATGCGAAAAGTACTCACCTGACTCTGGTGATCTTGGCATCAAAGTTTATATAAAAGTTTATGTTATTTGTATAAATTGGTGTTGGATTTCTTTATTGAGTGCGTGTCTCACTTAGTGAATGAGAGTGTACATTACATGCTTAGCACTACCCTCCGATATGCCCAACTGTTTGACCACACTACCCAAAAAGAGAGCATTTGGGATGTCATTTGTGCCTCAGTGATACAGTTGGGGATTGCTTGGGCTCTTTGCACAGTGTACCTCATTTTAGTCCACTATATAAAGAGTCAGCTTCCTACATTGACGTTTTAAAATGTAATTAATTTTAAACATTTGTAAAAATGAAGAGATACGTACATACCTTCTAGACAAGGATTTTACCCAAAATTTGGCAGAGTTTATCAGTAAATCTGGGCACTAGTTCTAGTTATTAGTTTTGTGGGGATCCTTACCCTGTTTCCAGATGTGGGTGACCAACGTCTATAAATTGATAAAGTGTCAGCAAAGAGGGGAGTTTTTTGTCATTTTGTCAGTACTTAGTGCTTTTAAGAATTCGGCTAGAAGGCTATCCAATCCTGGCATTGGTCTTCTTTTTAACAGCCTTTATACCACTGATAATTTCTATTTCTGTCATAAGTGTGTGAAAGTTGTTCTGTGGGTGATGCCTCTAAGGAACTTTTCTAGATCTTCATTAGACAAATTCAGTTTCTCTAATGCAGCGTATGGCCCAGACACTTTAAAAGACTTGGCAGATTTTTTGTCCCTTAATTCTGGTTTCACGCTGAGTGTTTTTGATAGACACTTTTCCTATTTGGTTGCAAGGCAGGTGGCTAGAAATGTCCTTCCTCTGCCTACCATGTATGGTATTCCTGCTAGATGTAGAGTGAACTATGGCTAGCTGTGAGGGTACATAATTATTTTTCAGTTCAATATTAAATTGTGTTTTGTGCTAAAGTATGATATCTGGGATGAACTGGTTTTAAGCTTATGTCTTCTAATAATACATCTCTGCAATCCTTACAGCACAACCTTTTCAGTTTATAATTTCTTTCCAGAAAGTAATCTTCTAGGCACCCAGATCGACTTCTCTTGAGAGGCCTTCAACTTCACTAACTGGTAAAAAAGTTAGTAATTAATTTATTTTTAAATGTTGCACGATTTCAGTCAATGAGAAGCGCGAAACTGAGACACCATTGTGAGGTGCTTTATGGGTGTTGCAAAGGTGAGTGAGGTAGGGCCATGGTCAAATACTAAGTCTGAGCCAAAGTCATCATGCAGTCGAGTATGTTTAGAGAAGAAAGGTTAGCCAACTGTCACATGAAAATTATGCAGTTTATAGAAGTATGTGTATTCTTGTTTATCTAGGTTACTGCAAGTCTCATTTATCCAAGCAAGGACCACCATCATCATGTGATGCCTGGTTGCATTTAGCATTCTACATATTCACTTGTTTGAATGCTATTCCACAGTGCTGTAGAGCTCTGGTATGACAGCTACTTACAAACGGGAAAGTTGCTGCACTGTAGGCAACTTGAACTTTACTTTTTAAGTTATTATGGGCTCTATTTATTATAAAGGTTTGTAGAAAGTCAAGTTTCATTGTCAGCAAATATAGGTTGTAACATAAGTCTATGGGGTAATAAATACAAGGTTGAAATTCTGAATTATGAAAAGTGTTTACGAACTACAGCTAGTGAGACATGTTTGAGGAAGCAATCTGAGAAATTTGAATCATCAAACTTGCGGATTATCCGGTGCAGAGAAGCAAGTTCATCTCAGATTTTTATGTTCTGTGCTTCCAATGCAGAAACACTTGGTCATGGTAAACTAGTGCGGGATTTAATTGTGAAGTAAGGATTCCAGGCATACCTACTCTGGAACTCGTTATGGAAGAAGACAAAGCAAAGGCAACACAGACATCAGAATGAAGGTAACTTTAAGGCTCTCCATTACTGTGATCTCAAGTTAAGAGTCCATACTTTCAATCGGCAGAGTCCACTGCCCTCAGCACTCTTATAAAATGTAAGCACAGGCAAAAAAATTAATAATAATAATAAATATCAAATCAACTCAGCCATGGAACACAGGCTGCAGCTTCGCCATCTTGGAGATGACAAACTGGTGGAATGTTTTTTGATTAAAACCATCAATGTGGAGGCTATTTTGAAAAGGGAGGATTTAGTATTCAGTATGGCATCAACATTGCAGTAGCACTGCAACAATCTTAGTAGTAAATAAAACGTTTTAGGCAAAGCTAAATAGTTTATCAAGCAGCAGGAATATTTCCACACAGAATGTTGCACATAGCAACAATATCACACTACATAGGTTACTGTTCTTTAAGGGTGGGTAAAATGCAGAAAATGATCACTGGGATCAATGGCGATAAAAAAAATAAAAATAAAAAGAGTGTATGTGTATATATATATATATATATATATATATATATATATATATATATATATATATATATATATATATATACACATATACATACACACATACACATATACTACGTGTTCATACTGACAATAGCCTATTCTCTACAACAAGACGGTTAGTCAGTACTCAAATTCTTGTAGGTGCTGCTTGATCACAGTTTTGAATGTGGAAAGCGATGAGACTGAACTCAGGTCAGTGGGCATAGAGATACAGTGAGAAGGGGACCAAGCAGACGAGACCGATGGCTGCCATGTTTTATTACTGTCATCTAGATGACAACAAAAAGAAAAAGGGTGGATACAGTAACAGCAGCGAGAGTCCTACTTGTGTGCACTACAAATATGCCATTACATTATCTCAGGAGGTCATGCATAGTATATGCTGAAAATGAGTACCTTATCCAACGGGGAAGAAGAGTGTAACAATAGTCAAGTTAGCTGACTGTGTGAAAGCGAATGGCAAATTTCACATACATACATTTGGTTGTTGATACCTGGCCACTTTGCCTGTTGCTATTAAATAGTCCATACTCACAGGGAATTAAAAGCACAGAATGAGAGTTTTGCCCAAGGGAATTGTGGGTCACTGAGGCTAAGGAAGGGAAGTAGCTACTAGGTGGAAGAGAGTATATTCTGTTTCAGATAAGTGATTTAACTTTAATCCCAAGGGTGGATGACTAGACAGTCAGACATGTGACTTGAAGTGGAAAGTAACAATAAAAAGAGAAGAAAAGAATGTTGTTACCATAACGATTGTCCCAAAGTGATATGGTGTAAAAGGAAAAAGAAGAAAAGCCAAGTAGCCTAATAGTAGAGGGATATGGATACTTAAAGCGCTATGAAGAATTATAAAAGCTTAGAAGAGAACCAGTCAAGTGATGGTCCAGCAGTGTGGAGTGGTCCACAGCATCAAACACTAGGGACAGATCAAATACTACGAAGATGGATAAGGAGCTATTTTGATGGGCAAGTTTTGTAAAGTTACTTATTGAGAGAGGGCAGTTTCTGTAAACCGCCTATTCTGCAAGCCAAATTGAAAGGAATTAGGCTGGTTATAGATAAGGAGAAAGAGTGAAGCAGTTGAAACCCTGGTGTGTCAGGATTTTAGAGATAAAGGGAAGTTAGGAGAGGAAGAATCACAGTGTTTTGTAAGTAGTGGCAAGGCCGCTACAGGCATATAGCACAGTGGGTAAAAGACTTCCTTGGAAGAGTGGCTGAAATGTGAATAACAGAAAAGAAAACAGAAATAGAGGGCACAGAGTCTGAACAGTGTGGGCAAGTTGTTGATGAGATGTAGGGAATCAATTAGGCCAAGATAGTAAGAGAATTTAGTTGTACCTGAAGCTAACATGATAAGAAAGCTTGCTAGTAGGCTTTAAAAGGTGCTATGTAATTTGGGATTAGTGCCATTCACAACATCCACATATTGTAGCTTTAAATGAGTGGAAAGTATGCATGATCCAAGGTTGTGGATAAGGAGCAATTTGGATAAAAGGTTCTGACAAGGGCAAGCAAGTAAAATGTCTTTTTCACAGGGTTGTTAAAATGAAGTGATGTTTTGCTTAGAAATGAGATTATTGTAAATTTGGTTTAAGAATGCCAGCATCGAATTCTGCATAACTGTCATTTAGTGACTAGGTCTTAGTTAAGGCAGAGGGTGTGGGACGTGTAGAAGTAGATATGCAGATCACCGCATGATCAGAGGAAGATAGGTTAATGGTGGGTGGAGAGTGAGCTGAAGTCTTATCAAGATCTGTGAATTGTCATTTAAGTGTGCTGAGGTGGAGTGGGTGCTTTTTTAGAGAGCTACCAAATTCAAGGGTTAGCACTCATCAGTTGATGGTTGTGTAGGCATAGATGTAGGTCCCAATGGATGGCAACTGGGGCTGTGGGTAATCATGTTTGAAAACTGGGATCAATGTAATTGACGAAATAACCAAAGTAACTTGGTCACACTGTTGGCGTTGAATGGGGGTGTGGACAGTGGTAGATCTGTACTGGAAGGATCAGAATAAAAAAGTCTAAAGCAGGAGTGGATGAGATTATGATTGACTCACTGAAGAGGTGGTGTGCTCCTTCACTTTTGCAGTTACTGCGTCTCATTGACAGAGGTTTGATTTGTGCCTTTCAGGAGCACTAGCACGAGTCACGTAAGCAGAGTACCATTTTATCAGGACAAGTGGGAAAACACTGAGTGGATCTCAGAAGTTTAGGTCACAGAAAAGCAGGGAAAATTTGCAATGTTAGTCAAAGTTTGAGATTTGCACAGCATTTTGGAAAAGATAATTGGGATCCGCGTGAGGCACACCACTCTGGACTCCCCTTTGTCTCTAGTTTTCAGAAGTTTCTGGGTTTGATCGGATTCCGTGTGGCCACCGAGTTCGGGTCCAAACAGTGGAGCTATTCCTATTGTTATTTTATCCACACTGCATTTTGGGGCCTTTTGTATCATAGACGCTAGATCCAGCCACACAAGTGGTGTAACATTTTTACTGGGGCGAGTGGGGGAAGGCAGAGTGGTAAGAATTTGGTGTATCTCTAAGGTTCATGAAAGTTTATATCAAATACACTGAAGGAAAGTGTGCAATTTTAGTCAAAGTATGAGATCTGCAGGGCATGTTGTGTAAGAAAATGTCATGGGATCCACGCAAGACACACAGTCTTCGACTGCCCCAGTTGTTTAGATTTCAGAAACGCCTGTCTTAATAAAATATGTGCTTGTCCATAGGAAAGGCTACATCTACTTGTCCTGTTAATAAAAACAATTAAGATCTACTTGTCCCTTTGGTGCCATGTAGTGCGGCAACAAATTATGGCAGCAAGCCCATTATATAAGAGCTCTGATATTATCCTCTAATGCTATGGCTTGAATACCAGAAATTTCCTTATTTTCTCACTTCTCTGCAGATCTACATACTGGTGCTGGAGGTAGCGGTAAGCTAAAGTTCCAGGGTTGGAATGACCTTTTGAGTCTGTGCAAATCTACTAACTTACATGTTTTAAAGGTTTTCACCAGCTCTTCTCTGATCTTTTCCTATACTGACAAAGGTTGGAAATTTACTCCCGACAAGGGCAGAAGTAAAACTAATTCCATGGTTGGAAAAAAAGGGGTTAGAGGAAAAGTGAACTTGTGTAAACGCTTACAAGATTTTCACATGAGCAAATCTACATTTGCATATTTGCTCGTACAGTTCACAAATATTTCCTAGGAGTACAATTTCCTGGTCTACTTCTGTAAATACTTGTGAATTCATGAAATATGAAACCCTGCGCTAATGCAAAATATACCATGAGTGCACTTTTGTGGCTTTCTTTAATGTAAGGGCCATCAATTAGGTCTGACATTAACCCCTTAGCTGCTGGGCCTTTTTCCCCCCCCAGTGCGGAGCCCTTTTTTGGCTATTTGGGGTAGTTCGCGCTTAGGGCTTCATAACTTTTTGTCCACATAAGCTAACCACGCCAAATTTGCGTCCTTTTTTTCCAACATCCTAGGGATTCTAATGGTACCCAGAGTTGGTGGTTTCCCCTGAAAGAGACCAAGAAAATAGCCAAAGTACAGTGAAAATTTTGTTTTTTCCAAATGGGAAAAAAGGGCTGCCGAAGAAGGCTTGTGGTTTTTTCCCTGAAAATGCCATCAACAAAGGGTTTCTGGTGCTGAAATCACTATCTTCCCACCTTTCAGGAACGGGCAGACTGGAATCAGAAAACCAAATTTTTCAACACAAATTTGGCATTTTACTGGGACATACCCCATTTCTACTATATTTGGTGCTTTCAGCCTCCTTCCAGTTAGTGACAGGAATGGGTGTGAAACCAATGCTGGATCCCGGAATGCTAAACATTTCTGAAAACTAGACAAAATTCTGAATTCAGCAAGGGGTCATTTGTGTAGATCCTACAAGGTTTTCCTACAGAAAATAACAGCTGAAATAATATAATATTGAAATTGAGCTGAAAACAACAGCCATTTTTCTTTATGTTTTACTCTGTAACTTTTTCCTGCGATGTCAGATTTCTGAAAGCAATATACCGTTTTGTCTGCTAGACTCTTCTGGTTGCGGGGATATAAAGGGCTTGTAGGTTCATCAAGAACCCTAGGTACCCAGAGCCAATAAATGAGCTGCACCCTGCAGTTGGTTTTCATTCTATACTGGGTATACAGCAATTCATTTGCTGAAATATGAAGAGTGAAAAAGAGGTATCAAGAAAACCTTTGCATTTCCAAAATGGGATCAAGATAAGGTTTTGAGGAGCAGTGGTTATTTGCACATCACTGAATTCCGAGGTGCCCATACTAGCATGTGAATTGCAGGGCATTTCTCAAATAGACGTCTTTTTTACACACTCTCTTATATTTGGAAGGAAAAAATGTAGAGAAAGATAAGGGGCAATAACACTTGTTTTGCTATTCTATGTTACCCCAAGTCTCCCGATAAAAATGATACCTCACTTGTGTGGGTAGGCCTAGTGCCCGCGACAGGAAATGCCCCAAAACACAACATGGACACATCCTATTTTTTTTAATAGAAAACACAGCTGTTTTTTCCAAAGTGCCTACCTGTAGATTTTGGCCTCTAGCTCAACCGGCACATAGGGAAACCTACCAAACCTGTGCATTACTGAAAACTAGAGACCTAGGGGAATCCAAGGAGGGGTGACTTGCGGGGCTCGGACCAGGTTCTGTTACCCAGAATCCTTTGCAAACCTCAAAAAGTGGCTAAAAAAACAAGTTTTCCTAACATTTCGGTGACAGAAAGTTCTGGAATCTGAGAGGAGCCACAAATTTCCTTCCACCCGGCGTTCCCCCAAGTCTCCCGATAAAAATGATACCTCACTCGTGTGGGTAGGCCTAGCGCCCGCGACAGGAAACGCCTCAAAGCGCAACGTGGACACATCCAAATTTTTGGAAGAAAACAGAGGTTTTTTTTGCGAAGTGCCTACCTGTAGATTTTGGCCTCTAGCTCAGCCGGCACCTAGGGAAACCTACCAAACCTGTGCATTTCTGAAAACTATAGACCTAGGGGAATCCAAGGAGGGGTGACTTGCGGGGCTCGGACCAGGTTCTGTTACCCAGAATCCTTTGCAAACCTCAAAAAGTGGCTAAAAAAACAAGTTTTCCTAACATTTCGGTGACAGAAAGTTCTGGAATCTGAGAGGAGCCACAAATTTCCTTCCACCCGGCGTTCCCCCAAGTCTCCCGATAAAAATGATACCTCACTCGTGTGGGTAGGCCTAGCGCCCGCGACAGGAAACGCCTCAAAGCGCAACGTGGACACATCCAAATTTTTGGAAGAAAACAGAGGTTTTTTTTGCGAAGTGCCTACCTGTAGATTTTGGCCTCTAGCTCAGCCGGCACCTAGGGAAACCTACCAAACCTGTGCATTTCTGAAAACTATAGACCTAGGGGAATCCAAGGAGGGGTGACTTGCGGGGCTCGGACCAGGTTCTGTTACCCAGAATCCTTTGCAAACCTCAAAAAGTGGCTAAAAAAACAAGTTTTCCTCACATTTCGGTGACAGAAAGTTCTGGAATCTGAGAGGAGCCGCAAATTTCCTTCCACCCGGCGTTCCCCCAAGTCTCCCGATAAAAATGATACCTCACTTGTGTGGGTAGGCCTAGCGCCCGCGACAGGAAATGCCCCAAAACACAACGTGGACACATCACATTTTTTCATAGAAAACAGTGCCTACCTGTGGATTTTGGCCTCTAGCTCAGCCGGCACCTGGGGAAACCTAGCAAACCAGCACATTTCTGAAAACTAGAAACCCAGGGGAATCCAAGATGAGGTGACTTGTTGGGCTCAGACCAGGTTCTGTTACCCAGAATCCTTTGCAAACCTCAAAATGTGGCTAAAATAACACGTTTTCCTCACATTTCGGTGACAGAAAGTTCTGGAATCTGAGAGGAGCCACAAATTTCCTTCCACCCAGCGTTCCCCCAAGTCTCCCGATAAATATGATACCTCACTTGTGTGGTTAGGCCTGGTGCCTGCGACAGGAATAGATCACACAACGGTCAATGTTGGTCCTTACGTGAGGCAGCTGTTGACCCTGGGGTGATCCATTCCTGACACAGGCACTAGGTGTAGGCAGTGTTTTTATCAGGACAGGTGAGGAGTCACTGGGTGGTAGGAATGTTGTGGATCCCAGCATATTCCTGTAGTTTGTGTGACAGAAATGCGAGAAAAATTGAGTTTTTTTTCAACATTTCAGCTTTGCAGGGTATTCTGGGTAAGAAAACTTTGGGGAATCCACACAAGTCACACCTCTGTGGACTCCCCCGAATGTCTAGTTTCCAGAAATGTTTGGGTTTAGTGTGTTTCTCTATATGGCCGCCGAATCCAGGACCAAAAACACAGGTGCCTGCCTTACAAAACCAGTTTGTTTTGCCATAGACAATTTTGATGTCTCCACAATATGATTTGGGTGGTGGAATTTGGGGCTGAACTAAATTGGGGAGCTCCCAAGAGAGCACTCTCTCTCTGCTTGCCGCCGCATTCACCTGCTCTCTGGGTTGGCCTAACCCACTATTACCCAGTTGCACGAACAGCTTGCGAAGGGACAGCAGGACTGTCCTCATCACCTCCCTCATAATGTACTGGAAGAGGAGTTTTCGAATGGGACTCCTCTGACTGAAAAATCACTCCCAGAGTCTGCGCCATTGTCCTATCCCTCAGATGCTGTCTCAGTATCTGATGTCTCAGTCTCTGATCCTATGTCAGAGCGGTCCTCTATAACCCGAGTGCAGGCAGCAGTCATCCATCAAGATGCCATCTCTGCTATTGGCTAAACTGTAGGTCTAAAACACTAGCCTACGTAGACAGTCACAAAATCGATGGTGTGTGTGAGATACGTGCAACAGTAGAGGCCACCTTACCTGCGCTTCTTCCCTCAATCAGCACGTACTTTCAAGACACTCAAAAAACACCTTGTCACATACCATTTGTCACAGTCTTTAGCACCTCCTGCGCCCAGTCCAACAATCATTATTGGTGCTCCCACTCCCTCCTCCTCGGATTCCCTCATTACCACCCAGCAAAAGTGCCCTTCATCTCTCCATAGACTTTACTAATGTACTCAGCTATTTACATAAAATACAGATGTGCTCTTTGCAGTAGGCATATAAACCTTCTGTGCTTCTTTATGGCACTAAAACTGCCACTAGACAAGTCGGACCCTTTTCCCCCCAGGGAAACCACACACATATTGACAAAAGTGATATATATATGACAGCCAACCACCTGAAACTCAACTCAAGCAAAACCGAAATAATCCTCTTTGGCCCACACAAAAACACCTGGGACCCCCCATGGTGGCCCACCACGCTAGGCCCTGCACCCACCCCCGCCAACCACGCACGCAACCTCAGCATCATCCTAGACTCCTCCCTCTCGATGACCCAACAAATCAACGCTCTTACCTCCTCATGCTTCAACAAACTCCGTATACTGAAAAACATTCAAATGGATCCCCACAGAGACCAGAAAAACTGTCACTCACGCACTCATCAGCAGCAGGCTTGATTACAGAAACGCCCTCTACGCCGGCACCACTCTAAAACTCAAGCGCAAACTACACGCATCCAGAACTCAGCAGCACGACTCATCCTCGACCTCCGCCGACACAAACACATCTCTCCACACCTCAAATCCCTCCACTGGCTCCCCATTGACAAAAGGATAACCTTCAAGATCCTCATCCTCGCACACAAATCACTCCACAACACAGGCCCTGCCTACCTCAACGAGAGTCACCTTCCACACCCCCACACGAAACGTCCGCTCAGCTGACCTCTCTCTCGCCTCTGTCCCCCGCATCAAACACACCACCACCGGGGGCAGATCCTTCTCCTACCTTGCACCCAAAACCTGGAACGCCCTCACAACCCACCTTCGCAAGACCCAAAACCTACTTCTTTTCAGGAAGGGCCTCAAAACCTGGCTTTTCGAACAGTGAACCTCCCAGCCCCTTTCCCTGCCCCCCCCCAGCGCCAGGTGAGTAGCGCGCTTTATAAATCTCTTTGATATAGATTTACATCTATAGATATATCCATGTACCTAGATATATCTATCTACATAGATATATTTAGATCTATATATACATATATTTTTTTTTAGTTGTTGTATGGTTTCCTTGGGGGCCAAAATGGCCCCCAGAGAAACCCTACAACATCTAAAAAAAAAATTGCCCCCACAGGGGGTCACCCTGCCCACGGGCGACCCCCTGTCATTTCATTTTATTTATTTATTTTTATTTTTTTTATTTTTTAAATCCCCTGGGGACCTAACTTTTTTTTTTTTTTTTTTAAAATTATGCCAGGGGGGGGGCGTATTCCGGGGGGGCCGCCCCCCCAAAGTGAAATCCCTGGTGTCTAGTGGTGTTTCCTGGACCCCGATCGCAGCTGTGCTGTGATCGGGGGCCAGGAAACAGTTTCAGAAGGCCTCGTAAGAAAGGGGAGACTCTCCCCTTTCTTACGAGGCCTTTTCAAAGTGTTTCCTGGCCCCCCCGATCGCAGCTGTGCTGTGCTGCGATCGGGGGGGCCAGGAAACCTGAAAGTGTTTCCTGGCCCCCGATCGCAGCACAGCTGCGACCGGGGGCCAGGAAACACTTTCAGGAAGTCCTCGTAAGAAAGGGGAGTGTCTCCCCTTTCTTACGAGGCCTTCCGGAAAGTGTTTCCTGGCCCCCGATCGCAGCTGTGCTGTGCTGCGATCGGGGGCCAGGAAACACTTTCAGGAAGGCCTCGTAAGAAAGGGGAGACTCTCCCCTTTCTCACGAGGCCTTCCCGAACGTGGGAAAGGCCGTTTTCCTCATCAAAGCAGGAAGCGGCCGCAAGGCTGCTTCCTGCTTTGATGGGGAAAACACCTTTGAAACGTCGGCGCGCTGACGTCACAAAGGGGCGGGTGGGGGGCGGGGGGAGACACGGAAGCTTCCGTGTCTCCCGGGGGAAGTTTTAAAAAAATAAAAAAATCCTCGGGTGCGACTCACCCGAGGATTTATTAATGCCCTTCCTGGTGTCGGCCACTGGTCGTGACCCGCACCAGGGAGGGTGTGTGGGCGTCGGCCAATGGCCGACGCCCGCACCAAAGAGGTTAACTAAGACTTTTTGTTTTTATTAAAATTGTCTCTCTCTGTCACTGTGAGTGATGGCAACCTGCTCTTTCATAAGGAGCATATCGGCACACAAAGTAGTTTTTTTCAGAGCCAGGAATTACTGCGGCAATGTGTGCTTTTGCTTTGTGCCAATGTTTGTTACAATGGTGAGGTCCCAAAAGCTCCCCAAAGTTTTACAAAAGCCATGGCAAAACAAAATATGCATTGACACAGCCATAAGTAGGTCTACTGGAATTATGCAACAGGAACTTTTGAACCGTTTGACCTATAAACAAATTTGTTTTGGTAAAATCTGCAGATTATGCGGCAGATGACATTATGTGGCAAATCTATAGATTATGCAAAACAAAACAAAAAAAAAAACAATTCCAGTGGCCCTGGCTGTAAGACTAAGCACCAATGTCAGACCTACTGGCTTTGGCAATGCTAGTTTATTTTCATGTTTCCCATAATCTTGCTGAAACTGGTTATACTAATTTTCCATTATGAATATTTTTTGGAATTACTTCCAGGCATCAACATTTTTTTTTACTAAATGACGCTGCAAAGAAATGGTAGTAATGTTGCTAAACATTTTTTATTTCTAGTTGAACTTTTTTGTATACATTTTATTTTTAAAGCAAAGGATCATCAATCTTGCTTTCAAGCTTCTGCAAATATTTGCATATAATGAGAGACCATTCTGGGAGCATTAAACATAGCCTCATACTGTTCAACTTTTCAAACGTGTGTACACATTTTTTACTGGAACCACCAACAGTAGTCTAGTGTAAGTTTACAACATTTATTTACAACGCTCAGCATAACAATAAAGGCTTAGCATTAATGAACCATACATATAAGTTCGAACAGCATTAACAGAAGGATAGAAATATTACCTCAACTGCATACAATCCCCTTGCCTGCTCCATAATGTAAACTGGCAGTCAAGGGGTTTGTGCTGTAGGGGGTTGGACATACTTGTCCCAAGGACACAATAAACATGAAAACCTGTTGTCTTCGGCGTTGGGCCATAGGAATTACACACCTCTGCTATATGTACACAAAAATCCCAAATCAGAATTTCCTTTCTAGCCATAAATTGGAGGATGCTTTAGTCCCTTTGAGGAGGGGGGGGGGGGGGGGGGGGTTGGGATTATGGGGTAGAAAGACTGTCTGGTTCATATTGAAGGTGGAGGATAAGCCTAATGTGTCGGTGGGTAGGCGTCTTGAAGCAATAAAAAACTCCCTAGTGTCTAGTGGCCTTTTTGAACCACCAACCCCCCCACCCCCCTCCACTCCCACCGCCACCCCCTCTGCCCACCACAGACACAGTTAGCAGATTCAAGGAAAACACCAATCTGCTTCCGACATGGTGCAAAAAGACTGCTTGGCGTTATATGGGTGGATGAGGGCTAGACCTGATGCCTCCTCGCACCAGAGAGATTTCCTGTCCCAAGTGCTAGATACATCCTGAGCACTGGTGCTATTGACGGCACATCCTTAGCAACAAAGCAGTTAACAGCAACGGTAAAACTACACATCAGAATTTTGTGTACAACTGGATGCAGCAATGAGGGACTTTCTTGGGGACTGCATCCTCAGATTGCATGGGATCTCAAATAACCTCCTACATTCCTAAAGCCCTGCAATGAAAATTGGCTTTGACTTAAAACAGCTGCTTCAGCTTTTTCCATTTGAATGGCCCTCTAACTTACCTTTCATCCTCTGCATGCCTCTTCTCTGAATATAGTGTACTCTAAATCACATGCATGTTTGCCTTCATCACTATTATTATTAAAATAATAATAGATCTATAATTGTATTTCTGACAATCACCATACCTCACTTCAAAGATCACAACCATCATATGCATGAACTCATACCATCTCCAATGGTAATCAGGCCTAGCTCCTATTAAGTCAATGGACCACAAAGAAACTGAGAATAAATGACTACAATCAATTCCTTTAGAGCACAAGACAACTCTAACTATAGACAAAATAACCAAAAACCACTAGATTAACCACTAACCTCTTTGTACGATGCACGTACTCCAATGCCTCATCAGGGGTAGCAAGCACTAAATAAACAGAATTATGTAGTAATTTAATATGCAATATCTTAAGTACTACATGTATTTCCAAAGCACTAAAACTGCAGATGTTTGTGTTCTGTAGTAATCATAGCACTGTCTAAAACGAACAAGCATTTACAATGCAATGGGTCTCGCGTTTGCTAGAGTTATAGCTATTAGCGTTGTAAATTCCTAACTACACTTTTCTTGACACATAAATTGAAAAAGAAAAGTAAAACAGTTGACATAAGCAAGCTGATTCGAAGCAAAAACGGCCAGCATGGGCGCGAAGGAGAGACACAAAAGGAAAAAAGTTCTCTCGAGGTCAAACATATGGCAAATGTGCAATTCTTCATTTAACAGGGTTGATGACCAAGACGGTAACAAAACTGCCCCAAGGAGGGACAAACGTAAAGCATTAACCAATGAAAACAAATGATTTCTGAAAGGCATGCCCATGAATAAGTGATAGTGATGGGCGTAGTTTAAAGCCCACAGATTACAACAGGTCAGAGCGCTTGCGCTCTTTAACTAAAAATAGCCTGTCTTAAGTAGAATTATAGGAAAATATTCCGTATTAGAATTCAAAAACTGGTGTCATTTATCTTCTGTTAAGATTTTAAGGTCTGGCTTAACAGCTCAGCAGTCACCATACAATGTGTGATCAACCTAACAAAGGGCTTCAAGAAGCACTACCATGAGAGGGGCTCACAGATTACTGTAGTAGGCAAGGGTTTTCGTGTTGGCCACAAATTCTAACAAACCTTGGAGTTTTTCCAATGTGATGAGTCTTGTTAGGCCCAGTGGAGAGGGGTTGACTGTTGTGTAGCAAGCTGTATTCTTCTACAGATTTGTAATTTTATAACTATATGAATGAAGGTTGACAGCTTTTGTGCTCCTGGACAGGCTAGTGTTGGGTGAAGTGTAAAGCCACGGTCCACTGGGAAAAGTCACGCCAGATTTTATCATTTTAATTGGGTTTTATTAAAAGTTATAACAAAGCAAGTAGGCTGTGCCTACTTATTGAGAAAAGCAGGAATTAAAGGCTTGGATTGCTGATATACAGTCCTAAAGCCTGTAGGCAAATATACTGTTGCAGGGAATTTCACATATTTCAGCATTATTCAGGGGTGTTGATGTTAGAGAGCCACCCAAACAAACTGTGGCAACAGAATATTTGCACTATAATAACCCTTGTTAGAGTCTCTTTGGAGAGATCATATTTTGCACTGCCAACAATAATTTGGTACACTTTTGTACTTTTATGACTATATGTAGACGGGTGCCTTGTGGAAAGCTTACACTTAGTATGGTGGGTTTGATTTGGTTATTGTGACAGCCAATGATAAAGGATATATACCTGATCTGATTTTTTATTATGAAAAGTTACAAAAAAGGTAAAAGGCCTGACATATCGATTGTGAAAAGCATATGTTCAAGTCAAAAGGCATTTAAGTTTGGATTGTTATTACTCTGAACTCATTCCTACAGATAGGGTTTTTGTTACATGGAATCTATAGATTACCTTAGGAGGTACAGGTTTTGGTGAAGATTACCTCCTCTGACAAACCACAATACATATCTGATGGTTGCTTTTTGTGAAGGCTTAGGCTCAGTACAGTAGGCCTGGGTCAGTGATTGGTGTGTAGGACAGTAGTCTGACCACTCTTAGGAAACGTTAATACAAAGGCATTATGTCGGTCTACTTACTGTGATAATCATATGGTAAAATCAATAGTCCTGCAACAATGGATCGTTATCACATATTACAGGCTATGAAAGGTATTTGGTTACATGTACTATGTCAGTTTCAAGTGTATTAATATATTTAGACTAGTATGTCCATGAACCTAGTAAGACAAATATAATCAGAATTTATATGACAAATAAAATCATAAATAGACTCAATAATAATGCTATTAATACATAATTTTAAGCCAAACAGTAAGGAATGACAGTTATTGAAAACAAATATGAAAGAATCCCAGCTGTCTTCGAAGCATACATAAGAAGAAATTTAAAAACTATAAGCTGATGCAGACTACTCATAAAATAAATATGAGCTGTAATGAAGAAGAGATCTAAAGGCACCATAGCGTATAGCATAACCGTCCAGATTAAAATCTGAAAACATGTCCAGCTATTGTGATAATACAAATAAAACAATCTGCAACGGCCAGGTTGGGTCATATATGGAGGGTCCTACGCACAGGTCTACTAGTTTGACACACTTCAAAGTACCTAAGAATTAATTGTGTTTTTTCTCTAGGTGGAGGAGCTGGGACAGGCTGTAAAGTGACATGTGCTATAAATAACCTGGGCCAGAGTTTGTTAGTAATAAGGTATAAGTGATCTTAATCTGCTGCTGGGTATGATTAGTGCATGAATAAAACAGGGAAGAATAAAGACCAAAAGGTTAGGTCAGAGGTGGCTATAGTCAAGAAAAGTATTGTGTGAAGTTAAAAGAGCAGTGTGTTTAATATAGAAAAAGTGAACATTAAAGACTGTCCAAGTCTCGGTGCAGCCACAAGACTAGAGGAATATATTAAGGAGTTGGATAGGAAAGTTTCAGCACAGGATCAACAAAAAGTAATGAGCAGGGACAATTGATAACCCTAACCTGCTGGCTAAACTCTGCTAGCAGCCAACACAATATTGTTCGCTATCTAATGTCAAAGTATTACACACTCATGCTCATAAGCACTACAATTCTGAGGTAGTTAGAGGTGGATCCAGATTTCTTATTTTGTGTGCTTTATCCAGCAATTGTATTACTCCACTGATTGCTTGAGGAAGTGCTTTATTCAGAAAAAAGTTCACAGCTGCCTGAATAGTTTGAATCCCTTGTTTGACAAGGAGGTGATGGAGGAGCAGTCTGCGGCCATCAATTAATGCCGAGCAAATGCACAGCAGATGGGGTAAGGACTCTTGTAGCTAACCACAAAGGAAGCACTTATTGCTGGAGGGACAAACTGACCAAGGTGGAAGCAAGTCTAACGAGGAGTAGCTGCTCATTCAAATAAAGCAGAACTTTGATTTTGTAATACATAGAGAATGTGTCTGTGATGTATTTTTATGGACACCTCACATCATAGCTCCCTGATACAAGCACTGCGTGCTTTCTGCTTTTATAGCCTGTCACATTAGCATACCAGGTAATAGTTTGGGTGTAAGTCACCCACTCTGACAAACCATGGGAGTACAATTTCACTGTGATGATTCTTGTTAGGCCCAAGTGAGAGGGGCTGTTTACTGTTTTGCCAATTTTAAATTATGTACATATTTCTAATTTTATACTGGGAAAAGTTATGTCAGATTCCTTAGGCGTGATCTGTTTATAAAGAAAAATTATGTCAAAGAAGTAAGTCTTACTCATTGTGAAAAGCATGTGTTAAAGGCAATAAACTGTGCTAAAGCCTGTAGGCAGGTATTTTGTTATATCGAATCTCAAGGATTACTCTAGTAGGCAAGGGTTTTGGGGACCTCGCCCCCTGCCCCCGAACAAAACCATGGGCGTAGGAAGAGGGGGACAAACTACACTAAGGTAATCCTTATTAAGCTCTATTAGTAGGGATTTTATATTGTTTTGACAACTGTACTTGGACATATTTATAGTTTTATTATGGTATACTTAATGGCTGCCTTGTGGAAAGGCTTATGAACAAATACAGCAAGTCTGAGGTTCCAATGATAAAGGTCATAGGCCTGATTGTTTACAACGAAAAGTTATGATAAAGGCAATTGGCCTGATATATTGATTGTGAAAAGCATATGTTAAAGTCAATTAGCATTTAGGGTAGATTGTTTTGCTCTGTATTGTAGCCTACAGTCAGTTATTTTATTACATGGGATCGCAGAGACTGACATAGTAGGCGGGGTGATGGTTACCCCCTCGCCCCCCTTTACAAACTGTGAGTAGAGGCTATTTGTGCTGTTGGAATCCTTGCTAGCCCCACTAAAGACATTGCATTTTGCTTATACAACTTTAATTTTGAATACTATGTAATCTTATAACTACATCCCTGATGGTTGCCTTGTGGGAAAAGCTTGGGCATAGTAAGGAGGCCTCAATTGGTTAAGGTGATAAGCCATTGATAACAGCTATAGGTCTCCTTGGTTCACTAGAGACGAGGAGCGAAGAAGAGAAAAAAAAATACTTCTTGCGAAAAGCATATGTTAAAATTAATAGGCATTTGAGGGTGGATTGTTATTTTTGCTTATCAAAGCGTGTTTTTTGTTAAATGAAATGTCACAGATTACCTTTATGGGAAATAATTTTGGTGGTAGTGTCTGCCTCTGACGAATCAAAGGGGAAAAGGATTTGCACTGCAATAACTCTTGCTAAAATCTCTTCTTAGCAGTCTCGCAGAATCTTAACAAAAAAAATATATATATAAATATATATATACACACACACACACACACACATACATACATGAACTCTGGGTCAGGTGTGTTCTGCCAGTGTCATTTACACTCTAATTGCATCCATCACAGCTTACTGCTTTTCTGATCACTTGTGCACATCCAACACACAAAAGGCGATGGGAGGATGCTTGCAAAAAGTCTAACCAATCTCTAAGGGTACCATTCCAAACCACTGTCCTTTAGCCCACAATGCCACCTCAGATTAAATACATACATACAAAAACTACTTGAATCTGCGGAAATGGAACACTGTTCAGCCTGAAAAGCCAAGACAGGTCCACTCCGTACCAAATCATAAGCAATCCAAAACTGGTTTCTTTCTGATTGGGCATCTGATTGGGTGCAGCTTGTATCTAGTGGCACAATAAGCAACAGACCCAGTTTATGCCCAGACGAGGGCCCCACGCTCACTATGCTATATGTGGCATCCTTGGGTGAATTTTAAAACAGTAGACTAATTACAAAATCTTTGCAAGACAGACACCCGCTTCTATGCTTAGTTTTGTTACTGCAAGCATATGTCCGCTTGTTTAAATAAAACCATGTTTTTATTTTTGTACTTTTATTCTTTTAATTTATAATGAATGTTATTGAGTTTGCATGTATTTAACTGTGGTTGTGTCAGAGGGTGAATGCGTTAACGAGTCAGTGGATGAATGAACGGATGGATGTATGAGTGCAAAGAAAGTGAAAGAGTATATGTACGATGATTTGAGTGTCTTAACTCATCAATGACACAAAAGGAACTTTCATTCATAATCCAGGCCGAGTAGCATTGCCAACGCTTGTTAGTTATTTTTACAGTTTTTATAAGGCGCAGACTTGGCCCAAAGGTATTATAACATTTTAGAATAGAGTAGGAACTGAGTTAACAAACATCATAAAAACCTATTAGCGCCAAGCCAACAAGGGACAAACTGTTCAGGTGAGCAGAGATGTTAAGGGATAAAAATAGCTAACCATCATAGTAAACTGTCAGGAAGCAACAAAGAGTGCAATCACAACAAACATCTTGTTAACAAGACAGAGGAGTCAAGTAAGCACAGGGCATGGGAGCAGCGAACCCAACTTTAACCAAAGTCTCTCAAATAGGGAGAATTTGAGTTCCCTTTTGAAAGATAACAAATAAGAGGTTGCGTTGCTTATGTTGCGTCTTCATGACAATTCTGTAGAAAAGTTAACGGCAAATTACCCCTGCAAATGGGTGAGTGTACACAAGCAGCATGTCATCGTTTCTAAAAATATACGTGGCTGACAAATGCCGACATTTGAAACGCTATGGACAGACTCGCCAGTCTCCACCCTTCCTTGCACCTCCACCCCAAAAAATTGTAGAAAAGTAACAAGTTCAGCCCAGTGCTCAACTCCCATAAAGGGCCACCCACAGCCATCTCCCTCCAGTCTGGTACCTGTTGGATAACCACGTTGTCAGGCTGCATGAGGCTGTTGAGGATGGACTCCAGTATTTGCGCCATCATCAGGAGATGTTGGAGATCGGTGGGTAGAGTAAAGGATCCTGTCAGAGGGTGGGGCACTTTTGGTGAGAATTTGTGGCCGAGAGAGTTGTCAAGCAGTTAGCCCACCCACCCCACTGATAAAGTTAGCATGCAGTGAAGTCTGGTTCCCTGAAGGGAGGTCTTCACGTCCAAAGACAGGTTATCAGAGGACTTGGAAGAAGACAATCTTAGCGTCTTAACTAGTACTGTAGTGCGCAGGGGTAGCGTAGGCGGGGCTGAGTGGCTAAGCCTGTTAGTTATCGGGGACAGTCTGGCGCCTGCGAGGTAGGGTGCCTCCGGGTTGGTCCACACACAGTGCGAGAGCGGCGAGGTGCGAGAGGCTCAGACGAACTCTTCAAACATTCCAAGGCCGGTAACCAACGAAGTGCAGAGGCGCTCAAACAACCTCAGAAGCCGGCACCAGTGCAGAGCGCGACAGGCGCACATGGGGGCCAGCGAGACTTGCTAGAGCGGCCACAGAGTAGCATTGCCACCTTCAGGAGAGGAGGACGCACCGCACGCTGCTTCACGTGCAGGGCCTTAGATCCTTCATCCTTGTTAATTCCTTAACTGTATCGCCTCTCTCGCCTCGCGGCAGTGAAAACGAAGCCTCTCAGAAAACTTTCCAGCTACTTCTGTCATCAATTGCCGCTGTAAGTCCTTGCGCACAGTTAAACTAGTTAAACTCAAATTCTCACACCCAACTGATAAATCCTGTCAGGCGAATAGGTTGCAACTTTTTGAGAGGGATAATTACCAGTCATTAATTCGCGTTTGCAGATTACGTTGGTTTTAACACGGCCGTGTTCCTTCTATTAGCTTCAGTAATTATTAGGAAGAGTTTAGACGGCTCAAACATGTATTAATTTGTATTACTTATTCTTCTATTTGCTGTTTATATATGCCTGTATTCCAAAGAGGAGAAAATCCTAACTTTTATTATTTTCCAATACATTTCAGATTTTTACGTGAAAAATGACAAAGGATTTACTAAATAGCATGTAAGGCAAACCTATCCACTGCACTTTTGGTCGGTTCAGAAAGAGTTTGTGTGCACAATGTTCAAGGATTAGCTGCTGCTTCTAACAATACCATAGCTGCCAAGATTTCAGTTTGTTCATGAGTGACATTTCCAGGTTGTTAGTGCATTTATGTTTGACATTTCAATGCACTACATGTGACACCACTATTACTAGTAAAACAAAGTAGGATTGTCAGCATTTCCATTGTGCGCTCCTCAATCAATCAATATTTGTAAAACGTGGCTACTCACTTGTGAGGGTCTCAAGGCACTGGGGGGAGAGGGGGTGGGCTCACCCGAAGAGCCACGTCTTCTTGAGGTTCTTCCTGAAGATGGTGAGCAATGTGCTTTGTCTGAGGTGCAGGGGGAGGTTGTTCCAGCTCTTTGCTCGCAAGATTGTCCTCCGGCGGTCGTTTTGCGGATGGAAGGGATGGTGGCCAGGGCCATCTGGGCGGAGCGGAGGTATTTGATGGGGGTGTGAAGGAGACGCAGTGGTTCAGGCAGGTTGGTCCTGCATTGTGTATGGCCTTGTACGTGTGGGTGAAAAGTTTGAAGGAGATTTGCTTCTCGACCGGTAGCCAGTGGAGGATCCTCAGGTGTTGGGAGATGTGTTCTCAGCGAGGGAGGTCCAGAATGATTCTGGCGGCGGCATTCTGGATGAGTTGAAGTTTTTTGATGTTCCTAGTTGAGGTGGCGGCGTGGAGGGCTTTGCCGTAGTCGAGCTTGCTAGTTACTAAGACGTGGGTGACTGTCTTGCAACCGTGTGCTGGGATCCATCTGAAGATCTTCTGAAGTTTGCGGAGGGTGTTCCAGCAGGTGGAGGCGACAAAGTTTACCTGGCGGGTCATGGATAAGGAGGAGTTGAGGATGATTCCTAAGTTGCGGGCATGCTCGGTCAGTGCAGGTGGAGCACTGAGGAATGTGGGCCACCAGGAGTCGTCCCAAGCTAATGTGGTGTTTCCGAAGATGATAAGCTCTATCTTGTCGAAGTTGAGCTTGAGGCAGCTTTCTCTCATCCAGGTGGTGACAGCTTTCATTCCTGGGTAAAAGTTCCTTTTGGCTGTGTCCAGGTCTTCGGTGAGGGAAATGAGTTGTGTGTCATCGGCATATGACATGATGTTCATACCATGGCTTCTGACAATGGCAGCAAGAGGGGCTGTGTATTCGTTGAAGTTTGGGACTCAGTGAGGATCCTTGGGGACTCCGTAGCTGACTCCTGTGGGTCTGGAAGTGTAGGGCGGGAGTCTGACCCTCTGCGTCCTCCCGGAGAGGAAGGAGTGGATCCATTCCAGGGCTCTTCCACGGATTCCTATTTCGTGGAGTTTGGTGCGTAGAGTGCAGTGGGAGACCGCGTTGAAAGCTGCTGAGAGGTCTAGGGGTATGAGTGGTGCGGTGTGGTTTGCAAAATCTATTGTTAAGAAAAACAAGCATTTGAAATGCAATGTGTCCCGCACTGCTCGAGTTAGAGCTATTAGTGTTGTAAATTCCTAACTGGACTTTTCTTGCCATATAGATTGAAAATGAAAAGTAAACAGTTGACATAAGAAAACCAGTTCAAAGCACCACAGCTGCCAAGAGCATGAGAACAAAAGGAGACAAAAGGAAAACACATCAGTCGAAACACACCCACTGTGAGCTGCAGAAATTAACAAAAAAAAAAATCCTTTGAGTGTAAACATACTGACCACTGAAAAAACACGCAAAGCAAAAAAAGGGCGGTGAAAGTCCCTGGCACCAAACCAACAACACTTTATAATTAACATCTGAACATTTCACCTTACTGCTTTTTTGTCCACAGGGAAGCATGTCGTAATTCAGAAAACGAGAAAGGCAGCGAAAGGAAGCAGAGATTGGGCTGTGGTGGATGAGTTTTAACAGACAGCACTAAGAGTGAATATCTGTTTCTGTGACACTCAGAAGCAACACTCTTAGACAGTATTTTGTTACAAAAATAACCAGTGTGCTTTTATAGAAACAATCGTCCTACAAAATCGAAAAGGGCAACCAATGAAATTAAACATGGATTATTTTAAATAAAATAGACATTGTTTCATTGTGCGCAGAACTTGCTAGAGAACCATTTACATATATATTTGTATTTTACATTTACACTTCTTTCTTCAGCGTTAGAGCAACTTGTTTAAACAGACCAGTGAGGTTTGTTTGGCAGGTGTGGAGTAGTGCTTTTATCTACCTAATCCCACATCTACAGATGAATTGTTTTAAAGTAAGGATATTGCTAAATTATGAAGGTAAAAAGGGTAAATATCTGAGACCACTGTGCTGTACTGTACATTTAACAGTAAGGAACTGTCAGGAATTGCCAATACCCCTACGAAGGCAGGATTAGTTACTAACGATGTGACATTCAGGCAGGTGTGCCACTCATGTAAGCATTATAAATTCTATAGTTTTTGTAGTCATCAGCACCGTCACACCCTCTGTAGGAGATACTGACTATTCTGTTCAGCTGATGAGCTCCATCTGCTGACATGTCTTCTGGTGACTGAACATTTTGTTTCCAGTAGACGTAAACTGCACACAGATCCTGTGCCAACTGCAGGTAGCATAAAGCATTGATCTGGTGCCATTACAAACATGGGTATCTTAAAAGCTGAACTGTTCCAGCAGTACTGTGTTGCAAGAGTGGTTGTGTATTTTTACGAAGATGGTCTGCACCTGAGGACACAGTAACACAGTGCCCCAATATCAAAACCACATTACGTAAAAATTCCTAACTGGACTTTTCTTGCCACATAAATGTGAATAGAAAGGGAATTTCATCCTTTGGGCTAAGAACAGTGCTTGTATGTTAACAGAATTAAACGTCTTGCAAGCATTTTTGCCTCGCATTTCAACAAAGCTTGCATTAATGGCCCCAATAAAGGAGATAAGCAATGCTCTGTGCGCGATGTCATGAGCGCTGGCAGGGATGGGCCCTGGAGGGAGAAACTCTCTGCAATGCCATGTGATGGCATATGGTGTTTGTTTAGTAAAATAAGCCTATTTTAGCAGCCAGGTAAATGAGGACAGCACTGGAATAAAGCCAAAACAAATGTCAGCGACATGGGAGGAGGTGGGAGGAATGGAATGCTGCAATAAAACACAGACAGCTGCTACCCTAAAACACGCACAGTGAAAGGCGACCACCAAAGAAATATAAAAAAAAATAGTCCGTCACAGCAACAGATAAAGAAGTCAAAGTAGAACAATACAGTAGTTGGTCACTGCTCTGAAACAGAAAAGGGAAGGAGAAAAAGGCAGAACTGACCACAAGCGAGCAAGAATTTTTAAAGGACACTGCACCCAACAAATGAAATCGCTTTAACTCGCAGTATAAGTATGCTTAAGTATACACCATGTTGAACGCTTTCACTCAATCTAAAAACTTCTAAAAGGGGCTTAGGACCAGCCCCTTACAGACCTGAAATTACCATTGGCTTAGTCCCACGTTTCTCTGATTTACGTGCTTCTGATTGGCCAGCAAGCTGTCTGCATGTCATCCTGCTTAACTTCCTGTTGTCTTTTTCGCCGTCGGGTTGCCTGTGGACCAAGTACTCCTTCTGGTCATTTCTCATTGGACACTAGTCAGTGTCCTTCCTCTGTGGCCCCACGCTGAAGGTACTTATTTTATTTCTTTTGCTTGGAGCGCGGTGATGATGCATTAGGGAATCAATCACTGTCTCGGTAAAGGCACTTTAAGGAAGAAGTCTCTCACATTTTTTTTCTTTTGCTTCGAGTATGGTCACATTGATGCAACTTTAGGAAATCAATCAATGCCAAGGAATCGGAAGCCGAAACCTCAGCAGTGAGTCAGCTGTCTTGCACTTACATAGTGTCCATAATGGCATAGGGTAAGTCATCATCTGCACTGCTTTGCCACTTGAAAAGGCTTGCAAGGTAGTGCTTTTTGAATTGTGAGGTGTAAGCCTCCTGCACCAAGTCTTCGACCAAGTCTTATTGTGGCTTTAAAAAAATGCTAAATTCTGCAGGGGTGGCTCCTCCTTAAGGGTGGAGGAGCGTTCTTCTCCCGCCAGCAGCTGCAAACCTTTTCCATAAAAACGATAATAAACTTTGTTTATTATTGTTTTTGGGGGGAAGGCGTAGCGTCACAGGGGTGATGAGCAATGAGGGGCAGTGCTCAGCACTCCCGCTCAGAGCACATGTATGTTTGGCCGGCCATCTCGGGCCGGCCAAACACACATGCGCATAGGGCTCTCTCTAGCCCAGCGAGAGAGCCTGCACAGGCTCCCAGTGAGCAACCTGGCTGAGCGCTCCCAGCCAATCCAGACGCTGGTCTGAGCAGCGTCAGGATTGGCACAGGGCAGGCTGGGAGCCTGTGCCTGCAGGCTGTTGGCAGAGAAGAAGAGAGGAGCAGTGCTGTCACGAAGGCGGCGGCAGCACAGGTAAGTGTTTTTTGTAAATTATTTTTTATTTAAACACCCCGCCCCCCATGCCAATGTCGCGCTACTGAAATTCTGCAGTGCTTAGGTGCAAAGAGAACTCTTAACAGGTAGCATTTGATTAAATATGACGCATGCTACTTGTTTTAAAAAGCACTCCTTCTTGCAGATATGACTATTAAAAAGCACCTCAGTTTATCACTATTGGAGACAACCCAAACTGAAAACTTTTCGGGCATACGCAATAAGAATTTTCAATTCTATTAAGGATAGGGAGGTGAGGGTTATGCTTCTTTGCTGTATAACTTTATAAAAAAATACAACTCCCATAAACCTGATGTCATTCCTCACTACCAATGTGCGACCGTATTGTCACATATCTGTTCTAGCCGCCATACTTCCTCCTCTTTCTTTGCAGTGAGAAAACAAAAGTCTCAAAATGATAAACAGACAGTCTTAACGAAAACTTGGAATTTGATCCAACAACCAGTTGATCCCTTCTTCAAAATGACAGGACGCCATAGCAGAAAGATGGAGTATTCTTCCTTAATCACAACATAAGGACTTCTGATCGGATGCTGGAATAGAAGAAAAACATATACATAATACACAGTTGTATAATTGTGTGAATACATTGAATATACCATGCAGTATTAGAAAAGAAAATGTATGTTGCATCAAATATATCGAGAGTTACAAGGCCAAGATAGCACAATGGCATTGAATCATATGAACCAATATTGAACACCAAACTGATATAATATGACTGAGAGTGTAAAATACATCCATTGGGTGGGATAATCCTCGCCTCCGTGTCCTTAATAGAATTGAAAATTCTTATTGTGTATGCTCGAAGATTTTTCATTCTGTAGCATGACCGGAGGCTCGGATTATGCTTGTTTAAACTATTATAAAACAACCGAGGCTACATCCAAAACTGGTTCATGATAAAACATCTTGAATGTAGAATCGGATGACCAGTCTGCGGCCCTCATTATCTCTTGTAACCGAGAACCGAGAAAAAAAGATTTTGATGCCATGGCACCCCTCACGGAGTGGGCTCCAAAGACAGAAGTATCTATTCCTGCCTTAGACAGAATCCACCTCACCCAGCGAGCTAAGGTCGCAGAAGATACCGGGTGAAAGGGTTTCTGAAGTGCAATTAACAATTGACCCCCAGGAGGTCGACGAAACTCCCTGGTGCGGTCCCCATAGTCTTTTAAACACTATACCACACATAGTTTAGAATCGTCTTGATAGCTAGGATAAGTTACTTGCTTTGAACCAGTCTTCGTTCTCCTGGAAATAGAAAAGGTTACTTCATATGGGAGGAGCACATGACCCGAAATATCCAAAGCTCTCACATCAGACACCCGTCTGCATGATACCAAACACAATGAAATTGTCAATTTGGCTGATTACTGTTTTCGGGATAAATCCGCATTACAAGGCCAGTGTCACAAGAAATTGAGGATGACATTTACAACCCACAGGTGCGTGTACTTCGGTTGAGGAGGGTTAGCCAACGGATATCGTTCATGACTCGAGACACAAGAAGATGCTCCCCTACTGGTTTACCATCATGAAAAACATGACCCACTGATATAGCGGATCTGTAGTTGTTTACCGTGCAAAAACCTAGGCCTTCCGACACTAGCTCCGCCAAGAAATTGACTACGGTAACAACTGGGGCCCCCAAGGGATCCAAACCCTGAGAGTTGCACCAACCCGCCCATCGGTGCCAGGCAGAGGCATACCTTCTATGGGTGGAGTCTGACCATGACGCTGATCTGAAAGAATTAGATTGCTCCAAAAGGCCTGGTAGACGCCAACATTGCCTGAAATTCGCCCAGCCATGAGATGTAATTTGCCTTGGATCAAAAGAGCATGTGTCTGCCCTCTGGCTCCAGCAATAATTCTGGGATTGGGGGAAATTTGGACTGCTGGAACTGGAAACCAAGGCTGAGTTCGCCAAAATGGGTGATCAAAATCAATTCTACTTTCTGCTTGACTGACTGAGACACCACCCTGGGTATCATCACAAAGGGGGGAAACGCGTAAAGGAGTGGCCCTGTCCACTGTTGGAGAAAGGCATCTGTGGCCATTGCCAGGGGATCTGGTCTCCATGAATAGAACTGTTGCAACTGGTGGGAGAGGCGAGACACAAAGAGGTCTATGTGACACTGACCCCATCTGGCTTGGAGTGCCCAAAATACTGAGGGATGGAGTTTCCACTCGCTGGAGTCCCTGAGGAATCTGGAGTTCCAGTCAGCTATTGTATTGCACCGGCCTGGCAGATACTTTGCTGTCACTGAGATCCGGTTCTGAACACAATAATGCCAAAACGCCTTTGCTGTCTCTGCTAGGACCTGCAACCTCGTCCCGCCTAGCTTGTTGACATATCCTATTGCTGAAACGTTGTCCATGCGCAGCAGAACTCAGCAATTGGCGCGCGGGGCCAGAGTTTTTATGGCAAAAGAACCTGCCAAAAGCTCCAAGTAATTTATGTGTATCCGCTACTCTTCGCGCGACCAACACCCTCCGGTCGAGACGGAGGCGCATCTGGCTCCACAGCCTCACCTGCTGACGTCAGATTCCAGAATGATATCTGGGCGAGTACCGAAAATGGCCTTGCCGTTCCACGCTGCCATGCGGTCGAGCCACCATTGAATCTCGCACCGCGTCTCCAGAGTGAGAATAATGAGTTCCATGTACGAAAGACCGTTTTGGAGGTGACAAATTCTTAGCCGCTGTAGCGCCCTGTGATGTAGGGGTGCTGGAAATATGGCTTGTATAGACGATGCTAAAAGCCCCACTATCCTGGCTAGAACTCGTAGGGATATCCTGTCTTTCTGGAGCGTGGACCTTATCTCTTTCCAAATTGATTGTAACTTCTGGGCTTCTGGAAACCTAGAAACTCCATCTCATGGGATGGTGTAAGAGCGGATTTCTTCACACTGATCAGAAATCCCAGCTCTTGAAGCAATTGAATGGTCCAATTTAAATGCTGCAGGAGGAGATGAGCATCTTGTGCCATTAGCAGCATATCGTCGAGATAGACGATCATCCTGACCCCTTTGGCCCGAAGACTCTCCACCACGGGACGCATAACCTTTGTAAAACACCAGGGTGCCAAAGAAAGGCCGAATGGGAGAACTTTGAAGTGGAACCATTGATTGTCCCACTGGAATTGCAGGTATTTCCTGTGAGGGGGAAATATCGGAACTGTTGGTTAAGCATCTTTCAGGGTGAGGCGTACTAGCCAGCCGCCCTCCCTCAGAATGTCTCTGAGCAGATGTATTTCTTCCATCTTGAAATGCCGATATAGAACCCAGGTATTGAATTCCTTCAGATTGATCACAGGGCGCGACCCTCCACCTCTCTTGTTTACTGTAAAAATATTGCTGCAGTAGCCTGAAGGTTTCGTCTGACACTGAGCAATTGAGTCCTTGAGTAACAACTGTTGGACTTCTTGCTGAATAAAAGTTAGATCTAGTTAGGAAAAATCGATAGAAGGTGGCAAGGACCTTTGTTGGGGTACTCCGTAGAATTCTAGGTGGAAACCTACAACCATCTCTAGAACCCATTGGTCCGATGTCAATGCCGCCCAGTTGTTTAGGAAAAACCTGGTCCTCCCCCCTAGTGCTACCTGGGCAGGTGAGATGAAGCTTACCTTGAGTGTTGGAGACGGAGCTGTTGTTGGGCTTAAAACCGCCTCTCTTGAAGCGGGCACAACCTGCTCGGGCTCTGGCCGGGTAGAATGTGTTTCAGGGAGCAGAGAATCCCTTGCCTGTCGTGTTGTAGGAGGGCTGAAGGCTATTGGAGGCGGCACGGCCGGGCAGGCGCCCTCAAAGTCTGTCGGCCCTGGCAAAAACCTGATTCCGAAAGACTTTGTTCATCGAGGTTTGGGCCTTATCCAGCAAAGTAAATGTCTGGACGAACTTTCCCAAATCCTTGACAAATTTGTTGCCGAATAGGAGGCCATCGGCAAGGGGTCCAGGTTCTGCACTGGCAACATCTGCTACCCCACTGGGTGCAAACACTAAAAAAATGGGCGTTCGCGAAGCGGAAGGTATTGACAGGCATCGCACGTGCTGTGCGTGGAAGACTCTGACCACCGTGATATTGCTGAAAAGCGAGAAGTTAAATGAAACAATACTAAACACACTAGGAGAAACATTGAGGTACTCATCTGGGTTTCGAGCAGCAAAGAAAGAGGAGGACGTATGGCGGCTAGAACAGATATGTGGCAGTATGGTCACCCCTTGATAGTGAGGAATGACATCAGGTTTATGGGAGTTGTAGTTTTTTGTAAAGTTATATGTGATTGGCTGCTGCGATTTTGCAAATAATAACAGCAAAAAAGGAGATGCATAATCTGAGCCTCCGGTCCTGCTATAGAATATGCTTTTGTTTTTGTATGTCACATTACCATTCATTACCACAACGCAAACCCCATCTGAATTGTTATGCCTACATTTGGGACATTTTCAAAACAAAATATGCCCGCCTGCTCTCAACCAGTGGGGCACTTCAAAGCAATTCGAGAGCAATTACGCTGTGCTCCGACCCTCCTATACTGAGCTAATTTTTTTCAAAAGTTTATGCTGTGCTACTTCACAACAAGCGCCGCATTTGCAATTAATTTTGGAGCAATTATGATCTGCTCCCGCCTACTTTTACTGCGGTTAGGCAGTCAGCCCCTAACATTCTGGACGGGAAGAATACCTTGTGCACAGCAGCCACAGACTCATGTTTCATCAGGTAAGTCAGGTCCAGTTGGTCATAACATTAAATGTCTCTCCATAAGACACTCTTGTAGCTATAACTGGACGTATTTAGAAACCTTTGTAATGGGAGTAGTGCTCATGTAAAGCACTACAATACCTACAGGTTGAGTTTGCACCATATAAAAGCACCCCCAAGATTAATTAAATAAAAAACGTGTTACAGGGCTATGTAACTTTTTTATTTAATTATTTGTTTGGGACGTTTTTATATAGCACAAACTAAAGGTATTGGATTGCCCCACATGAGCACCACTTACATAACGCAGTAACACTCTAATTTTTAAAAGCATGTTACACAACAGTGCAAGCTGCTGTGGCTTTAAGTTAAAATATAAAAGCCCTGTGACGCGGTCAACGCTGGCTGCTCATAGAGCTTTTTTAGTTACACTTTAAGCCATGTTGTACAGCAGCTCACACCACTGTGTAACATGTCCAACTAAACATTGACAAAACCAATAGACTTCGCAAAGGCTTTGCCAATGCTTGTTTTGCTGTGAACTGGAAAAGAAATGGACCTAAAAGAACAGAAACGCTCCTGAGGTCTTTTCTAAAGTGGTATTGGTTAAAAAGCCAGGATTGACTAACGATGTATAAACAATGTCAGTTGAACAAAATAGGAACGCCTGTCAGTTACCTTTTTGACCATGATTTCCCCATCCCTCTTGCTACTCACTCTGAATGATGGGAGACAGACCCACAAGGTTAGATTTTTCCCAAAACTGTTATCTTTTAAATTCTAGTGGGACCTGAAAGACAGACACCTACAACATCTGCAACCCGGTTTGTGTGTGCATGAAGTCCAGAGTATCTGGATTATTCTGATCATTTTAAACTTCTTGCATTAAGATGAGCAGAGATCACCTTCAAAGTTCACAAGCGACGCCTATTTTTCTACGGATATACGAGGAGAAAGACTTGTTTAAAAAAAGTATAATTCATAATAAATCTAATGGTAACTGGAGCAGCAGCGAGTGGAGCCAACTTCTTACAGAGTCCCCACAAAGCGTTCCTGATGTCTGGGCTGGGAAAGTTGGTGGGGTGGCGAGAGCAGCCTCATAGCTCTAAATCATCCAGAATTGACAAATTACTTCATTTTAAGAAAAGGTGGTGAGGGGGTCGCTAGATCATTTTCAAGTGCAACAGAGGGTAGAGAAGACTGTTTGCTTACTTACTTTTTGTAACCAGACCGTGGCTTATGCCTCTTGTTGAGCAAAAGATGGAGAGCTCTGTATTTATTCAATTTAACCCTGTCAAGTGCCACACGTCTGCATGATAATGTCCAATCGAAGCGGGGATGCGGATATATTAGATTAACCCACGATGCACAGCACTTGGCAGGGCTGCAGTACCCTTGAAGGAAAAGGGAGCTACTTTCCATAGATAATTTAAAGATTTCAATGTTGTGTGCTATTTGAATGGTGCACACCCTCTTGAAGTTGCGCAATGAACAGTCCATCAAAGGATTTTATTGTCATCTTGATTTACTGAATCGATTAACCAAACTTTCTTTTCATATAAATTTTTTCAGCCAACAGATTTTGTTGCTTGTCAATGGAAACGTTTTTAGAGCTGAAATTAAAATATAATATACAAATACAAAAATGTAAACCACAATTAAAAAGGTCCATTTTAGAAATTGGGTTTCTGGGTGGTAGAGGTATGCATCCTGTCCAAGCAGGAACCACAATCCTAGTCAGGGTAATTCAGATACACACCATAAATTAACCTGTGCTCAACCTCTGGTAGCTTGATACAGAGCAGGCAGGCTTAATTTAGGAGGCAATGTGTAAAGTATTTGTGCAACACTTCAAACAGTAAAACAGTGAAAACATGACACAACAAAACAACACATCTGGTTAGGAAAATAAAGCTTAATATAATGGACAACACAAGACCAATAAGTAGAAGTTGAGATATAAGTGTTTAAAGAGTAAACCAAACTGTAGTGCTTAGAAACATTAAGTGTCACCTGGGGCTACTCTGGTGGTGCTAGATGAGTCACACTTGAAAAGTCAAGCTGACCGTGATGGAGCACAGGTCAGATACAAGGCCAGCCATGGCCCACTGAAATTAGTACCCTAGTTCGTGGTTGTGTCAGTGTCCAGGGAGGATGCGAAGAGCAGCTGAGTCAATGCGTCATTGTCGATCCTGGGGATGTGTTGGTTCTGAGCCACGCAGTCGGGTTTGCAACTCTGCTGAACTCCTTAGGTGTAGACGACGAGTAGTCGTCAAGCTGTATAGCCGCCAGTGCAATGTCTCCTGAAGCAGCGATACATCAGCAGCGAAGGAGATACATCTTTTCCGACCGGCTCAATGATGGCGATGCATGGAGTTTGGTAATTGCAGCACTTTACACCCACTTCCAAGGGCCCAAGACTGGATTGGCACCACTTGGCAGGGCAAGACTTGAGGTAGGTAATGTCCAGGTGCTTTTGCAGGTTGTCACACAGTCACCTGGTCCCAACCGCAGAGACGACACTGGAGCCGATGCTGGACCTCCAATCCTTCTCGGGATGATACAAGATTCAGGGACGGAACTCCTAGATTCTGCACTGTCCCAAGGGGGAAGTTGGGAGGGATGAAGGGACAAAAGAAAAAAATGGAAACTTGAGGCACTGGATCTGCTCAACGACGCTACATCACTGCTTAATAGGAAGCGTTGCCCCCGCGTATGCAGAGGTGGACATTTATGGGACCAGTACCTCTGGTTTCATGGAGACGCAATACACTGGGAACAAGAAGAGGCAATTACCACAAATACACCAGCAAGCCTCTACACAATTAACAGTGATTGCTCCAGTAGCCAACACTTACAGAGGTCTGCAAAATGATGGCATGAGAGCAGAAAAATCAAGTTCTTGGATAAGAATCTGACATTCTAGAGGAAGAACTTGAAACACTGATTGGAGCCTCTGAACCTCCAGGGATAAACTCAGATCATATATTAGAGTTACTGACACTCCCAATGTTACACTCATCATATAGATAGAAGATAAAGACACTTCCAAGGTGTGCTAAAAACAAGGTTACACATGAAAAAAGGTTGGAGTTACTGTCACTCCCAAGATTGTACTCAAAATACGGGTTGAAGTTACTGGCATTCTCAGGGTTCCACTTGGAACATAGGTTGGAGTTACTGACACTCCCAAGGTTACATGCAGTTCATAGGTTGGAGTTACTGACACTCCCAAGGTTACATTTGGTAGATAGGTTGGAGTTACTGACACTCCCAAGGTATGCTAGAAACATAGATTTGAGGTTACAATCTTCATACAAATATCAATTGCTTTTTGATACTTCTGTTCCATAGAGATACACAGAATTTAGAGCCTGATTTAGATATCAGCGGAGGAGTTACTTCTGTCACTACGGTGACGGATATCCTGTTCGCCAAGATCTAAATCCCATAGGACATAAAGGGATTTAGATATTGACCGATGATATATCTATCACCGTTGTGACTGAGTAACCCCTGCGACAATATCGAATTCAGGCCCTAAACAGTTCAAGCGCCAAGGTTAAAGGAAGCTCTGGAGTAAGAATATGCAAGGAGCTCTGAAGAAAAATTACGGAGAAGGAACTGGAGATAAGTCTAGAGTCTTGAAGAGGCTGATTAGTCAGGCCTGCCTACTACTAGAAAAGGATTAGTGGGCACTAACCTGATGGGAAAGTACTTAGCCTTGTCTTTCATTTTAACTGGAATCCAAAGATGGCAGGAGGCTTGGTGCGGTGCAAGAAGCTCAAGAGGAGGTGGAATTGTAGCTCATGAAGGAAGAGATCATCAGGAAGGCTTGGAAGACTAGAGCGGTGGAAGTGCAGTGCACGGACCATGCTTGTGCAGGGCAGTGACAAGGCCAAGCACCGATGCAGGTTCAAAGAGGGTATTTATGCTGGAATTAAAGAGTGTTCCAGACGGCAGGTGTCCTGTGTGGAAGTGCAGAATATTCCAATGAACCTGGGGAAGATCATGTGTTACATTCAACAGACATGAGCCCTATGCAGGTGGCTGGTACAAATGGTAATTGACAACAATAAACAAGTACAATGGAACCCCAAGTGCATGATGGTACAATTCAGTGGTTCACAGTGGAAGCGTAACTATCCTAAATAGACATGATAATCTGCAGGTGCAAAACAGACTAAACTTCCATAGCAACAGAACAAGAGGTTCAATGATTCAGGCTTCCAGGGAGGAGAATCATGGAGTGAGCAAGACTGGAAGACGCAACAAGGGAATCATGCCTTCGAGTACTCGGTCGCAGAGGTGCTACAAGAGAAGGGTGACATAAGCCCGGCGAGTAAAACCCACAGCACATAGGGCACAACACTGGAGTCATTACACTGGTTGTTTTGGAAGTCTTTTGTGTCCCTAAGACTCCAGAAGAGGAGGCAAGCCCTTGGAGTCTCACTGGGTTCAAGTGAGATGGATCCAATCCTTCCTTAGCAGGGCAGAGTGCAGCAGGGCAGATCAGCATAAAAGTAGTCCTTCTAGAGCAGCATTCCAGAGTCCATTTCTTGTAGCAGTGCAGCTGTCTTTCTTCCTGGCAGAGTTCTACACAGGTCCATAAATCTACCGGTTTGGTAAGGTCAGATGTCCAGTTCTTTTACCCAGTTGTGCCTTTGAAGTGGGGGTGACTTCAAAGAGAGGTCTTTGAAGTGCACAGTGTCCTCCCTTCCTACCCTTGCTCCAAACTCACTATCATGCCTCCTTTTGTGTGGGGGAAAAGTACTGTTTATTCAGGTGTAAGTGTCAGCTCCTCTCTTCCATCCTGTCCAGGATGGCCCATCAAAATGCAAATGGCCACTAAGTCACACCTACCCTTTCTTTGTGTGAGGCTGTCTAGAGGGAATGCAGGAAACCAGCAGTCACCCCAGCCCAGGCATGTATTGGAGACAGGCTACAGGCACACAGAGGTAAGAGCAGGAAAATGCCAAATTTCTAAATGTGACATTTTCAAAATTGTAACAGTAAATCCGACCTTACCATTGAAGAGGATTTATCTTTACAATTACATAGGTACTAAACCTGACAGGTCTACTTTATCTCTGTCAGGATTTACACTTTATTGAAGGTTAAAGGTAATAAGGAATCCCCAATGTTAACCTATTAGAGGTGTAGGCCTCACCGTACTGAAACAATTCATGTGGGAGTTTTTCACAACCAGGACATGTAAAATCGAAAAGTATGTGTCTTGCCTTTTAATTAGATAGCACCCTGCCCTAAGGGCTATCTAGGGTCCCCTTTAGGGGTTACGTATATGTAATAAAAGGGAAGTCTAAGGCTTGGCAAAGGGTTTTAAATGCCAAGTCCACATGGCAGTCAAACTGCACACACAGGCTCTGCAGAGGCAGGCCGGAGACGTGTTTAAAGGGATACTTAAGTGGATTGCACAATCAGTACTGCAGGCCCTCTAGCAGCATTTAATTTACAGGCCGAGGGCGCATACAGTGCACTTTACTAGGGTTTACTAGGGACTTTAAGTAAATTAAATATTCAAATTTTGGATACACCAATCTTACCATATTTTAGTGGATTAAACACATGCACTTTAGCACAGGTTAGCAGTAGCAAAGTGCACAGAGTCCTAAGGCCAACAAAAACAGATCAGCAAAAATGAGGCAAAGCAGGCACAAAGTTTGAGGGAAGACTACCTTAAGGCAGACAAGCCTAACAGTACAATTCTTCCATATAAAAATATCATGAGATGCAGAGCTTGCACCAAGATGGTGACGGATGAGAAGGCTACCATTGATGTGGTATTGAATTTATGTTAGACATTTTTAGTAAAGATGTTGTTCCAGAGTATTTGTTAAACGATAATGGAGTTAAAATTGCTATATAACAAGATGCAGAGCTTCCTCAGTCGATGTGAAATCAAATGTTGCTACACTGAATTACATACAATACAATAGATTCCGTACGTTTGTAGCTATACCATTTTCATAAATATTGGCAAAGATCTGATGATGAAGAAGGAGAAGTTGGTTCTAATCCTAATTTTCCATCAACTAAATCTTAAGTGAATTCAGTAAAGTTCACCCTCTTTCTTCAATATTTGAGATGCAGAATGACTTGTTGGACATCAAATATTATACATTCTAGACATCTATGAAATTACCAAAATAAACTGTGCTGAATGGGCTGTTAGAGCGCCATAATTTATAGCCATGGTTAGTATGTTTAAAATTTAATTTGGAATTCTACCTAATTTTATGACATGGCCCCAAGAATATTGGCTCTCATAACTTGTTCATTTCCCTCAAAAGGGAGTTCAGCTGTGGTGATGAGCAAGAAGAACTTATTGTAGCTACTGCATTTTTGCAACTGTGAAAAACATGTGTTAGTGTTTTTCTGTACATATTGCCAGGTAGGACTGGCCATATTGTTTTCAGCTTTGCTTTTAAATATGGTGCAGCACATTAATTCGTCTAAAGGCTTAGGCCCTCATTATGACTTTGGCGGTAAATACAGAATACTGCCGTGCTGACTGCCACCAGCATATCGACGCAGAGGTGGACATCTGCCCACCACATGATGACACATACATACAAAACGAACAGAAAACAGCCACAACCACAAATCCGCCAGACCCACTAAACGTGATAAACTGTCGGCACTACCACCCATACCGTTATGCTACCAATACTACGCCCACCAAATAATGACCCACCAATCCCCACAGCAGACATTCAATGACGGTAAACCATTGAAGGTGAACACCGACGTGGCGGAGAAGGCCACCCAAAGACAAAACCAGACAACGTTGGCCAGAACAAAAAAAACACAAACAGGACACAATTACACACATCCCACACACCCACCAACAGCACTATAAAACACACACCCACATCACTCACAATCCTTTGCTAACATGAAAAGACCTGTCAAATCACAGAGACAACCACACATACACACACTACAGTCACCTATTCATCCATCACGCACCACACACCCCACACCCTACCACATTACTCAACACCCTCTACACAACACACACACCACACAACACCCATGTCCCCACAAAGGCACCCCCGTTTCACTGATGAGGAGTTGCGGGCCATGGTGGAGGGAATAGTCAGGGTAGAGCCACAGCTGTTTGGAGCACAGATCCAGCAGATATCCATTGCCAGGAAGATGGAGCTATGGCGGAGGATCGTGGACCAGGTGAACGCCGTGGGACAGCATCCACGAACAAGGGACGACATCAGGAAGAGGTGGAACGACCTAAGGGGGAAGGTATGTTCCATAGCAGCAAGGCACCAGCTCACTATCCAGAGGACTGGAGGTGGACCCCCACCTCCTCTCCCACAGCTGACAGCATGGGAGGAGCAAGTCTTGGCAATCCTGCATCCTGAGGGACTCACTGGAGTTGCCGGAGGACTGGACCCTGGTGAGTCAACATTTACTACCTATCACCCCCCCATACCTGCGTGCCACCACCACCCCTCACCCTGACACCCATCACTCAGCTCCATCCCACACAGTGCACCACAACAATTAACAACCCTACATGCCAAGCCCTGTATGCCATACCCACTGCATGCACATCCCTTCCAGCCCTGCATGTACACCCACCACCAATGCATGCACAGCATGGAGAACTAACAATCCCACAATATGTCACCATACACAAACAGAGGTGGCAGGGCAACAGCAACAATATAGGGGAAGCTAGGGATGCAGAATATGTCACAGACATATAGCATAATACACCACTTACATCCCCACAGGTACCCCAGACAATCTTAGCGGCCCCCACAGGTACCCCAGACAATCTTAGCGGCAAAGAGGTGCCACGGATAACCAGTCCCCCACCAGAAGGTGCCCCCAGTGATGACAGCAACTCTGGAGTTCTGGATTTGGAGGAACTCCCTGGCCCATCAGGGACCACTGGTCATTCAGCTACCCCAGCCCACACCCAGTCCACCACAGAGCCTCCCCCCTCAGTTTCCAACACCACAGCAGCCAGACCTCCGTCCCCAGGACACGTCAATCAGTAGTGTGCCCACCTCTACAGGGACCCCAGTCCACACCTCACAGGCAAGACAATGGGGGTCCTGCGATCAGTGGCAGTGGGCGCACCGTTCAGGGAACACAGGCACAGGAGGACAGCTGTGCGCCAGGGGGAGGACAGGCTCAGTGAACCGACTGTCCAGGAGGCACTCACTAATGTCCTGGGGGCTTACCAACAATCCCAGGACAAGATGGGTCAGGTAATAAACATCATGCAGGAGAACCAGCAGCTGCAGGGAGAACACCACCAGGATATCAAGAAAGAATTGCAGGCCCTGAACACCACTATGATCTTTATTGCAGGGGTGCTGGATGATATGGCCAACATCATGAGGGACTACACATCACACCAGTGGGCCCCTTCCACTAGCCAGTCAACTGACCAGCCCTCCACATCTACTGCAGCTAGTGGATTACCCCACTCTATTGCACTTCCCATTGTGGAATAATTTTCAATAAACACCCTTGGACGCAACTTGAGTAATGGTGCTTTATCTATAGGTAATGTACAATATAATGCATTCTAATGAACTGCATGATTCTGTCTAGTAACATGTTGATCCACCCAACAAATGTGTCTCAGAAGTATGTACACATCACATCAGTACACTGTTGGAACAACACCAATATCTGCAGTAAGGGAAGGCATAGGTGACAGGTGGGATGCAAAGGGAATGACTGGCATTATGCTGCAGTCACATTGTACAACACTAAAATGTAGAAATGTTTAGTTCAACAGTCGTACCTGAGTGTCCTTGGAAGTACTGCTGGATCAAATGTGACCTGTCGTCCACATCCTCCTCCACTTCCTCTTCACTGTCCTCAGTGTCCACTGATGCCACAGTTGCATTGTCACCCCCGCTGCAGATACGGTGCATGCTGTCTGAGGGCCAAATTCTGCCACATGCAGCACACAACCACGATTCTGCAGCCCTTCTCAGGGGAGTAGCATAGGGATCCACCTGTCAGATGGAGGAACCTGAACCTAGCCTTCAGGAGCCCGAAGGTCCTTTATGCAATCCTCCTGGTATGCCCATGAGCATCATTGTACCTATTTTCAGCCCTGTTCTCGGATTCCTAACAGGGGTCATGAGCCATGACAGGTTTGGGTAGCCGGAATCACCTGCAAGAAGTAAGGGACACACATTAACTCTGCACAATGGCATGGGCCATGACTCCTAAAGTCACACACTCACAAACATTGGGTGGGGACACAGGCTCACCTATTAGCCACAATCTGTGCCTCTGTAGTTGTGCCATCAGCTGTGAGACAAAGCTATTCCTCAGGACAAAGGCATCATGCACCGACCCTGGATACTTGGCAGTGATGTGGGAGATGTACTGGTCAGCCAGGCACACCACCTGGACATTGACTAAGTGGAAACTTATCCGATTCCGGTACTCTTGTTCATTGGCCCTGGGGGGGGAACTAAGGCAAAAAGGGCCCCGTCAATGGCCACAATAGATATATGTCCCATTGCATTGAATCCAGCCTTCACAGTGTATAAATCATCTACTTGGGTGATTGTGATTTAGCTGCACATGTGTTTGAGCATGGCAGGAAAAACCCTTGCAAGCACAATAGAGAACATTAGCTGTGACATCTCTGTAGCCAAGCCCACTGGAAAGAGCCTGTTGCCAGGAAATGGAGCACTGAGGGTACCTGCACAAGAGGGGGGATTGCTGTGGTGCTACGGATAGGAGGTAGCAGATCAGGCTCCAATTGTACACACAGTTCTTTGATTGTGTCCCTGTCTAGACGATAGGTGAGTATGATGTCCACAAGGGTTCTGTACATGGGTGTGTGCCTCCTCCTATTACTCCTCAGTGGTTGGTACTTAAGGGACCTAAATGTAAGAAAGGAGTGACAACAGGAACCATAAAAACACTACACCAGTGTACACAGAGCATGTGTGTATGTTGGACACTAGAACTGTGTTGGTGAGTACATTTGACTACAATGACGCACTAATTAATCTTTACACGTGTACCAGCATTAGAAAATGGCACTCGTCTACCTCGTATTCAGGTGAAAGGGACCTCACACCACTGGCATTTGCGTCATGGCGGAAGCCGGTCTGCACTGCCGTGCAATTCCTCATTGGATAATATGGCCCTCTATGGATAATGGAAACCAATGATGATCAACGCCAGCGGTGATGGTGTTCACCGCCGCAGACGTGGCTGCTATTTCCTTTCTACCACAACTTGATTCCTGACTTTCCACAGAACGACACCTCCACTGCGTGTGCTGCTGTGACCTCTGTCTGGAACCTGCCATGGCTCATGCCACAGGGGAAAGGGCCCCAGCTTTCACGTTGGAGGAGTGGGAGTGCCTCGTGGACGGGGTCCTACCCCAGTATGGCCAGTTAAATGGGCCTCCAGACCAACAGGTGAGTACACCATGGGTACGTTGTATGGAACATGAATGCATGGAGATGTGTATGTGTGTCAGGTGGGAGAGTATGGCTGGTCTCCGTGTCATTGCAGGGGTACAGGTCATGTGTGTGCCTGATGATGGGAAATGCTTTTTGTGGGCCATAAGTGTGACAGGCTGGATTGTCAGGTTCAGAAGAAGAAGGGGTTGTGGCGTGCCATTGCCAAGGATGTGCGGACCCTGGGGGTCTATAGCAGGCAGAGCACCCACTGCAGGAAACAGTGGGAGGACCTGAGACACTAGGCACTGAAGACCGCTGAGGCCCAGCTGGGGTTAGCCTCCCAACGAGGGAGGGGTGCCCGTCAGAACCTGACCCTCATCATCCCCAGCATACTGGCGGTGGCCTACCCAGAGCTGGATGGGCGCTTGAGGGCTTTACAGCAGCCACAAGGGGGTGAGTACAGTGTGTTTTTCAACCATCTCTGTTGCCTGGCATGGGATTTGGGTGCAGGGTACTAGTCCGTGGATGGCCCAATATGCCAGTTCAGATACTGCTGTGTTGTCCTACTCAGGCAAATAGGTTGAAAAGTATGTATTAGGTAGCTAGGTATGTGGCTTCCCAGGTCAGACAGGGCTTAGCTGGTCCCAGTTGGTGTGTAGCTGGCAGTGTTTGGCTCCTACCTGCTGTGGTACTTGCCCAGTCTCAGTGTGTGACAGTGATGTGTCTGCCATCTGTGCTGTTGGTGCTGAGATTGACCCTGTGCTCCCTTTCTCTCTCTCTCCCTCTGTCTCCTTTTATCATTCTGTCCATGTGTGCAATAGCATCATCTGGCAAATGAGCAGGGGCACCGGTGAGTGAGGGAGCTGCAGCACACGGGACCCAGGAGGCATAGTCCATCGACACTGAGGGGAAAAGTAGGGACAGAGGGTGAGGGGAGCACCACGATGAGGACAGGAGGTGACACCATTCGTCCTCCGATGTGAGCTCCCTGGTGGTAGTGGACCCCTCTGGAACCACCCCAGCTACAGGTTCTACCGCCATCCCCGTACCAGCACCACCCTCCCAGTAGCCCCCACACTGAGTTGCCTGTGCCCACTCACCCAGAAGGGTGGGCATCTCCTTCGTCCCAGGCACCTCAGGCCCTGCCCCAGTCATCCCTGCTGCCCTCAGTGAGGAGGCTATTGACCTCTGGAGATCCGTCTCTATAGGGCAGTCAATCATTGTGAATGCCATCAAGGGGCTGGCATCCCAGATACTGCGATGCAATGCCTTCCTGGAGAGCATCCACAGTGGGTTGGCGGCCCTACAGAGATCGTATCAGGCTCTGGCCTCTTCACTGATGGAAGCCACTGTCCCTGTTTCTTCTGTCTCCCCTCCAAGTACCACTACCCAGTCCCACTCTTCTCACCCCAACCCATCCCACGCACACATTCTGACAAGCATGCACCCAAAACAACATACAAGACTCGCACAAACACACGCAGCACACTTCAGTCCACAAGCACTAACACAGACAACACCCAGATGCACACACAACATCATCCACTGCCTCCACTGTCTCACCTCCTCCTCCCTCACAGTCACATCCGCACTCACACCTGCAGGCACTGCATCCTCAGTCCCAGATCCTGCCACCTGCGTAGCCTTGCCCACAGTCACCAAAACAGCAGACCCGCAGACATGCACCCTACACACCACATTCACAGTCACCACCGCATCATGCAGCACACCCACCTCACTTGCAGACACCACCACAATATCCATACACACTTCATGTTTGTCCTCCCCCACCCTGTCTGCCCCCTTCAGTAACACACACACGCTCGCACTTAAACCCCAACAGCCATCCAACACACACACACTGTCCATGCACCTACACCCAGATCCAGCACACCTCCTCCTCCTACAACCACTCCTTCTACCTCCACTCCCATCCCTCCTCCCACATCCCGCCCCATTGTTCTAAGAAGCTTTTCCTTGCCCGCCTTGACCTCTTCCCTCACCCCTCCAGTCCTTGCCCATAAGTGGAAGGTCACACCACCCCAACCCAGTACCTCAAGCACTCAGTATGATACAGCTCCACCTCCAAAGTCTCCAGCTGCTACTAAGGGGCACATGAGTGAGAATCCTTTCCCCCGCAACAAGAACACTCCTCCCCCTCCAAAACGGAGGGCTAAAGTGTTGCCCCCTCTCAAACAGACTGGCAAAACCATGGGGCCACCTCCAAAACCCAGGGCCAAGGATGCCTCAACGAAATCCCTGCCCAAGGAGGCCCCACAAAGATAAAACTCTAAGCAGGCCCCCCAAAAAATCAAGGCCAAGGAGGCCCACAGACATCCAAGGCCAAGGAGGCCCCCCAGAAAACCAAGGCCCAGGAGGCCCCCCAGAAAACCAAGGTCCAGGAGGCCCCACAGACATCCAAGGCCAAGGAGGCCCCACCGACATCCAAGGCAAAGGAGGCCCAACAGAAATCCAAGGCCAAGAAGGCCCCACAGAAATCCCTTGACAAGGAGGCCCCCCAAAAATCCCTGGACAAGGAGCCCTCACTCAAAAATGTGGCCAAGGAGCCACAAACCAGACGCCAAGGAGCAGCATCCAGAACCAGAGGCCAAGGAGAAAAATCCAGAACCAGAGGCCATGGGGCACCATCAATATCCAGCGGGCAGGAAGCCCCCTCCTCATCCTGTGGGCAGGCAGCCCCAGCCTCAGCCTGTGGGCAGGAAGCCCCCTCCAGAACCAGTGGGCAGGCAGCTCCCTCCTCAACCTGTGGGTAGGAAACCCCCTCCTCATCCTGTGGTCAGGAAGCCCGCCTCCAGAACCAGTGGGCAGGAAGCCCCCTCCTCATCCTGTAGGCAGGCAGCCCCTTCCTCAAGCTGTGGCCAGGAAGCCCCCTCCAGAACCAGTGGGCAGGAAGCTTCCTCCAGAACCAGTGGGCAGGAAGCCCCCTCCAGAACAAGTGAGCAGGATGCCCCCTCCAGAACCTGTGGTCAGGAAGCACCCACACAATGAGTTGCAACACTCACCCACCCCACCACCCACCCCCTGAGGTGCCTGCACATTTCCAACATGATGCCCCCGAACAGTGGGCCCCCAATGTTGTCAGGAGTCAAGTTGGGGCTTGTTCTTTACCCTGTGGGCATTAGTGACTTGGGACTGGCCTTTGGGCCTGCATTTATTTATTTTTGCAGTTATGCATGTTTTTGCATTTTACATATTCATACAAAAGGAATACAGTGGTTTGAACTTTGTATGTGTCCTGGGTTTATTTACTCCAGGGTTCTGTTACTGTTATATTCCTCTGCATGTGTTTCTGGGTGTGTGTATGGTGTGTGTTGTGCATGTGTGTGTCACTCTCTCCCCCCCCTTGTGTGCTAGGCTGCTGTACTCACGTACCACGCTGACGACACCAAAAGCCTGGCAGAAACAGATCATTTAAAAGGAGATACTCACCTCCAGGCACACACAGTTGCCCGTGGCCACAGTGGAACCTGAACTCCAAGTATTCCCAATGCTGTACTATGCTGTGGCCGTCCTGGAATCCAAATATATTATCAAGTTCATGACCCTGACCCCCCCGGCTTGAATTCAAGTGAAGAAATTAGTGTTTATCTGAGTTAGCTAATAAATGGGAGTAGGAGAAGATAGGGTAACTGATTTGAGATAGTCGAGCCTCTACTGGATATGGATGTATATATAAAATAATATGTTTGTATATGTCAGTGGGTGTGGGTGTGGGGTGGTATTTGCATAAGATCAAACATAGACTTTAGGGCGGGAATGTCATGGCCTAATTTAAAAAACTGTCAGACTCTACATAAATGTGTATGAAGTGTAGAGGGTAGTAATTGGGACGAACATATGCTAGCCCACATGGGCAGGAGGATGATGGAGTCGACATACTAATTGAGAATGTGTTTACAATTTAATTGAGGAGATTGTATTACAGTCTCTCTGATGTTGTGACAATTTATTTAGTGTGGAATGAGTATTTATGTGATATGAATATATGTTGCTGGAGGAGTATATACACTGCAAATAATTTGGAACCACTGGGTTATATAGGATCGTAATTTAGTTTGAGAGAGGATCATAGTCACATATAGTTTGTATGACTCAGGGATATGCAATTATTGATACATATTATGTGTATAATTATTTTATATTTCTTTTTTTCCCAACGATCCTAATCCTATTAGCATGTGTGCTCCTATGCAGTTTAGACAGAATTATAAAAAATACGAAGTGAAAATGGCCATTGTTCGACATTCCATCATGGCGGCTGCGTTAGATTGTAATTTGTTTGTACCTTACTGCTAGTCCGTCTTTTAAGTTGGTGAATTTTGGTATTTAGTATGTTAATTTTATGATTACCCCATCCGTGATCAAGGCTACGGCTGAAACGCGTTGGGAGCAGGAATCTTTTGATAATAAATAGTATTTTGCAACTTTCCAAAGGTGTCCATACCTTTTTCCTTTTGGATTTCCCGGTTCCACAGTCGGACCGCCACTGGGAATGCTTCGGTATTCCAGATTTGTGTATTTTGAGGTATGTATATATATATATATATATATATATATATATATGTGTGTATATATATATATAAATACATAATATATATCTAAAGATATATACATATATAAATAAATGCAAAATTATACTCTTGTGGCAACGTTTCTCTTAAAATGTGTGTCTGCTAAAATATAGTGCAATTGATACTGTTCCCAGAAAGACAAGGGGAGGAAACAGGAAAAGAAACTAAGAAACCTGAGTCCAAATATACTCTTGGAATGGATACCAGGGAGCCACAAGGGTTCAATTTTGATCAAGAAATGTATGTCCATCTGTAATTCACTTTTTTCTTGTTGTGGTTTTAATTGGAATGTTGCTGCTGGTTTTCAAAGGTTTTTTAAGGATTTACAATTTTCTTTCAGAATTACTGTGCAGTCAACAAGCTTATTATATGGATTCGTGTGAAGGCCTGAATTGTGGAAGTAACAAAATTATGTATGTATCCACATTCATTTTGATTATTGAATTTGATGTTATTTAATTAGCAATTTTGTGATTTTGTCTAATGATGGATTAATACAAGCTGTCATAGGATGTAACCCATGAGTTTGCCGACTTTGGCTGAATGTTAATAATTGGGATTAGCTAGTTTGTAATTAGGGGGCACTCGGTTTATTTAAAAGGATATAAATTGAAAATCTTTTTTATTAAATTTTGATGTAGCGAAATATAATGGAATGCCTGTTCACGTCATAATAGAATGATATCCGGATTGATATCAGGTTAATTTGAGTCAAATGGAAATAACAGCAAGACGCCCATCAGTGCATAGGAAGCCAGTACATTATTTATGTTCATGATTAAGTATGACGTGTAAACTCAAGTAAAATGATATGCTATTTATATTTCTGTACTATTTGTAAAGCTTGCTGTGATATTATAATGTGCCGCGCTAATAAACTTGGCTGGGTTTATTGAAATCGAAAAGATATTACAACATGGCAACTGTTGTAAATAATCAGGCTGTATGTTCACTGTTTGAGCACTGTGTGTATTTACAATGAAAAAGTATGGCGGCTAGGATAGGGATCAAGACTGAATAAGCCGAAACGCGGTGACACTATTTGTCTGAGGGTCTTCTAAGAATATATACATATATGTGTGTGTGTGTGTGTGTATAGGGAGGGAGAAACTATCTCTTGTGGCAATATTTCTCTTAAAGTGTGTGTTTTGTTCAGTCAGTTAAATCAGTTTCCCCATGTGGCCCCTGTCCTGTCATTAACGTAAGTGAGTGATGTCGCTTGTTATTGAAACTACATGCTTAGTCAGAGGACCTGCATGGCAGGATCATGGTGCCCACAGTAAGTATGTGTTCCTCAGGGGCCTTTGTTGTTCCTACACTACATTACTGTGCATTGGAAGCAGGGAGTCTTGCTGAGGGCATGCTCGCTATTGTTTACCTGGAGAGGTACTATATCATGTCACAAACAAGTGCATGGAAGGCATAATGTGATGATAGTGATTCAGCCTGGGGCCCGATCTCTAACTCTGGGATCTGATTATTTTCTTCTCACTTCCAAGGAGTAGACAGTAGCAGGTATCAAATCATTTAAACAATTTCTATTCAACCCAAATGTCACACAGTAATATTCTGAGTCAAATCAGAGATTTAAGGGGTTTTTAGTAAAGACTCAGGCCCATATTTATACTTTTTTAGCGCCGCATTTGCGTCATTTTTTGACACAAAAATGGCGCAAACTTGCAAAATACAATTGTATTTTGTAAGTTTGCACAGTTTTTGCGTCAAAAAATGACGCAAATGCGGCGCTAAAAAAGTATTTAGCAAGTTTGCGCCATTTTTGTGTCAAAAAATGACGCAAATGCGGCGCTAAAAAAGTATAAATATGGGCCTCAAAGTCAATGTTACATAAATAAGCCTCAAAACCATAGTACAGATATATAAAATCAACAAAGAAGAATTAAAGCGTCATACAGTATTAAACTTAGTCAACATATACAAGACCAAGACTTTGACTGCCACAATATAGAAAATCAGAAAAAGCATGTGATTCTTGGTCACCAAAACCAAGTTCTCCTGCCTAACCATTTAAACTAAACCCTTCTAATTCCATTCAAAATAGTTGAGAAAGGCCAGCAAACAGAAATTCTGTAGAATATTCTTTTTAGAGGGGTGCATGTGGCAAGAAGCCACATACAATCAAAGTGTGAGTTCTATACCTTGTTGCACAGCCATTTTAGTAATGTCTCTGGGTGCATTATTTTCAGCAACTAGGCCTGCCGCATGTGCCCTTGAGCCTAGTTACATTTTATTCTGCTTGATTTTATTATTTTAGAATCTGCCACATACATGGTGCTGTTTTATTTACCTTATCTAGTTGTTCTTTCGCCTAGGAAAGCATTGCGTCTTTTAGAGTGACACTCTTCCACCCTGTACTTTCCTAAAGGCTGCAGCAGAGATAGGGTTGTCTGTACAAAGGGGTACATTGCATCTCTAACATACACAGAAACACATATATTTGGACATAGGGGCATTTTCTTAGAACACCAGCTGTTTCATTATAAAAACATTCCCTTGTCCCATGCACATTAGTGGTATGTTCCAGTCAGATGACCACAACTGCACGCTAATTGACTTCGCTACAGTTGGTTGCTGAAATTACCGGTTCCCTGTCCTACTTGGGGATGGTGTCTCTCTAAACAACAGGCACACTTGGGTATGGAGGATGATGTCTTTCCAGGGGTGAATCCTGTTGGACGGAGTAGGGCTTAGTACGCTGTGCTCTAACATAGCTTAGGTAGGAACAACATATATATGTAGTGCTTAGTGACAGTATGGTGGGACTTTTTGTTTGTTTCACATTTTTTGTCACAATTTTGCTTTTAGCATGTTTCATCATTCTTATTATTGCATTTCATGCCATTTTATTTAGAACACAGCTGATTCAATAAATCTAATTGAACTATCTACTGCCTCAGTTTGTCTTTGCACGTGTGAGACAATTGTAACTGAGAGAAAAGTATGAGATCTGATCCACCGCGATTTTCCTGAGACGTCATTCTTGTCATGTGCCCGATTGCCACAAATCATCCCTACTCTCGGGCAGAGAAGAGGCGCTGCTAGTTAGCCAGAAACCTGATTATGCCGACAGTTGTCACATGGTGTGGGATTGGACTCAGTTCCCCACAATTCAGTTGGTACTGCAGCCCAAATCCAGCAGCCTCATTAGGATAATGAGAGCCCAGGCGACAACCTCTGAAGGTTCTGTTCAGCTTGAAGGGTCGGAAAAGGATGTGTTCTCTACTAACTAAACCTCCTTTAAATTACAGTTTCCCAAGACCATTACATCACAGTTTAAGCTTCTCGGTTGAACCCCCAATTATTTTTAATTGAAAGTTACAACTTTCAGAGACCTTGCACATCCAATCTTGAAACTCTTTGGTCTCTGCTAAATCAAAAGGTTACAGCTGCGAACTTCCAGAATACTGTTCTTCGTCCTTGCATAGCATATCTCAGGCCTTCTTGTCTCTCGTGCACAATAAGTTTGTTAACTCCGTTTAAGCTCCTAACACCTGCATTTTGTAGAGAAACCATTCAAGAAAACAAACTCCACATTGATAGTTAATTGGGACAAGAACAATATGTGTGTAGGCCTTCACTCAAGCCAAGTTAAGAAAACACTAATATACTTTCAGATTTAATGAATTCTAATCATTACATGTGAGAATATATGAAACTATTATGCAGAATAATACTTCCAAAGTACTAGTTTCAAATAGATATAAATAAATAGTGTGGTGCACAACACTCATATACTTTTCAGTACAGTAATTATATAAAAACACTTCATCATGTTATACAAAATGTGACCACCAGAAAGTAACGACCCTTTGCATTCTTATTTCAGAGACATAGAGGCACAGCCAAGCTACACTGCTTCAGTAGCAAAAACAAGCGGTGGAGGAATTGTTTGGGCAAAGTGCTACTCTGGCATCTACTGAATCTGGAGGCACTTTGCCAGTTAAACAGAAATACATGAAATTGGAAAAACTAACCAGACAAGAATTTAGGAAATGGCGGGAGGCAACCACTCTTGAAAAATATCTTGAATGTGGCATGCTACCAAGACTGAGAATTACGATGGTTCCCGCATATGAACATCCCAACCCTGAGATGTAAAAGAGTGGGCGGCAAACACGGATAACTGTTCAAATATAATGATGCAGGTACTGGTCAAATATGCTTAGCTGGAACTTAACATATTACTGGAAGAAATAGAGACATTATCTCAGGAAATTTCAAATATGGAGAGCAGAGAATCCTCTAGCAAATTTATAAAAGACATGAATGATAGAGTAAATAAAGTAGAAGAAGAGACCAAACTGAAAAACAAAGAATGTTCCTAAGGGATCAAAGGGACTATGGGCCATTTGTGCGAAATTCTATTTTTGCATTTCCTAAATAGCAAATCCTAAGAAACACAAAATGTAATGTTACAAAATAGAGATTTGCTAATAGGGATTCCTACAGAGTAGGAATCGCTATTAAGAAATCGCTGTTTAGGAACTGCTACACCATTTGTTCCTATGGTTTTGCATTTACAAATTTGTGCCTTTCCAATAGGAACTTGCAGATTAGAAAATGAAAAATCAAGGGAGCCTAAGGGCCCACGACCCCTCTTGACACCCCCCCCCCCAAAAAAGTAGTGCACATGTAAAGGGCATAAAAGCCATAGGGGCATGTGCCCGCCTCCTGGCACTTTGACAAATGCATTTTGGGTGCATTTGTTTTAAATTGCACATGGTTACCAGTGCCTTGGAGTCAATGGTAATAGCATGTCCTAAATGCCCATTTCACACTGAGGAAATGCTTTGTACATGTGCTTAGGAAATCCCTATTTGCGATTTCCAAATTAGGGACTCACAAAATGCGATTTCAACTGGGTAGAAATTCATTTTGCAATTCCCTATCTGCCTTTGTACATATGGAAAGGCAATTTAGCATTTTTTAACTAACCCAATTTGTGATTCGGTCCATTAAGAAATGCTAAATCCTTTCGTACGTGGGGCCTTATGAATCTGGCAGAGTACTGACATTCAGTATAAAGAACGATAATTTGAAAAAGGATGAGGTTAAATCACCATGTACCACTGTGGATAAGGAGCAACCATCAAGAGACAATAAATCTAATAGTGAGCTTAGTGAGAGCAATATTTCAGAAGAAGGAGGGGGGGGACAATCCCAGTTCAAGAACCAACAGATTTGTACATTTGTAGCAGAACCTGAGGCTAATAAGCCAACTAGGAATCCAAAAAAACTGGTAAAAAGATTGTGGAAAAGAAAGAGGTCATGGAGGAAGAAAACTTGGAGAGGAAAACATTTAAAAAGCCACAACCCCCATGGAAATCAAAATGAGGGTTCAGAAGATGGGACAGAGATGGAGAGAAACAACAATGTGGTAAATGTATAGAATTGTATAATTTCTAAAGATGAACTTCTACGCCTTTCCTTCTGCTCTACCAATACCTTTAGTTATGCACAGTGTCAAATTGATTTATACAAATTCACCAGAAAGTTACAATTACACAAATGGTACTCTCTAAAGCAACAGTCTTCTCCACCAACTGTAAGGAAGGGGACTTCACAATCAGTGACATTGACATGTTATATACTCTTGCTGAACATCACCCTATATGTGATGCTACAGGTGACAAGTTTTTTAACTTAGCCTGTAGGGATGTTGACTTGAAGAAAGCAGTCCAAGTGGTTTCAAGGTCACATCCACCTTGATGTCCACTATAACCCATGATGCAATAAACGCGTTTGAAGCAGTGACCATGCAGCAGCAAAATAAAATAGCAAAGTCCAGGAAAAAGAGGACCAGATAGAGGGATGACAACCTTGGCCTGAAAGAGAGATCAGCAATAAATAGCTTGCAGTCTGACAAAAATATTGTTATCAGACAGTCGGACATAAATGGCAACGTTGCCATCCTATCTAAAGAGATATAGTTGAAGGAGGGTTGTAATCAAATGAATGACAATCAATGTTATGCAACTATGTCAAAAAGTGACATCTTGGCGGCTAACCATGTTTACTTTGACAAACTGAGTGAGTGTAAAGAGAAAGAGAGGTATTGTACAATGGGAGGAATACCACTTTTTGTCTTGTAAACATCCCAATATTCCCATTCTATATGTATTTCCAAAAATCCATAAAATACAACCAATCCATTGGGCAGACCTATTGTGTCTTCCATTGGATCCCTGCTTGAGAATACCTCAGAATATGTAAACGTTTTTTAAATATGTGTTTGTCCTAGAGCTTCCATCATACATCCACAACAGCAACGATGTTTTAACTCGCATGAATGGTATACACTGGGAGACAGATTTGTGCTAGTTACCCTAAATGTGGGAATTCCATATACTGGCATAGACCATGAGGCAGGGATACATGCATGCAGACAGCTTTTGAAATCCAGATCCCACTTGGAAATTATCCTGGAAATGAATGAGTTCTGTTTAAAGAATAATTTGGTGATAAATGCTTCAGACAAGTACATGGAACAGCTATGGGTACAGGTTTCGTCCCGACTTATATCCATCTGTTCGTGAGATATTGGGAGGAACAAATAGTGGGCTCCCTGGAGGCAATTAATTCTCATGTGGTCTTGTGGATTAAATTAATTGATGATCTCTTCTTAATATGGATGGGTGACATCAATGAAGCTAAGGATTTTGTGAATGAACTAAACATGAATGAGTTGAATTTGAAGTTCACCAGTGAAATGAGCAAAACATCTATTGATTGTTTTAGATATTCATGTGGAGGACCAAAGAATAACAACAAGCTTACACAGGAAATACGCTACAGGGAACACACTCCTACAGACTCAGAGCAGCCACACTAAACCTTTAATCCACAGTATTTCCTATGAGGAACTACCATGAGCCTGCCATAACTGTAGCACTAGGGGGTGTGGGCTGGAAACATGACTGACAGGCCGTCAGGTCCTGAGCTCCCAGCCAGTAACACAGAATAATCCTGTCTAATCCTACACTGCCATGGTAACAACGGCTCTTCGGAGCAGAAGAAGGGGCAGTTGCTGCTTGTGACCCCCCCGATATCCAGAACTTGCTGGATGAAGTGACTGTCAGGCTCCAATCTGTTCGCAGAGGTGAAATGGACACAATGAAAATCCCCCTCCTCCCAAATAGCCAAGCCGCATCAAGTACAAGGAGTCAGTCTGGCTCCCCGGGATGAATACTGAACACCAGACTGCCACTTGCTATTTTGGAATTGTCTGGCTTCTTATCAGCAACTATAAAATAAATACCCACATCAGTATTGTCTACGTTTCCATAATAGAAATTGTATATGCACAAAATTATAATTAATTTACCTAATAACCCTTCTTATATGTGGAAAAAACATGCAGGATCTGATTACTGAATCTATAAAAGAAACTCACAAGGTAGATTCAATGACTGACATAAACCTAAGTAGCTAATGTATGTAAGGGAAGGATTATTACACATACCCAGTACATTCAGTAGGTGGGAACTAACCCAATTCCTAGTAACCCAAGGAACGCTTCTACTATATTACTCAAGAAGAGTTCATAGGATTCTGGCATGCGTAATGAACACTGTTCGTGATACATAATTGATTAATGTTGCCCATCAGTATATACCTAATCAGGAGTATTACTTCATACCTTTTGTATAACTCTGAGTAAAGTTTTCTCAATGTCCATTAATACACATTACAGTATGCCACCTATACACTTTGTATACTCTTTAGAGTTCATAAGTATTTTATAGTTCTAAAGTCCAACTAGTGTTCCATTAATACACTTCACATTTCAAGTACCTAGAATTAAGGTGTTAGACTCAGTAGAAATAATCACCAGTTTCTAATCACTGTCATGTTGTTTTTGTCTATTGCAGATATTGTGACAAGACATCTGAAGAGCCAGCAAAAAATCTCTACTGTCTTATTCAAATAGGTATCTTGGTTTTCGCAACTATAGTTCAAAACATGGCGCTGCAGCGCATTACCCTTTTGTAGATACTGCTGTTCTTTTAAAAGAGTTTCTTTTTTTTACCTTTTTTTGCAGGGTGCAAGGTGAAATTCGAAAGAAGATAACAACCTTCGCGACCTGGACGTGCCTGACGCCATGGCAACCAGAAGAGGGAAACACGAAGGAGACATCATAAAGGTGACGCAGAGAGAAGGTCCGTATCGGGGTTGTGGAACGCTGTGTTTAACAGGTAAGTGCAGAGGGCTAGGAACACTCCAGATCAGTGGTTCCCAACTTTTTGATTTCTGTGGACCCCCCACTTTATCATTACTGGAACCCGGGGACCCCCACTGAGTAATAATTGGAATCCGGGGACCCCCCACTGAGCCATTATTGAAAGCTGGACACCTAATCTGTTAATATTATTTAATTTCCTGAACAGTCGCGGACCCCCTGAGGAGGTTTTGTGGACCCCCAGGGGTCCCCGGACCACAGGTTGGGAGCCACTGCTCCAGATGATGAGAAGCCGTTTGTGGTGCAGCGCGCAGACTTCAAGACTACGCGATCTGCCGTCTTAAAGGGGACACTCTTTGGGGACGCCATGGGCACAGCATGCCTGTCACTGACAGGACGGACTGAAACAGAGAGCTGAGGTGGAGATTGGGACCCACTGGGCCGGTCCTTGAGGTATACGTAGGCCCCTGACAGCACGCCTGACTCGCTACAGCCTGGAGAGATGCAACCACATTGAATGCAGTCTCCCTAGCCAATGGCAGAACATCTACAGAGCTGGGCACATCCAGACAGACAACATCAGAAACAGCAGCACCCTGCATTACGCCTGGACTCCTGATTACCTGCAGGCAAAATGAAAATCCCTGACATTTGCATGTGTGGACCATGTAGGAAAGTGCCCCTTTTGGCATGGTTACCCAACTCCCCCACACACCTTTTGCCTGATATTGATGCTAACTTGACTGACTGTGTGCTGGGATCCTACTAACCCGGCCCCAGCCCCAGTGTTCGTTCCCTGAAACTGCACCATTGTTTCCACAATTGGCACATCCCTGGCACACAGCTAAGTCCCTTGTAAAAGGTATCAGTGGTACCAAGGGCCCTGTGGCCAGGGAGGGCCCCTAAGGGCTCCAGGATGTATTGTGCTACCCTAAGGGACCCCTCACTTAAACACATGTACACTGCCATTGCAGATTGTATGTGTTAGTGGGGCGTAAAAGGTAAAGTCTACATGACATGCCTCCCAGGGTGCTATGCCCATTAACCACTGCCTGTGGCATAGGTAAGTCACTCCTATAGCATGCCTTAAAACCTTAAGGCAGGGTGCACTATACCACAGATGAGGGCATAGCTGCATGAGCGATATTCCCATTCAGGGTCTAAGTCCATTCTTAGACTCTGTAAGTGCAGTGTGGCCATATTAAGTACATGGGCTGAGAGGTTGTCATTACCAACTCCACAGCTCCATAATGGCTTCACTGAAGACTGGGAAGTTTGGTATTAAACATCTCAGCAGAATAAACCCACACTGATGTCAGTGTTGGATGTCTTGTAAAATATATACAGAGGGCATCTTAGAGATGCCTCCTGTATTTTACCCAACCCTTTAGTGCAAGGCTGACCACTCTGTGCCAGCCTGCCACTAACAGACACGTTTCTGACCCCATTGAGTGAGGGCCATTGTGCTCTTGGGGTCAGAAACAAAGCTTCCTGTGTGTGGAGGTGCTTCACACTTCCCCCCTGCATGAACTGCAACACTTGGTGGTGAACCTTAAAGGCTCAGGCCTCCTTTTACAGTGCCCCAGGTGAGGAGATGCCTGCCCCCTAGACCAGGTCCCACTTTTGGCGGCAGGTCAGGCGGAAAAAATGAGGTTAAACAAGGAGGAGTGACCACTGCAGCTAGGACCACCACTAAAGTATCAACCGCTGAAGTGACCCCCCTCCTTGCAGAATCCTCCATCATGTTTTGGGGGAGAGGGACCAAAAGGGATAGGAATGTGCCCCCTCCCCAAAGGGACTGAGCACCGGAAGGGTATAGCCACCTCAGGGACAGTAGCCATTGGCTACTTCCCTCTGACCCTTGTAACACACTTAAATCTAGTATTTAGAGGCATCCCTGAACCTTACTCACCAGATTCCTGGTGACCTCAAGAAAGAATAAAGAAGAAGGATGCAAAGCCGACCCCAGCAGTGAAGACTCCAGATGACAGTTGACTTGGCCCCGGCCCTACCAGCCTGTCTGCAGCTTCAAGACTCCTGCAACAGAAAGGCGACGCATCCTGCAGGACCAGCAACTTCCACAAATCCCCAGCAGACTGCCTGCCCAGCAAAGGAACAAGAACCTTCAAGGACAGTGGCCCTGTCCAGATGAAACCTTTTAAAAGGACTCCAGAACTGCCCCGGATCCGCAAGCCCTGTCTACACTGCACCCGATGCCCATGGCCCAAGTCCATGTTGCTCACCAGTCCAGAGAAGGTCCTCAGGTGATTCCAACCTCTAGTCCATCTTGCGTTGACCCCTCCTGGCCAACAGGAGGACACCTGCAGCCTGAATCCAGATGATCCCTTGACCGCGACCGGATTGGATGAAGATGCCTGACGTCCAAACCTGCATCTGCAGCCCTCTAGCCTTGGGGAATCTGACCAGAAGTCCAGCAAAGTCCAGCAGGTGCCTCTCCTTCCTGTCCAACCTTTGGTTTCTCCGGAACCAACCCCCTGGACCCAGCCTGCAGCATCTTTGTGACCCCTGGGGTTCTTTCATTGAAAAGCATTGGGCACCCAATACTGTGTTTGCACCTTGTACCCGGCTGCCCCTGCATTGGTTCCTATGAGAAATTGCACTGTCAACTTTTAAAATTGAAAAGTGTTACCTACTTGTAAACTGCTTTACCTGTGAAACCTAAACAAAGTACTTTTGATACATATGCTTGATACTTACTTACCTGCAACAAAGATTTTTTTGGGTTTAGTAATAAAGTAACAAAATATATTTTTGCTATATAAAAACATTGAGTTGGAGTTATTCATTGAGTGTGTGCCTCATTTCTTGATTGTGTGTATACAACAAATGCTTTAAATTACTCTCTAAAAAGCCCAACTGCTCATCGACACTACCACAAAAGAGAGCATTAGTATTAGCTACTTTAGCCTCTGGGGAACCACTGGACTGTGCACACTGTACAGAAGCAGCTTCCTATACACCATACCACTGGTAACTGTGGGGGAATCAGACTATGCCCCTAACTTCCGGCATCGGAGAGGCCCTGCTGGGTTGTTGTCTCTACGACAAAGGGATTCATTATTGCAGCACACGCCAGCAAGCGATATTCCTGGACCGGCCACATATCACTGAATCGGGATGAGGTGCTGGTCGTAACCTGTGACAGACAGACACCCAGCACACAGTAGCAAGTAAGTGGCTGAATGGATTACAAAAGTATCGCTGGCACAGCCACGGATCAGCACAACCTGATCCACCCAGAGAGGAAGGTAGGCCTACTTCCAGTAATATAAGCTGCACATGGTTGGCACTATACGACGGGGGCTTCTTTAGATGGAACCTTTAATGTCCCATGTCACCATATTGAGGCGTCCTACATGGGCAGCCTGTCTTAACTTTGCCCACCGCTTTTAATGGACACTGATTCTGAGATAAACAGGGAGGCCTGATTTCCCTCTCGGGCCTGCATAGACACTTTTGGGCATCTGCCCTTACTACCCCTTTGCCAACTGGGGTTGAGCCCTGGACCACTGGGGCGGGAAGAGGATTCCCCTCCCCGCAAACGCCATAACCCTACTATAACACTGTAGAAGCCTAATTATTCAGCACCCATTCAGGATACAAACGACCGTTAGCCAGCTCTTTCTAGATAAACATTTTATAATTCATTAGGGATAGAATAGAAAGACATGTACATGGAGGATGCTCTGTACTAGTGTACACGAACAGCCTAATACAAGGAAGTAATACACGATCTTTTATAGTATTAAACCACAAACATAATTCAAAGTCTTATTGGTTCTTTGGTTTTGACGTATGATTGACGTATGACTACTTCTCCATTATGGCTGAGGTAGTTTTTCCTATCATACCATATATAGTAACAAAAAGCATAGAAAAGGATTTTACACACGGTGGCCTACCTGCCTAATATCACATGGTCCATCTTGTGACAGAACTTGAGAACATCACGTACTCAGACTGGTACTTTCCGGAAGGGAGATTGCTTCAGCTAGCATGCAATGACGATGATATTTCATGATGGCTGTTCAGAGAGCAAGCCTTGCAACATAATACGTTCCTAGCAGTAGCGAATTACATTTGTAGGCCTCTTTACTTAATGATAGGCCTGTGCAGAGATTGTCATTGTGTATCACAGGGGCCACTAGGCATAGTATACCTAAGAACTGTAAAATGCGATTCCACATTCCGCTCTCTGATACTCAATGACAAATCTAAGGGTCATGGTGTATTGCTCTCATTTATGCCTCTTGCTCGTCCCTGTTGTCATCCTTATATCTTTTTCTTTGATAATGTGTGTGTTTCTGGTGACAGTTTTTTTTTTTTTTCAAGAGTAGGGCCAGGAAGGATGGACAAACTGGTATGAGCACACATATCGTTATTAGTGCCACGATCCCTATCGCTAGTACCTCTACCAACCAGGTACCCCAACCCCTGAACCATGCTGCTATTAGATCCAGCATTCCTCCGACGTCTGTCCCATCTGCCACTTTCCCAGCTCTTTCTTCTACCTTTTTTATATCCTCTATTTCCTTTCTTATATTCCCCACGTTGGTGTCCTCTTCCTGCGCACCCCGCCAAATGTTCTCTTTTCCCCCTTCTCTAATTCTGTTCTATGCGCCATTTTTGGTAGCACGAATGCTAGGTAGCAGGTACCTTGCCAACCTGCTGGCAATTAAAAAAAAAATGCAGATGTCCCACATATAATAAATATTCCTTTGGGAGGTGTCAGGCCTGTGGACAAGCCTGTTGTGTCATTTCTTTTGTAGTCCAGGCTCAATGTTGTATTGCAAATACTATGTCCCACATCAATTCCGTTTTTGCTATTGTCTGCGTTACCTCTTGAGCATTTGAAACACCATGGTGCCTTTATTTCTGTATCTATGGCCAGGCATGGTATTCGTTGTTCTGAGCCATGATCCCTTTCAGTGTAACCCTTCCCTCTTTCTGTTGTAAATGCATTCAATAAATTCTCTTCTTCTTTCTTCGGATCTAATCTCCTACACTTCTTTCTTCTCCTTCTATCTTCTTCCTTCAATTTATTTTACACTCTTTCTACCAATTTTCCTTTCATATCACCTACATAAGGTTCATCTTCCAAACCATAGTCATCCCTTTTTCTCCTAATTTCTCCTTTGTTTATATTTTCTCTTATTCTCTCCTTTTTTCTTTTCCCTGTTCTCATTCCTTTTAAATTTCCCCCTAACATATTATCTAATATGTTACATGCCACGAATTCTGTGAGGGGCATTTAAGTGTAATTTCTTTTCTCCTGGCTAGTGGTCGGTAGGTGGGTACATATATAACAATCAGACACATTTGCTAGTTCTTTGTACATTGATACCATTTGCACAAATGTATTGTCCTTATAATCTTCTCCATCTTCTTTCCATTTTGTATATTTCACCCATTTTGTTTTATCCTCCACCCTCTCATGTTGTTTTGAGATATTGTTGTTCTCCGCACCGGTTGCTACTTCACCTTGGCCACTTTTGGGGATGTAGTGTTCCTTGTCGAGCCATGGAATATGTATGTCGTCTTTATATACTATCAGGATTGTTGTTAGTACTATAGCTGCTACCGGGGTGAGTAATGCTGTGACCACCACGGGCCACTTCTTCTGCTCCTTTTTCTTACGTTGTAATCTGAAATCCATGTCGCCTTATAGGGTGTGGTCGGATGTGGCTAGCAATTGAAACCAGTTCTATTGGTATGTAACCTTTGGTACCTCCTTATTTCTGTAGGAGTGCCACACGAGTAGTCTATTCCTTCTGTATATTTTCGGGGCGACGTTGAATGCTATTTGACACTTGTAGTTATGCAGAGTATAAAGGGATGAATCCCAGTGTCCAGTTCTAAGGGAATTGGGTGCGATAGTCCACTGACCCGAGGAATGGCCCTTTTTTCCTATTTTATTTTTCTGTATTCCTAATTGGAAGAGGCACCTCCCAATGGGGCTACAAACCGCACTGATCCTAGTGACCAGCCGCTTCCGTAGGACTGGGATCTGTACCTCTTGGCGCAACTTTTTCTAGCGGACTTTTAGTATTCTGTTCATTTATAGCCTGATGTCTTTAATACTTAAGTGGCCTTGCTTGACTCTCCGACTCCTGTGGAGAGTAGCACGAGCGGTTCTGAAAGAGTATCCTGGTGTCTTGAAGGACCCGCTTGCACCCTCCGACTCCTGTGGGGTTTCAGCACGAGCAGTCCAAGAACAATGCTCTGGTGTACTGGGGAACCCGCTTACACTCTCCGACTCCTGTGGGAGTGTAGCACGAGCAGTTCCGTCAGTGTTGGCTGGTGGCGCTTGTTGAACGAAGGTTGTACCGCTGTGGTGAAGGAGGCATTACTCTCATCGGCAACTTTGTTGGCGGCTGGTCGTCCTTTGGTCCAGCGGCCTTCTTGGTGTGTGAGGTATGGACCCAGGATGTGATGCCCTCACACTTGACTGCTGTGGCTGTTGTCAACAGGACTTGTTGTGGTCCCTTCCACCGTGGTTGAAGGCAGTGACGTCTGGTGTGGCCTTTACCCACACCCAGTCTCCAGGATGCAGTCGTGTTCCGGTGGTGTACCTTCTTGGTGTAATAGCTGTGCATCCAGGAGGTCAGTCCCTCCTACTTTTCAGGTGATCCAAGCCCAATCTCCCTGTTGGAGATCATGTCCAGGTAGTGTTGTCCTGCCAGGAAGGGCCTGCAGCACCTAATGCTGAAGGTAAGGCAAACTGCTGTCAAAATGTCTTATCAGATAATAACTTCTCAGCACCAGACATGTTCATAGGCCAGTCAAACAGTATCTCAGTCGGTGCTCACTTTGACAACTTTGTCAAGGGTGCCTTTCTTGACCAATGAAGCAAGTGGTAGTGCATCAATCTAGAACCGCTCAGCAGATGCACAAAATCTTATAAAGGGATATATCTGACTGGTTTATGGGGTAACTAGCACACTCTTAAACTGAAATCAACACTCAAAAAATAAATAACAATTACACTCAGTAACAGTGGAATATTCACACAAACTATTTCACCAAACAAATGGTGATCCAAAGGTCAGGAGAAAACACATGTTACACTGGTATACAGCCAGTATAATTTTTTAACATAGCATTGTATCCTATTATTCTATTTCAACACCCTGAATATCTGCATCAATGCTGGAAGGGTTGGGACTTTGCAGGCATCACCGCCATCAGAAGTCACTTCCCCTTTCTCGTACAAGTGTGATGTTCTGAAATGCTGATGTTCCTTTAAGATATTATGGTGGTCATTCTGACCCTGGCGGTCTTTGACCGCCAGGGCGGAGGACCGCGGGAGCACCGCCGACAGGCCGGCGGTGCTCCAATGGGGATTCCGACCGCGGCGGTAAAGCCGCGGTCGGACCGGCACCACTGGCGGGGTCCCGCCAGTGTACCGCGGCCCCATTGAATCCTCCGCGGCGGCGCAGCTTGCTGCACCGCCGCGGGGATTCCGACCCCCCCTACCGCCATCCAGATCCCGGCGGTCGGACCGCCGAGATCCGGATGGCGGTAGGGGGGGTCGCGGGGCCCCTGGGGGCCCCTGCAGTGCCCATGCCACTGGCATGGGCATTGCAGGGGCCCCCGTAAGAGGGCCCCTACATGTATTTCACTGTCTGCTGCGCAGACAGTGAAATACGCGACGGGTGCAACTGCACCCGTCGCACAGCTTCCACTCCGCCGGCTCGATACCGAGCCGGCTTCATCGTGGAAGCCTCTTTCCCGCTGGGCTGGCTGGCGGTCTGAAGGCGACCGCCCGCCAGCCCAGCGGGAAAGTCAGAATTACCGCCGCGGTCTTTCGACCGCGGAACGGTAACCTGACGGCGGGACTTTGGCGGGCGGCCTCCGCCGCCCGCCAAGGTCAGAATGAGGGCCAATATTTATTGTATTTATTTATATTTGGCACCCTCATCATCAGAGGTATATTACTCATAGCTGTATTGCAGTACTACATAGCACATCCTAAGGTAGTAATAACTCTATCCTAATATAGGTATTTTCTATACCCAAAACCAGTTTGGAGAATATTTAGTTGCACTCTACCAACACATGAAGGCAATCCATGTCACTGTGCACATTAAGATGTACCACGGAAGACTCCCAGACGGATACAGAAACCACATCTTCTCGTCCATGTTGTGAAACCTAGGAAAAAACATGGATAGAAAAATACTCCTCCTGCCGCCAATTATATGCACATATATATATATATATATATATATATATATATATATATACGTAGATACATACATCCTGCGTCCAGGGTGTATATAAAAAAATCCTATAAACTTTAAAATTAACTAACATTCAGCTGTACATTTATTCTACAATTCTACTTGGTCTGTCATGGTAACATATCGCAACAATCCGTGGCTTTGCCCTTGTAGCCATGCCCAGAGTCTGTGGTTTTCAGAAATGGGGAAGGTAATCTTAACTGCCACAATTTTATACAGGGACGGGACCTCGCAGATAAATGCATAAAATAAAATACAATAAAAATAAAACACATTTGTGACAAATGTGCTGTATTTTTACCCATTCATTGCCCTTTTGACACCCTGGTTGCACTCACATGACTTCAACATACTACATGTACTGCAGATGTTTAAACATCCACTTGTGTTATTTTCTTTTAGCCTCTTATTAAGTGAAATCGATCAGTCACTAACACGTCATGTGTAATTATTATTACTGCACTAATATGTTTATTTTAAATATCAATACACCTTAGTAGAAGTTTGTTATCACATAACTAACTCACTCTACACCCCAACAAGAACCCACATTTTTCTATATCTATTATTTCCTTATATTATTTACAATTCAGCACATTGTAACTCTTCTGTTAATTTCTATATCTCTTCTGTCATTGACCATGACTAAATTATTAGTATGTACTCTATAGAGCTATGAAGAAATACACAACCAGGGGTATGGAATTACCGTAAACAAATGCCCAGCACAATTCTTTCAGAATGCTCTCTCATCAGATGCAAATATCTGCAGAAGCTCGAAAGCAAAATTTGTTATTCCTTGCCTTCAAAATATCTTCACAAACAATGTAACTAGGAAAGAAACATTCTGCTAAACTACCATGATATTTTAGGTGTCATTTCTTTGAAGCATCATTTACTAAAATGTGCGGATGCATGGTGGTATTTCCAAAATTTATATTCATAACAGGAAAAATCAATGTAACCTTTTCATCAAAGTTACACATTGCTATAGTAGTTCCTGGCATGAACAAAACTACTTTGTGCCAATATGCTTCGTATGGAAGTGCAGAATGGTGTCACTACCACTGAAGCCAGTCAATAAACAGAGAGACAGAATTCAAATAACAAAAGGTCTGTGATAACCAGTTTATGGCAGAATTCTTAAAGAAAATCACAAAGTGCACCCATGGTATCTCTTCCTGCATTAGTGCAGATTTACAGCTTTTATCCATGAACTAGCATTTAATGAGGCAGACCAGGAAATCGAACTCCTAGACAATATTTGTAAACACCATTTTAGCAGGAGGAAAATATGCATGTGTTTTTACAGGACAAGTAGACTGATGACACAAACTGTCCCATGAACAATTAGACATTTTATAAAATTCCACACTCCTGACAACATATTGTTAACTGCTGCAAATGAATCCTCTGTTCCCTCCAGACTAAATTTGTTCACTGTAAGAATTTTGGCAACCTTTGCATGGGTCAAATATTTTTAAATGTAATCCCTACATAAGAAAGTTCTAATTTGTTGTACACCTGTGGTTCCTAACTTTTTTACTCCTGGGGACCACCAGTGAAACATTACTGGAAGCCAGGTACCCCCAAGCAATTTGCACAATTTAAATTTCAAACATGAAATAATTCTTTTATATTTCTGTTAATATTTTTAGGTACATAAGATCTAAGAAAGCTTTTATACATAAATATGTGGTGGGGAAAGGAAGTAAACCATAAGTGCCTTTCTTCTCTCCCTATCCTTTTTGTCACATTTAATTAATTTTTATTATAGCATCTCTCATACCAGTGTAGGTGTTGGAGCACTTTACAGGGGAGTACAAGGTGTAGAATTCACATGGCATCCACACTGGTAGGCATTTTTCTAAGAGTGCTTGGTCTGGAGAAGCACAAACTCAGCATTCAGAACACTACACAGTCGTTAGCGTTGTCTTTAATAATAAGAATGTATTTCTACACAGGCAAACCCTTATTTTTCTTTTTTTTTTCTTTTGAGCAGCATAAGGAAAATGAAAGACTGGGAAAAAAACAGCTTTCTAATTTGTGCTATGCAGTTGGCATGCAACTCCTTAATTGCAGTTCATAGCTCACTGTGCTAGATTACTATTATGAACTGTACAGTAACTAAAGAATCTCTGTGACAAAAGCAGTAACCCACTGTGCCATTCACATAAAATACTGTTCTTTTCATGATACACATCCTTTACAGCCTGCATATTAACCATCTGCACTTACTTTCAGTCAAAAATGCCACTGTCCAAAACTCTCATTCCTCCCCACAGGTACATTAATCACTGGAGTTATCTTGACGCTTTTATTTTCGATGTACAATGCTCTTTGCAGTGCTTTTAAAGTCATTAATAAGTAATAAAGTCTGAATTTTGTGTCTTATTACGTGTGATAACTTAACAATTAAACTTAAATTTTCTACAGTGTGTAAGCATGTTACAGCCATCCCTTGTCTACTTGCAAACCTTTCCCATACTCAGTCTAGTGCCAAATGATAGTGTAGTAATTGGCGTAGTGGTCACATATTTCAGGCCAGTGTATCACCTTCTTACAATCCTCCCACAAATATCATGGTACAATAATGCTAAACAATGTATCCAGATCCTTCCAAAGCAGCCCTTCCCATGGCTATTATTCTGTTTAACTCTGTACATTTTTATGTACGTCGAGAGACTGTGTCTTGTGATCTCCAGCTGTGTGTTTGTATAGCTGAGCACCTCCTTCCACATCTTGATGTTATGGATTGTGTGATGTGCATACATGGACATATCCCATAGTAAATTGTGTGATCCCTCTCGCCCCTTGCCAATACACCTTTCCATTTCATTTGATATCTGTTCGTACTTCTGTTCATGTTTTCTAATTGTGTTAGCCACTTCCTCTTTAGCCTGGCTATGGAATAACTGTCTAATTCTTTCACAAGGTCTCTTACGTTTTGCTTTTATTTTTCACTTCCTCATCCATCAAACGCCATGCCAGGGTGCGGCTTTCACGTTCCGTCTCTGCCTGCTGTTGTAGAGGCAGCTCAGAGTGTTTGGTCCCTGTTGTGGTGCCCTCAGGCTGTAGTGTATTTCCCAAATGTCTTCAAACAAAATCGATGCTACTAGTATGTAGGCGGCATTGTAAAGCACCACACATGTCCGCAAAGCCACAGAAACACTACTGTCAGTTTCCTTGCAAAGTCAAAGTCTAAGTACAGTAGTGCATATAGGCCTTCTTTCGCCGCTATTTGGTATGCTGGACTGTCCTTGGGGCTATGTTGATTTGTCTCTAGTTTGCCTTTACTAAGAGGGTTCCTCGTGACTGTCTTTCCCTAGCCTTTTGTTACATAACACGAAGACAATTACAATAGTTCCAGAAAACAGTAGGATGTCGGTGTATTTTTTTTTTATACCGCTCATACCCCATGACACAGAAGGGATAACAATGGGTACATTCACACATGCAGCCTCTCTCTGCCAGCCGCAATTATTTATTAGTAAAAGCAGGAAGCAAGCCGGTCTGCATTCATGCCACAATTTCAGCCAGCCATGTCCACCTTAGCTCACACAAAGTTTGAAATCAGACAGTACCCAAGGTGCTAGTGACGGCGTCCACACTGGCGTCCTTTGGGGCGAATCAAGAGATGACAGAATAGTCAGGAGGGAAAGATTTAAAAAAATCCTTTCCTGCCTTGGGGCAGGGTGCGGCTGTATGATATTGGAAACTGGACCAGATCCTTGGCCAGTGACACACAGATAATGCAATAGCAGTGAAAAAGTCAGGCAACCACATGTGACGGCAGAACCATAAACAAGGGTCACAGTCCAACTAGCCCTGTGGGGTGATCCTACTCCCACTCCTTGTATCAAATATGTAGTGAGTGCAGGGTGGTGTTTGTACTGTGTGATGTTTGCAGATTAAATCAGTCAATTGTCATAAAAATCTGTATTATGTCGCCCAGGAGTCCACCCACCTAGTCTTAAATTTTCTAAAAATTCTTATCCTAAATCGCAAATGCACGCAGTCAAAATAAATCACAGTACACCACCTTGTGGTGAACCCTTCCTTCATGAATCAAAAAACACTTTCGCACACACACGTATTTATAGCTCAAAAACCACTTTCACACACACACGTATCTATAGCTCAAAAACCCCTTTCACACACACACGTAATCAAACCAGCATCTATAGTTTACACCATTTCACATGAGTAGCTGATAGTTCAATATGCCATAAGCATTGTTCAAAGAGCTGCAATATCACAGGAAACAGATAACATAACAATTGTTTAACGCGACAAACAGAGCCTGCCTGCTCCACTGGAATGAACAACTATCATCCAGTTACTGGAATGAACCACTATCACTCCTATACACACAAGGACGCTGACAACACCTGCCAGTTCCTCTTAAATGGACACATAGACCCTAGAACGGACCACTACCATTCCATTTCACATCTGGGCAACGCCCTTTTAACCTGGGGTTGGCTTGGCGCCTACAACACCCTCTCTGGCCAGAGTTATCCGCCCCAGCCCCTCCGGCTGGGGACTGCAAACAGCGACTCGCGCTGTGTTCTGAAGCAACACCGCTAGTTGCCTCTATTCCTCGGACTTCGTTTTTAAAAGTAACAAGCTACATGAAATACAGGAAGCTATTCTAAGTATACAGCTGCAGCACAGGGAGGAAGGAAATGGTGTAATACAATGGAAGGACCAAATTAACACGGAATGCTAGCAGCCGACGGACGCCTATAGTTAACTATCTGAATGTTTTCACGAGGTGCATTATCGGAGCCCGCAACAGAGGACAACAGAGGAAGAAATGCCCTTGGCATGCCACCGGAGACAGAGAGAAAAAAAAAAAATGTCATTATAAAAAAACTGGCTAAGGGGTAACGCAAATAGAAATATTAACCATAAATACATAACCACTCTATGCAGGAAACATATTAACGAAACACCCGAGTTACCTCCCTGTTTCGCAATATTTACACCGAAAATACAGTAGAGCAAACAGCGAGAGCAGGACCACGAAGCAGCAATAGATACTCACGACAGCTCCAGCCTCCGTCGCAGGAGGGGCCCTGTCCAATGGGTCAGCTGTCGCCCCAACCGAAACAGGAGCCGGGCTGAAGGAAGCTATTCGCTGAACGAGACCACAATTCTTCCATTCTCCACCAAATGTAGAAGCCTAATTATTCAGCACCCATTCAGGATACAAACGACCGTTAGCCAGCTCTTTCTAGATAAACATTTTATAATTCATTAGGGATAGAATAGAAAGACATGTACATGGAGGATGCTCTGTACTAGTGTGCACGAACAGCCTAATACAGAGAAGTAATACACGATCTTTTATAGTATTAAACCACAAACATAATTCAACGTCTTATTGGTTCTTTGGCTTTGACATATGATTGACGTATGACTACTTCGCCATTATGGCTGAGGTAGTTTTTCCTATCATACCATATATAGTAACAAAAAGCATATAAAAGGATTTTACACAAGGTGGCCTACGTGCCTAATATCACATGGTCCATCTTGTGACAGAACTTGAGAACATCACGTACTCAGACTGGTACTTTCCAGAAGGGAGATTGCTTCAGCTAGCATGCAATGACGATGATATTTCATGATGGCTGTTCAGAGAGCAAGCCTTGCAACATAATGCGTTCCTAGCAGTAGTGAATTACATTTGTAGGCCTCTTTACTTAATGATAGGCCTGTGCAGAGATTGTCATTGTGTATCACAGGGGCCACTAGGCATAGCATACCTAAGAACTGTAAAATGCGATTCCACAACACGCAGCAGGCCCCTGTGGAAAACAGCACAGCAGCACTGAGCCCTATTCAAACCAGCACCTTCCCTCACGGCAGACTGTATGATACAGCTGGGAACAGTGTGCTGAGAGAGTAGGCTCATTCTCCTCCTTAGGGGTATCAACCTGCAGAACACTGCTCAAGCATGGACGCTGTGGGCGAACTTGATCAGTGACACAGTTCAAAGCCACAGCACTGCAGGAGGAAGGGCAACAACCACTGCGGGTAATTGGACCACATGTTCTTACCTATGGGTGCTTCTGACTAGTGGGCGCCCTGTCAGCTCAAATATAATTGGCATGCCTTGATGTGGCTTCAATGAGGGTAGACATGGGCCACTGCGGAAACAAGCTAAGATAGTAAGAAGACCCTAGCTTCATGGGATAGCACAACACCTGTGGTCGTTCCCATTGAACTGAGATTGGCAACCTTGCTGACCGTGATCCCTGTTCCCTTCCTCTGGTCCCATAGAGCCAGTCTTGAATAGTGGGACAACCTCACATCCTGGGCCCTGCTCTAGACTTGATCAGGGAACTCATACCTACGTAAGCTGTTGTGTTCTCTGGAAGTAGCCCAGCAAACGCCTTGAAACATGGGGAAACCTGAAAAAGTTCACATGGCAAATACAATCACACAATATACCATGCTGCAGGCGTCAGTCCACACAAAGATTAATGCGCAGATGGGCGGTAACAACACTGAAGATGCACCGGAAAATTAAATGAAACCTACCAGGTCGGAACTCTTAGCAGCTATACAGGGCTTTCGCACTGAGCTTGAACATAAAATCGAGCTTTGTCCATCTATATCAACCTCCTGGGGGCAGACTTACGGAAGGTGGCTGACAAAGTCAAAACTGCAGAGGAAGACATATCCGATCTGCAAGGGGAAGTCGCAACCCTCAAACCCAGATGGCTCAGATGACTACTGCAACAACGTGCTTGGAACGGCGGGCCAACAAAGTAATGTCCGTATCCTGGGATTCCTGGAGAGATCAGAAGGATCATCAACGGAACAATTCCTGGAGAACTGGTTACAGACTGTACTTAAACCAAAGGGGCTATCTGAAGTGCATGTGGTGGAGAGGGTGCACAGAACCCACATGCCACCTCCATACCTGGGGGCCCTCCACGGGCAGTCATCGCCAAGATCTCAAATTACTGTGACAGAGATTGTCTCCTTCTGGCAGCTAGGGAGGGATTGGTCCCCCAATTTGTCAGTGCTAAAGTCCCATTTTCCTAGGCTATAGGAAACAAGTCCAGGAGCAAAATAAATCTTTCCTCCATGTGAAACAGAAGCTCAGGGCTCTCAGTCTCACATACATGCTTTTGTACCCACCAAAACTTTTGATGCACCAGAAAAAGGCACATTTCTTTGAACGACCTGAAGATGTCTGGGATTGACTCAAAATCAGGGGAGAAGCTGCAGATGCTACACTGGGTGCCAGCCGCTCCTGTACATGTGGAACACACCCCCGTGGCCCTTCTGATTGCAGACATGCTAGAGCAACCAGCCCTTACTCTCACTGCCTGGGGCCTTGGAAAGTCACAGTCAGTGAGGATGGTACTATTCAATTATGCTCTATTGACCTCCCTGCCACTGACACAGACTTACAGACATCAACAACAGGTACTGCCATGGACATTTCCAATCTGGCCCCAAACCTTGCACTTGACACTATGGATGCTCCAGAAGAGGGGACAGAAGGTGCTTGAGTGATATGCATGAGGCAGCTTAGTTGGGAGGGAAGCAATTTAAGCATCTTTGGTAAGGCGGCCTGGTATATAATTGGTACTGATGAGGATACATGGGGTGATTTTACAGCATGCATGTCCCCTTTCTGCTAATATGTGCTGGGAATAGTAGAGGCAGGACGGAGGTCACACAAGATGCTTATTCCATATTTACTGACTCGTGTGGTAGGCCTTAGTACACTGTAACAGTGAGTATCTATATCACTAAAGCATGAGATATTAATAAACTAGAATGACTAACCAGGATGCTGTTGGAAATTGAATGTAAGCCAGCCCCTGTTGGACCAGCTGGTATGCTAGTCCTGGCACCTGCAATGGGTGGACATCAGTAGTCATACAGCGACACTATTCTTGTTTGTGCGGGAGGGAGAGGTTTCTGTAGTTTGTTTCTTGTTCAAGTTTTTCAGCAGCAAATGGGAAGCAATTTAGGAAGGGAAATCGGCACATGACATACAACTATCACAGGGATGGGGGTGCTTATAAAACCCTGACTTGGAATGTTCAGGGCTGGGCACATAGACCAAAAGATATCAGGTATTTTCCTTCCCTAAGCATCACACACTTAATATAGCTTGTTTGCATCAGACTCACCTAGATTACACAGGTGCCACAGCTGTCCAAAACATGGAGGAGATAAACATATCATTCCTACTTTTCTACCTACACTAGGGGCATAATGTTATGGGTGGCTCCAGGAGTCCTCTTTTCCCTCACATTCATGGAGGCAGATGTAGAGGTTAGATATGTCCTCATACAGGGTGCTCTGGATGGCCAAAATATAATCATACTCAACACATATGCTTCCAACACTGATGATCCTGCCTTTTTTCACTCAGTACAGGACCTGATCACTCAGGAAGTTGACTTACCCTTGCTATGGCTGGGTGATTTTAACTGTATCCTGGACCCATACTTGGATAGGACCCTGGCTAGGATGGGTACAAAACCACGCATGACAGCCGCACTTTGGGAGGTCATGAGTAACATAGGGTTAGCAGATGTATGGCCTCTAAAACACCCAGATAAATGTGTATATACTTGTCACTCTGTCACACACAATACATGTAGCATGCTGGATAGAACACTGTCTGTGGGGTTCCCCGTAGTGGAAAACATTCAGACCACACACTTGGCGCACTTTTTATATGACCACTCACCAGTCTGTTATACCGTCACACTGGGTGCTGCAGCACTGGGATTGTGGACCTGCTGACTGCCCCCATGGTATACTAGAAGACCCTAGAAGATGCAAAATACTTTCGGACTCACTACCGGACTACACCAAACTGAACTGGAGCTCCACCAGGAATAGATCTACTGAATGGGAGACACTTAAAGCAGTCCTGAGGGGCACCTGCATGGGTCCAACCTATGGTGTCCATCGGCAACTACAGGCAGATCTGAAAAGGGAAGTGGCAGTATTAGCAAATCCTAAAACGGCACAAACACCTAGCACAGCTTCATTGAGGATGAACATAACATACTTGGGTGTTTCACAGCTATTTGGGACCGACTAGACACATACACTTTGAAACAATATGGACAGCGACTACACCATGAGGGCAACAAATCTGGGCACCTGTTAGCCTGGATTTTGTGCAGGGAGCAGGCCCCTTCAGTAATAATATCACTTGTTCCGGATGGCACTAGGGTTACCTCCAGAGCATGCCCATGTCTACTCCCCTTTCCTAGAAAACCTAGCCCTTCCAAAGCTTGGAGCAGCAGCAGTGGAGGTCCTAGAAAAACAGTTAGGACTAGAGGGACTTAGAGCAGCTCTAAATATGCTCCCAGAGGCACAAACTCCTGGCAGTGATGGCTTCCCATCTGAATTTTACCAAACATTCTTGGCTACATTAGTGTAAAGACTCCGGAAATTTTTCCTAGAGGTATCAGAGACAGAATACTTCCTCAGACTTCGCAGGAAGACAAGATATACATGCTCTTCAAGCCAGGGGCCAAGCAAATAACCCAGCAGCCTATAGTCCACTAACAATGATAAATTCGAACGTAAAAGTGTTTAGTAAGTCCCTGACCAACCGATTGTTGCCTCACATGCCACAACTGTGACACAAGGACCAATGTGGCTTCATACCAGGACGAAACACAGGTATGAACCTCAGGTATCTGATGAATATCCTACACGAGACCGAACCCCAGAACAAAGAGCTTGCACTTGTGACAGTCTGTCTGGAAAAGGTGTTTGACACCGTGGACTGGGGTTATTTAATCTGGGTACTGCAGATCATGGGGTTTAGTCCTAGGTTCTGCGAATGGGTCTGATTCCTATACACAGACCCAAGTGTGAGCAGTAAAGTGGGGCGTCACCGCTCGGAGACGTGGACATCGGGTAGGGGTACACGGCAAGGGTCCCTGTTGTCCCCACTCTTGTGCACACTTGCAGTAGAGCCATTGGCCATATGGGCACATGAAGAACTATGGGTCTGGGCCATACGAATTAGCAAGACTTAACATGTTATCTTGCTTTATGCCGATGATGCTCTCTTTCGTCTCTCCTCACCCAGGATTGCATTACCACAACGGTTACAGCTGCTTGACAACTTCATCAGCATATGGGACTTTGCCTCAACCGTAACAAGTCCTTGGTATTTCCACTAGCTTCACTAGTGTGCACACCTATTGCTCAAATGCCAACTTTGGGTCTGCGATGGGAGCTTGAGCAATTCAGACACTTAGGGATCCAAGTGGCCCACACCAGGATATTGAAACCAGTCAGACAGTTGATGGAAAATATATTCTTCCAGGTATGGCAGGAGGGTGGTTGCTCATAGCTACGTGAGTTGTACCCTGGAGAGATGTTTATCCCATTTGAGGAGGCTCAACTAGCATTTGGACTTTGTCCTGGATATTTCTTACTGCACGTTGACTTGGCTGAAATAGCCAAGGCCTCTTGGCCTACTTACCCAGTGGCCCCCACCATGCTCACAAATGCTTGGGGTATTAGTAACTTGCCACTCTGGTCACCACCTAATAATGCTATTGTATAGGGTCATGCACGTGGATGCAGCTGGGTTATTTCCCCTGGCATGCCTAGCATGGAATTAAGGTCTAGATACTCTTCTGGACAAGGGAGACTGGACACGGGTCAGTGACTTAACGCATCCTGTTTCGTGTAACGCCCGTTTCAAGTTGGTTCATTATAACTTTCTCCATAGGACTTACCTCACCCCTAAGACTATGAAACAGTTGGCTCCATTCCGCTGTGATCAATGCCCACGCTGTGGAGTGAGTGGTGCTGACTTTCCACACTTAGCATGGTACTGCAGCCTGGTCCAAAACTTCTGGAGACAGGTGGTCGCAAACATAACCACACGCTTGAACATAAACCCCACTCCTCAGTGTTGCCTTCTAGGCAATGTTAAACAACCAAAAAAAGGTAGTAAAATCAGGTATACATTTTTACAACTTGTATTGGTATTGGTGAGATGCAGGATAGCCATCACTTGGAATGGGCAACGGGTACCAGATATAGTGCATTGGCACAGAGATGTTTCAGAGAGGTCCCTGGCTGAGGAAACACACATGAAACTTACCAGACGGGATGACAAGGTGACCAAAGATCTATCAGACTGGAGGGATGTATGCAACACATTTTTAGATCCAGAGTTGGGCACAGACACAACAGACAACAAATAAACTATTGGAAGGAGAGTGGGGACACGCTAACAGGGGGTCCCTGCTCAAACACACCCAGGCTCAGATGAGGAAGAATTCTACAACATGAATAAACAGTATAGAGATGCAAGTGGCTGTTGGCGCCGATTGTCGTGCCACAAGGGGAAAATGGACCGATATTCAAGATAGGATGATTTCCTAATGATATTCTCGACTAATAGAGGTTGACAGGAGTTGCGTTTCGCAACCGGGACACATGTGGATTGCGTTATGAGGTGAATTGTTCAAGACTTCATAAATGATGTAGGCCATATAATAGATTTGCATTCCTTTACTGTGCCCTGAAGAAGTCCCTTTTGGGGATGAAACGCAGAGGCGGTATTCAGTGTTTTTGTGATAATTGTACAGAGAACAAATAAAAGAAGATTATAACAGCTTGTATAATGGACTTGGATGCTTTTTGAGAAGTTATTATGTATGTGGTGCACTTCTATACTGTTTACTCATGGTTCTGATTCCCTTGTTCAGGGCTGCACCTTGACAGCAGGTTTTTATGGAGCGTGCGCACAAGTAAAAATCTTTAATCCTTGGGAGGCTGAGGTGTGACATTGTTTGGAAACACGGGTTAGGTGCGGTTAATTGAGAGCCCACTGCCTTCTCTGTTGAAGATATGACTTCTACAAATGAAGGTGACTTTTTGCCGGGGAGTGTTGTGTGCTCAGTATGTCTGGAACTGTCTAATGCACAATTATGTATTAATAATGTGTACTCAGATTACTACCATATGCACTACTGCTTGCTGATTTCTTTGTATTCCTTTCTACTGTTTTCTGGAAATGAAAATAAAGATTTAAAATCAAATGTAGCACAACATGAGTTTGAGACCATGGTGAGAAGTTTAAAAAAAAGAGGTTACTCAGACTCCACATTATGAACATCAGTAGATAAGGCTAACAAGGTTAAGAGACAGGAACCTTTGGTCCCCAGAAGAATGTGAGGCACTAGTGAGAATAATGAGAATATCAGATTCATCACAACTGTTAACAACAAGTGGAAAGATGTTAGATTCTGGGCAGGAACTGGCATCCCCATACAGTGAAGAGAGTCTTTATGATGTAATAAACGATCATCCAAAGATTAGGTAGAGGAGAGGGATCACACTGAAGGACAGATTAAGCAACAATGACATTCAAAGTAAATTCACTTAGCTAATGCTAGAAAATTGTTTTTTTGTGTGTAGGAAATGCAAAGTCAGCAAAAACAGCCAGGATGTAAGTACATGTTATTCACCTCTCTTAGGTAACGCTCATTGTATTGAAAAGTATCTGATGTGCAACTCTGACTTTAAGGTATATGTGCTTATATAGCCTTGTGAGAAATGGTACAAAGGTGTAGGAAAATGCCACTGTTGGCATGGTTACCCCCTAAAATTTTGCCTTTTGTTGATGCCAGCTTTGATTGAAAGTGTGCTGGGACCCTACTAACCAGGCCCCAGCACCAGTGTTCTTTCCCTAAAACTGTACTTTTGCCTCTACAATTGGCACAGCCCTGGCACACGGATATGTCCGTTGTAAAAGGTATCCCTGGTACCAAGGACCCTGTGGCCAGGGAAGGTCTCTAAGGGCTGCAGCATGTATTATGCCACCCTGGGGGCCCCTCACTCAGCACATGCACACTGCCTCACAGCTTGTGTGTGCTGGTGGGGAGAAAAAGACTAAGTCGACATGGCACTCCCCGCGGAGTGCCATGCCTCATCCCACTGCCTGTGGCATAGGTAAATCACCCCGTCTAGCAGGCCTTACAGCCCTAAGGCAGTGTGCACTATACCACAGGTGAGGGCATAGATGCATGAGCACTATGCCCCTACAGTGTCTAGGTTAATTCTTAGACATTGTAAGTGAAGGGTAGCCATAAAATGTATATGGTATGGGAGTTTGTCAAACATGAACTCCACAGTTCCATAATGGCTACACTGAATACTGGGAAGTTTGGTATCAAACTTATCATCACAATAAATCCACACTGATGCCAGTGTGGGATTTATTGAGAAATGCACACAGAGGGCATCTTAGAGATGCCCCTTGCATGCCAGCCCAACTGCTAGTGCTTGGCTGACTGGTCTCTGCCAGCCTGCCACTTCCAGACTAGTTTCTGGCCACTTGTGGTTAGTGCCTTTGTGCACTATGTGATGAGGAACAAAGCCTGTCCGGGGTGGGGGTGCTTCACACCTCCCCCTGCAGGAACTGTAACACCTGGGGGTGAGCCTCAGTGGCTCAAGCCTGGTGTTACAACGCCCCAGGGCACTCAAGCTAGTTGAGATGCCCGCCCCCCGTACACAGACCCCACTTTTGGCGGCAAGTCCGGAGAAGTTAATAAGAAAAACAAGGAGGAGTCACTCTCCAGCCAGGACAACCCCTAAGGTGTCCGGAGCTGGGGTGACTCCTTCCTTAAAAAATCCTCCATCTTGGCATGGAGGATTTAGCCCATCAGGATTAGGGATGTGCCCCCCTCCCCAAAGGGAGGAGGCACAAGGAGGGGGTAGCCACCCTCAGGGACAGTAGCCATTGACTACTGCCCTCCAGCCCTAAACACACCCTTAAATTTAGTATTTAGGGGTGACCCCGAATCCAGGAAATCAGATTCCTGATGACCTAACAAGAAGGACTGCTGACCTGAAAACCCCGCAGAGAAGAAGGAGACGACAACTGCTTTGGCCCCAGCCCTACCTGCCTGTCTCCAGATTCAAAGAACCTGCAACAGTGAAGCATCCTGCGGTCCCAGCGACCTCTGCTGACTCAGAGGACTGCCCTGCAATTCCAAAGGACCAAGAAACTCCTGTGGACAGCAGCTCTGTCCAAAGCAACAAGAAGAAACCATCTTTAAAGGGACTTTCACCTCACTCCAGAAGCGTGAGTCCCCATCACTCTGCACCCGACACCCCCGGCCTGTGACCAGAGAAACCCAACACCGCAGAGAGGACCCCCAGGCGACTCCAGTGACATATCCACCCTGAGCTGACTTCCCTGCACCCCCACGATGACGCCTGCAGAAAGATTCCAGGGGACCCCCTCGCCTGGAAGAAGCACTGCACCCGCAGCCCTCTGGCCCATGAGGAACCAACTACTGGTGTAGTAGTAACCAGCAGGTGGCCCTCACCTTTGCCCAGTTGGTGGTTGGGCCGAGAAGCCCCCCTGTGCCCTGCCTGCATCGTCAGAATGACCCCCGGGTCCCTCCATTGATTCCAGTACAAAACCCGATGCCTTGTTTGAACACTGCACCCGGCTGCCCCTGGCCCGCAGAGGGTGTATTTTGTGTGCCTGTTTGTGACCCCCCAGTGCTCTACAAAACCCCCGCGGTCTGCTCCCCGAGGACACTGGTACTTATCTGCTAGCAGACTGGAACCGGAGCACCCCTAGTCTCCATAGGTACCTATGTTATTTGGGCCCCTCTTTGACCTCTGCACCTGACCGGCCCTCTGTTGCTGAGTGTTTGTGGTAAACTTGAATCCCCAACAGTGGGCTGTCTATGCCCCAGAGGCTGAACTTGTAAGTGCTTTACATAACTCAAAAGCTAACCTGTGCTTACCTTCCCCAGGAACTGTTGAATTTTGCACAGTGTCCACTCTTAAAATAGCTTATTGACATTTTATGCCAAACTGTGTAAATTACTGTTTTCATTCAATGTCCTTTCATTACCTATGCTAAGTACCTTACATTTAATGTACTTACCTGCAATTTGAATCTTGTGGTTCTAAAATAAATTAAGAAAATAATATTTTTGTATATGAAAACCTATTGGCCTGGAGTTAAGTAATTGGGTATATGTTCTCATTTATTGCCTGTGTGTGTACAACAAATGCTTAACACTACCCTCTGATAAGCCTAACTGCTCAACCACACTGCCACAAATAAAGCATTAGTATTATTGTTAGAAATGGGGTCTTTGGTTGACAGTCAGGTTACCCCCTGTTCAAGCAAGGGCCCTCACTCTAGTCAGGGTAAAAGAGCATCACCCTCATCTAACCCCTGCTACCCCCTTGGTAGCTTGGCAGAGCAGTAGGCTTAACTTCAGAGTGCTAGGTGTAAAGTATTAGTACCAACACACACAGTAACTTACTGAAAACACTACAAAATGACACAACACTTTAGAAAAATAGGAAATATTTATCTGAACAAAACAAGACCAACACGACAAAAAATCCACAAAACACAAGCAACGTTATCAATTAAAAATCAAGAAGAGTCTTTAAGTAGTTTTAAACACATACTAACCCTGTCAGCGTGAAAAAGTACCTTGGGCATGTCGAAAATAACCCTGCACGGGCGAGTGCGTGTCAAAAAGGGCTTGCGAGGCGTTGATTCCACTCACGAGCGGAACCATGCGTTGTTTCTCCTTTCGCCGGGTCGGGCGTGTCGTTTCTTCTCTCCGCAGGAGAGCGATGTGTTAATCCAGTCAACACTCTCGGGTCCGGGCATGCCTTACGTTGTTTTTCCACGCACAGCAGTACTTGAGTCGGAAATCCCGCCACACGATGGTCCGAAACCCCGCAGCACAAGTTGTGATCCCCAGCCTCCGTCAGCGATGCTGCACGTCGTTTCTCCTGCTCCGTGTGTCCATTCTTCAGTTGCGTTTCCTGCGAGCGTCATTTCTCAGCTGCAGATCCGGCGGCGCATTGTTTCTTCAGCAGCAGATTAGAGTTGCGTCGATCTTTTCCCTGCACAGCGCTCTATGCGTGGATTTCCTTTTCTTTAGGCTGCCAGCTTCTCCTTTTAGGGTCCCAGGAACTACATGGGCACCACAGGGAAGAGTAGGAGTCTCTCCAGAGACTCCAGGTGCTGGCAGAGAGAAGTCTTTGCTGTCTCTGAGACTTCAAACAACAGGAGGCAAGCTCTAAATCAAGCCCTTGGAGATTTCTTCTCAAGATGGAAGGCACACAAAGTCCAGTCTTTGCCCTCTTACTCTGGCAGAAGCAGCTTCTGCAGGATAGCTCCACAAAGCACAGTCACAGGCAGGGCAGCTCTTCTTCCTCAGCTCTTCAACTCTTCTCCAGGCAGAGGTTCCTCTTGTTTCCAGAAGGGTTTCTCAAGTCTATGGTTTTGGGTGCCCTTCTTATACCCAATTTCTCCTTTGAAGTAGGCCTACTTTAAAGTAAAGTCTCTTTTGAATGTGAAATCCTGCCTTGCCCAGGCCAGGCCCCAGACACTCATCAGGGGGTCGGAGACTGTGTGAGGACAGGCACAGCCCTTTCAGTTGTAAGTGACCACCCCTCCCCTCCCTCCTAGCACAGATGGCTCATCAGGGAATGCAGACTACACCCTAGCTCCCTGTGTGTCACTGTCTAGTGTGAGGTGCAACCAGCCCAACTGTCAAACTGACCCAGACAGGGAATCCACAAACAGGCAGAGTCACAGAAATGGTATAAGCAAGAAAATGCTCACTTTCTAAAAGTGCCATTTTCAAACACACAATCTTAAAATCAACTTTACTAAGAGATGTATTTTTAAATTGTGAGCTCAGAACCCCAAACTCTACATGTCCATCCGCTCCCAAAAGGAATCTACACTTTAATCAGATTTAAAGGTAGCCCCCATGTTAACCTATGAGAGGGACAGGCCTTGCAACAGTGAAAAAACGAATTTAGCAATACTTCACTGTCAGGACATACAAAACACATTACTATATGTCCTACCTAAACCATACACTGCACCCTGCCCTTGGGGCTACCTGGGGCCTACCTTAGGGGTGTCTGGCATGTAAGAAAAGGGAAGGTTTAGGCCTGGCAAGTGGGTACACTTGCCAAGTCGAATTTACAGTTAAAAACTGCACACACAGACACTGCAGTGGCAGGTCTGAGACATGATTACAGAGCTACTTATGTGGGTGGCACAACCAGTGCTGCAGGCCCACTGGTAGCATTTAATTTACAGGCCCTGGCACCTCCAGTGCACTTTACTAGGGACTTAATAGTAAATCAAATATGCCAATCATGGATAAACCAATCATCAATACAATTTACACAGAGAGCATATGCACTTTAGCACTGGTTAGCAGTGGTAAAGTGCTCAGAGTTCAAAAGCCAACAGCAACAGGTCAGAAAAAATAGGAGGCAGGAGGCAAATAGATTGGGGATGACCCTGCATAAGCAAAAAGTCTAACAATTACCTATTGTTGCTACTATCAACCTCTAAGGGGAACCCCTGGCCTCTGTCCACACAATAGGGAAGGTTATCATGCCGTATATGTACAGACTAGAACTGACCGATCATCATTGATATAGTTGTGACTTGATATTTTGTTCATCATAATAGGTTGATTCAAAGATTGTAATTCGAGTTCAAATCATAAAATTTGATCCCAGCGTTGTGACTATCATTGGCTTTATTTTTGTAACACATCTATGCCATGACATAAGTTTTGTGACTTGATAAAGCGACTGAAGTTGTGAAACGCATGTTGGCTGATCATTTTAGATCAGTGCAGATGTGGCACATATAGAGTGTTTAAGAAAATATTTGATCATCCTTGGATTTACAAGCTTATAATTCCTTTTGAAAAAATCAGATTTGGATACTTTCTTACTTGACATATGAACATATTATGTTATCTGCAAAATGTATCTGATAGAGACTTCTACCTGCAGATTCCTTATCTTGGAATTCCCTGGCGTCAGCTTCGAATCCGAAATTTGTCTGCTGAGCAGTACCCTGCACACGCCGTTGGATGGCGTTGTTCGGATCCGCGTGTGTTGCCTGGCTCCGTGTGGCGTCGTCAGCGTTGTTAGAGCTGTCTGTGACATCACGGTCTTTCATATAGGCACCACCCCGGTGCGCGTCAGTTCTTTTCCTTCCGCAACGGTTAAGCGCAGGTCCAGATAGATCTACCTTTGTTTTGGCGTTTCGGCACAGACTTTTTCGATTGTCTGTGCGAATGTCTTCGAGGACGACTGGATTCAATCCGTGTGGCGCATGTCATCGCACCATGTCAGTCACTTATCCGCACCAAGTTTGTATCTGGTGCCTCGGAAAGGACCACACTGCAAAGTCGTGCTCCGACTCTCAGGCCATGGCTCAGAAGGCCTTGAGAGAGAGATCTCTGAAACTTCTAGCGGCCTGGCAGCCATCTTCGGTCGGTCCCGCTCTAGGAGGAGGTTGCGGCACCGCTCCAGGAGCTCCAAGTCATCTTCTTCGCATTTGAGGTCATTGGGGCATTCAGGTGAGAGGCACAAAAAGAAAAAGAAGTCCAAGCAGACTTCGACTTTGTCATGCCCGTCGGCCAACGAGTCGTCAAGGGAACGTTGACGTTCGGAGCGCAGGTCTACTCCGCGTCTTCCCCCCTTTCCGGGGACCAGAGTGATCCCCGCTCAAATTAAGGATTTTTACGAGGCTATGTGCCTTGTTTTTGAGCAGGCTGCATCCTCGAGTGGGTCTTCGGGACCCGTGGGGTCAGAAGGGGCCCCATCGGATTCAACATCAGTGGTTTCTGCCTCAGTCCATTGGGGACCCCAGGATCCGATAGTGGATCTGCGCCGGGTTCTCACAGTCGACCTCCTCTGGCGCCGGGCCTGATGTTGTTGCTCCCTCCACTACCGACGCCCACTGGTGGGGATAGCTCCATCCTCATTCCGGATGATCCGGAGTTGGAATGCCGATTCCGACTTCGACTGCGCCGATTAGGCCCAGATCAGTGCCTGAGACTTATTTAGAACAGCCACGCACAGGTGAGGAGTGGGAGGGGTCTGAGGACCCTTTGGAATATGGATTGGAACATGAGTACTGGTATGAGGATACAGAGGAAGGGGCATCTTATGCCATGGTGGTACGTAGGGCAGCTGAGGTCTTGGACCTAGACTTGCCTACGGTGCCAGTCAGGACTAATCTCCTGACTGAGATACTTCAGCCAGGGATTGGTACATCGGAGCCAATGTTCCCCTTCAATGAAACCCTCACAGATGTCCTTCTGGGAACGTGGTCCAAACCCAGCACAGGAGCGCCTGTGAATAAGGTAGTCGGCCGCCACCATAGACCAGCTACTACTGACCCTAGGTTCCTCACCCAACACCCCATCTCAGAGAGCTTGGTGGTCCAAGCCTCCACTTACCGTGGTGCCTTCCCTTCCGCTGCCCCAGATAGGGAATCCAGGAGGCTGGACCAACTTGAAAAGAAGTTGTTTTCTTTTCCCAGCCTGGCATTGAGGTCATTAAACACCTTGCCTATTGGGCCGTTTTCCCGATACTTTATGGGATACGGTGGCAGAAGTGCTGCCCCAAGTCCCGGAGTGCGTAGGGACACTGTCACCCAAGCTGTTATGATGGGAGACATGCAGCCAAGTTTACCATCAGGTGTGGCTTGGACACGATCGACTCGATGAGCAGGGCGATTTCTTCGACAGTGGCTCTCCGACGCCACGCCTGGCTACATACCACTGGCTTCTCGAGGGATGTCCAGTCAAACTTCATAGACATGCCTTTTGATGGCTCACGCCTTTTTGGTGAGGAGGCAGAGTCTACGCTTGAGAGGTTCAAGGATTTTCGAGCTACGGGCAGATGCTTGGGCCTCTCAACGCTGGCTCGTCAGCAGTCTGTCTATCGCCCCTTTTGAGGCTTCAGGACGGGCATGGTACCACGCCAACCACAGGTTAGCCACCATACTTCGGCTTCCCAGCATCCCGTGCGAGGAAGAGGTCGTGGTACTTTCAGACCCAGAGGGTCTTGCCAGAGGTCGGCCACCACCAAGCCCCCCTCTTCCACAACTCCCAAGCCCTCCTACTATGGTTCTGCAAGATCATGTCCACCCAGTTGGAGGGAGGATTCAATTTCATCTCCCTCACTGGCGGTCCATAACATCGGACAAATGCAGATCATACAGTAGGGCTATTCCCTACCCTTCCAGTCTTTCCCTCCCTCTGTTCCTCTGGTAAAAGAATGGCTGATGGAAAATCATTCGATCTTACTTCGCAAGGAAATTACGGCTCTCTTAGCCAAGGCAGCGATAGAAAGGGTCCCGATGTCAGAAGTAGGCAGTGGTTGTTATTCCTGCTACTTTCTAATTCCAAAAAAGAACAAGGGTCTTCGCCCTATCTTGGATTTAAGGGACGTCAATCTCTTCCTCAAAAAGGAGAAATTCAAGATGCCCACTCTTGCTCAGGTCCTGTCTGCCCTAGACTAAGGAGATTGAATGGTAGCGGTGGAGTTGCAGGATGCGTATGTTCACATCCCCATCCTGCCCACCCACAGCCGTTACTTGCGGTTCAAGGTAGGCCACAAGCACTTTCAGTTTACTGTGCTCCCCTTCGGTCTCACCAGTGCCCCTCGGGTGTTCACCAAACGGATGGGGGTGGTGGCATCTCATCTGTGCAGGTTAGGGATTTCAGTCTTTCCCTACCTGAATGACTGGCTGTTGAAGGCTTCGACACCCCAGGCTCTCGTCACCCACCTTCAGACTACGGCAGACCTCCTGCATTCACTGGGGTTCACTATAAATGTGCCAAAGTCACACCTGACTCCCTCTCAGAAGCTTCCTTTCATCTGAGCTGTTCTGGACACAGTGCAGTTTTGGGCCTATTCTCCCAAAAAGCGAGTCCAGGATTTTCAGGTTATGATACTCATGTTTCGGCCTCTGTCCTGGATTTCGGAGAGACAGACTCTGAGGCTGTTGGGACTCATGGCTTCCTGCATCCTATTAGTCAAACATCCCAGATGGCATATGAGAGCTCTGCAGTGGGACCTGAAGTTCCTATGGGCACAGCATCAGGGAAATCTTACCGACATGGTTCAGATCTCAGAGTAAACTGCAAAAGACCTGCAGTGGTGGTTAGTGAACTGCGATTGGGTCAAAGGTAACTCCTCTCCGTTCCCCAACCAGATCTCACGATAGTGACAGATGCGTCACTCCTGGGATGGGGCTGCCATCTGGGAGAGGCGGAGATCAGAGGTCTATGGTCTCCGGCGGAATCTGGGCTTCATATCAACTGTTGGAGCTTCGATCGAGGTAGCATTAAAGGCATTTATTCCTGTTGTGAAAGAGAAGATAGTGCAGGTGTTCACGGACAACTCTACGCAATGTGGTACTGCAACAAGCAGGGGGGGGTTGGGGTTGTGGACCCTTTGTCAAGAGGCTCTACGTCTCTAGACATGATTGGAACACCAGGACGTAACCCTGGTGGTTCAGCACCTGGCAAGTTCTCTGAACACCAGAGCGGACTAACTCAGCTGCCGATGCTTAGCGGATCACGAATGGTGTCTCCATCCGGAGGTGGTGCAAGGACTCTTTCAGCACTGGGGAGAGCCTTGGTTAGATCTGTTCGCCTCCGAAGAGAACGCGCAATGTCAGCAGTATTGCACGTTGGAGTTTCCAAGGTGGCTATCGCTAGGTAACGCTTTTCGTTGTGAGTGGAGTTCAAGCCTCCTGTATGCCTTTCCGCCCATACCACTTCTGCCCAGAGTTCTCAAGAAAATCAAGAACAACCGGGCCCAAGTAATCCTAGTGGCTCCGGACTGGGCACGTAGAGTCTGGTATCCAGACCTTCTCAAAATGAGCATCAATCCTCTAATCAGGTTGCCTCTTCGGGAGGATCTTCTGTCGCAGCAGCAGGGGAAGGTTCTCCACTCTAACCTGCAACTCTGCCGCTTCATGCATGAAGATTGAGTGGCAGCAGTTGATGGTATATGACCTCCCTCCCGAAGTCTGTAATGTCATTCTGGCAGCCAGGCGTCCCTCTACGAAGACGGTTTACGCCTGCCATTGGAAGCATTTTGTATTGTATTGTACGTAGAGGTCTATTGATCCTTTTTCTTCTTCTCTTTGTAATAACCTTCTTTTCATTCTGACACTCACCCAACAGAATTCCTCCTTAGGGACTCCTAAGGGCTATCTTTCTGCCTTATCAGCTTTTCTTTGAATTCCTGATCAACAGTCTTTGTTTAAGTCTCCTGCTGCACGGAGATTCTTAAAATGGCTTGTACATATGTTTCCACCTACGCCTTTTGTTATGCCCCAGTGGGACCTTAATCTGGTGCTCACTTTTCTTATGTGTGCTCCTTTTGAGCCTTTACATAGTTGTCCTCTCCTGCTGCTCACCATCAAAACAGCCTTCTTAGTTGCAATTACATCTGCCAGGAGGGTAAGTGAGATGCAGGCTTTATCATCAATACCGCCGTATCTCACTGTATATCCTGATAAGCTGGTCCTCAGAACTCGTGCCTCTTTCCTCCCCAAGGTGGTGACCGCTTTCCTTCTGGGTCAGAACATCACCCTGCCCACCTTCTTTGCTCTACCGCATCCCTCTAAAGAAGAGGAGTGTCTCCACTGTCTGGACCCAAAAAGAGCGTTGTCTTTCTACCTTGACTGCACAAAAGAGTTCCAGGTGGATGACCAACTCTTTGTGGGGTACATTGGTGCAAAGGAGGGTTGGGCAGTTCAGAAACGAACCATTTTGCGCTGGGTCATTCTCTGTATTAAAATCTGCTATGCATTGGCTAAGAAGCAGCCTCCTGAAGGCTTGAGAGCTCATTCTGCAAGCGGGAAAGCTGCTACCACAGCATTATCTCGAGGCGTACTGGTCCTAGACATCTGCCAGGCGGCAGCATGGGCTTCCTTGCACACGTTCGCAAGGCACTATTGCCTGGTTAACCAGGTGAGGAGAGATGGGCATTTTGCTCGCTCTGTCCTACAGGACTTTCTTGTATATAGTATATGTCCGCATCCCACTGCCAGGAGGTTATGGCTTGGGTATCTATTCTAAGGTAAGGAATCTGCAGCTAGAAGTCTCTATTAGATGAACAAGTTACTTACCTTTGGTAATTATCTGGTAGAGACTCTATCACGTGGAGCCGGACGACGCACGCGGATCCGAATGATGCCACCTGACGGCGCACACAGGGTACTGCTCCACAGAAAAATTCCGGATTCTAAGCTGACGCCAGGGAATTCTAAGGTAAGGGATCTGCAGCTAGATAGAGTCTCTACCAGATAAATCGTTACTGAAGGTAAGTAACTTGTTCGTTTTCTCCGATAAATGTACTGGAACAATCAACTTTTCTTTTATGAGCATGACTATTATTTAACCTCAAAAAAGACATCTCTTGACTGACTTTAAGGTATATGTGCGTGCATGCCCATGTGAAACATCACCCTGTGAGGGAAAGGGTTTTGGATCCTCTGCTGGCTATCCCATGGTGATAGACAATACCCTGTAGCAAGACACTTTGCTCAATTCCATGGTAGTGACATTACCTTATTGAACCTTTTTGCCATTGACAGAATAGACCTAGCATTTTAGGGCTGGTGATAGGGAGACGGCTCTGTGGAAATTGGAGTCAAAGCACATTCTGGAGTTAAACACCAAAATACCAGTGGACTTGAAAAGGGATGTGGAGATGAATGTGCCTTTAGGCTGATATATCTTGGTATTGCCATTTTTTAGTAGAGTATGTGTAATGATTCTTTTGCCCTATATTCAAGGATATGCTGAGAAATTGTATATTAGAGTCTTCTAAAACTGCTTGATTTTAAACTGCTTATATTCTGTTGATTTTATTCTTTATTCTCTATGTTCCCTTCTTCTATTCTTGTCACTTTCTTCTCACTTTGTGCTGCAATCTATTGTTATACAGGGCTAATGTATCATATGAAGCAGATGTGAGAAGCAGAAGTTTGAGTTGAGAATAGTCAGTGTATGATGTTCTGTGGAGTTATTTACTAAACCTTGTGGTTGGTACTGGTGCCCGGAGGAGTCACATATTGGAACTGGTGGGATAGTACTGACTTCACATCACAAAATTAGATGTATTGGTACAGTATTTTGAGAAGCTAGCTCACAGTGGAGGGTTTATTGGTACAAATCTGTCAGGCACATATTTGATAGTTTGCACAAGGGTAGAGTATGGTCTTCTTGATTAGTGGGGTGCCATAGTTTCAGATCTTGGATCAAAGAGTATTTTCATTTTACAGGATCCCACATGGTATCCTTATCACATTATGTTATATGTCTTTTGGCTCCTCCGTCATTTCTTATTTTTTCAGTATATTGATTTAGTATGTTATCACTGACCTAAGCTTTGGCTCTTAGTATGAGTTGATCTGTACATTTGTACAGCAGTATTTATGGGATGCTCCATGACACGCTCAGAATTAAAATCAAAATGTGAACATTTGGGCAGCCGCTGAATATAATCCTGTAGAAGCTAAATAGGTTCCATTAGTATTTTTTGTGTGTCAGGCCACTCAAGCATGTTTGAGAATTGGTTTGCATATGGTGTACATTACACAAACATGTTGATAACAGTGTTTATATTTTTCATGTAAACCAGGTGTACTTCTATATATCGAAAGATAGAGGGGTCATTATTTCTCTGGCGGTCTTCTGACCATGACGGATAATGTGGCGGTATGACCGGCAACAGGCTGGTGGTACATACTGTCACATTATGAGTCTGGCGGGTTGGCTGCAGCCAACCTGCCACTTCTCCACTCATAGCGCAATGGGGGTATGAGCCACCGGGCCGGAAGTGTCTATCTCCAGCCCGGCGGCCAACATAGTACCGCCCATGGCATTATGAGCGGGCCTACCACCATGGTTTTCATGGTGTTAGCAACGCCACGAAAACCATGGTGGTAGGCAATGTTCCCTCTAATTTTTTACCACTGTGTGCAGCAGTGTGCGGTCTCTGTGCGCTGCAGCCAAGGATACGTGCGCCAAGAAATTGACCATTCACGCGCGCGCAGCGCATAACTAGCCAAGATCTTTGGCATTAGCCTCTCCATACCACTAAAGCAAAAAAGGGATATCATTGCTCCATGCAATAGGGCATCAAGGCAGTTTTGTGACCTGGTTGCACACCCCAAGGACATGACCAGTTAAGTGCCACCTACACCCCAGTTAGAGAAAACAGAGGAACATTGCCCGCGGCCTTTAAACGCTGTTTTCATTGACTTCAATCCAGATTCAAATATGAGCATTTTCTCCAATAGGAGAGCACGACTATCGCTCTAAAAGGCTTATTTGAGCTGAGAAAGTGATAATGCATATAAACAACTATGAAGTATGACAATGATGGAAAAGTTGATAACAGCACATTTCCTACTGTTCTGAAGCATTTCCTAGCTCATTAACCATTAATTTTCAACATAAATATCACTTGCTCGCTTGTATGCTAAAGTACGCCAAATGATGTTTGAAACACTCCCCGCGGCATTTAAACGCTGTTTTCATTCACTTCAATCCAGATTCAAATATGAGCATTATCTGCCTTAGGGGAGCACGTATATCGCTCTAAAAGGCTTATTTATTAACGTGCGCGCTTGCCGAAGGGGCCTGCGCGATGGGGGAAGGAAAGGTGCGCGCGCGCTCGCCTTACAGGGAACATTGGTGGTAGGCCCTACCAGTGACAGGGTATTCCTTCCTTCTCACCAGTAGGCAGCTCCCCTATCCCTTCCCAACACTCCCTTGATGACCCCATCCCCTCCATCCAAACTCACCCCCCCACCCACCCGATACACATACTAACCCCCATCCCCTCTGTTCCACTCACCCCCATACACGCACACACCACACAACTGACCCTACCCCTACAGCCACACACGCACACATCACCCCACCACCCCCACTACAGTCACAGCGCCCCTCACCCCCTCCCCGCATACATGCAGACAGACACTCACACACACCAGGAATTCACCCATTCACTTACGCGGACATACACGCATTCATTCACACACTGACATGCACGCATTCATTCACGCACTGGCATACACGCATTCATTCACGCATACTTCCAGACATACTCACACTGTTAGAATGATCCTCATTGTAATATTCAATATATGCTAGCAGACATGGCCATGATTGCATGATTGCTGCAGGACACAACAGAGTAATTATCATTGTGATGTTTTGTTAGTATATAAAGCCTCTGATTTTGTTTAGAATGAAAGTGTTTAAAAAAATCTTTTGTCTCTATAAGATTGTAGTGTAATTTAAACATTTTATTTGATTTATAGTTCAATACTGGTTCCAAATCAAAATTAATTACATTATGTGCTCCTAAATTGACGGTGCAGTGAAAGCTGTTAAAGTGAAACATTTAAGTGCACCACTACTATATCAGAGATATGAAGATCATTTTATACTTTTAATAGGAGTAACCTCCAGTGATAGTCAAGCCCCTCCATTGGAAATAGCTACAGGAGGCCACAATAGTAGATTGATACTTGCCTTTAATAAAATTGCTCATTGGTAAGTAGTCGTTAATGGATATCAAAGTAATAGTGCAAAATGAGATGACTCATCTATGCGGTTTCTTTGTATCTGCCATGATTGTGTACACAAAAAAAATAGAGCTTGTCATGGATTATCAACTAAAGGAGGTATGAATAATGCATTAAGGGGAACTTAATTGGTCTGTGAATTGATTTTTTAACTAAACTTGTCATTTGGATTGGAATGTTTGAAAAATGAGGATGGCTGCTTGGTATTGCTAGTTAGGTTTTATAGCTTTGAGTTTATCACACAGGTTTGATAATATAGACAGTTTTATAATTAAGGGCCACATGATTTAAATACATTATTAATTCCACTACTGTTAATGAGTTACCAGAATATATGTTTAAAGAGATATGTGTTATGTGTAGAGACTGATACATGGTTCTCTCATTCTAGGTGCTACCCATATAAAAAGTATCCTGTCCTGATGATGGTCCATTGTTGATTGGAACTTTAGGTTGGGTCGAAACTTCAAAGATGTGGACTATTTTTAGAAATGATGGGTGGCTTCAAGACACCTAGATTGAAGGGGTAATTTTGAAGACTACTTGCACATTTAGCCACACTTTTGGATATATTGGGGGTCATTCTGACCCTGGCGGCCGCCACCGACCACGGGAGCACCGCCAACAGACTGGCGGTGCTCCCACGAGCATTCTGACCGCGGCGGTTCAGCCGCGGTCAGAAGCGGAAAGTCGGCGGTCTCCCGCCGACTTCCCGCTGCTCAGGGGAATCCTCCATGGCTGCGGAGCGCGCTCCGCAGCCATGGGGATTCTGACACCCCCTACCGCCATCCTGTTCCTGGCGGGTCTCCCGCCAGGAACAGGATGGCGGTAGGGGGTGCCGCGGGGCCCCTGGGGGCCCCTGCAGTGCCCATGCCAATGGCATGGGCACTGCAGGGGCCCCCGTAAGAGGGCCCCACTGTGTATTTCAGTGTCTGCAATGAAGACACTGAAATACGCGACGGGTGCAAACTGCACCCGTCGCACCCCTGTAACTACACCGGCTCAATTCTGAGCCGGTGTCCTCGTTGCAGGGGCATTTCCTCTGGGCCGGCGGGCGCTCCTTTGGAGAGCGCCCGCCGGCCCAGAGGAAATGTCTGAATGGCCGCCGCGGTCTTTTGACCGCGGTGCGGTCATTTGGCGGCTCCCTCCAGGCGGGTGGCTCCCGCCGCCCGCCGGGCTCAGAATGAGCCCCATTGTGTATAACACTTTTTCGCTTTAACCACTTCCACTGTGCCGCCACTTTAGGAGCACCTAGTGTAATGAATCTTGATTTGGAACCAGTGTTTAACTATAAATTGATTAACATGTATGAGGGACACAACACTCTTATCAAGATAAAAAACATTTTTTAAAACACGGTCGTGGAAGTTAAGGCGCCACACTCCCCCCTTGAGGACCAAACATTTTTTGCTATATATTTATATACCCAGGACCAAGGTTTACTGGGTTTGCCTCTTTTTTCAAATTTTGTTTAGTATGAAGCATTGAAGACATGGGGATTTGTAATGACGTTGCTTGTCTAATTAATTTCATACTTGCATCACCAGTGTAATACAATTGCTTGCAAAAGAAACTTCTACTTGGATTATTCATGTATTTTTGTACATACGATCTCCACTTTAAATTGGCTACCTTGTTACAATGTATGTTTAGAGGCAATTTTAGCCCTTTGTTTATGTTTCACTGCAGCCAGTTTTCTGATGCCAAACCTTTTAAAAAGTTGTGGGCAGCAATCACCCACCTGTGAACAAGGTGACGTGCTTGCTCGAAAAGCATCGGATGTTATTTTTTGTGCCTTCCTATAACTGTACACCTTGGTGGATATTACAGAAATAAATTGTGGTGCAAGCATTTGCAGTGTGCGTCTTCCATTTCGCCTTGGCACTTGTGTGTGTGTATGTGTGTATATATATGTGTGTGTGTATATATATATATATATATATATATATACATATATATATATATATATATATATAGGAATTTGTCACTCTTTTTGGCATGGTTACCCCCACTTTTTGCCTGTTGTCGGTATGTGTAGAATGTTTTCACTGGGATCCTCCTAACCACGACCTCAGTGATTGTGCTCTCTCCTCTACATTTGGTTGACTTGGCACCCTTTACACCCAACAATTGGCATAATGGTGTACTCCGAAGTCCCTTGTGTTGAAAAGTAGCATCTTTTTAGCATGGTTAACCCCACTTTTTGCCTATTTGTCAGTGTGTTTGACTGTGTTCACTGGGATCCTACGAACTAGGACCCCAGTGACTATGCTCTTCCCCTGTAAATTTAGTTGCTTGAACAACACCCGCCCCACATTTGGCACATTGGTACCCCCTTGTAAGTCCCTCGTCTATGTTACCCAGGTACCCAGGGCATTGGGATACCAGGGGATCCCCACTGGCTGCTGCCCGTATTATGCCTTCCATGGGGATCCCATGTAAAATGTGTCTGCAGGCCTCCCAGTGCAGCCTGCATGAAAAGGTGCATGCACCTTTTCACAACAGGTCACTGCACCAGGTCACTGTAAGTCGCCCCTATGGTAGGCCCTCCTAGCCCAGAGGGCAGGGTGCAAGTACCTATGTGTGAGGGCACCCCTGCACTAGCAGAGGTGCCCCCATGAACTCCAGTTCCATTTTCCTGGACTTCGTGAGTGTGGGAATGCCATTTTTAGGTCACTACCTATGTCCAGCTACATAATGGTAACTTCGAACCTGGGCATGTTTGGTATCAAACATGTCAGAATCATACCCCAATACTGTTGCCAGTTTCGGGAGTATGATTACATGAACTCTGGGAGCTCCTTCATCATACCCCAATACTGTTGCCAGTATTGGGAGTATGATTACATGCACTCTGGGAGCTCCTTAAATTACCCCCAGAATTGCTCCTACCAGCCTTCTGGATTTTTCCAGACAGCCCAAGCGGCTGTCACCCCTCAGACAGGTTTCTGCCCTCCTGCTGCTTGATCAGCTCAAGCCCTGGAAGGCAAAAAAAAGGATTTCCTTTGAGAGGGGAGATAACACACTCTCCCTTTGGAAATAAGTGTTACATGGCTTGGGGTAGCCTCCCCAAGCCACTGGTATGCTTTGAAGGGCACATTTGCCATACATAAGCCAGTCTACACCAGTTCAGGGACCCTCAGTCCCTGCACTGGCTCGAAGCTGGACAATGGAAAGGGGAATGACCACTCCCCTGTCCATCACCACCCCAGGGGTTGTGCCCAGAGCTCCTCCAGAGGGTCCCATGACTCTGCCAGCTTGAATCCAAGATGGGCAGAGGTCTCTGGGAACATCTGAGTGGCCCACCATGCAAGTGACGTCAGAGCCTCCTCCTGATAGGTGGTCACCTAGCTAGGTGACCATTCCCTCTTTCTGGGCTATTTAGGGTCTTCTTCTGGGGTGGGTCCTCAGATTCGGCCATCACATTGGAATATACTAATACAAATATGCATTGAATTAATATATACTCACTGACTCATTTCTCAGAAAATATTTGAAAATGCATACCTAAAAAAATTACAAATAATTGTATCACTTTCTGATGAGATAACCAGTAATCTGATGTTTATGATATTTGTACACTATACTTCTATGTTATGCCTCACAACAGATACGTGGGAATTTTTTCAAAATATAATCTAAAGGCATAACATCTTCCTGGATAACCCAACACAGTATAAAATATGCTGTGTGTCCCTGTAAAATATAATCAAAATACTAAACGGTATACAATGACAGTCCCGCCCAAGTGGTCTCACAATCATGAGGAATGAGCAATCCAGCCCCAGTGGGCATGTATCCAAAAAGATATGTCACCCGTTCAAGGGCATGGAACTCGGACAGGCAAGATGAAGGTGGCATGGACTGGCAGCAGCCATCTGATCATGCTAGGTAGATGGGAGGGGCTGTGGCAGCTCAACAGAATACTCAGAGTAGGTAGGAGGGGCAGTGGCAGGTCCATGGAATATGATGGGTAAAAAGGATGGAGCAGGAGCGTGCACACAGACATTGGAGGGCAGGGGAAGGGGGGCAGGTGCAGCAAGCTAAGCACATAGGCTAAGCAGGAGGGCAATGATGGGGCATAGAATTGGGCAATAGAGGGCAGGAGGAGTGGGCAGGGACATCAAGCTAAATTGAGGGCAGTGGCAGCACATTGGACCATGTAGAGCAGGAGGGAGAGGGCTGGTGGATGGACTTGGACAACAGAGGGTAGGGAGGAGGTGGATGGGCAGCAAATTAACTGTTCAGGCAGACGAGAAGGTCAGTGGCAGAATAGCCACATAGGGCTGTAATGAGGGAGCAGTGGCATGGACTTGGACAATGGAGGCAAGGGGGGGCAGGAGCATCAAGCTTGGGTGGGGCAGCACAATGCCAGGCCAGGCCCTGTTTACAACCCTACCCCCCACCGTGCATTGCGATGGGCATTTTGCTTAACCTTTAAAAACCCTAGAAATTTACTGAAAAAAAACAAAGGTTACAGGGACATTATAGTTAGGAAATAGAATACTAAAAAACTTAGCAATTCACTAAAAACCAAAGGTTACAGGGACATTATAGTTAGGTTCAGATTTTACATGCACAAAACTATAGAAATTAAGCTGTTCAAGTTAAAAGTATTTCAAGTAACTATAACTCGTGCCCTAAGGTAACTATCACCTGTGCTCTCACCATGCACTGCTAATTACCCCACATATTGCAACACTCCTGACAATTTTTGCAACCATCATTGATAATATCAATGTCATATCTGCAGTAAAATGTTTGAGCAGAATACTGCATGGCGGGGGTGCAAGTTATAGTTATCTTCTGGCATGAGGTGTAGTTACTTGATATAATTTGAACTATAACTGCTGAATTTCTATGGTTTTGTATGTTATAACGTCCCTGTAACCTTTGTTTTTTTAAGTGAATGTCTGTGTTTTTAATTATATTTACTAACTATAACATCCCTGCAACCTTTCTCTTTTTTAGTGAATCTTTAAAATGTCATCAATATCAAAACAACATGAGCGCTTTGTAACATAAAAACTTTCCAATCTAGACCACTTTAACAATTCGAAGGGGAATTCGTCGGAGGTTGTCTTGCGCTGTAAGGAGGCAGCGCTGCACAGTAGAGCGCAGCAGGGGTTGCCGGGAGCAGGAGGAGGAAACCCACACTTAGGCAGCGGTGCCTGGGGGCCTGCAATACAGTCCGAGAAAACAGATGTGGAAAGGGGTTGCTGGGAGGAGCGACTCATAAACCGCGACAAGCACAGCAGGGAGGTGGCGCAGGCAGAGCTCCAGGTGTGGAGGCACTTCTGCAGTACCGCCAAAGATGCCAAGGAGGGGAAGCCCTGAGGAGCGGAGAGAGCGAGTCCGGTGGTGCAACGAAGCGAGGAGAGAAGCGCTGAAAAGGTAGACCACATACAGCTCTCCACCCTGATGGTCCACAAGCTTATAAGGACATTGCACGCCCTGATGCCATGACCCCGGAGGGTCATGGCCTAAGGCAAGTACCGAGGTGGGACGGTGGCATGAAAAGGTGGTAGGCAGGGCTATGGACCACAAATGAAGGAATGAAACGAGTCGCAGCACAGTTTCTGAAATACTTTTTGAATGTTACTCACACAACAACACTGCACAGTGGTGTCAGAGACCACAGAGGAAAGAGGTGGTTGGCTTTCTTTTGGCATTAGCACCATACTTGGGCTAATACCCACAGCTAAAACCTAGAAAACAAGGACCTGAATTTAAAGGAAGTTGGAGAAACTAAAGGGAAAAAGGACCTTGCTATTTATTGCTGTGTATTATCGCAAAGAACAATAAACCATTTTGACGCTGGGTACTTGGCCCCTTTATAGGAGCCAATTTCATTCAGCAGCAGCGGGTTGCCTTGTTTCTGTTTGTGTTGCGGCTGACCCCTGGGGCGGGACTTCACCCCCAGGGTTCACCTTACTAGGCGCACAGGAGGGAATAGCTCAGTGAGAGCGTTTTTTGATGCTTTCCATTGCATCAAGGCCCTTTGGCCCAGGACTGAGGTCAGGTCTGGTCACCCCTCCTGGTCCGGGGTTTGGTGGAGTCACAGATCTTATTAGCCATCTCTTTGCTTTGTTCTGACGAGGGAGTTGAGACAATGAGGAAGAGAAAGGCGGCGCCTACTGTTCCCAGGGGGAGGAACCACCCTTGATTTCTTTCTGAAGTGAGCTTTAGTCGTTCTGTCTAAAAAAATTGAATTAACTGAGTGGCAATTATCATTGGAGCTAGGCCAGGATGTTCCCGTATCCTGCGTGTCACCAGTAGCCACGGCCCAGGGGGGCAATTCCTGGTCTTGTGGAACGCCAATTCCCATGCCCACTCTATTGACTATGGGTGACTATTCTGTACAATTGGATTCGCCTGACCGCAGCGAACTTAATGAATCTCCAGTAAAAAGGAAAAAGGCAGGGACTGCAAGGAAAAAAAATCCTCTGCTTTAACTGTTTCTAAGGGTGCAAGGGTGGATGTATCAGTGGTCGTGGAGGGGGGTGCTCCCAGTTTGATTGTGATGTTCTGTGTGTTAGTGTAGAGTTAATGTTGAAACTCTCTGTTAAGCCTTTGCAAGACTAGCTGGATGCTATTGAAACTGAATTGTCATCTATAGTGGGCCATCTCTCTGGTAATTATGCTGGCAGTGGCCACACTCAACTGAGTGGGAGGGCGGTCATCACCATTCCGGGCGCCCGCTATCCCAGTACTCGTACTGCACCCACAGTCCCTGTTAACAGCCAGCTTCGGGACCAGCCTGTGTTTGGGAGGGTGGGGACACACCCTCGCAGATGGGGGGGTGGGCAGGGGCCTAATATTCAATTCGGTACACATTTATTCCCAGGATGTGGCTAATGTCCCTATGGGGAGTGCCCTTCAGGAGGAAGGTGGTCAGGGAAGAAGCCTGCAAAGTCCCCTGAGTAAGTTCCAGGGGCCTGCCTACTTGTTAGCTTGACAGAAAAGTAAATATCATATGAGTCTCCAGTTACCTACAACTTCTATCCGGTATGTGAATATCCTGGCAAATGTCCCCTGCTTAAAGCCGGACCAGTCTTAGTCTAATCAGCAGCTGATTGATAAGTCTGGACATTGGCTGCCTATGAACTCCTTGTGGATGCATGACATATTACCCCATATTTTGATGGTTAGATGGGTGGACTGGGTAGGTAAGTCCCACAAGGATTTCTTTTAGGGTATTGTATTGTTAATTTTGATGCTGCTGGGTTGGTGGCCAATTTATTGCAGCTACTCCCATCCTCTTGTAATCAGCAGACCAGAATTTGTGCCCTCCTGGTGGAGATCCCAAAAAATCGACTTCAGACGACTTCGGACCGCCGCCGCTGCTGAATCCAGTGACGCCGCCTGCGACCGACTCTGTGATGTTCGCTGGAACGCGATGACCTTCGCAGGTCTGATGCCGCTGCAGCCCCGCTGAAGTCCGCGACTCCGTGGGAGTCGCCGCACGACATCGTGACTGACGCCGCTTGAAGTGCACAGATTCAACGTTTTGCACAGACTCCGCGATCCCCAACTTCGCGCATCAACTTGTTTTCACTCCTAACCAAAGGTACTGTACTTGGGGGTCTATGCAACTCCGTGTCCGGCGCTGGTGGTGTCGGCTTGTTGGGAACGACTCCGTCACGACGCTGTGTTAATACCTCATCGAAGCATTTTGTGTTTCTAAGCGCTATTTTTTTGTTTAATCTTTAAAAATTCATAACTTGACTTGTGTAAGTCGGATTTTTGTTGTTTTGGTCTTGTTTTGTTTAGATAAATATTTCCTATTTTTGTAAACTGGTGTTGTGTCATTTTGTAGTGTTTTCATTAAATTACTGTGTGTGTTGGTACAAATACTTTACACCTAGCACCCTGAAGTTAAGCCTACTGCTCTGCCAAGCTACCAAGGGGGTAAGTAGGGGTTAGCTGAGGGTGATTCTCTTTTACCCTGACTAGAGTGAGGGTCCTTGCTTGAACAGGGGGTAACCTGACTGTCAACCAAAGACCCCATTTCTAACACTCATAGATTAGACAAGCCAGAGTAGAGTACCGGTTAGCCAGGATGGCCTGAGTTAAAGAGATAAGGGAGAAGACATGGGATGATATTAAGCGAGCAAGTCAGCTAAATGATTGTGCAGCTTTTTGGAGGGTTGTGAACTCCCCGTATTACCCTGACTAGAGTGAGGGTCCTTGCTTGTACAGGGGGTAACCTGACTGTCAACCAAAGACCCCATTTCTAACACTCATAGATTAGACAAGCCAGAGTAGAGTACCGGTTAGCCAGGATGACCTGGGTTAAAGAGATAAGGGAGAAGACATGGGATGATATTAAGCGAGCAAGTCAGCTAAATGATTGTGCAGCTTTTTGGAGGGTTGTGAACTCCCCGTATTTCAAAGATAACTCTGATTACTGTATGGAAGTGTATGTCCAGGCAGTGCAATGGGTGGAGTATTTTTCTAATTTGTACTCGTCCTCGCAGGAGGACATAGGGGTAGTGGTCGCATCTGGCAGTCTGGTATCTTCCCGCCCCTGTTGAAGAAGTGAAAACTGCTTTAAGGGGATCTTGTCGGGGTAAGGCGCCAGGAGGCGACAGTGTCCCAGTGGATCTCTTTATGGATTGCCATGATCTGTGGGCCCTGTTCTTAAAAGAAAAATATATCTATTTGCGATTGCCGGTGTCCCCGCGATGTGGTTGGAACCTATTATTGTGCAGATTTACAAAAAAGGTGACACAGCCATCCCAGTGAATTATAGCACATCTCATTGTTGGATGCTACATTCAAAGTCACTGGCAGAATTTTGCTTCATAGGCTGCAAGAGTGGGTGCAATTAAATAATATCCTTGCTGATACGCAATATGGTTTCAAAAAGGGATTGGAAACCATTGACCAATGTTCGAATTTCGGCTTGTCTATTTCTAAGTATGCTTTGGTCAAGCAAAGCACAGAGTTCATGCTTTTGATTGTGTAACCCATTCAAAGCTTTGGGATATTATGTCTGAGATGGGTGTGGAGGAGGCAATTATTGCCTTTATTAGGCAACTGTATACAAGGACTAACGCCTCTGTAAGTTATGGCAGAAGCAGGGAGTGCACAGACAATTTTGAGATTGGGCGGGGTGTAAGCCAAGGATGTATCCTGGCCCTGTTCCTTTTTTCCTTGTGTACAAACAGAATTGAGGCAGTACTCACCTCTAGGCCTAGAGATAACCCTTGTGTGGGCGCCCACCATTTGCTGATTTACTCTATATAGATGATGCTGTTTTAATTGTTAGAATAGGGCGGGCCCTGCAGAGCCTAATTGATGACTATGTTAGTTTTATGGATCAACTTGACCTTCAGATTAATGCGAAGAAGACGTTTATAATGAGATGTGGGAAGCGTCCAAAAAATACCCCACGTTTTTATATTAATAATGTTAGAATTGAAGAGACACCTTCCTTTGCCTATCTGGGGGTTTTATTTGACAGCAAAGCTGCATGGAAGCCAATGATGAAAAACAGAACGGCACTGTTAGAAAAGTCTGTATTGGGGCTACAGCATTTTGTCCAGTATTGGATCTTTCAAAAATTCACATGCTTGAATCATCCCCGTCGTCGAAGTGGGAGTCCCACAGTACATAAAATAGCAATAATTAACAAATAAAACTTTTTTGCCATAGGCTATAATGGAAACAGTAATTGCTCATATAGCCTATCCATGTCCTTTTGTGAAAAGGACCCAAACCTGCCTGCTGACCAATCAGGCACCAGCACCCTCTAGAACACTCTCTAGAGAAGCTCCTTCCCTCAGATTTTCTACCGCACGTCGTGTGAAGGGAGTTTCCCTGAGCTCTGCTCAGTTTTCTACTACTTCAGAACCTTTTTTCTCTCAAAAGAATTGAAAATATGTTGGATTCTTCTAGAAAGGCCTTTTCCGCCCTTACAAGACCTGTGGAAAGAAAAGGCTCCATGTGGATGATCCACATAAAGACTACTTGTATTGTCTCTACCCACAACATCAGGATATGTCGCACTTTCTCCACAAAAACCCTCAGAGACCGTGAGGGTAGACTCCTGACATGGTTACAAGCTAAATCTTGTACTTCAGGTGAGGAGAGTGGGTCAGAGAGGCCACACAAAAGGTCCAAATCTGAGGACCTGGGCCAGGCAGAAAAATCTAGAAAGAGGCAGAAATTACATCATGGAAAGGGCTTACAGACTTCAATCTCCTCTGAGCCTTCCTCTCCTCTTCAAAAGAAGGAGTCCTACCGTCTTTCTACTTCTTCAGAGCCTTCTACCTCTAGAAAGGTGACTCTTAAAATCAAATCGACGACGACATCACCGTCGACGACCGTGATAACGACGACGGTACTAACAACTACCGTCTCCACTACATCGTCGACGAGACCGTCATCAGCGTCGACTACTCTGACATCAACGGTAAGGGATCCTATCCTCTCAATCAAACCTCCGTCTACGAGGACTCCAGAACAGAGTGCGTCGTTGACATCATCGACGACGACAACATCGTCGCTTATAACACCGTCGACGACAGCTCCGTCGACTATAATATCTACGAAGACAGTGTCATCGGCTGCTTCACCGTCGACGGGGACACCGTCAAAGAAGCCGTCGTCGACGAGACCACTGTCGACGGAAAAATCAGTACCGTCAACGGCATCTTCAACTCTGACACCATCTACGACTACACTGGTGCCTGTCAGGCAGATAGAAGCTACTCCTACTTCTTCCAGGTCTCCGGATCTCTGAGCCATGGTCAGGATCACATCTCTGCCCAGACCAGACATTTATCCCATAGACACGTCTCCAAGCAAAGTATCAACTTTAGTACCCAGTCATCTTCTTGACTGGGAGGGTCCATTTGAAGATGCACACAGCCCATCACAGCTCCATGCCAAGTATCAAGAAGAAGATGACGATGATGAGTATGACCAATACTAACCATACTACTCACATCAGGAACACTATTACCAACCAAGAGAGACTCAGCCTAGAGACTCTATACAGATGCCTTCCTCCTTAATCCAGGACTTACAATCTATGCTACAGGATTATAGGAGATGGTTCCGAGTGGCAGCAGAAGATCAGCCACCACCGCCAGTCTCTCCTGTTACACCAACCAATGTCCCTCCTCCTCCAGCTACTCCAAGAATGACACCCCACTCTGTGTTAGCTGCACCTCCTAGAGATGAAGGTTACACTTCAGGGGAAGAAGAAGGAGAAATTTCTACCCTGCAACATCCTACTGAGGAATGGGATGACTACCTGGCCCCCACTCCTTCTCCACCACCTCCTCGCCCCTCTGATTCTCCACCCGAGGACATAAGTGGTTTCCACAATCTTATGGACAGAGCTGCTGCACGCTTCCACCTTCCAACATCTGTCTCCCAGTCGGAATGTTTCCTGCATGATTTTAAGGAGCAGTCAAGGAAGTCTGTATGGCCCATTCCAATTATTGATTTTATATGGAGCGAGGGTACAAAGATTATGCACAACCCGGCAACAGTCCCACCAGTCCTGCAAAAACTGGACAAGAAATACAAGGCAACCCAAGATTCTCCGGCATGTCTTACTGGCCACCCAAAGCCTGACTCAGTTATTTCACAAGCTGCTCAAAGGCGTTCTAAGAACCCATCAACGCCTATCTCTACTCCTCCAGACAAAGAAGGACGGAGATTGGATAATATAGGCAAAAGATTCTCATCCATGTCGGCAATCACTGTCAGAGCAGCAAATTCATTGGCAATCCTGGGTCGTTATGACCGGCAAATGTGGTCTGACATGCAACCTTTCTTGGACCTCATCCCTGAAAGCAAGCAAGCAGAGGCACAGAAGATCCTCCAAGAGGGTGAGCGTGCGTCGGAAGAAATAATCGACGGCCCTCTTGATATAGCCTCTACTGGTTTTCGTCAGCTAGCAGGTGCAGCTGTCTTACGCTGCCAAGGTTGGCTGAAAGCCACATCTTTCAGGCCGGAAGTGCAGTCCCGTATCCTCGACATGCCCTACGATGGCGAATCTCTCTTTGGCAAGCACGTAGATGACGGGCTCCAAGCCATCAAGACCGACACAGACACTGCCAAGTCCCTAGGTACCCTGCAGTACCGGCAACAGCCCTTTCGGGGTACTAGAGGAAAAGGTTTTACCTCATTTTGAGGTTCCTTCCACAGGCGGTACCAGCAATCCCAATATAGGCCTTCCTACCACCAACAGTACAGGCAACCATCTACGGCTTCCTACGCCAGACAGGGAGGAAAGAGAAGACAGGGTTCACAAACCAGAGATCAACCCAGAAAGCAATGATCTTCTCCAGGCACCGGCTATGCTTCCCCAATGTTCACACCATCAGCAAATAGGAGCAAACATTTCCAACTACATCCAGGAGTGGAAGAAAATAACATCAGACAAATGGGTGCTGGATATAGTGACAAGAGGTCATACCCTGGAATTCATACAAAAACCACCACATCATCCACCACGATCATGCAGACCTCTCCATCTTCGTCTGCTTCCTCAGGAGGTATTCATTACGCTTGCTAAGGGAGCTATAGAGACAGTTCCAGTTCAACAACAAGGTCTCGGATTCTACTCCTGTTTCTTCCTAATAAGGAAGAAGTCAGGTGAATGGCGTCCTATACTAGATTTCAGGAAACTCAACAAGTTCCTTCGGAAGCAATCTTTCCGGATGATCACACTGTCAGATATCCTGCACCTCCTCAATCCTGGAGATTTTATGACAACTCTGGATCTCCAGGATGCCTATTTCTACATACCAATACACCAGAAACATCGCAAATATCTCCGCTTTACGGTAGCCGGTGCCCATTATCAGTTCAAAGTCCTACCATTCGGGCTGAGATCAGCTCCAAGAATCTTCACCAAATGCCTTGCCCCAGTCGCAGGTTTCCTCCGAAGCAAGGGTTTCCAGGTGTTTCCATACCTGGACGACTGGCTCATAAAAGCTCCGTCAACGCTACTAGCCTCCAAAGCGACAAACGCTTACTAAAAATTATTCCACAGTTTGGGGCTAACAGTGAATCTACAGAAGTCAGTCACACTTCCCTCATGCAGAAGAGATTTCCTGGGGGCAGAATTAGACACTATCCAGAACAAGGCATATCTCACTCCAGCAAGGCAGCAGAAGCTAATCCACTTGGCTGTCCGAATCCCCACAAAAGAGTTCGTTTCAGTACGACTGTTTAACTCGCTTCTGGGCATGATTTTTTCGGCCATCGTCCAAGTTCGACTAGCAAGACTCAGAATGAGACCGCTGCAAGAAGAACTGCAACTCCAATGGACCCAGTTGCAAGGGTCCTTCGACGACTTAATAACTATCACACCAAAAATTCGGCAGGCGTTGAAGTGGTGGTCTCACACCAACCACCTCTCCCAAGGTCTTACTTCTCTAGCACCAATAACAGACTTTGTCATCACCACATAAGCCTCCTTGGAAGGCTGGGGAGGCCATTTGCAAGACATGCGCATTCAGGGCAGATGGTCTGATCTCCAGAGAGGAATGCACATAAACCTGCTATAACTGAAGGCGATCCATCTCACGCTCAAAGCTTTTCTTCCACGCATCGCAGGGTCCTCAGTGTTGGTCAGAACGGACAACACAGCAAGTATGTTTTACATCAACAGGCAGGGAGGAACAAGATCCCTCTCCCTCTCAAGGGAAGCTCAGTCTCTTTGGGACTGGCTCACACTGAACAATGTCCGCCTCAGGGTGGGGCACCTGCCTGGGGTCAACAACGCCCTAGCGGACTCTCTCAGCAGGACGGACGACAACTGCCACGAGTGGGAACTCAACCAGAACATACTCGACGGCATCTTTCAACGATGGGGTCGGCCGATCCTAGACTTGTTTGCCACCAACCTGAACACCAAATGCCAGTTCTACGCCAGTCGATACCCACTCCCAGAGTTGTGGGGAAATGCTCTTTTGATGAGATGGTCCGGGATCTTTGCCTATGCTTTTCCCCCATCCCTCTGATTCCCAGACTCCTCGGGAAAATGAAGTCCGAATGCTGCAGTACTGGTACACGGAGCTCCTACTCCGGTCTGTGGCCAATCCAGTCCGCCTTCCTTGCAACCACAATCTTCTAACGAAGAATCAGGGTCTCATCCTTCTTCCCGACCCAGCTTCGCTGCAATTGCATGCTTGGCTCCTGAGTACGGAGAGTTTCACGATATGAACATCGAGCAGGAATGTAGACTAATATTATCCAGGGCACGAGCAGAGAGCACAAATAAGACGTACAAACTCAAGTGGAAGAGATTTTGTGTTTGGTGCTCTCAGAACAACTTTCACCCATTTCAAATTAACCCTGAGCAAATTCTTTCTTACCTGCTCTCACTCTCCAAGGCTGGTCTTTGCCATGCATCAGTCAAGATTCACCTAGCAGCTATAGCCTCATATAGGCGATCGGCTGAGATGCCCTCTATCGGCTCATCCGGAATCATTAAGCAGTTTATGAAAGGGCTTTTCCGCACTTTCCCTCCGGTGCGGTTACCTCCGCCAGAGTGGCACCTTAAAATAGTCCTGTCTCAGCTCATGAAAGCTCCTTTCGAGCCCATTCACAGGGCCGAACTCAAGTACATCACATGGAAAGTGGCAACCCTGCTCGCTCTCACATCTACCAGGAGAGTCAGTGATATACAGGCGTTCACTACTAAAGAACCCTTTTTAGTTTTTTCTGATGACTTCGTTATGCTCAGAACCAACCCCAAATGCATTCCCAAGGTGCCATCTTCATTCCATCTCAATGAGCCTGTGATACTACGAACCTTTTTTCCAAACCCCACTACAATCGCAGAGAAAACTCTACACTCCTTGGACATCAAACGATGCCTCAAATTTTATCTGGAAAGTACCAAACAAATCAGAAAATCAGATCAACTCCTGGTATCTTATTCTCTTGGACGACAGGGAGCAGGAGTCACCAAGGCCACTATAGCCCGGTGGATTTCCTTTACAATCCAATTCTGTCACACCAAGGCAGGAAGACCGTTGACTAGGCGCCCGAGAGCCCACTCCACGAGAGCAGTCTCCACATCGGCTGCTTTGTTTCAGGGTATTGCCCTGGATAAGATATGTCAAGCTGCGACATGGTAAACTACGCACTCCTTTACGCAGCACTATTGTTTGGAGTCATCACAGAGAACCGACTCTCTAGCAGGACAAGCTGTTCTACGCCATCTCTTTCATTAAGGTGAGACCTTTCCTTAGTTATATAGAAATGGTTTGATTTGCAAATAACCGTGATTTCCATCATATATACTTTAATATGCTTCTATATAAGTATATGTATGTTTGTATATCTTTATATGAATATGTAGGTGCATTTATAACACAAATGTTCAGTATATGTGTAGATGTACTTAAAAGTATCTATATTTCTCTGAAGCTCATAATGCAAGATTTATGAGTTAACTATTTATATTGGGAATAAAGGATTTTCAAGCTTGCACCCTCCATCCACTGCGGGTATAATGTTTATCAACAGTACTGCTGATTGGTCAGATTCAAGCATGTGAATTTATGAAAAATCTAATACTGGATAAGAAAACAAGTTACTTACCTGTAACTACAGTTATCCAGTATTGGTATCTTTCATAAATTCACATGCGACACACCCTCCTCCCCTTTGACGCTCGCATTTCCTCTCAGGTTATAATCTTTCACTCTCGTGCTGGAAAATCTGAGGGAAGGAGCTTCTCTGGAGAGTGTTCTAGAGGGTGCTGGTGCCTGATTGGTCAGCAGGCAGGTTTGGGTCCTTTTCACAAAAAGACATGGATAGGCTATATGAGCAATTACTGTTTCCATTATAGCCTACGGCAAAAAAGTTGTATTTGTTAATTATTGCTATTTTATGTACCGTGGGACTCCCACTTTGACGACGGGGATGATTCAAGCATGTGAATTTATGAAAGATACCAATACTGGATAACTGTAGTTACAGGTAAGTAACTTGTTTTCTTTTTAAGAAATTAGGTGTAACTCTGGTCAGAGAGCTCATGTCTGTCTATGAGTTTAAGTCTGTTTCAGTGGCCATCTATGGGACAGGCATATGGGGGATGGTTGAGCATGGTCCAGTTCAGAGAGCTGAATGAAAACTGTTTTATTAGATGCATGCTAGCGGTGCCAAAAGGGTGCGCCAATTTTTTGTGTCATGAGGAGCTTGGCTTGCCCTATACTGAGGATACAATTAAATTAGCTCTGATGCTGCTGTGGAAGGCTATCTCGGCAAAAGAAACTATGACTTTGAATTGTTTGATTATAATGGATTTTTTGGCTTTGGATGGGGTCCATAATATCCCGTGGCTTGCTTATGTTAAATTGATGTTGGAGTAGATCGGACTTTTAGAGTTGTCCACCTCGCCTTAATACTTGCTCCTTTTCGAAAAAGAGTTTGAAAGAGATGTTTGTGGTTTTGAGGAGGTTGGTGCGAGCTACATATAATCTGCACAAATTATCAGTTTGAATGTATTGGCATCAGGAAGGGATTCAACCCTATTTGTGTGAGATACAGAATAGGCAGCACTGCGTTATTCTCACAAGGTTTCGATTCAACTTCATCCCACTAATGGTGGGTTTCCCTCACAAGTGTAATTCGCATACCAATTTAGCTCCCTGCCCTTGTGATGATAGCTCTGTGCAGACAACTTTACATATTGTGTTTTTATGTCCTTTGTATCACACTCCTAGAAAAAATCTTCTGTGCCCATTGCTCAAAGCTATGAATCTTTGTCACTGTAAGCCAACACTGTCATTTCTACAGCAACTGCTGTCACCTTTGGTGTGCTATACTGTTGCAAATTTTATTTGACAGGTGGTGTTTTTAAGTTTGCTAGGCGATTTCCGCTATTGATGTTTTTTTTCTGCTGATGTTTGTTTAAGGCTAAGAACACATTTCCGGTTTTTAGTTGTTTTTACATATCTTTAGGTATTATTTATTATTAATTGTTTTATTTGTGATGTGCTTATATGCTGTTGAAGTGCAGCAAATATACATTTTCTTGACTTGACTTGAATATAAAAACTTTCTAATCGAGACCGCTTTAACTATTCTGCCCAAGTGGGCATTAATCACGTAGGTATTAAACCATTACAGAGTGTATGAAACAATAACTTGTATCATCATCATAACTAAATTAAATTTGTTAAATTTTTACAAAATTACATTTGTTCAGGTACATTTACGATTACAAACATGTTCCAAAACTGACAAACATAATCATCAAATTAATTATTAAATTATGTCAGGGGTTACAATAACAAAAATTGCAATTACCAAAATTAGTATATTGGTATATATTTCTCTGTCACTTCCAATGATCAGGCCTACTGACGAATCCATGTAATGATCTTGTCAACCCAGGCAGTAACTCTGAAAAACACATTTAAAGTACTTTAAAATCTTACAGCAGCATATTAATCTATCACTTTACATTACTAGATACCATCTCACAGAGATACCTTACCCAGAACTACAATGTGTTGCCCTATTAATGTAACCCAGCCATGTACATGTTTCTTTTGTTCTATTGTTGTTTCAGACAAACTCCAGTAAACAAAATTGAAATTAAAAATTTGAAAAATAAAAAACAAGATTAAGAGGAAAACTTTAGAGGGTGTAGGAGTTAACATGTTAAACTGCATAGATTAATTCATGTTCTCGAGTTTGTAAAGTGATTATTACACAAGAATTGTTTAATAACATGTATTGCATAGTTAAAAGTCTAGAAGGGGGAAATATTCTGAGATTGAAAAAAAAGCAAAGAGAGGATATAGGAAAGGCTAGGAACAGCTAAAGGAAGGTACAGGAGGCAAACGTTGTGTGATAATGTAGAAACAATGATTTTGGGCCTGAGTTAGAGTTTGGCGGATGGGTTATTCTGTCACAAACATGAGAGCTATCCCTTCCACCATATTACGATGTCAATGGGGTATAAAGGAATCTTAATGCGGCGGATGGGATATCTGTCGCATTTGTGACAGAGTAACCCCATCCGCCAAACTCTAAATCAGGGCCTAAGTGTTTAGAGTGATGCAGATGTTGACAGCTTTTGAGAAGATGGTGTAATTGGATGATCAAGAGGATTTTTGTTGACTTGATCTTTTCAAGATATGGATCCAATTTGTTCGATAAGGCTCTGGAAGATTTGGTGCTGAAGTTGTGGTTATGAATATTGTTGTAGGCACTTCTTATGAAGTGGACCAAGGCCCAGCAGGTATGATAAGAAATGTTTGTATTTTTCCAGTAAGTCAGGTTGGTTTTGACACCTATGGTTAGTAATAGGTCCAGTAGTCGAAGGTCCCACGTGTCATCTGTCATGTGTGATTGGAGGATTAATACTGTGTGATCTAAATCTCCTTTGGATTCTGAACAGTGCCAACATTTGTTAAAGTTGATTAGGCCCAGTTTGTGCAGTTTTGCTGGGGTCAAGTAGCATCTCTATAAGGCCCAAAATTTGCATTGGCACAGCAATGGGGAGATTCTTTAGGATAAGAGTGAGTTCCATATTTTTTCCCAGTTAGCTTCAGTAGGGGTGGGGCAAGGGGATAATTATGATGTTCCAAGTTTGGTCCCATGTTTCATGAATATAAATACTGTTTGGGTATAGTCTTTGTCTGTGAATTTATATATTCTTGCAGCTGTGTTGTCTTTATAGTCAAGACTGTTGAGAAACGTGATGCAGTCTGAGAAGTGTGCTTTCCTGCGCTTTTTGAGTGTAACTTTGAGCATAAGACAGTTATAGAAGTCAAGCAGTTAGAATTCTTCACATAGGATGGAGATAGAGATTTGACTGAGGTACTGAGGTCCTTAACATTGAAGATGTCAGAGGATACATATTTCTCCCAAAAGATCATGTATCTAGTTATCATTATGTGTGGGTTACACCATATGGAAGAGATATGAGAACATTTTATTTTGTTTTTAAAAATATTTGTCAAGAGTTATAATGGTAGATATTGTGTCCTGAACGAGCAAATGTGAGTGCATGACTTTTATAGATGAGAGAGGTTTGGCTAGGTTAGACTTGATATCAATCTATGTGGGGGTTCGGGGAGAGGGATGGTTCCTGTTTTAAACCACCAAGTGGCATATCTCATAAGAAAGGTTGTTTGGTCATTTTTAACATTTGGTAAGCCCAGGCTTCCATTAAATTTAGTTATTTTAAGTTTGTTAAGTGAAATTCTAGCCTCTCTTTCTTCCAGATAAAGTTCAAGACTAGTTTATTCATGGTTTTATGAAAGTTTGAGGAGAGAAGGAGAGGGAAAGTCCATAGTATGAAGTATGAGGACCCACGATCAAAAATGACAAAATCATCTCTATAAGCTGCCAGTTTGTGGCGTCCTGAAGAGAATGGCATCCCTTTGATTAGGGTTTTAGATGCAATACTATGGACCAGTGCTTCTATGGTAGGGAGGAAAAGTAGTGGGGCCAGAGAGTGGCCGGTCTGGCACCTCGTGCAAGGCAAAGTTTCTGTGAAATTTGCTGGTATGGTGCCTTGTGCAAGGCAAAGTTTCTGTGAAATGTGACCACTAATTTTGATTCTAGCTGAGGGTTGGTAGAATAGGGACATGTCCAACTGTATAAAAGGGGGGCCAAGGTTACATTTTTCAAGGACTGCCCAGAGGAAAAGCCACAAGACCTTATCAAATGCCTTTTTTTCATCCAACATAATAGATATTGAGGGGGAGGTTAAGCGTTTAGGTTTTTAATAATGTGTCTGGATAACCTGATGTTGTTAGCCTCTAGTTTTTCCTTCATAAAACTAGTCTGAGGTGGGTGAATCAAAGAGGGAAGGATTAATTTTAATCATGGAGCAAGGATTTTGGTCTGCATTTAGTCTGAATTTGGTCTGAATTTAGGAGAGATATGGATATATAATTCTTATGATCTGAAGGGTCTTTGCCTTTCTTATAAAGTACATTTATAAAAGCTTCTGAGGCAGCTCCTACAGTTTTGCCAGATGATACAAAGTGTTAAAACAATTCTTCCAGGTGAGGTAAAAGTGAGATTTAAAAGGTGTGGAGCCTTTCCACGCTTGTGTTATTTAATAACCTTAAGTACTTCAGATCTGTCTATCTTTTTGTTAAAATATTCTGAAGAGCTGAGAGGTTGAGACTATCCAAGTACTTCTTGCAGAGGTCGGAATTAAGAGGGGGGTTTAGGATTGTGTAGATCAGAATAAAAAGAGAGGAAGGAGTCAAGGATCTCTTTTTAGACTCCTTATTTAGGGTACAGTTGTTGTCCTTTATTGAGGGTATTCAGTACGCACTATTTTTAGATTTAAAAAGGAGGGCTAAAGACCTGCTGGCTTTTTTTATTTTTATCAGTCTTTTAGCTTTAAGGTTATTTTACCATTTGTGGGCTTTTTTGCGTAATTTTTTTTTTTAATTATAAGTGTTGTTTTGTGGTCTTGGGTGCATGCTCTTTCTAATTTTAAATGTTTCCTTTGTAGTTCTAAAGAGGTCAGTCTTTAGTTTTCTTCTTTGTTCTTTCTTATCATTATCCCCCATATTTTACATCGATTGGTGCCTTTCATTGCATCCCAGATTGTCCCTGGGAAAAGGTCTGGCGAGTTATTCTCTTTTAAAAAAGTAGAGATGGGGGTGTGGCCAAGCCAAGCATGGAGTAGGAAGCACTCCACTTGAAGCTTTAGTCCTCTCCAGGGCTCCCACAGTGGGTAAAGAACCAGCACGAACATCGTTAGACTGGACAAAAATCTGTGACCGTACTGCTACCATGGACAATCGCCAGCTGCTCCTTGGAGAAGAGACTGGTGCAAGTGTCATTTTGGGAGTGACACACAGCCTGTAAATCCTACAGTGCCCACTTTGAGTCTCAGCTATAGATGTGGGCTGGGGCCCCATCACGGTCTTTGAGCAGTGCCAGCACTACCATCTCTTGACCATAGGGTGGGCAGGTATAAGCAAACAACCACCAGCAAGAACACTGCACTTAACACCACTCCGTCTACATTCCCTGGGGCCCTCGATCTGCCTGATCCTGCTTCAGCGAAACTCTTCCCCTTTGGGGTTACTTAGATGGAGACGTAAGCGATGGAGATCCTCAATAGGGATCTGTTGCGCCGCTGCGCGCGGCACAAACCGAACATTCAGCTCGGGCCGCAGCACGCGGTCCTCAGACGCGACGCGCCCCCAGTCTGCTTTTAAGAGGCCCCAAATTGGGCAGGGGGCCTCGTTCTTTTTCTGTGCACCGCGTGTCTAGGCAGGTCTGATCCCCACTCACCTGTTCTTTTCTTTTCTTTTCTTCTTTTCTTTGGACATCTGGTTGTGCCTTCCTTTATGTTTTTCACCCTTCCCATGTTACCATTCTCTTCCCAGCATTCCTTGTTCCCTATTCTCTATGGTTTCTAGTCCATTCTGTTCTATGTGCTTTTCCCTATCTAAGATAGTGTCCTTTTACTTCCTGTTGGTCGTTTCCTGTTTGTTGGTATTTAAGGGCTGTGATTCTTTCTCTCCTTGCGCTGCAACACTTTCTGTTTGGATGGTGTCTTCGCTCCTGCTTCCTTGTATTCCTGTGCTGGTTCTCGTCAGTTCCCGTATATTTTTTCCTGTATTTGCTCCTGCTGTTACCTCTTCTTTTTTTGTTCCTGTTGTAGGAACCTATCTTTGTGGAGGTTTTTTCCCCTTTTCAGGGGTTTTTCCCTCTGGCGCTACTTCTGAGGGACACGGCCTGCTCTTGGCGTACCCATTGCCTGCAGCACTGTAGCTACCAGAAAGAGTCACCCCTACTTGGGCCAAGGCCGAACATTCAAGAACAGGATCCACACTACTCGCTCTGTGGCCTCCAGAGTAAAGCAGCACGTAAGTCATGACAGGATCTGTCTGTGTGGCAATGCTCCTGTTGACCTTGAAGCAGAATTTGGAGGCCCCATACGCTGAGGGCAGATGTGGGCACCACCACTGCAGCACAAAGGCCTATCCCCCAACTACCTCATGATGAGAGAGAAGCTGGGCCTCACCAGCAGACAACAATGAATGGCATTAATGAACGCTCCAGCAATGCCTGTTGTGAGTCAGTACAAAAGGGACAAAGCTTCACCATTGAAGTTGATAATATTGCATCTAGAGACTCTCATTTAACTTATTTTTAATGCTCCCACAACGCTACTCCCAGGGGGTACACTACCCTTTGAGTATATCCAGACACCAAGTTACCCCATAGGAATCACACTGCTGGAAATGCCGCAATCACTATTGTGAGACTGGGGATAAAGTCCTGCACTGGAACACGCACCTTCTTTGAATCCCCCATAGAAACTCTAAAACAATGCTTCTTACCAGACCCTGTGTATCTCATCTGCTTCCTCAGCAGCAGTGGCCTTATGTGTTCAGATCCTCCCTTTTTCCTATATGTGGTTTGTAAGGCACTATCACCCCTGGCACTGACCCTATTGAAACGCTTTGAACACCTATGGCTAGTGTTCCATTTCATCTATTGAGGACCTGCTGTCATACCCAAGACCCCAGGACACCAATAGGAGGTCTGAACTCAAACCTGGCTTGGTGGTGGTATGTCCAGATCTAAGTGGAAATTATCAACGTGCAGGCACATTTCACTCATGTAAGCTTAGAATGGTGAATGGATTGAAATAACTGGATCTCCCAACATATTTGTTTGTTGTCACAGTCGCCTTGCGGCTCAGCTAACCATCTATGCTATTGCATGTAGGGTCCAGCACAATGTCTCACTAAACCATAACATGGTCAGGGGTAAGCCTCAAAAAGAGCCTCTGTGACTAACATTTACAATTGAACCACAGCAGATGAAGGGGCACATAAACAAGCTGACCCACCTCTAGCGGGCAGTGGGACCACAACAACCCCTGTAACCCAGGGAACATAAGAAATGATTTTTGTCTGAAGTTTGGTCTGAAATAGGCTCACTAAAGACAGCCTTTAAAACATGCCTACAAGAAGTTTGCAATGATGTCAATAAATTGGGGCCCATGGTCTGAGATCTGGGTGCCAGCAATGTTACTTTAATGCTCACAACTTGCTGTCAGGGGCTGCAGTGAGTACTAGCCAATGGCCTACCAGGGCCCCTCCCACCTGATGACTTCCTGCAAATATGGCATCTAGTTACCCCAGAGTGCAATATTCTACCCACTCCAAAAATGCCAAAACCCTTCATTCATTAATTCATGATGGAACTTGGTAGCCCACCTTAGAGGTGTGGCTACTTGAGGGCTACACGCCCATGGGACAACTGTTTTGTCAACTGTTTCTCCCTTTCCTCTGTTCCCTTTTATATGTATCCAGTGTAGAGAAGCACGATTTTTGACATGATTAGCCCATACTTCTTGTGTGATATCTGATGTGATTTCGACTGAAAGTGCACTGAGTTCCCGGTGCCAGGTCTCTTTCCTAAAACTGCACAGTTGTTTCCCCAATTTGCAAAACCTTTAGCACCCCCTGTAAGTCCCTAGTAAATGGTACCCCTGGCACCTAGGGCACTAAGAAGGGTCCCTAAGGGGCTGCAACATGAATTGTGCCAACCTAAGGGACTCCTCACCAAGCACATGACTGGCTGCCATTGCAGGCTGCGTGTCTTGGTGCAGACAAAAGTGAAAACAGGACATGGCACACAACCTGTGTGCCATGTCCCCTAAACATTGCATGCAATATATGCAAATCACCCCTCTAGCAGGCCTTATAGCCCTAAAGCAGGGTGCATTATAGTACACGTGAGGGCATATCTGCATGGGCAGATATGCGCCTGCTATGTTTTTGTCAATTCTCAGACATATTAAGTGACTAGGGAAGCCATTTTAAATGCATGTGCTGGACAATGGTCACTACGAGTTCCCCAGTTACATGGTAGCTTCTCTAAAAATAGGGAATGTAGAGATTGGTATCAAACATCTCAGATTAACAAACCCTGACTGATGCCAGTGAACTATTTATTAATAACTGCACCCAGAGGGCACCTTAGAGGTGCCCCCTGAAAAATTACCAGCTACTAGTGGGTTGACTGACTGGTCCTGACCAGTTCAGCCACCATAGACGTGTTTCTGGCACCCCAAGGTGAGAGCCCGTGCTCTCGACGGCCACAGACAAAACTCTGCATTGGGTGGGGGTGTTTTCACCTCAACCCGCAGGATGGACATTCCAGGTGGGAAGCTTCAAAGGCCTATCCGCCTGTGTAATGCGACCCAGGTCTTTCCAGATGGTGGAGATGACTAACCCCTCTGCCCTGACCCCACTTGTGGCAGCAGTGTAGGAGGGAAAATTAGGCAGATAAGAAGGTGTGCCCATTTCATGCCAGCCCCACTCCTAAAGTGGACAGGCTGATCTAGGCACTTCATTTTAAATTCCTCCATCTTGTTTGAAAGGAATTAGGCCACTAGGGTTAGGGTTATGCCCACTTCCCAGCGGACATGGTCATAGAAAGTGCGTAGTCGCCACAAAGGTGGTCAGCCCATTGGCTACCACCTGGAACTCCCTGTAACACCCCTAAATTTAATATTTTGGTAGCACCCTGAACACTAGCACTCAGATCCTGACACCCTAAGAAGCACAGGACAAAGAAGAGTTGCACCTGCAGAAGAGGAAAAGAAGAAGCTGACTTGGAACCAGCCCCACTGGCCAGCATGTTGACCTTGACGAACTCTGCCCGAAAAGATGACTGATCCTGCAGCTGAGCCTCCAAGAAACCCAGGCGGACTTCCTGCCTTCAATAAAGACTCAAGGCTCCAGTTTCAAGAAAGGACTCTGCAGCCTCCGGAACAGAAAAGACCCAATACTCGAAGTAACCTCTGTACTCAATGTTCATGACCCACACTGAAGCCAACCAATGGTGCCAGCAAGGTTCCCTAGCTGTCCAAAGTCTGAGTCCAGTGTGGTCTCACTCATTTTGGATTTCCCCCGAGTCACCTGCAGACCCTGCATACAGGTCCCCTCTCCCACAGAATTGTGGTGAGAGACAACCCGACACCTCCAGCAACCACTGAACCAGTCACCACTGACCCTATCTGAGGTGGGTCCCTAGTGCCAACAGCATCCACTGGCTCCACTGAGCTTGAGTCCACCCTGGGTCCCCCCACTGGACTCCCTGACCACACCTGCAGCTTCAACATCCCCTGACTGCAAGTGCTCCTGGACACAAAAAGCTGACACCTAAGAACACCCCTGCATCCGTCGCCCGTGGCCCTGGAAAAAAGGACCAGAGGTGCACCTACATCCTTGAGCACCCCATGTCTACAACTTACCTGTTTGTTGTCCCCCACTGGCTTCCTAGCCAGAGTCTGCAGCCTTTCTTCATGAGGGCCAAACTCCCATAAGAAACCATTGGGCACCCTACTCCTTACTGTACACCTGCACCCAGCCACCCGGAGTGAGCTGCTGGTGTGGTTCTGATTACTGTCCAGTACTTACCTCAACTCCCTAAGATTGGCCTTGTAATTCATTGTTAACTCTGTGTTTGCTTAACATTGTTTTCCTCCATAGGTTAACATTGAAAAACTTTGAGAATTGCACTGTGTTGTTTTTTGAAAATGAAAAGTATTTATGCTTGAAAAAGTGCTTACCTGATTACAAAGTTCTTGGGTTTGAAACATGTATAAAAATAAGTGTTATGTTTCTAATTTGGTCTCTGATTTGTCTTATTTATTGCCTCTGTGAGTACCACAAATGCTTAGCACTACCCTCTGATAAGCCTTACTGCTTGCCCACACTACCACAAAATAGAGCATTAGTCCTGTCTACTTTTCCATCTGCAAACCAATTAGAGATTCACTGGACTTAGAGCTGTGAACTTCTTAGTGCACCATATAGAGAACCAGCTTCCTACAGTGAGTACCTTGATCATGGGTGACATTGGGTTATAACAATTAGATATATAAATTACAACAACAAAGCACCATAGACAATAAGTATTGTGCAAAACATGGACCAACGACAATATTTATAACCACTGCACATACTTCGAAGATCCTGAATTACCAATCATTACCTTGGTTACACAAGAATCCAAATGTCATACAATATAGCATCAGGGCATGTGCAAAACATGGACCAACGACAACATTCATAACCACTGCGCCTACTTCGCCGATCCTGAATTAGCACTCATTACCTTGGTTACACAAGAATCCAAATGTCATACAATACAACATCAGGGCATGAGGCACAGTCGGTCGGTTGCAGTAGAAAACATACGAACTACCCTGTGTTATTAGATACAATTGTGTTACCAAGATGAACAAGGCATGTATTTATAACAAAATCCAACAGAAAAGCGTGAGTACCTTAGAAGGCAAACACAGTTGCAGGATTCCCTGCCCTTCTTTGGTAAAAATACGGTAGCCATGTGTCCCGAATGGTACAGGTTACTTACATATTCCTAATAGACAGAGCCCTTGCCCATATGTACAGTAATTCTAAGAGGCCATCCACTAAGGTGATCCCTTGCCTTCTTCTCTGCTCGCTGCGGGGCTATCCCTCCAAGAATTCCGCGAAAGCAACTCCCCAGGGAATAGGGCCTCCGTCGAGGATCTCTCACTCATGCGGCAGAAACGCCTAACTAATGCCTCTAGGTATGTCCTTCCAAGGAAATGGGGGAGACCTTCGGTCCCGCCTGGCTGCCACGTCTCACAGCAGTGACTGCGACCTCAAGAGATTTCCTGGCCAGGTCCTATGTCCAGAAATACCCCCGCCTGCAGCAGTGCCTTGCGCCTGGATGTAGCGCATTACAGGCGGGCTGCCTGAGTGACGTTCTCTACTCCTGGAGGCGCGGGGCTCGTAGATGGAAGCGGGGCTGGGACACGGTATGAGGCAATGTCCGAGCGCTGAGGGTGGCTACAGCACTGCCCTGGGCTTGCCGATGCCACGGATTTCACAGCCAGAAGGGATAAACAATACTCCCTCTGTGCACTAGGGAACCATGAAGCGCTCAAGCAGAAATGAGGGATGGAGCGCTCCCCAAGTGCTAGTTATGGGAAAAGGCCAAGGAGCAGAAACACATCAATCTCTCTGCCCTGGGCTCTTTGGGAGGCACTGAAGGAGGGCACAACGGGCAGGCAGGCCAGCACAACAGGGCAAACGATGGCGGTTCCTCCTGGCAGTCCCACAGCAGTGTACTACTACATCAGACTCAGGGTGTAGCTGGCAGCAGCCCTCCAGTGAGTCCTCTAAGCCACCCAGTACTTCAGGCAGCAGGGTAAACAACAGGAGCGCAGTCCAGATGAGTCCTTCAATGCAGTAGTCCCTCTGGCAGAGGTTCGGTCCTAGGTCCAGAAGTGCTCTGAAAATCATGGGGTGAGACCCCCTGTACTTATACTCCAGGTGCCCAGCTTCTAGAAGGTAGGAGAAGGTTCCAGCCAGATCGGACTAGTTCCAAGCATTTCCCTTCTCCCCTACTCTGGCTCCAGACATCAGCAGGGGGTAAACAAGCACTTTGTGTGAGGGCAGGACACAGCCTATTCAAGTGTAAATTGTGAACAACTCTCCCTCTCTCCCAGTCCAGGAACACCATCAGTATGTAGATTAATGCAGATGTAACCATGTCACACCTAACCCTCCCTGATGGCTGTCTGGAGAGTATGCACAAAGTGGAGCTGTCACCCTGCCCCAGACGTGGATTGGAGTCAGGCTGCAAAGCACTAGAGTTATAAGCACAGAGAAATGACCACTTTCTAGAAGTGGCATTTCTAAAATAGTATTGTAAAATCCACCTACACCAGTAAGCAGAGAGGATTTCTCATTACCATTCCAATACCAATCATGCTACTCCTTACAGATCAGGAATTACCACTTAGACATAGATAAGGGAGTTCCCAATGCAAACCTATGATAGGAGCAGCAATCACTGTTTAGTGAAAAACAAAATAGGCTGTTTTTCACTACTAGGACATGTAACACATAAGAATATGGGGGTTATTACAACTTTGGAGGAGGTGTTAATCCGTCCCAAATGTGACGGATGTACCACCAGCCGTATTACGAGTTCCATAGGATATAATGGACTCGTAATACGGCTGGTGGTATATCCGTCACTTTACCGTCACTTTTGGGACGGATTAACACCTCCTCCAAAGTTGTAATAACCCTCTATATGTCTTACCTTTTACATGCACAACACTCTGCCCATAGGCCTATCTAGGGCCAACCTTAGGGGTGACTTAGGTGTAGTAAAAAAGGGTGTTCAGACCTTGCCAAGTAGTTTGTTTTGCCAAGTCAATGTGGCAGTACACTGCGCACGCAGGCACTGCAGTGGCAGGCCTGAGACAAGTCTGAAAGGCTACTCCTGTGTGTGGCACAATCTCCGCTACAGGCCTACTAGAAGCATTTAATTTACAGGCCCTGGGTACATAGTATACCACTTTACAAGGGACTTATAGGTAAATTAAATAAGATATATAGGTGTAATCCAAGTATTCTAAGTTTGAGGGGAGAGAGCACATGCACTTTAGCACTGACTAGCAGTGGTAAAGTGATCAGAGCCAATAAAAAGAGGGTCAGAAAAATAGGAGAAAGGTAAAATGTTTGGGGATAACCCTGCAGAAAGGGCAATTTCCAACAAGGGTCAAGACTGATTTCCATATGGCAGGTTTCATATGGTGTGCAAAATAAAGATGTACTGGGATGTGACCCCCCAAGTAATTAGCAGTGGCTAAGATTAATTCAAGCATTCCATTCATCACTTGCTTGTATCACTCTGCCAGTGAAAAGCAAGACCTTCAGCGCCCAGCAAATCACTCACAGTTCCAACACATTGATATGTAGCCGGACTTAGCTTGAGACCAGAGTCCTCTGATTTACACCTCTTGCTGATGACTCCACAACCCAGAAGTGATACATCCATCACCACTGTCAACTCTGGGTGGGGTTAGGAGAGGGTTCTGCCACAGACCAAATTGCGATCCAGCAACCACCACTGCAGGCCTTTTGCAGTCTCCTCCAAAATCTAGATACAATCTGATAGATTCCTCTACTGCTGTTGCTACTGGAACTTCAGGTCCCACTGCAGAGCCTGCATATGCATCTGGCATGTGTTACCAGTAGGCTAAAGGAGGCCAACAACCCCAGCAGCCTCAGTCATCCGCAATCAGCTATAGGACAGAGGCTGAAATATCTATACCATAGAGGCTGAATGTCATTGACTCTCTGCTCTGGAGGAAAGGCATAAGCTGTACAAAATTCAGGATGGGTCTTGTAGGACGCTGGCTCTGTATAATGTTATGCTAATGGGAAGTTTACTGGAGTGAACTGGTGCTACCAGTCCATTGTGTCCAAATTAACTACACTAAGTTCTCAGACGGTATACTGAGCAGGGAAAACACCCCCAAAAACCATGTGGTCAGCAACAAATTGCTGATTGACAAATTCTATAAATTCAGGCACACATCCAACCAATGTCAATTAATAGTCCATCACAATTCGTAGTCCATCTCCAATTTTATTACACAATGCTCATCTCTTCATAGCATGGCTTTCAATAGACTTCTGAAATTATCACCCAGCAATCATGCCAACATGTGTTTCATCAGGGAAATCTCCCATAGGCTTCGTCAGGGCTGTAATTACACATAAAATATTATAAAGCATAATATATCCTGATACCACAGTACCCATTGATACACCTCTGTGTGATTTGTGGAAATCAGTACATCTAACATTCCCACATTTTCTTCATCCCTTAGTGAGTCAAGTGACCATCCAACATAATAAGTTACTATATCCACGCTAGTAGATGATTGTATTTGTCTTGAACCTCTTACTCCCATTGATAGAATATGTATTTCCCCGTGTACATGCACACATGTGAAGCTTCACTAAGTACTCAATTCTTATTGAATATCTATCCATTGATAAGCTCTAGTGTTCCAACCATTCTACTTTCTTCTTTGTATAATAAAGCCCGCAGTTATAACATACGTATTTATTCCAATCTGATTATCTGAAGTCGCAGTTATCAATTTCCTAATATTAGAAAATATCCGCTTTATCAATTATGCCTCTTCCATAGTCTCGTTTAATCTTGCAACTTCCATTCTCACTGTAGCCTTCACTAAAAGTAGTGTACTTATAATATTACTAACTTTCCGTCTTGTATCTTCCCCCATTATTATTCATCTAATTAAATATTATCGCTTTAGAGTCCCTTTTTTGTCTCCCTCCTGTTATGATTAAGAGTCAGTTATTTGCCCAAAAGTATTCATGCCGCTCTTGTCTCCCATGCCCGTATTGCGTCCGGAGATGATAATCAACTTAACTCCCTCGATCCACTTGCCTGCCTTGTTTATTGCAGTCCGTAAGTACAAAGGACTTCCCCATTCCAACGGGAGTATGCTTCCTGGTATCTAACCAGTCCATACTGCTGCTATGCTTTTAAATCTCCGTCTTTGCACACATAACGCTCGCTCCACTTCCTGTATTTCGCAGTAAGTCCTACTTCAACGTCATCTTTCCCTCTTTCAACTATAAACATGAAAAGAGGACTAACCGTAGCCTCTCTGCTTGTTACATATTCAGCCCGTATCTCATGTCACTCGTAACTTACACATCGACTAACAAAGATCTGCCTATTCCTTATAATAGAAATATAGGATAGGGACTATTTTACCATCATATCTATATTTATACCACACTCTCCTATTATTCTGGTAAATATATTCCTACACAGAGTTCCAAATAGTTCTATATTATACATTCAGTAGTCCTCAATATGTGTCCATCCTATGATATTATTCTCCCTAATCATAACTGTAATCTATGTCCACTACTCAATTCCTCTAAGTTCTAGATACCATAATTGTATCAATTATGTTAACGATATATACATCAATAATTGAGTCCTCAGCATGTGTGTGCATGTACCAAACATTCCATGTCCATCCCATTTTTCCATATTAATCTTCATTACGAACGCTTTATATAAATTACTCAAATCAACCATTCATTCTAGTAAGTTATCAAATACATCGACTTCACCACCTCGTCCCCTCACAAATTTTTTACATTCCTTGGAAATATTCTAGTTCATGGTCTGTATTCAATCTCTCCTCAACAGCTTGTAGCTTCATAATCCATAGGGACTCCTTTCATCTCAGGTGTAGTTCCCTGTTACCTCCCCTGGGATCCACAGGGATGTGTTCCAAGCCAAAGAATTTTACATTGTCATAAACATTTTGTATTTCACATGTCTGTAAGTGTTGTACAATCAGATACGTGTAATTGTTTTGTTTAATTGCTCTCAAATGTTCACCAATTCTCATTCTTAAAGGACGGATTGTACTTCCAACATACACGTTCACATTTGCACATAATGATATAAACAACAAACTTTGTTCCACAAGTAATATTTGTTCTTACTTCAAAACTGTTACCCTTCCAATCAGCATACTCTCTCATCCATGCCATGCCCATTTGCAAACCCCGCATTGGCCACATCTGTAAAAACCTCGATTATATTCTGTGAGCAAATTTCCACTATTCTTAGATCTTGGGTAACTCTGACATAATAGATTTCTTAATGATCTTCCTCTTTGATACGTGATTTCCGGGCCACTTGATATACAATCCTTCAAAAACATATCCGGTCTAAGAATATTCCAATGCCTTCTCAATGTTCTCTTCATTATATTTGCAATATCTGCATAATCTGTAATTAATCGTATTCTTCTTTTGTCTCCATCTGATGTCTTCCTGTGGGGTATTAAGGTCTTTATTCTTTTAATTTTCATGACCCTTTTCTGTGCATCCTTAATTATACTTTTATGATAACCTCTTTGTTCAAAACGTTGTGTCATATCTTGTAACATTTTTCAAAATCTATATCCCTACTGCAATTTCGTCTTGCCCTTATCATTTCTACAAATGAAATTGCATGGATCTGATGCTTTGCATGTGCTCTCGAGGCATGCAAAATTGCTTTACACGAGGTAGGTTTTCTAAATAATTGACTTTGAATCTGATCATCACTAATGAATAATTCTACATCCAGGAATTCTATTCTCTCCGTGCTGTATTGATAAGTAAACATAATGTTAACATAATTTCCATTTAAATATTCAGAAAATTCAATCAATTGCTCTGTATTTCCTACCCATATCATAAAGCAATCATCAATGAATCGTCCCCAGTACGAAATATAATTCTGCCAATTCCTCACTCTGGGCCCCCCGATCCACTTCTCCTCAAACCATCCCATGAAGAGATTGGCATAAGAAGGAGAGAACCTGGAGCCCATCGCTATTCCTTGCTTTTGTCTGTACCATTGATTATTAAAGAGAAATACATTACGATTTAAGATTAGATCTACCATGTTTATAATCATCTCAGTGTGTTTCAAAAGGCTTATTGACCTGTGATTTAGCATATATTTCAATGCTTGAAGACCTGCTTCATGTTTAATACTTGTGTATAATGCTACTACATCTAATGTTACTAACATCATACCATTTTCCCACTGCATGTCTCTCAATAGTCCCAGAATATGTTTTGTGTCCTTAATGTATGATGGTAAGTTTGCTACCAACGGTTGTAGAAATATATCTACAAATTCTGAAATTCTTTCCTTAGGTCCTCCAATTCCTGATATTATCGGTCTGCCTCGGGTGGGAAACGGAGATTCTTATGCACTTTCGGAAGAGTATAGAAACATGGAAATCTAGGTCGATCTACCTTTAGATAGGCATCTTCCTCATCATCCAATAATCCCTGTTGATACCTTGTCAATAGTAAATTGTTAATCTTATTAGTAAGATGATTAATTTAATTCAATGAAAGAACTTCGTAACACTCTTCATCTCCTAATTGATTATAGATCTCCTCATCGTAGTCTCTCTTGTTCATCACTACAATATTCCCTCCTTTGTCAGCTTGTCTGATAACAATACTCTCATCATCCTGTAGCGATTTCAGGGCTTGCCAATCCTTTACAGTAAGATTACTTTTCAATCTTCTAATCATTGTTTTTGACGCCTGTTTGACAAAGTCCCTGCTCACCAATTTATAGAAAACCTCAATATTACTATCAGTTCCCAGCCTGGGTGTCCAATTAGATTTTTTCTTTAAACCACTTGTTTCATGTAGATCTGATAATGGGGGTCATTACAACATTGGCGGTTAAAGCCGCTTACTGCGGTGCAGAAGACCGCCAACACACCGCCGGGGCCGCGGAAATCCGCCACAGCTATTATGACACACATCCCAAAATCCACCAAAAATCAGACACCCACACAAGTCCGCCACACCAAAGGTCAGTGATAAATGCCCCAAAAAAAACCTCCACCGTCACGCCAACAGAAACATGCCCATGCTATCACGACCCACGAATCCACGTGGCGGTCTTTCAACCGCGGTATTCCATTGGCGGTACACACCGCTGCGCTCAAAATACACACACATCTCCAAAACACCACCACATTGGACAATTCGAAATACACACACCTGATACACATACACACACCATTCCCACACAATCAATACTATATAAAACACACACCCACATCACCCACAAACCCCTACGACAAAAAATTTAGACGAAGGCCAGAGAGACAGCCCAGCATAGACAACCCCACCATACAGAGGCACACAACACCATCACCCACACTACTTCCACGCACAAAACACCACACACCACTACATATCACCACACTTATCACCACATACACCACCCCACACATCACCTACACCACCCCATGGCACGGCAAAGACACCCCAGGTTCTCTGAGGAGGAGCTCAGGGTCATGGTGGAGGAAATCGTACGGGTAGAGCCACAGCTATTTGGATCACAGGTGCAGCACACCTCCATAGCTAGGAAGATGGATCTATGGCGAAGAATAGTCGACAGGGTCAACGCAGTGGGACAGCACCCAAGAAATCGGGACGACATCAGGAAGAGGTGGAACGTCCTACGGGGGAAGGAGCGTTCTGTGGTCTCCAGACACAACATCGCGGTACAGCGGACTGGTGGCGGACCCCCCCTCCTCCCCCACAACTAACAACATGGGAGGAGCAGGTCTTGACTATTATGCATCCTGAGGGCCTCGCAGGAGTCGGTGGAGGAATGGACTCTGGTAAGTCAAATCTTAACTATTGTATCCCCCACCCTACCTGCATAGGCCTATCACAGACCCCCCACCCTCACCCCCTACCCTATCACTCCAACTCCCCACATATGTACTACTAACACAAACCACCCATCCCAACACCAAGCCCTGCATGACACAACAAAGCATGGACACCCATCACTAAAGCATGCCTACTGCACATACCCATAACACCCCCCTCACCAATCATCACACAAGCCCCCACACAGGAAGGCTAGCACTGGGGTACACGGTCACCCACCCATTGCACACCATGACACACACAGATGCAATAATCATGCTTTTACAACCCTGCAGGACCACTACCCAACGTCACCAGACAGGAGGGTCCAGACATCTCCACCCCACCCACAGAAGAGGCCCACAGTGATGACAGCAGCTCTGTCCAACTGGATCCAGATGACCAGCCCGGACCATCGTGGGCCTCTGGACAGTCTGTTCCCCACACCCAGTCCCAGGCCACCACAGACCTTCCACCCTCTGGTAACACCAGCACAGCACCCACCCAGCGGGCCCATACCTCTGTCCCCAGGACATGTCAATCAGCTGTGTGTCCACCACTACAGGGAACCCAGGATAACCCACCACCCCAACAACAACAGGGACCTGGGGGCAGTGGGCACACGGTCCAGGGGACGGAGGCCCAGGAACACAGGGTAACTGGGAGGGCTGCTGTGCGACAGGGGGCTGACAGGCCTAGGGAACCCACTCTCCACAAGGCCCTCTCCTCCATCATGGGAGCATACCACCACTCCCAGGCGACGATGGCAACGGTCCTGGCCAAGTTTCAGGAGACCCAGCGCATGCAGGAGGAACAGTATTTGGGGTTCAGGGGGGAACTCAGAACCATCAGCACCGCCCTGGGCACCATCGTAGGGGTGCTGAAGGAGATACTTCACACCAGGAGGGACAATGTGGCACTCCAAGGGGCCCCTGACACTAGCATGGACGAAGAACTGCCCACCACCTCCGCCGGCGCTAGTGGACAGGAGGCACCGCCACAGGACCACCACACCAGCACCCCACCCCCTGCAGACGGAGAACCACCCAGCAAGCGGTCCCTGAGATCCAGGAACAGGACAGAGCATGATGCCAAGACCCGCCCAAGAAATGAGACCACCCAGATTATCATCCCACTGTCCCACTTTGTAACCCTGTCCATATTGGAACTGCCCCAGCTCCACTTCCTATTCCCATATGGGCAGTGCACCTGTGAGACTAATAGACTGGACTCTGCCATGGACATTCCTCCACCATCACCCCTCACCATTTTAGCACTCCCCTCCAATATTTAGCACTTCAATAAACTTCAATAAACACCCTTGAAGCACAAAACAATCTGGAGTCAGTCTGTGATTTTGAAAATTTGTATTAGCAGTGACAGTGACAAAATGCTGTTTCAAATGGAATGTCAACATACCTATGTCACACATCTCAAGTCCATGAGGAATGTAAGCAGATGACACACGTTGGTAACCACACCTGTGAAACCGTAATGGAAATGTACAATTCAGTTACCATATACTGGTTGAAATCGACAGACAGGATAGAGGTAGAAGTGTGAAAGTACTTGTAGTAGGCAGGAATGTGTTCTCACCTGTGTGTCACTTGAAATATTGCTGGATAACTGAGTCCCTGTTGTCAATGTCTTCTTCCTCTGCTTCCTCCTCATCACTGTCCACAGGCTCCAGAGCTGCAACAACACCGTCATCTGGACCATCCTCCTGCAGAAAAGGCACCTGTCGTCGCAAAGCCAGATTGTGAAGCATACAGCAGGCCACGATGATCTGGCACACCTTCCTTGGTGAGTAGAATAGGGAACCACCTGTCATATGGAGGCACCTGAACCTGGCCTTCAGGAGGCCGAAGATGCGTTCGATCACCCTCCTAGTCCGCCCGTGGGCCTCATTGTAGCCTTCCTCTGCCCTGGTCCTGGGATTCCTCACTAGGGACAGTAGCCATGACAGGTTGGGGTAACCAGAGTCCCCTAATAGCCACACCCGGTGCCTCTGGAGTTGACCCATCACATAAGGGATGCTGCTATTCCGCAGGATGTAGGCGTCATGCACAGAGCCAGGGAACATAGCATTTACCTGGGAGATGTGCTGGTCTGCAAACATACCATCTGTACATTCATTGAATGATAACTCTTCCGGTTCCTGTACACCTGTTCACTCCTGTGGGGGGGGATCAGAGCTACATGGGTCCCATCACTGACACCTATGATGTTGGGGATATGTCCAAGGGCATAGAACTCACCTTTAACTGTAGCCAAATCCTCCACCTGTGGGAAAACGATGTAGCTCCGCATGTGTTTCAGAAGGGCAGACAACACTCTGGACAACAAGTTGGAAAACATAGGCTGGGACATCCCTGATGCCATGGCCACTGTAGTTTGAAATGACCCACTTGCAAGGAAATGGAGCCACTGATAGCACCTGCACTTGAGGGGGGATCCCTGTGGGATGGCGGATTGCTGACATCAGGTCTGGCTCCAACTGGGTACACAGTTCCTGGATTGTGGCACGGTCAAACCTGTAGGTGATGATCAAATGTCGCTCCTCCATTGTCAACAGGTCCACCAGCGGTCGGTACACCGGAGGATTCCGCCATCTCCTCACATGTCCCAGCGGACGGTGCCTAGGAAGGACAACAGCGACCACAGAGTCAAACAACTCAGAGGTATGTACCCACAGTCTACATAGAACACCATTCATACACAGAATCAGGCCTGTATTTGTGTTGTGCGACAAGGCCTAGGTCTGTGTGACGCAGTTGTGAATCAGGGCATGTGGGCCCCTGAAATGGCGGCTGCCTGACCTCTAAAGTGGGACAATGGGATGTGAGGTAACTGCGCTGGCGTTGTACACTGTCGCGGTAGGCGGTCGAAGACCGCAGCGCAATGCTGCATTGCTTAAAATTGGACCCTATGGGTCCCAGGAGCCAATGACGATGTACGCCAGCGGTGATGGTACGCACCGCCGCGGACGTGACCGCCATTTTCTAACTGTTTAATCACTCGATACCTGATCTTCAACCGGAGAGGACCTACACTGCAAGTGCTGCTGTGACCTCGGTCTGAAAGAGACAATGGCTTGTGCGTCTGGGGAAAGGGCCCCTGCCTTCACTGCAGAGGAGTTGGAGAAGCTCGTGGACGGGGTCCTCCCCCAGTACACGCTACTCTGCGGTCCTCCAGACCAACAGGTAAGTACACAGGGAGCACGTTGTATGGGCTATGCCTGTGTGGAGAGTTGTAAGAAGGAAGGGGGCACAGTTCTGCGTGCATGAAGGACTGTGAATGCATATGCCACATGGCAAGGGTATGGATGTGGGCCACTCACTTCGACGGTGCAGTTGGTAATGACTTCTCTTCTTCCCCTTGTACATTTCATGTAGGTCAGCACCCACCAGAAGAAGGATATTTGGCGTGCCATCGCCAAGGACGTCCGGACCCTGGGGGTCCACCACAGATGGAGCACCCACTGCCGGAAAAGATGGGAGGACATTCGCCGCTGGAGCAAGAAGACGGCGGAGGCTCAGCTGGGGATGGCCTCCCAACGTGGGAGGGGTGCCCGTCGAACCATGACCCCCGTGATGTTCCGGATCCTGGCGGGGGCCTACCCAGAGTTGGATGGGCACTTGAGGGCATCACAGCAGACACAAGGGGGTGAGTACAACATCATTCAGCGGACTTTGCGTGCAGTGAAGGTGTCTGGGTGGGGGAGGAGGGCTGTGGGTTTCCCTAGGCCAAGGCGAGTTACGTAGGCTAGGCCTCTCCGTAATGCAGGCCATGTGGCATCCCACCCCACCTCTGTAGAGTGCCAAGTACAGGTATGCATGCCCCTGTGTCATCTATGTGTGCAGATGTCGACTATAGCCATGTAGGATATATCCCAGGAATTGCATCTGTAGAGCCCAACAGTGCGGCGTAGTTCAGGGGGCTTCTGTGTCTGTATTGTCCGCCAACGGTAGCGGTAAGCCATGCACTCAACCTGTCTTTCTACTGTCGTCTCCCCCCTTTTTGTGGTCTCCCTGTTCTTGTGTGCATCAGCATCATCAGGCGGAGGTACAGTGGCACCGGAGCATGAGGGAACTGCATCCCACATGGCCATGGAGGGCCACACCACGGACTCGGAATACACCAGTGGGACGGAGGGCGAGGGGCGCTTTACGGCGGTCACAGGATCAGCAACCAGCGACACGGACTCGTCCTCCGATGGGAGCTCCCTTGTGGTGGCGGCAATATCTGTGCCCCCCACTTCTACAGGTACGGCCGCCATCCCCCCTACCAGCACCGCCCTCCCAGCAGCCCCTCAGCCTTCGCCCCGTGCACGCTCACCCAAGAGGGTGGGCATCACCTTCGCCCCAGGCACCTCAGCCCCTGCCCCTGTCACCTCTGCTGCCCTCAGTGAGGAGGCCATTGACCTCCTCAGGTCACCCACTGTTGGGCAGTCTACCATTTTGAATGCCATCCAGGGTGTAGAAAGGGAATTGCAACACACAAATGCATTCATGGAGGGCATTCATTCTGGTCAGGCTGCCCTTCATCGAACCCTGCAAACTCTGGCTTCAGCACTGATGGCAGCCATTGTCCCTGTGTCTAGTCTCCCCCCTCCAACTTCCTCCACCCCACCCAATCCCCTGTACCCCAGCCTATCCCAAGCACACCATCAGACAAGCATGCACACATGTCAACTCACAAGGGAAGCTCAGGCAAACATAAGCACCACACATCCCACAGGCACTCACGCAAGCATCACACACATGCAGACACAGCAACATCCACTGCCTCCACTGTGTGCCCCTCCTCCTCATCTCCCTCCTCCCTCCCAGTGTCGTCTACACTCTCACCTGCATGCACTACCTCACCAGCACACCCACCACCACACCACGCTCACGTGCACTCACCACCCCCACTCCCATTTACACATCCCCTGTGTCCTCTCCCAGTGTGTCTGTGACGCCCCCTCCCAAGATACACAAACGCAGGCACACACCCACCCAACAGCCATCCACCTCACGACAGCCTCCAGCGCATGCACCTTCATCCAAAGTCACCAAACGTACACCTCCTACAACCACTACCTCTTCCTCCACTCCAAAACCCCCTCCACCTACCCGTCCTAGAAACTTTTCCTGACCAAGCTTGAGCTCTTTCCCACCCCCCTTCCAAATCATAGGTCCCGTATTAGCACCTCAGCCAAAAAATCTCCGGGACCAGTGGTGCCTGTTGTTACAGGTATGTGGAGTGCATCGGCCACCAGGACAGCCAGTGTGACACGGACCCACAGCACAGCCAGTCCCCCCCCTGTGGAGCACCAGAGGTTGGACAGTGCCCGGCGGGAGAGGGTGAAGACTCCAGCCAGCAAAGCCGCTCACAAGAGTCCCGGGGGGAGTGTCGACTCAGCTGTGACTCCTCCCAAGGTGGGGAAGGGACAGAAGAAATCTCCAAAGTCTGGGAGGAGAAGCACAGCGGAGAAGACCACCATCATACCCGCTGCCCAGGAGGCCACCGCCAGCCCAATCGTCACTGGCCAGGAGGCCACCGCCAGAGTCAGTGCCCAGGAGTGCGGCCCAATCGTCACTGGCCAGGAGGCTACCGCCAGAGTCTGTGCCCAGGAGGGCAGCCCTATCATCACTGGCCAGGAGGCCACCGCCAGAGTCAGTGCCCAGGAGGCCTCCGCCAGCCACATCCCAGCTGCCCAGGAGGGCCCCGGCAGCCACAGCCCAGCTGCCCAATGAAGGACCGCCAGCCCCAGCCCAACTGGGCAATGAAGGACCGGTATGGCAAGCACCGCTGAACAGGGCAAGCACTGCTGAACAGGTCAGAAACTACAAACTCAAGCTCCGCTGAACAGGGCAAAGACCGCCATGGCAAGCACTGCTGAACAGGTCAGAAACTGCAAACTCAAGCACCGCTGAACAGGGCAAAGACCGCCATGGCAAGCACCGCTGAACAGGGCAAGCACCGCTGAACAGGTCAGAAACCGCAAACTCAAGCACCGCTGAACAGGGCAAAGATCGCCCACGCAAGTCAGTGACCCCGTCACGGGGTGAGTGATGCACTCTGGGAACCAGTCCCCCTCCAGAACCAGTGGAGACATGCATCCACTCCATCTGTCCTTCACAGGATGAAGCACTCTGGGCACCAGTCCCCCTCCAGAACCAGTGGAGACATGCATCCACTCCATCTGTCCTTCACAGGATGAAGCACTCTGGGCACCAGTCCCCCTCCAGAACCAGTGGTGACATGCATCCACTCCATCTGTCCTTCACAGGATGAAGCTCTCTGGGCACCAGTCCCCCTCAAGAACCTGTGGAGACTGTTATCCACTTGAGAGACTGTGGCTTTGCACTCCCCAGGATGGTACAGTGGGCAAACCACCCACTACAGAGACTTGAGAGACTGTGGCTTTGCACTCCCCAGGATGGTACTGTGGGCAAACCACCCACTGCAGAGACTTGAGAGACTGTGGCTTTGCACTCCCCAGGATACATCAATGGGCATGGAGCCCCCTTGTGGATCTGGCGTGGTGCACTCATCCGGCTGAGGTGCCCCCTCTTCCCTTCCCCCTGAGGTTCCTGTTGTATTTCTATCTGATGCCCCGGCAGTGTTCTCTCCGTTTTGATCAGGTATCTGGTGTGGGCCTCGCCCATGCATTTTGGGCCCAGTGGTCCACGGACAATGAATGGTGCATTACCTGCACTACTAATCGTGATGTATATTTTGTTGAATGTGTATATATATCTGTATATACTTGGTTACTGTATTTTGATATATTACAATGGTTGAACTCATTTCCTTTTGTCTTTGCATTCTTCCGGGGGGGTTGGGGGTTGTTACTGTAATGTTTGGATATGCATTGGCGTGTGTGTTGTAGTGGGTGAGGGTCGGGGTGGGGTTGGGGGTGTTGCGTGTGTGTGTCCCTGTCTTTTGCCTCCCCCTCCCCTATGTCGTAGGTGCAGTACTCACCGTTGTCTTCGCCGCCGGTGTTGATGATCGTCGTATAGGAGCAGGAAGACTATCGCAGGGAGAATTTGGAGTTCCGGCTCCATGGTGTCGTCGTTCCTCGTGGAGTGTGTAGAGGTGAGCGTTTTCCCTTTGAAATGGCTGTTTCCGCCGTGTTTTTATCCGCGGTGAATCCGCCCTGGAAAAGGTGGCAGATTGGTAGGTTGTGATACTGTGGGCGGTACATTGTCTCCCGCCTGTCTGTTGGCGGTGACCTCCAAGATGTTTGTCAGTACCGTCGTGGCGGTCTGAGTGTTAAAGTGGCTGTCTTTGTTGGCACTTTTTTTACTGCCGGCCTGTTGGCGGTCTTACCGCCGCTTTAACACCGTCCGCCAGGGTTGTAATGACCCCCAATATGTTTAAATCATTGAGTACTTTTGGATAGTAGTTGGCAAATCCTCATAATCTGTAATAGACATTAAAGTTGCTGTGTCATGGATATCTTGTATTGTCAAGTCACTATATTTGAACTCCTCCTTCATTGGTCCCATATTTTGTCCCATCTGTTGTCTAATCTTGAAAAATCTCTTTAGTTCCAAATTCTCACAAATTTAAATAAATCAATTTGCTGCCTACAGATATCCCCTTTTTTAGTACGGCAAAAACGTAAACCTTTACTAAGAAGTGATATCAGATCTGTGGTTAAGCATTTCTCCGATAAGTGGATCACATTGATTTTCTGATCTTCTAAAGTCCTTGTACCCTCTAGTCCCAGGATCTTGTTTCATGCCCCCTCTGTGTGTAGCAATTCCTTCCTCTAGGCCCATTCCTGGTTTTCCTAAAAACTCCCTTCTTTGTTCCCGATTCCCCTGTTTTATTCTCCACATTTCTTGTAAAAAAGTATTCTCATTTACAGATCCTTTTTGTCTAGTCTCCTCTCTTCTATCGATGTCACTGTCACCTGTCTGACCAGTACCCACTGAGGAAGATTCTGAACTTGAAGATGAGACAGAGGGTGCCTGAGTAATAGTTCTCTTTGTTAAATGGTCATATTTTCTAGCAAAAGTAAATACCCTACCATTCTGATAATCCCATTCATCTCTTTTCAACTTCTTGCTTTCCTTTGTTTAATTTCTTCCTGATGTTTTGATAAGACTTCATTCAATTTTATGTAATTCTTATCAATTGCCTCAAGTAGGCCTGTATCTTTTATCTCCTGTTCTATTGTTGCTATCTCTGCTTGTAATTTTGGAAACCTTCTTGTCTGCGTTCTCTATGAGAATATCCATCAATCTCATGGAGCTTGACGTTAGTTCCTTGTCCCATTGTGTCAATAAATCCATGTCCAAATCGTCATAAGTTGGAAATATTTGTGACCTGAGACCCCTCGGGATTCTGTTCAATTTTTTATATTGTTTCAGTGTAATTCCATACCACCATCTTGACATCACAGTTTTTCTCAATTTCTCTAATCTCACAAATTTGTCCCTAAGACCTTCTCTACATGTCTGATTTCCACTTTTCATAGCTTCATGGACCGTACGTCCCCTTTGTAAACTACCAAACAAATCTTCAGACATTTTTTCCCTATCCATTTTGTAAAAAGCTTACATATTATCTAGACAGAGCTACCTACTCCACTCAAATAATGTTATGCTAATGGGAAGTTTACAGGAGTAAACTGGCGCTACCTGTCCACTGTGTCCAAATTAACTACAGTAAGTTCTCAGATGGGGCACTGAGCAGGGCAAACACCCCCAAAAACCCTGTGGCCATTAACACATTGCTTATTGGCAAATTCTATAAATTAAGGCACACATCTAACCAATGTCAATTAATAGTCCATCACGATTCGTAGTCCATCTCCAATTGTATTGCGTGATGCGCATCTCTTCATAGCATGGCTTTCAATAGAGTTCTGAAATTATCACCCAGCAATCATGCCAACACATGTTTCATCAGGGAAATCTCCCATAGACTTCGTCAGGGCTGTAATTACACATAAAATATTATAAAGCATAATATATCCTGATACCACAGTACCCATGATACACCTCTGTGTGATTTGTGGAAATCAGTACATCTAACATACCCACATTTTCTTCACCTCTCAGTGAGTCAAGTGATCATCCAACATAATAAGTTACTATATCCACGCTAGTACATGATTGTATTTATCTTGAACCCCTGGCTCAGTATATACTATAGCAAAATGAGATATAGGGGGTCATTCTAACCCTGGGGGTCCAAGACCGCCAGGGCTAAAATGACGGGGGCACCGCCAACAGGCTGGCGGTGCCCCGCTGGGCATTCTGACCGCGGCGGTTCGGCCGCGGTCAGAAGTGGAAAACCGGCGGCTCTCCTGAAACTACTGACTCTTCTTTACCCTGCTTGTATATGTACTGGAACAGTGTACTATTTCTATTTATACGTTCAGGTCTTGGGAGACTGTACACTGGACCATAAATCTCCCAGTCCCTCTCCTTTCTGATACGAATGGACTTATACACTGTAGGGAAATACTGTTCATGCAGCTATGCCCTCACCTGTGGTATAGTGCACCCTGACTTAGGGCTGTAAGGCCTGCGAGAGGGGTGACTTACCTATACCACAGGTAGTGGTTTGTGGGCATAGCACGCTGAGGGGAGTGCCACATCGACTTTGTCTTTTCTCCCCACTAGTACACACAAGCTGCAAGGCAGTGTGCAGCATGTACTAAGAGTCCCTTAGGGTGGCATAATACCTGCTGCAGCCTTAGGGACCTTCCCTGGCCACAGGGACCTTGGTACCAGGGGTACCCTTTACTAGGATCTTAACTGTGTGCCTGGGCTGTGCCAATTGTATAAACAAAGGTACAGTTTTAGGGAAAGAACACTGGTGCTGGGGCCTGGTTAGCAGGGTAGCAGCACACTTTCAATCAAAGTTGGCATTAACACTAGGCAAAATGAGGGGGGTAACTGCCATTTTCGTACACAACCCCCCCAAACGAAAGAGAATGAGACTAACCTTTCCCAAGAGAGTCTTTTATTGTCTACGTGAAAGAACCTGGAAAGGCCATCTGCATTGGCATGGGCAGTCCCAGGTCTGTGTTCCACTACAAAGTACATTCCATGTACGGATATGGACCACCTCAAAAGTTTAGGGTTCTCTCATTTCATTTGCATGAGCCACCTGAGAGGTCTGTGGTCAGTTTGAACAATAGAGTGAGTGCCCAACAAGTATGGCCTCAACTGTTTCAGGGACCAAACCACAGCAAAGGTCTCCCTCTTAATGGCATTCCAATGCTGCTTCCTGGGGAGTAACCTCCTGCTAATGAAAGCAACAGGCTGGTTAAGGTCATCATCATTGGTCTGGGATATGTCTGCTCCTATCCCATCTTCAGGGGCATCTGTCTGCACAATGAACTGCTTAGAATAATCTGGAGCTTTTAGAACTGGTGCTGGGCACATAGCTTCTTTATAGGTGTCAGAGGCCGTTTGACAGCCTAGGGTCCAGTTTACCTTCTTGGGCATTTCCCTAGAGGTTCATGCTTTGAGGGGAGTTCCAATGGACCTATATCCTTTCACAAACATCCTGTAATACCCAGTCAAGCCAAGGAATGCCCTGACTTGAGTCTGGGTTTTTGGAGCTTCCCAGTCCAGAATTGTCTGGATCTTGGGTTGTAAAGGTTGCACTTGGCCTCCACCTACAAGGTGGCCCAAGTAAACCACTGTGCCCTGCCCTATCTGGCATTTAGATGCTCTGATAGAGAGGCTTGCTGCTTGCAGGGCCTGCATAACCTTTCCCAGATGGACCAGGTGATCCTGCCAGTTGGAACTAAAGACAGCAATATCATCTAGCTATGCTGCACTAAAGGACTCCCAACCAGCAGGTACTTTATTCACCAACCTTGGGAAGGTAGCAGGGGGCATTCTTTAAGCCAAGGGGCATAACAGTAACCTGGTAATGCCCATCAGGTGTTGGGAATGCTGTTTTCTTTTTTGCTCCAGGTGCCATCCTGATTTGCCAGGACCCTGCAGTTAAGTCAAAGGTACTCAGAAATTTGGCTGCACCTAACTTGTCAATAAGTTCATCTGCTCTGGGTATGGGGTGAGCATCTGTCTTGGCGACAGAATTGAGTCCTCTGTAATCCACACAAAACCTCATTTCTCTCTTTCCATCCTTGGTATTAGGTTTGGGGACTAAGACCACTGGGCTAGCCCAGGGGCCGTCAGGGTGCTCTATTACCCCTAACTACAGCATCTTGTGGACTTCCACTTTGATGCTCTCTTTGACTTGGTCAGACTGTCTGAATATTTTGTTTTTGACAGGTAAACTGTCTCCTGTGTCCACATCATGGGTACACAGGTGTGTCTGACCAGGGGTCAAAAAGAAGAGCTCAGCATACTGCTGCAGGACTTGCCTCCAGTCAGCCTGCTGTTGGGCAGAGAGGGTGTCTGAATAGACCACTTCATCTAATGTCCCATCCTTAGTGTCAGTTGAGAGGAGGTCAGGGGGAGGTTCACTCTCTGCCTCATGATCCTCATCAGTAACCATCAGCATGGTTATGTCTGCCCTTTCATTGTAGAGTTTAAGGCGGTTAACATGAATCACCCTTTTGGAGGTCCTGCTAGTGCCCAGGTCCACCAGATAAGTGACCTGACTCTTTTTCTCAAGAACTGGGTAAGGGCCACTCCATCTGTTCTGAAGTGTCCTGGAAACCACAGGTTCCAGAACCCAGACTTTCTGCCTGGTTGGAATTCAACCATTGCAGCCTTTTGGTGATACCACAACTTCTGGAGTTGTTCGCTGACCTCAAGGTTTTTGGCTGTCTTTTCCATGTAATCAGCCATCCTTGAGTGGAGGCCAAGCATATAATCTACCACATCTTGTTTAGGCTCATGGAGAGGTCTCTCCCAGCCCTCTTTAACAAATGCCAGTGGTCCCCTAACAGGAAGGCCAAACAGAAGCTCAAAGGGGGAAAACCCTACTCCCTTCTGTGGCACCTCTCTGTAGGCGAAAAGCAAGCATGGCAGGAGGACATCCCATCTCCTTTTGAGTTTTTCAGGGAGCCCCATGATCATGCCCTTCAATGTCTTGTTAAACCTTTCAACAAGGCTATTGGTTTGTGGATGATAGGGTGTGGTGAACTTATAAGCCACCCCACACTCATTCCACATGTGTTTGAGGTAAGCTGACATGAAGTTTGTACCTCTGTCAGGTACTACCTCCTTAGCGAAGCCCACTCTGGTAAAAAATACCTATTAGGGCTTTGGCTATTGCAGGGGCAGTAGTTGACCTAAGGGGAATTTCTTCAGGGTATCTGGTAGCATGATCCACTACTACCAGTATGTATTGGTTCCCTGAGGCTGTGGGAGGTTCAAACGGACCCACAATGTCCACACCAAGCTACAAAACTCCCTTACTTTCTAGGATATATTGGGCCAATAGAAATGGTTCACTAATCTGTTCCATGTCATGGTTTGTCCCAAATGTCATGGGCCAATGTGAGGATAAACTCTCTAAATGTTTGAGGTACTACCACCCTCCTAGTGGAACCAGGTTTGGGATCTCTTGCCTCAGTAAAAAGTAGTCCATCCTCCCAATAGACCCTGTGGGAGCCACTGACATATCCCTTCTCCTGTTCAGCAGCTTGTTGTCTCAGGCCTTCAAGAATGGGACAGCTGTTCCCTTGAGGGTCCCCCTGGGACCAAGAGCTCCATCTGGTAAGGTTCCAGCTCCATGGACTCAGTTCCCTCAGGGGATAGGAAACCTTCCTGGGAGGAGAAGTACTGTTTCTCATGCTGTACAGAGGCTGGCCCCCAGTCCTCTTACCTTTTCTCTTGAAAGGTTGGGCCATTATTCCAGGCTCCAATACTTCTTTTTCACCCTGTGCTCGCTCTGTGCTCTTGTTTTTACATCAACAACAAGAGAGACAGGGAGGTTAATGTTCCAGTGTACAGTCTCCCAAATAACTAATCACACAAGAAAGGTGTACACTGTTCAAGAGAAAGAATGATTCTAGGGGAACATTATAGTTCAGAAGCAAGAGCCCTCACACATCCTAACGGATGTCATACTTCATCATCGGGTTGCTCCTCGTCAGACCGGTGCTGCAATATCTGACAGGCTCCCTTTTAGGGGGCTCTCTGCCGGAGATCTTTTAAAGTGATTGCCGTGATGGTAAATCTCACTGGAAATTATAATGGTCAGGCACTATTTCTGGCAGGGGAGTAGAAGGTTAAAATTGGTTCTGCACCCCACAGAAACCAGCACTGTTTATTGTATCTGAATGAAGGGGGTTAAATAAGGTTAAAAACACGGGGAAAGTGAAATTTGAGAATTAATGCTCATCCACTTTCATACGGTGGATGGGGCTGGGAAAATTATCACCTCTCCCCTAAACACTGGTCAACATGTTTCGCGTCCGACAGGCTATACAGATCCTATAAACAACAAAAGAGTACACTGTTCCTAAGGCAAGCAAAACGGTCTAGGGAACCTGTTAATTCAGGAGCAAAAGCCCTCACGCATCACATTGGATGACAGGCATCATCATTGGGAATTGCTCCACGTCAGGCCAGCACTGCAATGCCTGATGTGCTCCCAGAATGGGAGCTGTCAGCCGTATTACTATTGTGATGACTGGTGGAAGAGGGAACCAAACCACCAATCCGAAAACAGGAGAGCAAAACAAGTAATTAAAATTGGTTATTCATTTCAAACTCACATCATTAATTTAATCAGAATCGGAGAAATGAAGACCAAGGTTAAAAACAAAAAGGAAAGTAAGAAATTAGTGCAATGCTCAATAACTTTCAAACACCACGAGAGGACCCCTAAATGTGGGGTACCTCTAACTCAGGGTCGACAAGTTTCGCGTCCACTGGTCCAAAAGGACGCTTCATCAAGACAAAAACTAGCTTCTCCAATTAACGTTAGGGGAAAAAACAGTCACTTACATTTAGTCAACTGTTGAATATCATCAGGAAGGTCGCCCTAGAAAACACCAATACAAACAAAACACCAAATTGAAAAACCAAATGTGCATATTAATACAATATGTGAACAAAGGAACCAAATAGACAGAAATGTGCTTACCATCCCCAACTAGGAGGTATGGCACAATTGGAAGCGCAAAATCCAGGACTGCAATGGACACTTTAAACATTGTGAACAAAACCAAATGTATCAAGCACATCAGTCACCTTAAGTTAAAGTTGCAGCTTGGAAAAAATGTTTAATGAAGTATAATCAACAGCGGTTACATAGGATAACAAATAGGCCCTTGTACTGAAACGAATTATCAAACCATGTGGCCCAGAGTGAAGTGCCAACTCCGCACAAGAGTGATAGGGCATACACGCTCACTAGTCTCAGTAAGGAAAACAAAGTATATTTGTCAAAAGATGCTAGCGAGTAGCGCGGGGTCCTTATAAAAATGCAGTCGGGTACTTACAAAATGTATCCGAGGTCCTACGTGAAGGACCTACCCTCTGGTTCGCGTTCCCGTCAAGTGACTGGGAACTCCGACGGAGACAGGTTTAAGAACGCGCAGTGAAAGCGGAAGCAGTCGTCTTCCGGTTTGCGCGTCATCAAAAAGGGGCATAGGCACAAAGGAAGGACAACGAACAGAGCTCTTCCAAAGGGGACTAAAAATAGAAGAAGGACTTCTAAATGCTACAAGCTACGGAAATTAGCTAAAAAGGAGAAGAAAATCACAATGCACCTTCTTAGAAAATCTAAATAACAAAGATAATAGTGCATAAAAAAATGTGTAGTAATAAAGAGAACAACTGAAAAAAATGTGAAAGTAAATTAAACAATGCCCAACCGCGTAAAAAGCCAAAAAATTAAAGGCACAAAAAGGCTGAGATGTCTGGGTAAAAATCATGTCAGCAGAGCCCAGGGCATCTCATCATTTAAACCCTGTGAGTCCCTAATTTAAAGACCCATCTTTATTCAGTCCTGAATGGGAATGTTGGATCGTCGGATCGAACTTTGGGTGCCTCCAAGATAGTCCACCATAAGTCGTCTGGAGTGTGGGTAGTATCAAGAAAATGAGCACAAAGTTTTGTGGTAATTCTATTGCATCTAATGTTGCTTCTATGTTCGTTGATGCGTATCTTCACTGGTCGTGTTGTCATACCAATGTACTGCAACCCACATGGGCATGTAATCATATAGATGCAGTTTTTTGTGTTACAGTTAGTGTGCTTTCTAAGCCGCCACGTACCAATAGGATCTAGATTCAATGTCGTCAGATGTCTCGTGTGAGAACACACGTTGCAGAGACCACAGGGATGATGACCTGTGACTGGAGGGAGATCTCATAGCGTTCTCTGAGTGGAGGTAATCTCTGTGATGCGAGGATGGGTATGATACAGATCCTATGACACTTCTTCAGGACCATCATGTACACAGGACTTCTCCTGACCCATAATTAATAAAGGTGCTTAGATTTTTTTTTTTATGTCGAATACATACAACTGATTTGTATATGTATTAGCAAACAGTCACTTACATTGGGGTAAACTGTCAATCAAAAAGAACCAAAAGGTCGCCCTAGAAAAAATAAGTCATACATTTCAAAATACATGATTAATGCCACAGTCACCCGTGATGAACCAGTGAAAACAAGGGTGATAACCCATAATGCACAGATGTGAGCAAAATCATATGCTTACCATCCCCAGTCTTAGGAGGGGCCCCTTGGGAAGGAACATGCCTTGAACGGTCACTACTAAATCAAGACAAATGGGAAGAACAAAATTTATAAGAAACTCAATCCAATCAGGATCTTACAAATTCAACTAGTCATGGGTATGTCCATGCCAACAGCAGTTCAAAGACCAAGGATACACTCCAGTCCTGGCCACCAGTGTTGGCTATTTTATCGCTAAGTCTTGTCTCATTTGGTTTAATAATGGCAGAAGGGTGAAAGGAGATATAAATAGAATAAACGATCGCCTTCATATTGAGGTTCCCAGGTTAAAAACCATAAACAACAATACATAGAAAAACTATTTATGCGTAGCGGTAGTGGAGTCTGTCCTCACAGGTCCCCACATTATAACCAAACCAACTGAAAATCTTCGTCGCCGTAACTTATTTATAGCTGTAGGTGACCATGTAAGCAAACACAGAACCGTCACAGCTGTTCCCTTGAGGGTCCCCCTGGGACTAAGAGCTCCATCTGGTAAGGTTCCAGCTCCATGGACTCAGTTCCCTCAGGGGATAGGAAACCTTCCTGGGAGGAGAGGTACTGTTTCTCATGCTGTACAGAGGCTGGTGCCCCAGTCCTCTTACCTTTTCTCTTGAAAGTTTGGGCCATTATTCCAGGCTCCAATACTTCTTTTTCACCCTGTGCTCGCTCTGTGCTCTTGTTTTTACACACACCAGTTCAGGGATACCCAGCATGGCTGCATGGGTTTTGAGTTCTACCTCAGCCCATGCTGAGGACTCCAAATCATTCCCTAGCAAACATTCTACTGGTATTACAAAAGAGACCGCCACCTGTTTCAGGCCAGTAACCCCTCCCCATTCTAAAGTCACCATAGCCATGAGATGGACTTTAGATTCATTATCAGCATTGGTAACTGGATATGTTTGTCCAGCCAAATACTGTCCTGGGAAAACCAGCTTTCCTGTCACCATGGTGACACTGGCACCTGTATCCCTCAGGGCTTCTACTTTTGTCCTATTTATCAAGAGCTACTGCCTGCTAATGTGACATGGGAACCCAGTTGCATGTCATACCTACAGGTGAGAATATATCACACAAGGGCGGACGTTTTGGAGAGTAGCATTGGAGGAGCCATAAGGGCACTGAAAATCAGCATGGGCTTCTGGGGGAACACTCCGGATTTCTGTGGCCGGGCGCATATCGCTCATTAAGATGATAGTGCTACCATGGCTTTTATATTATTTTGCAGCACTGCTGCTCTGGATCCTGGCCACGGTGTTCCGGGAAGTCGACTCCTTGCTAATGGCATTCATATGGTTGAAAAGGAAGACGCAGATTGGCTGTAACCACTTTAAAGTGACCTAGAGCAGAAGGGGGCCTGAAGGGTCCCAGATCTTGAGATCTATTATTTGGCGGCCCAACTGCAGTGACTTACCAGGTGGATAGCAGAGGACAGGGCTGCACTAGAGAACAGGGAACAGAACGCCCCCCCTCCTGTTTCGACGCTGGCGGGCATAGTCCTCAACCTCACTCGATCAGAACGAACACTCGCCCTGGAGGCCCCCGTTGTCCACCAGTGCTGGAGAAGATGCCTTTATAGGACGCGCATGACTACACTCTACACACTCGAGATACCAATGACATGGTTGCAGTGGCTTCCTAAGGCGGGAGACTGGAGGGGAATGGCGACTTGGCAAGAGGCGGGGGCTCTACAGACGGAAGACCCTTATCACAAGACTAATTTGTTACCATTTGAGGACTTTCTACAGCCCCATGACTTGCCAAGGGGCCACTTTCTATTGTATCGAGCACTGACACACACCATTAGCATGCACTGGCGCCTAAGAAGTGGTGAACCACCCCTCAACGGACCCAGTACTTACATAATGACCTCCGATGGCACACAAAAAGCCATTTCTGGTTTATATAGGGCGATTCGCACAGGAATGATGCACCCCCTAGACGACCTATGGCATAAATTGGAGACAGATCTGGGGACCATCATACCGGAGGAGGCCTGGGACCAGATATTAGACAGAGTCCCGAAGGTCTCTAGAAATGCCAGGTTCCAACTTATACATTACTACGTCATACACAGGGCATATCTTACCCCGAAAAGACTCCGGGAGCACTTGCAAATAGTTGATGCAAAATGCCCTAGATGCGGTGAGGAGGTCGCGGACTTCATACACATGTTGTGGTCCTGCCCCCGCTTGATTACATACTGGAAGGCAGTTACTACATATGTAGTGGAAGTAATTGAACGATAAGCGGAGTGTACATCAGCCCACTGCTTGTTGCACTGGTTCCACCACTCTACCAAGACCAGGTTGACCAGTAAACTCCAGGACCTAGCGTATATCCTAGCTAAATGGGAATTAACCAAACATTTGAAAAATTCGATGGCTCCCAATATCCAAAGCTAGAAAAGGGAGTTAAGGCTATGGGCAGAGCATGAAGGGTTGATTCAGAAACGGGAGCTGGCTCGAGGCGGGGTTCCCCAGACCTGACGAAAGCTTGGGAACAGCTTGTCATAGCACTGCAGGGTGAGGGAGAGCCTCCCTAGAAAGAATAGACTATCCACACTATACCGATTGCACCATGCAGCGACACTCCCTCCATAGTAGACCATTGGCAGAGACGAGGCCTGAACACATACATGCCCCATGAACAGGAGTAAGCAAAGAGGCACCCTGATACCATACAAGCTTGGGGGCAGCTGGACATATTGGCACATGGCAGGGCGCGGGTGGGGGGAGGAGGCGAGAGGGTACGGGTGGGATGGGGCTGCATGTAACTGGAAAACTATGACCCTAGTCTGCTGACCAGAGCAATACATTCACTACTGTTTTCGTCAAGCATGTATACAATAAGACCAGGATGTACTGAGAAGAATGAGCAATAGCAGATTGCACTATCCCTTGGTCATGATCTCCATGCTCAGTGGTTATGTACTAGCAACAAAGCAGTGACTAGTCAAGAAATATTGTATAAATAAGCATTTGTGTACCCCAATCAGGGAGTTGTTGTGGAATTGAAAAAGACAATAATATATGTTTAAAAAAAAAAGAGCTACTGCCTGTATTTTTGCATGTTAGGCAGCCAGGCAGCTAGTGTGGCTATATCCACCCGACCCTCAGAGACTAAAGTAACTTCACTGTGAACCCTGATTTGCTCTGGGCACACTGTTGATCCCACTTGGAGACTGGCTATTCCAGTGCTAACTGGAGTAGAATTTGTGGGACCTTTCTTGGGACAGGCCTTGTCTCCAGTTTGGTGTCCATGCTGTCTATAGGTGTGACACCAGGCGTTCTTGGGATCAAAGTTTTTACCCTTATACCCATTTGTGGACTGTGGACTGTGGACTGTGAAGAGGCTCAGGCCCACCCTCCTGAGCAGGTTTTTGGGGCCCTGGAGAAGACTTGAGAAGGACCTAAGTCTACCAGATGTTGATGCAACTTATCATTAAAGCAGTTACTTAACAGATGTTCTTTCATAAATAAATTATACAGCCCATCAAAGTCATGCACTCCACTGCCAGTTATCCAACCATTTAGTGTTTTGACTGAGTAGTCAACAAAATCAACCCAGGACTGGTTTGAGCTTTTGTGAGCCCCCCTGGACCTAATTCTGCACTCCTCAGCTGAGAATCCAAAGCCCTCATTCAGGGTAGCCTTCATGAGGTCATATGATTCTGCATCTTTACCAGAGAGTGTGAGGAGTCTATCCCTACACTTACTAGTGAACAGTTCTCAAATGAAAGCTCCCCAGTGAGATATGTTTAACTTTCTGGTTGCACAAGGCCTCTCAAAAGCTGTGAACCATTTGGTGATATCATCACCTTCTTCATATTTTGAAACAATCCTTTTGGGGATTTTTAGGATGTCAGTATTCTCTCCGACCCTATTTATGTTGCTGCCACCATGTATGGGTGCTAAGCCCATTTCTGCTCTCTCGCTTTCTATTGCTAGGAGCTGTTTCTCCTGAGCTAATCTTTTGACCATCCTTTCTAAAATGATGTCCTCCTCATTGAGGCTGCCCTCAATGTTCACAGAAGAGCTGGATTCGCCTGTGGAAGGACCAGATTCTGTGAGTCTTATCTGTGGAGACAGGGGTCTTTGAACCCTGGTCTCCCTAGTTAGGTTAGGAGGGTGGAGTTCTACCTCCTGATCCCTAACTTCTTCCCCATCTGAGGGGAGGTCTTCCTCCTCAGTAGGGTGGCCCCTGGTGTACTCTGCCAAGAGCTCCTGGAGCTTGACCTTGGTAGGGTTGGAACCAGTTCTAATCTTTCTTAGCTTACAGAGGGACCTTAGCTATGCCATCCCTAGATGGAGGTAAGGAGTGAGGTTGAGCTCCATCACTATATCCTCTGAGCCATTCATTATGTCTCTAAAGTTGGGATTACATTTTAAGAAACTAAAAACGTCTTCTAGTAACAAAATCCTAACTTTTACAAAACCTTTTAAACTTAAAAAGAGATGCTAACAGGGACTTACACAAGACCCTAGCAGGACTTTAAAAAATTTAGAAAAATTAGTCCAAATTCAAAAATCAATATAGGAAGCTGGCTCTGTATATACTATATCAAAATGAGATATAGGCCCTCATTGTGACCCTGGCAGTGAGTGATAAAGTGACGGTAATACAGCCAAAAGGCTGGCAGTAATTAGCGTCAAATTATGACCATGGAAGCGATAACTCTCGTAGACAGCCAATGTACCACACCAACTGCCAGGGCATTAACACCACTCACCACAGCGGTAGCCAACAACAGCCAGGCGGAAGCCAAAGTACCACCCACCATATTTTGACCTTGTAATCCGGCAGGATTTCTGGGGCGGTACCAACACCATAAAAACCCTGGTGGAAACACATCATAGAAGAGCAAAGACTCACCATCTGAGACACAAGGAAGAACAATGCCGCCATGGGACCAGAACTGCAAGTCTTCCCGATACTCATCTACGTCATGCTCCACCTGGAACACCAACGCCGACGAAGACGACGATGGTGAGCACAGCCATATAGCACACAAGGGAGGGAGGAAAAGAAGAGGGAGACACACACGCACAACACAACCCCGACACACATACACACCATACACACAACCAGCTGCAGACGAAAAACAATGGCACACGATACACGGCAAAATAATGCAAGGACAACAAGAATGCAGTAATGAGAATGTATTGATTGTAAACAGCTACCAAAAGGACCAATTGTATAAATAACAGATATGAACAAATGTACACAAAGGGCCAATGCCCAGTCCAAAGTACTAAGGGCCAGATGTAGCAAAAATAAAAATTGCGACTCGCATTTTGCTAGTTGATGCGACTCGCAAAACGCGAGTCGCAATATGTAATGCCAGAAAAAAAAACAATCCGATTTTGCGACTCGCAGCCGGACTCGCAACGCAGTGTGCGAGTCCGCAGATTGCGAGGTTGCTTTTTGCGAGTGTGCAAAAAACGAACTCGCAATTAGCGAGTAGGTGTCGCAAATTGCTATTTCCTTGAAAATTGCTTGCAGGTGCAGCAGAACACTCCAGAAACCACACCAGAACACTCTGGAAACACTTCCTGGCACATGATGATGACATCACAGCCAGGAAGTTTACAAATACACCTGGGAGGAGGGAGGACCACACCCTTTTATAACTGCCAGTCTTCACACAGAACAAACAGCAGCTGCCATGGAGGGAACCCCAAGAAAGAGGAAGCTCAAATTTTCTGAGAGGGAGCTGGAGGTGCTGACAGAGGAATGCTGTCAGCACCATGATGAGCTTTTTGGGAGAGCAGCCCTCAATGTCCCTGAGGCCACAAAAAAACTACTCTGGCAGGACATTCAGGATAAAATCAATTCCCTGGGTGTGAGCCACAGGACAATCGAGGACATTAAGAAGAGGTGGTATGACCTCCGCTCCCGGGCCAAGGAGAGGGTGGCAGAAAGGCTCCGGGAGGTGAGAGGCACAGGAGGGGGACCATCATCTGTGCCACCACCCACACCCCTGGAAGAAAGGGTGGAAGGAACATTGGACCAGGAGGCAGTGTGTGGATTTGGGGACCTGGACACCTCAGAGCCCGGCACATCAACCGGTGAGTACCATGTGATAAGCCTGTACCCCTATCAATGCCATACCCCCACCCACCATGTACACAGGTGCATGCACAACCAAAATAGCTCCATTTCAGGGTAGAAATTGCCAGAATGATGCATTATGGGAAATGTAGTCAAATAGGCAGTTTCTAGGCAAATGTTTATTAGGATGTGTGCAATAGATAGTAGACACTGACAGTCTGTTCCCCATGTCCCACAGGTCTCCAGCAAGACATCCCCAACACCCCAAGCACCCAGGCCCAGGAGGACACCCCAGGACCCGCCAGCACCCCCACCTGCACGGTCAGCAGCATCCCTGCAGTAGCAACCCCTGCTGCAACAATCACACCAGAAGCTGCCCCAGCAACAGGCAGGGAGGACACAGGTGGGAGCACAGGGCAGCCACCGCTGCGCAGGCGTCGCAGGACAAGACCATCTGGGCTGCAGTCTGCATCCGGGATACTTCCTCCAACCACCAGTGAGGCACATCTGCTGCGTGGTCAGCGCCTGCAGAACAGAATTTTGGGCAGGATCAGTGGTGTGCTGCACCGCTTTGTGCGAAACAACCATGCAAGCATGCAGCACCTCAACAGACGCATGGACATGATGTGCCAGAACACTGGGGACCTTGCCCTTGCCATTAGGGAACTGGCGGGAGGACTGCTGGCCCAGGCAGAGGCTGGGCGGCGCAGAGATCGGCAGATAATGCACCGACTGGACAGGATGGCCACATCCATCGGCAGGCTCGCCATTAATACAACAGGCCTGTCGAGGAGGACAGTTGGGCTGCAAGTAGAGATGGGCCATTTTGCTGGGGATGTTGCCAGGGGCCTGGGACGTCTCACCCACATAATCGAACTTATGGAGACACGGGAAATGTCGAGGGCCACAGGGGAAACACCCCAAGACAGTGAGGAGGGCTCAACAGTGAGCAGTGTCTCTGCCACTGACAGCAGGGTGCTCAGGAGTGGTAGGCAGAGCACCACGGACGCAGCAGGGACCAGCCAGGCTGGCAGGAGGGGCAGGAGATCATAGATAACACCCAGGACCATTAAATGTGGCACATGGCGTTAATGTTCCACATGACTGGTTAGCATTTTCCTGCCCATGGACAATTTCGACTTGTATATAGTTTCTTAATTACAGTAATAAAACAGTTATTTTTGTTCCACTTAACAAATGGAGTTTTTGGTCAATAGGTGAGTATGGTGGGAGTTGACACGTACCGTCCAAAATATTGTGTTGCAATGTGGTCCCGTCTCAGTCTGCCTTGATTAGCTATACTCCTATCCCCATGATGGCGATGTGGTTGTTCTTGCTCTTCATCATCCGGATCTGGGTTTGCAGGGGTGAGAGGTAGCCCACGTCGGGTGGCTATGTTGTGGAGGATGGCGCATGCGACCACAATTTTGAAAGCAGTAATGGGGGTGTATTGGAGGGCGCCTCCACTGCGGTGGAGGCATCTGAATCTTGCCTTCAGGAGTCCGAAGGTGCGCTCTATCAGGTTCCTGGTCCTCTTATGCGCACTGTTGTATTGCCTCTCTGATTCAGTGCTGGGTGTTAAAAACGGAGTCATGATCCAAGGCCTGAGAGCATAGGCACTGTCACCTGTTGGGCACAAAAGTACACTGTTAGGAAGTCCAGATAGTCATGCACAGTGACCTGTGTGTATGTCTGCAAGTGTCTATGGCTCTACCTAGGAGGTAACCGTCTCCGAATTCCCCACGTTCCAGGCGTTGATGTATACCACTATGCCTAAAAATGTATGAGTCATGGGTACTGCCTGGAAACTTAGCTACGATGTCCGTGATGACATAATGGGCATCACAAACAACCTGTATGTTGAGTGAGTGGGTACACTTTCTGTTGCGGAAAATGTGTTCCAGATTTGCAGGGGGGCATATTTGAATGTGTGTCCCATCTACACACCCTATGACATGGGGAAAGTGGGCAATCCTGTAAAAGTCCAGCTTGGTGCTGTTCATTTCTGCCTCATTCCTTGGTAAGTATATGAAGTGAGACATGTGCGTGACTAAGGCATCTAGGAAGGCCCTGAGGAACCTTGACACTGCACTTTGGGATACCCCACCTGCCACAGCAATAACCCCCTGATAGCTCCCTGAGGCCAAGAGGTGCAGTGAGCATAGTATTTGCACATGCGTAGGAATGGCGCAGCCACGCAGAGTCTGGTGTTCTAGCTGTGGTTTGAGTAAATCTATTAATTCTAGAATGGCTGCGCTGCTAAGGCGGTATTTGTCATAGATCTCCTCTTCAGTTTGCTGAAAAAGAGTCTGCCTGGTTCTATATATCTTCTCCTGTCTGTGGCCCCTCCTCCTCCTCTGCTGGGCTGCGTAGACTCTCCTCCTCACTGCTATCAGGTATAGCTCCGCCATCTTGAGTAACCCAGATGGCTTCTGGGTCCCCTTTTATACTTTGGTAATGGTTACCACCTGCTCTGAGTTAGTGGTAAATGGGACATGCAAACTGGGCTTTTTGCGACTAGTCGCAATTTGCGAGTTGCAATTGCATAAGGTTAGTGACTCGCAAATTGCGACTTGCTATTTGCGGGTCGCAACGGATGCGACTCGCAAACGGGTCCCATCGCTTTTTGCGAGTCGGAAATGGGCTTTTTGCATCCCATTTCCGATTTTGCACTGTCGCAAATTGCGATTCTGCCCGTTTGCGAGTCGCAAACCTTTGCTACATCTGGCCCTAAGTGCCCACATGGCCACAGGGCACACTCCAAGGCCCAACTCGAATCCTGACTTCCTCCAGATAGAATTCTGCAGGGGCATCAGTTTGCAAGTGGGCAGGCACCTCAGGGGGATGGGGATGGGGGTGGGGGGCACCTCAGCCAAATAGGGGATTAAGCCCACTGGTTCTGGAGGGGACTCCATGCCCATTTCTCTCTGCTGGGGCGTGCAAGGCCACAGTCTCTGGAGTGGGTGACTTTCCCACTGGTTCTGGAGGGGACTCCAAGCCCATTTCCTTCTGCTGGGGAGTGCAAGGCCACAGTCTCTGGAGTGGGTGAATTTCCCACTAGTTCTGGAGGGGGCTGCATGCCCATTTCTTTCTGCTGGGAGTACAAGGCCACAGTCTCTCGGGTGGGTGACTTTCCTATTGGTCTGGAGGGGGCTCCATGCCCATTTCCCTCTGCCTGGGAGTGCAAGGCCACAGTCTCTGGAGTGGGTGACTTTCCCACTGGTTCTGGAGGGGGGCCTTTATACAGCAGTCCCTGGAGGGTGGCCTACATGGCTTCCCCTGGTGGTGATGGCTGCAGTGTGTCACCTGGAAGTGAGGGCTGCACTGTCTCAGCAGGTGAAGGTGCCTCCTGGGCAGCCTCTGCTGGAGGTGAGGGCTGCACTGTCTCAGCAGGTGAAGGTGCCTCCTCGGCAGCCTCTGCTGGAGGAGTAGACTGCACTTCCTCAGCTGGTGGTGAGGGCCTAGTGACCACTGGTGGTGGTGGTGTCACCCTTATAGCTTCTGCTGGAGGTGAGGGTTGCACTGTGTTGGCAGGTGAAGGTGCCTCCTGGGCAGCCTCTGCTGGAGGTGAGGACTGCACTGTGTTGGCAGGTAGAGGTGCCCCCTGGGCAGCCTCTGCTTGAGGTGAGGGCTGCACTTCTTCAGCTGGCGGTGAGGGCCTGTGACCACTGGTGATGGTGTCACCCTGACAGCCTCCACTGGAGTCGAGGGCTTCTTCCCCTTCATGGTAGGAGGCGTTGGATCCTTACCCTTTAGTAAGGGGCAGACAGAGTGGGAGAGGACACAGGGGACAGGTGCATGGATGTTGTGGAGGTGTCTGCTAGTGAGGTGTGTGTGCTGCTCGGTGTGGTGATTCTGATGGTGGATGCTGATGCAGTGCATGCAGGTGTGAGTGTGGACCTGACTGTGAGGGAGGTGTAGGCGGAGGAGGAAGGGGGGACAGTAGAGGCAGTGGATGTGGTTGTGTCTGCAAATGTCTGGTGTTGGCGTGAGTGCTTGTGTGATGAAGTGTGGTGCCTGTGTTTGACTGTGCCACTCTTGTATGTTGTCTTGTGTGCATGCTCGTCTGTATGTGTGTATGGTTTGGGTTGGGGTTAAAAAGACTGGGAGTGGTAGTTGGAGGGGGGAACGGAAGGAACAGGGACAATGCCTGCCATCAAAGAGGAGGTGAGAGCCTGAATCGATCTCTGTTGGGCCGCCAATCCACTGTGGATGCCCTTCAGGAATGCATTGCATTGCTGCATCTGGGATGCAAGCCCCTGGATGGCATTCACAATGGTTGACTGCCCTACAGAGATGGATCTCAGGAGGTCAATAGCCTCCTCACTCAGGGCAGCAAGGGTCACTGGGGCATGGCATGAGGTGACTGGGGCGAAGAAATGCCCACCCTCCTGGGTGAGCGGGCAGGGGCAACTTGCTGAGGGTCTACTCGGAGGGTGGTGCTGGTACGGGGGTGGCGGCTCTACCTGCAGATGGGGTGGTCACAGAGGTGTCTGTCACCATCGGAGGAGGTATCTGAGTCTGTGTTGTGACCTCCTGTCTCTGCCGTGGTGCTCCCCTCGCCCTCCGTCCCACTTGTTCCCTCGGCATCAGTGGACTCTGCCTCCAGGGTCCTTTGGGATACAGCTCCCTTTGTAACCGGAGCCCCTGCTCCTTTGCCAGATGATGCTAATGCACACGTGGACAGGATGACAGAGGAAAAAAGGGGGGGAGAGAGAGAAAGAAAACACTGGGTCAATTACTGCACCAACACCACAGTTGGCATACACAGCACCGTCACACACATTGATCAGGCTGGAGCACTATACATTGCACTGCCAGTGATGTGGCTAGATAGCATGGCAGGATGAGGGCCACACACTCCCAACTGCACCCCACAAAGCACTGACTGACATGGAATTATAACAAGCTAGGTTACCTGCATTTGCCACATCCCCATTACCCTTGAGCTGCATCACGCTGCAACGTCTGGCCTGGCATTGGGGGCACCCACTAACTCACCACCCGGATCCCATGCCACTTGCCAATTATTGTAGTAATGCCCACTGTACTCACCCCCATGTGGCTGCTGTGATGCCCTCAAGCGCTCATCCAGCTCTGGGTAGGCCACACGCAGTATGCGGCCCATCAGGGGGGTCAGGTTCCGATGGGCACCCCTTCCTTATTGGGCGGCCATTCCCAGCTGGGCCTCCACGGTCTTCCGTGCCCAGCATCTCAGGTCCTCCCACCATTTCCGACAGTGGGTTCTCCGGCTGCTGTAGACCCCAGTGTCCGCATGTCCTGGCGATGGCACGTCAAAATCCCTTTGTTTGATGGGTGCTGACCTACAGCAGTAATACAGACATGAGGACACCATTACAAATACAAGCCTGTCACAGATATGGCCCACCAATCCCGTTTCCTCACCATTGGCACACACATCAGCTGGCGCACACCATGTACACCACCACAAGACATTCCCCCTCGACAACACGATGCTTGCACACACATCTCCATGCATCCTTCCCACATGCATCGTGCCCAAGGTGTACTCACCTGTTGGTCTGGAGGCCCATACAGCAGTCCGTACTGGGGTAGGACCCCATCCACCAAACACTCCTACTCTACCGAAGTGAAGGCAGGGGCCCTTTCCCCGGTTACACGGGCCATGGTAGGTTCCAGACACAGGTCACAGCAGCACACGCAGTTGAAGGTCAGGAAACAAGTGAGGAATCAGATAGAAAATGGCAGTCACATCCGCACGGTGTACACCGTCACTGTCGGCGCAGATCCCCATTGGCTACTGTACTCCATAGAGCCCCATATTATCCAATGAAGAATTGCACGGTGGTGGAAGACCACCTTCCGCAACAATGCCCAATGTCGGCTGAGTTACCTCACTCCCACCAGTCCCTACCCAGAGGACAGGCGGGCGCCATTTGGTGGCAGACAATGGTCATATCAACCTTAACTGCGTCACAGCCTAAATTAGCACATACCTCACCATTCCCACTGTCCCAGAACATAAATGCACTGTGTACACTAAGGTTGGGGTTCCATTGTTCAAATTGTGACAGCCTACTCAATCTTGTGTCCCTTAGATACCCACCGCTATGCATAAATAGGAAAAGGAGAGAAACCCCCGTGTACAGACCCCTTGTGGACTTGGCTGCACTGGAGGACAGGCACATTATACTCACCTATAGGCTGGACACGGCCACAATCAAAGAGCTGTGTGCCCAATTGGAGCCTGACCTGATATCTGCTATCCGTCGTCCAACTGGGATCTCCTTCTTGTGCAAGTGCTATCAGTGCTCCATTTCCTGGCAACTGGTTCTTACCAAGTGACAGTGGGCTTGGCAGCAGGAATGTCACAGCCAATGTTCTCAGTTGTGCTGACAATAGTTTTGTCTGCCCTGGTGAAACATGTGCAGCTACATAACTTTCTCCCAGGTGGAAGATCGGCCACTGTGAAGGCCGGATTCTATACAATGGGACATATACCCAATATTGTTGGGGCCATTGACGGGACCCATATTGCGTTAGTCCCCCCGCCAGAATCAATCAATCAATCAGAGAATTTATAAAGTGCACTATGTGTTCAGGAATCGTAAGAGTTCCCACTCACTGAATGTGCAAATGGTGTGCCTGGCGGACCAGTACATCTCTCATGTCAATGCTAAGTATCCTGGGTCGGTGCATGACACCTTTGTTCTGAGGAATAGCAGCATCCCAAATTTGATGGCCCAACTACAGTGTCTAATAGGTGAGCCATGGTTCCCACCTACTGTATGTTAGTGTATGCCTTCAGGTGTCATCCCCTTATCATTGTGTGAGGCTAAATCTTGTCCCTCAATACTTGTAGGTGACTCTGGCTACCCAAACCCATTGTGGCTGCTGAACCCTGTGAGGAATGCCAGGACAGGGGCTGAGGAACGTTATAATGAGGCACATGGGCAAACCAGAAGGATCATCGAGAGGACCTTCGGGCTCCTGAAGGCCAGGTTCAGGTGCCTCCATCTGACAGGTGGATCCCTGTGCTACTCACCCGGGAAGGTCTGCCAGCTAGTAGTGGCATGCTGCATGTTGCACAACCTGTTCCTCAGACGGCATGTACCTTTTCTGCAGGAGGAGGAGACTGGAGATGCACCTGTGGAAGCAGTGACTCTGAGGACAGTGAGGATGAGGAGGCAGAGGATGAGGATGAGGACAACCGAACATCAGTTATACATCAATACTTCCAATGACACACAGGTGAGACAGTGCAACTGACCATTCCTCTGACTATTGATGTTTTTTGTGTGGCTGTAGCATGACAGCATGAATTCCATTGCATCTCTATTTACTGTCACCTATTGCTTATCATTTTACAGATATAGGTGAGATAACAACTATGTACTGATGTGATGAGTACAGACAGCTACTGGTCATTATTTCTATGCTCTCACGGTGTTCAGATCATTTGCACTAGATGTGACTGTTTCCATAAATGCACATTTTCAACACATAAAATACTAGTAGTCAAGTTGTGTTCAAGGGTGTTTATTGTAGTGCTATGAAATTGAGGGAAAGGTGCAATGGAATGGGGTGACGATGGAGGAAAGTCCAGGGTACTGTTCAAGTCTGTTTGTAGCACAGATACAGTGTCCAAGGGGCCAAGGAAGGGGAGCAAAGTCAGTTCAAAGTGGACAAGGTGACAAGGTGGGACACAAGGGAGACAATCAGGTGAGTCTCATTTCCTGGCGGTGGTCTTGGCAAGTGTCTCTGGCTTCTGTCTGGGTCGCAGGAAACGATTGTGAAGTGGTTCACCTTCTACAGGGGGAGGTGTGCTGGTGGCTTGTTGGTCCTGTGGCAGGGCCTCCTGCCCACAAGCTGCAGCGGAAGTGTAGGGCTGGTCAATGGACTGGCAAATGGTAGGGGCCCGCTGGTGTGATGTTGCTTCCCTCATGATGTTGGCCTTGTCTGCCACCACCCCTGCTATGAAGATCAAGGTGGTGTTGATGGCCTGAAAGTCCTCCCTCATCCCCTGATACTGTTCTTCCTGCAGCTGCCTGTTCTCCTGCACTTTGTCAAGGATCTGGCCCATCATGTCATGGGAATGTTGGTAGGCTCCCAGGATCTCTGAATGTGCCTCCTGGAGAGTCGGTTCTCTGGGCCTGTCCTCCCCCTGCCGCACAGCAGTCCTCCCAGTGTCCCTGTTCCCCTGGGCCTCTGTCCCCTGAACGGTGTGCCCACTGCCACTGACCCCAGGTCCCTGATTGTCTTGGGTATGAGGTGTGGCCTGGGGTCCCTGTACAGGTGGGCACACTGCTGATTGATGTGTCCTGGGGACAGAGGTGTGGCTATGATGTGTGGGTGCTGTGGTGTTAGATACTGATGGGGAAGGCTTTGTGGTGGACTGTGAGTGGGCATGGGTGACTAACTGTCCAGTGGTCCCTGATGGGCCAGGTTGTTGGACCAGATCCTGAAGTCCAGAGTTACTGTCATCAGTAGGGGCCCCTTCTATTGGGGGACTGGATAGTCGTGGCACCTCCTCTCTGCTGGGATTGGCTGGAGCACCTGTGGGGATGTAAGTGATGTATTATGCTTCTTATCTGTGACATATTGTAAATCCCTGGCTTCCCCTCTATGGTTGTTGTTGCTCTGCCACCTCTGTTTGTGTATGGTGATGTATTGTGGGATTGCTACTCTCCCTATGCTGTGCATGCTTTAGTGATTGGTGTCCATGCAGGGCTGGGAGGGCTGTCCATGCATTGGTATAGCATGCAGAGCTAGGCATTGTGGTTAGTCATATGTGTAGGTGCAGTGTGTGGGATGGAGTAGAGTGATGGGAGTGAGGGTGAGGGGGTGTGATGGCATGCAGGTATGGGGGGGTGATAAGTAGTAAATGTTGACTCACCAGTGTCCAGTCCTTCGGCTACTCCAGCGAGTCCCTCAGGATGCAGTAATGCCAAGACTTGTTCCTCCCATGCTGTGAGCTGTGGGGGAGGCGGTGGGGGTCCACTGCCAGTCCTCTGTATGGCGAGTTGGTGCCTTGATGCCACGGAACGTACCTTCCCCCGTAGGTCGTTCCACCTCTTCCTGATGTCTTCCCTTGTTCTTGGATGTTGTCCCACGGCATTCACCCTGTCCACGATTCTCAGCCATAGCTCCATCTTCCTGGCAATGGACATTTACTGTACCTGTGCTCCAAACAGCTGTGGCTCTACCCTGACAATTTATTCCACCATGACCCTTAACTCCTCATCAGTGAAACGGGGGTGCCTTTGTGGGGACATGGGTGTTGTATTGTGTGTGTTGGTGAGCGTGTGTTGAGTAATGTGGTGGGGTGGGTGAGGTGGGGTGCGTGAGGGATGAAGGGTATATGTGGTGTGGGTGTCTAATTGTCTCTGTGCTGTTCGTGTCAATCTCCTGCCAGTAATTGTTGTTTGTAAAGGGTTGTGGGTAATGTGGGGGTGTGTCTTACTGTGCTGTGGGTGGGTGTGTTGTGTGTATGAGTGTCAAGTGTGTGTTTTTAGTATTGATATATAGTGTTGTTTGGTATGTGGGTGTCCATTCTGAATGTGGGCGGTATGTACCGCCAATGGTTTACCGCCATTGAATATCCGTAGTGGTGATTCGAGGGTCATAATATGATGGGCGTTGTTCTGTTGGCGTAACAGCATGTGTGTTGGTTCCGCCACTTTAGCACTGACCTTTGGACTGGCATATTTGTACATGTGGCTGTATTCTGTCGGATTGTGTGTGTGTGTGTGATAATATGGGGAACTGATAGTAGCCACTGCGGCGGTATGCTGGTGGCCGTCACCGTGGCTGTAAGCAGGATTTACCAACAATGTCATAATGAGGGCGATAGTGTGCAGAGTCAGGGTTTCCCCAAGAGGCTTGACAGAGGCAATAATAGATAATACTAATGCTCTATTTGGGGTAGTGTGGTCGAGCAGTTAGGCTTATCAGAGGGTAGTGTTAAGCATTTGTTGTACATACACAAGCAATAAGTGAAAACACACACTCAATGACTTAACTCCCGACCAATAGGTTTTTATATCGAAAAATATTCTTTCTTAATTTATTTCTAGAACCACAAGATTCATTTAGCAGGTAAGTACATACAATGAAAGATACTTTGCATGCTAATACTTAGAACTTTGAATGGAATCAACAATGCACAGGTTTCTTTAAAATGGTAAAAAGCTATTTTAAAAGTGGACACTGCATTTTCCAACAGTTCCTGGGGGAAGTAAGTAAAATACAGTTTTTGAGGTAAGTAACAAACGTACAGGTTCAGTCTCTGGGACATAGGTAGCCCACCACTGGGGTTCAAGATAACCCCAAACACCCAGCACCAGCAACACAGGGGTAGTTAGGTGCAGAGGTCAAACAGTATCCAAAATAACATGGCGTCTATGGACACAGGGGGTACTCCGGGTCAGTCTGCTTGCAGGTAAGTACCTGCGTTGTCAGAGGGCATACCAGGGGGGTTTAGAGGAGCAATGAGGGGGCCCCAAGTAGGCACCAAACACGCACCCTCAGCGGCACTGGGGCGGCCAGGTGCAAGGTGCAAACAGGGCATCGGGTTCCCAATGGAATTCAATGGGCGGGCCCAGGGGTCACTTAGGCACTGCAGGCAAGGCACAGGGGGGCTTCTCAAGCAAACCACCGACTGGACAGGGAGGAAGACCGCCTGCTGGTCACTTCTGCACTGGTGGTCGGTTTCTCTTACATCTGGGGGCTGCGGGTGCAGTGCTTCTCCAGGCGTCGGATATCTTCGTCCCGGGCAGTCGCGGTCTGGAGGATCCTTGGGATTCCCTCTGCAGGTGTCATCGTGGAGGGGTGGAGAGGTCAGCCCAGGGTGGGCACTTGGTTGGAATCACCTGGGGGTCCTCCCTGGCAGGTTGGTTCTTCTGGACACAGGCCAGTAGTTTGGACTCACACTCCTGGAGTGAGGTGAGAGTCCCTGTAAAGATGGTTTCCTTGTCTTCTTGTTGGACAGGTCCGTTGTCCACAGGAGTTTCTTCGTCCTCGGTGAGGCAGGCAGTCCCCTGGAGGCTTTTCAGGGGTCGCTGGTCCTGCAGAACGCATTGCTTCTTCTTTTGCAGCTTTTTGAAGTATGAGATGGACCGGTAGGGATGGGGCCAAGTCAGTTGTTGTCTCCTCTTCTCCGTGGGGTTTTGAGCTCAGCAGTCCTTGTTTTTTGAGGTCGTCAGGAATCTGAAGAGCTGGGTTCAGGGTCCCCTCTAAATACCAAAGTTAGGGGTGTGTTAGGGTCAGGGGGCAGTAGCCATTGGCTACTGTCCCTGAGGGTGGCTACACCCTCCTTGTGCCCCTTCCCTCTGCAGAAAGGGCACATCCCTATCCCTATTGGTCCTTATCCTCCAAAGCAAGCTGGAGGATTTCTCAAGGAGGGGGTCACTTCAGCTCTGGACACCTTAGGGCTGGTCCTGGCTGAGGGGGTGAATCCTCCTTATTTTTCTCATTGTCCCTCTGGACTTGCTGCCAAAAGTGGGGGCTTGTCCGGGGGGCAGGCATCTCCACTGGCTGGAGTGCCCTGGGGCACTTTAACCCCAGGCCTGAGCCTTTGAGACTCACCGTCACGTGTAACAGTTCCTGCAGGGGGAGGTGTGAAGCACCTCCACCCAGGATAGGCTTTGTTTCTGATCACAGAGTGCACAAAGGCACTCAACCCATGTGGTCTGAAACTCATCTGGAAGTGGCAGGTTGGTATAGACCGGTCAGCCTTACACAAGCAGTTGGGCTAACATACAGGGAGCATCTCTAGGATGCCCTCTGTGTGCATTTTTTTCAGTAAATCCCACACTGGCATCACTGTGGGTTTATAGTGCTGAGAAGTTTGTTACCAAACTTCCCAGTATTCATTGTAGCCATTATGGTGCTGTGGAGTTTGTAATGACAGACTCCGAGACCATATACTCAGTATGGCTACCCTGCACTTACAATGTCTAAGAATGAACTTAGACACTGTAGTGGCATATTGCTCATGCAGCTATGCCCTTACCTGTGGTGAAGTGCACCCTGCCTTAGGGCTGTAAGGCCTGCGAGAGGGGTGACTTACCTATACCACAGGCAGTGGTTTGTGGGCCTGGCACTCTGAGGGGAGTGCCATGTCAACTTTGTCTTTTCTCCCCACTAGTACACACAAGCTGCAAGGCAGTGTGCATGTACTAAGTGAGGGGTCCTTTAGGGTAGTGTAGTACCTGCTGCAGCCCTTAGGGACCGTCCCTGGCCACAGGGCCCTTGGTACCAGGGGTACCTTTTTCAAGGGTCTTAACTGTGTGCCACGACTGTGCCAATTGTAGAAACAAAGGTACAGTTTTACGGAAAGAACACTGGTGCTAGGGCCTGGTTAGCAGGGTTCCAGCACACTATCAATCAAAGTTGGGATCAACACTAGGCAAAATGTGGGGGTTAACCATGCCTACAGTGGCATTTTCCTACAGGTCTGATTGAAGGGAGCATCTGCGAAGAAGTCAGGAGTGACTTCTGCACCTTGATTGTGAACCCAAATGATATGAGGAGGTTTGCTGTTGTCTGAAAGTGGTTGACAACTGCCTGGGTGAGCTGTAGGGGAAAACTGGTACCCCCAATCTCTGAAGGTGTGCTGCGTCTAGGACTATCACTTTCATGAACACCAGAAAGGCACTTGTGAGGACAACAGGGAGCACTGCAGACTGACAGTGCTCCTGGCACATCGTGAACCACAGGTAACGCGTGTGTATATGTAGGACAGGTATATGAAAATAAGCATCCTGCAGGTCCAACGCCGCCTTCCAGTCTCTGGGGCAGATAAAATCTGGGCTAGCGTGAGCATCTTTAATGTGTTTTCCTGGAGGAAGAGTTTCACATGACCGGACTGAGGATAGGATGAAGAGTACAGAGAGACAAAGCAAGAGGCAGAACCAAGTTCTCACTGGGGCTACAGAGCCAGGGACGGAGTACTGATACAGAACCGTTTACCTTCTGCTGATTGCTGGTCTCATTGCAGCAGCTAGAGGGCAACTAAATCGCCCTGAGGGAAGGGTTGAGCCCCCTGATCATGGAAGCAGCCCGGCTAGGCTGGGTAGGGCTTGCAGCCATGGGTGCACTCCTGCCTCTCAAAACAGACATTCTTCCTCCCGCTCCCTCTCCTCCCTTGCAGGTGTCTCAGCTTGATCACTACCTTCTCAATGAGCTCTCCTAATGTCTGCCCAGCTCAGCTCATCTGCGCCTCGCTTCTTTGGAAGGTCACAAGCTAGAATGAACTGGTGTTACTAATAGTCAAGCCCGTCATTGCTCCATTAAGCCCCCAATCTCAGCCTTACCACCGCCTCGCTTTAACCCACCCACCCACCGTTAAACCAACTTTGACTCAGCCTTCAACATGCGATCTGGCAAGACAAGGGGCCATCCCACGACACAGCCAAAAAGGTAAACAGCCCTTATCAGGGGAGTTGAAGCCACTACTGTAGTCACTAGCACACCATCATCTTCTGGGCCAACCACAAGAGTGGACAGTGTACCAATCATAACAGCTCTGGCCAAGCTTGACTTAGTAAATGCTAGATCCATTTACAAAGCACTTTCAATGAAAAATGACAACACAAAATTGAAGCAAAATTCTTCTTTCAGAAGGACACGGTGGCCGCAATCTACACTACCAATTGAAATATCTTGGGTTTACCATCTCCCTGGAAACCAACGATTATCAATTACATAGCTGTCTGTTGTCTGGCCCAAGGCATGTCACTGTGCCCTCAGCATGATAAAGGCACTTTCCAACTCAAAGCAGCAGGTTCTGCTTTAAGCACCCAAGCAACCACCGGAGCAGAAGTACTTTCCGCTTAAACAACTGAAGGAAGACAACTTGACAGTGTCAACATCAGTGCTAGGGTAAACGAGCACGCTCCTCGCATCCTTCAAACCTGGACAGCATTGCTGGCCTGGAGTTACCCTCTAGAGCAACCGGGCAGCATAAGTCATAACAGCAATATCCACCCACCTGCCCCTACTACTTTTGCACAAGTTCATTTCAGTTCTATACAACAACTTTGCGGCTGAGGCAAAGATTGCCACACCTCTTCCTCTGAATTATATAGGTCATGAATATTAAGAACTACGTATAGTCAAAAAGTGCACGAGTCTAGAGGACCAACCCCCTAATCCTCAATCACCGAATGACAGAGTGCTATAATTACGAAATAAGACTCAGCACAAAATATATGTCAAATTATAGAAGAGGGAAAATTCCCTTCGATGTCTTTATGTCCATATGCAGCACCATATAAAAAAAAAAATTCCCAATCGACCACGTCCTCCTTTAACATGAATGGTTTTTATTGATTCAATTATGATCATCCATATGTGACTTCATATACAGTAAAAATAGCCAACGCGTTTCATCCCAAAGGACTTCTTCAGGGCTAAAAACATACAAATATAAATAACAATAATTTAATACTAAAAGAGAAAAGATTATAAAGAAAAAAGAAATTATAAAGAAAAACAATAATTAAGCGTTCTCATGTCGCCTTTGAATTTATTCATAAAATCCATATCCATTAGAAATCATCCCCATATGTACATCAATTTTTTTATTCAATATTTTCAATTATTAATATATGTTATTTTAACCCAGAGACAGATAGTAAAGAAACATTCTAAAATTAATCGAACTCTCATAATGACTGAGTTTAAACTGACCCAAAGAATAACATCCTAAGTAAATAGTAAGTAAATTATTTATCTGTCCAATGTCCATGAATTTCGTTTTAGCAGCAATATCCTCTCTCCACATAGCAACTAAAATATCAAAATCTGAAATGCCTCTAGAAGTCAAGACATTCCACATACTACTCGATATTAGGTAATATGACAGACAAATTCCTACTGACATAAAGCCAAAAATAGCAATCTCCATGCTAGAATGTTAAATTTAATTTTAGACATGGTAAACATTGATAATAATGTGTGGAGCAATTATATTCAGTGTCCATCACAAACCTCAAAAACTTGTTTAAAAGGCATTTTTGCGACGGCCATATTGATTTGCAGCACCTACATAAATCGCACAGACATATTACATGGACCAATCCAGTGTGGGTTAATTTTATCTCATTTTGTAAATATTTAAACGTATAACATTCAGTCTCGAAATACTAGAATAGTATATTTATTTTAGACGGAAACAAACTCAGGTAAGAATAATAATTCTCAAATATCGTAAATCGACACCTACCTCGCGAATCAGACAAAATGTTCTTCTAAATGTGAAACCATACGGCGTCAGAGAAGCAAATCTTCTCCTGTTAGATCTCACCGCTTTTATAGTGTCTTCTCATTGTTATCACCTGTGTGAGTTTCTTTGAAGCTCGTATCAGTGCATACAAGTTCGGCAGACATCTTGAAATGTCCAGACCAATATCCGATCACCATTCCTCTAAACAATCCCAATCCACATGGATTCAATCCATTCAATTATTGAACCACAAATATAATCAATCATTATATGAATTGAAATTATAAACCACAAACACTATATAGAATATAATTATTTGCTTAAAGCACAGGTCCATAATAGATTCATCATTTTCCCTCGTTTAAATGTATTGATTCATGGTGGCCATTTTGGATTCATTTTATTTGCCGGTTTCAATCAGTTCAAAAGTACACACACAAATATCGTATATGTGTCAAATTTTTATACCACATCGAAATGAATGCAATAAATCGTAGTGCAATATATCACCATTTCTCTTGTCAGATTTCACTTGGTTAAAACCAAATAACTTCAGATTTTCTTTCATTAGAAAGTTTACGGCGGCCATATTTGAATGTGTTTCCTAATGGCGGCCATTCATAATTCATATTATATAAGTACTCGAAACAATTCAAAAACACGAAGAGAGATGTTATTTGTGTATCCAATTTAGGCCTACAAAATAAATACAATAAATTACAGTGTGATTTATCCACATTTCCCTTATCGAGTATTGTTGAATATAGACGGGTTCACTCAAGATTTATCCCACTCTCTGTGTATACGGCGGCCATGTTGGAATGTATTAATTTTTGGCAAATATTTAAAATTTATGTTATTTGCCAAGTCAAGAAGGTTGGAAAACAAGGAAATAGATGTTATTCATATATCCAATATTAACCTATAGAATGAATACACTTGATCATAAAATGATATATCTCCATCACCCTCATGAAATCCTGTTTTGTAAATACCAATTTTCTTCGAATTTCCTTCCATATGTGTACGAAGATCACATTTTTTGTGTCATTACAAGATCATCAACACAACTCTATTATTCAGTAAAGACCCAATGATAAAACACATCAATCTATTGTTCAATAAAGACCCAATGGTGAAACATGTCAAATCTAATAACCTATAGATGTTAACTTTGTCGATAATTCATCAAGTCAAAAATCCCTCGACATCACTCTATCATCATCTTGAACTATTCTTGCCTCTTACAAGGTTCAGATTCCTAAGAAATAATGAAGTTCATTATTTACATTTAGTCCTTCATTTACAGTTCGCAAACAACATATCCATCTTGCCTCAGCTTGCCTGGGTGCAAGTTCCCTACTTCCTCCTCTCTCACATTGGGGCACATACTCAATGCCCTGAACCCAAATTTGATGTTGAATGGACCTGTTGTATGTGAATTGCCACAGGATATCTAACATCACCATTTTTTATGGCTCTCACATGTTCCAACACTCTTGTTTTGAGACTTCGAATACTGCTGCCTATATACAATTTCCCACATGAACATCCTATCACATATACCACATACGTAGTATTACAGTTGGTGAAAGAATTGATAGTGCATTCAACCTGGGTATTTTTTACGTATTGACCATCCTCCACAAGTATAGAAGCCTGATGGTATCACTGGCAGCCAAGTCTCCACTTCTAATTTCCTCTGGTTGTCTTTTACATAACTGGGACATAGAATATCTCTTAGTGTCTTTCCCTTGCGGTAAACTATTTTCGGCTTTTTGGGTAGAACTCCTTCTGACAATGTTAAAGAATTTAAAATCTGCCAATTTTTCTTTAATACATTGAAAACATGATTACAATATAGGTTATATTTCGTAACAAGACATACCTCCCATTTTTTATCAATGTACCTGTGTTTCTTTTTACTTTAATTCTTTTTGTGGTCTTCTTTCAAGGTAAGCTTTCTATTAAGTCCCTTGATTTTTGCTTTGGCCCTTCTAAGAACACCTTCGTCATATCCTCTGTTACAAAGTTCTAGACCTATGGACAGTAATCTCTTTTCATATTGTTCCTCTTGGCTACAATTACGTCTGGCCCTTACCATTTCGCCATATAGTATTGATTCAATTGTCTTTCTAGGATGTGCACTAGTGGCATGTAATATACAATTGCAGGCAGTGTTTTTTTAAAAATATCACTATGAATGGTATTATTGTGCACATAAAGTTGTAGATCTAAAAACTCAATGGTTTGTCATGTTTCAAAGTCAATTTCACATCAAATCTATTTTCATTCATAAAAGCATGATATGCCAGGAGATCAGTTAGACTCCGATTCCATATGGTGAAAATATCATCTATATAGCGACCATTAAAATAATATTATTCATCCATCGACGTGCTTGGCGTCCCCAGGCGTGTTCCACCTCGAACAAACCCATGAGAAGGTTAGCGTAAGAGGGAGCAAACCTTGCGCCCATAGCAGTCCCTTGTTTCTGTAAAAACCACGTAGTATTATGTAAAAACGCATTATTAGTCAGAATGTCCAACAACATGTGAGTATGTTCCAGGAGACTCGCATTGCTTTTAAAAATAAAATATTTAAATGCTTCTAAACCGCAATCTGTCCGAATGCACGTATATAAGCTTTCCACATCCATAGTTACAAAGGTAAGATCCACATTATCCCAAGGAAAATCCTCTAGTTTATTCAACAAATCCTTACTGTCTCTTAAATATGAGGGCAGATTCTTGACAAGCGGTTTGTAGATAACTATCTACATATTCTGACATATGTTCGGTGGGAGGCCCATTACTAGAAATAATAGGTCTCCCTGGTGGAAAGTCGCCAGATTTATGAATTGTGGGGAGAATATATATACAAGGAAATTTAGGATGACATATCTTTCGATATTTATATTCACCATCAGTAAGTAAACAAGACTCATGCCAATCCAAAAGCTTGGCATTAATTAAACTTTGTATCTCCATAGTTGGATTGCCATCCAATTTCTCATAACAAATATTATCAGAGAGTTTCCTTTCAATTTCTTTCAAGTAATCATCCTAATTCATGAGTACAATATTACCACCCTTATCAGCCTCACGTATGACTAAATTCAGGTCATTTTTCAAATTTGTCAAAATACCTTTTTCTCTCATTGTTAAATTAAAATCATGTCTACAATTCCCATTTTTAAAATGTGAATCCTCAATTTTATATAAATCCTTGGTCACCCTATGATGAAATTAATCAATGACACTATTCTGAGTACTGGGAGGAATGAATTTGGATGGTAATTTAAAACGACTTTGTGTACTTAAATTCTCTTGACTATTAAGATCACTTGCAACCTGAAAAAGATCTACTACTTCATCTGAATTGTCTAAAGTGGCAATAGTATGTATATCACTTAAGTCTGCAATCGTCAAATCAGAGATTTCTGAGGAACTTGATAAACATTGACTCTTAATAGGATACTCATCAAAATATTTATTTGATTTGAGGTTTCTTATAAACTTAAATCCATTTATGTGTCAGTCAACAAAATTACATTTCTCACTAGGGCAAAAACCTAAGCCTTTACTCAGAACACTATTTTCCTCCTCACTTAGAACTCTTGAGGATAGATTGATAATCTTAAGATCTGTAACAACATTTTTTTCATTTATCTTCTCATTAGGCAAGTAAATCTGTCTAACATCTGTTTCTATGTTTACTCCCCTCTTAAGCTCTTTGCTTTTTGTCTTGTCTGCACTCCTATCTTTTATGTTTCTTTCCCCCTCTCCTGTCCTATGTCTTTTATTCGGACCACTCTCCTTTGGTTGCCCAGTCTGTATCTTTGTACCTTGCATAAAAAACTAGACTTAGTTCGAATTATACCATTATTACTTGTTCTTTCTCCTGGATTGCTATCATAAGATGACACAGAGATACTACTAGAGGATGTGCTGGTCTGTCTAGAACGATCAATAAATGTAGAACTCGTCTTACATTAATGTCATCATATCTTCTTTCAAAAGTAAAATATGTCCTCTTGCATTATCATTATCATCACGATTAATTTTCTTTTGATTTTTAACTTTTAAATACAACTGATAACATGATAATTCTTATCAGAATAATGATAATTCTTTTTTTTAAATTTCATAATTCTTCTGTGTAGCTTCCGGATGATTCAGTTCCTTAATTTCCTTCACTAAACACTTAATATCCTCTCTTCATTTCTTTACTCTTCTTTCTGAATTAAGTACTAGGATGTCCTTCATTTTGTACGATGCTTCATATAGACCATCTTGCCATTCTTGTAACTAATCTGCCTCTAGATCCTCAAAGTTAGGAAAAATCAAAATCCTGTAGTCCTCTTGGTATCCGTTTATTCTCTATATACTTCTTCAATGTGTCTCCATCCCACCACTTAGCAAGCTCTTGCTTCTTCAATTTCTCCAAAGTCATAAAGTTAATTTAAGTACTGACATGGTAGAGACCCTGCCAATCCTGCTGGAGAGCGGGGTCAAATATGAGGCAAGCGACTCTGTTCTTTTAATAGAAACCACTGATCTTCAGCCACAGCACTCAGCTCTTCAATTGCAAACAACCTCCAACCAAGCCCATCATTTGTCCCAGACAGTTGTCCACTGCATCCTAGCAGTCGCCTACCCTAACAATAACCACTTTAATAATAATTATGATATTGTTAAGTCACATCAATCTCACTCACATGATCTCATATCTGAGCAGCACCCTGATAGTATCTGTAGGAAAGTGTCATATTTCTTGCAAAGTTGCCCCCCACTTTTTGTCTGGTTTCAGTGTGTTTAGACTGTAGTACACTGAAATCATGCCAATCAGGACTCCAGTGTCTGTGCTGTCCTGACTTTTTATACCCCACAATTGGCATACTGGTGCACCCATGTAAGTCCCTAGTATATGGTCCTTAGGTACTCAGGGTATTGGTGCACCAGGGCCCCCCCATAGGCTGCAGCATGTATTATGCCACCAATGGAAGCCCATGCAAACCGTATCTGCAGGCCTACCATCGCAGCCTGCATGAAATGGTGCATGCATCTTTCACTTTAGACATGAGGCTTGCCCTATATTGCAGTCACAGCTCTTGGACACTGTAAGTCACCCCTGTTGGTAGGCCTTTCAGCCCAAGAGCAAGGTGCACAGCCGAGCGTGAGAGCACCCGTGTACGAGCAGAGGTGCCCCTACAAACCCCATACTCCATTCCATAGGCTTTGTAAGTGTGAGGAAGCCATTATAAAGTATGTAGTGGACACAGGTCAACACGAGTAGTTCAACTACATAATGGCTCCACCAAGCCTAAGCATGTTTGGTATCAAACATGTTGGAATCATGCAACTACACCAATTACAGTGTTAGTTGCATGATACCATGAACTCTGGGGTTTCCTTAGAGGATCCCAAAGATATGCCTGTACAGCTTTGCAGGGACTGCATGCCAGCCCGTGCTGCTGCCGACCCCAGACACTGTTCTGCTCCCCTGCTGCTGAACCTAACTCGAGCAGGAGAAGGCAGAACAAAGGGTTTCCGGTAGGAGGGAGGTGTGACCTCCTCTGCTTTAGAACTAGGTGTCTTTTGGCTGGGTGGGGTGGCCTCTCAGCACCACCAGACTGCTTTGAAGAGCACATTTGGTGCCCTCATTGCATAAACCAGTTTGCACCAGTTCAGAACTGCCCGGTTCACCCTCTGGCATGAAATCACACAAAGGACAGGGGAGTGACCACCCCGTCCAGCTCCTCACCTGGGAAGGTGCACAGAGCTCTGCCAGGTGGTCACTTGATTCTCCCATCTTGAAAACAAGATGTGCAAAGGCTCCTGGGAGCATCAGACTGGTCAGGCCAGGTTGGTGATGTCTCTGACCCCCTCGGATAGGTGGGTCACTGCAGATTGTGTCCAGTCACCTTTTAGGGTTACCCCCTTGAGTGTGGGTCCCCAGATTCATTGAGCCAGACTCTACAAAGGAACTCTCTGCAAGACTCTTCTGCAACCCTAGCCTCCGGAACCGCTGCTGGTCTGCCTTAGGAACTGAAACAAGACTGTATCCAGTTGGGAGGGCTTCCACTACAACATTGTTTCTCCAGCTCCTGCAAGATTTCTGCAACATCCATGGCTGTGAATCTTCCAGGGTCACGAGGACTCTGTTTGCATCAGGAACCAAGAAGTAGTCTTCCTTGGAGTGAAGGAGTCCCGCCCCTGCATCCGCAGGCATCTCAATGACAATGACCAGCTGGTGGATCCTGCTGTCCCAGGGACATCAAGAAGGGTCTGCAACACAGGTGGTGGTTCTGTGAGCTCCCTTCAGTCCAACTTGTCTTCTTTCCTACTTGGGAGACGGTGGATCTTTACTGTGGCCACTGAGATGGAACCCTGTGCACCACGTCTGTTGCTGCTACCAAGGCTTGTTGTCTCTCCCTCCAGGAGACCTTCGAGCTCCAAGAAGCCCCAGCCACCAGAATTCTGCAACTCCAAGAACAGCATCCCTTCTGCAACTCCGGCATCTTGGGACTCCTTCTTTGTTGTGCTGCCAGTGGGTCCTCCTGGCTCTCCTGCATGCTGACAGTCAGCCCTGACTCCTCCCCAAGTGTTGAGTCACTTGGACCTTGCTGGTATCCAAAACCTTCAAACTTCCCATCAACTGCTTCGTCCATTTACCAATGCTTGTTGGTGGTCCTGCTGACCGCTGACCCTCCTGAAATCCAGCAACCAACATGGGACAGCTTGTGGGCAACTCCAAGGATCTCCCTCTATCACTTGGAGTCTGGAGCTGGACTTCTTCCATCACCGACCTGCAGGTTTCTTCTCCCCAAGAAAGCTGGGCATTTGCTACCTGCACCGCCGGGACATATCCGAGTGGTCTGGAAACTGTCCCCTTCTTTTTTAGGTTCTTGTCTGGAATCCACCTTTGGGTTCCACCAAACTGGTCCACGGTTAGCGACAGCAGTTGGACAAACAAAGCCCCCATTGAATCCAACAAATGTTTTCTGACGTCACTTCACCCCTGTGCACCTGGGCTCCTTGGTGTAGGTACTCCACTTTCCTGGGTGGAGGCACTATCAAACCTTCCTTGCACCAACTGGTTTCCTTGGGGGTTCTCTGGAAAGTGTCCTGAATCCTGAAAATTCAAAACCCCAATGGTCCTGTGTTAGCTTATGGAACACCTGGCTAGATAACATCTCTGAACCTGGGCCCTTGGGGGATTTCTATTACTTACGTTGGGTGATTTCATACCCCACCAGCCCTTAAGATCCTTACCTTGGTTGGGCACCTCCATTTTTATACCACTTTCTTAGTATATGGTTTTATCCCCCCATAGTGCGCAATGTACTTTTATGCTTTTCCTGTTTGTTTCTAAGTATATTTACTGTATGTAGATATCTCCAAGTGGAGATGTACCATTGTTAGGATAGTACTAGTGTTATAATAAAGCATACCTTACTTTTGTTACACTTGGTATTGTTCTTTCTTATGTGAACATCAATGACTACTGTGGTGTTGTAAGTGCTTTACACTCTTCCTTGATAAGCCTGAGCAGCTCTTTACAGCTACCCCTAGAGAGCTTTGGTTTTCTAGGCACCACAACACTAAGGATTTCTTGGACTCAGTATAGGGTGCCACACCATAGGTGTACACCATAAACTGAGCCAGCCTTCCACAGTGTTCACCCTGGCATTCCAAATATTCAGGAACTCTTGGAGACAGGCCTTTACAGAATCCTTCCTCCTTTACTTCCATGGAGTGGGGAGCTATGATAGCCAAGAGGACGAACTGAACCATACAAACTCTACCCGCACTCCCCCAATGCGAACGATAAGGGTTCAGAAGAGGGGACAAATAGCCCCCCTCAAAATCCCCATCAGGTCAACATCAACAGATGTCTGGGGAGCTATATTAAACACTCTGCAATTTACTGTTGAAGCTCTTAACTATCAGTCCATGAAAATGGACACTCAGATAAAGCTACTAAATACACTGGCTGTCTTTACATCAGGGATAAACGCAAAAATTGCCAACCTCAATAAGTTAGTAATCATAGCACAAAAGATAGCTAAACTCTGGACGCTGGGTAGTCCCTGTGCTTGTTCCCAATTCTGGACAAATTAGAAACCCTTCCAAGGTAGCATCTTCAAGAATCTAAAGAATTCCATGATGCAGTCCACTTTGACAAACAATGTTATAACCGAAGCTCCCAAGAGCATAATGGAAGCTGCCAACAGCTTGCCATGACTGGCACCTTATCTGATGCCCTCTCTTACCATGAGTTCTGCTGAAGTGAGAAAGGCGCCCCTAATGCACACCTCACTGTCACTGGCAGCAACCCTACAACAAGCAGAATCTATCGAAGAAGTGCACACAGCCTTACTGAAAAACTTAAATGGAAGCTCTCATGCCCCTCTAGACATCAGACAACTCCAGGCCAGGCTGTGGCGGCCCTGTCTTCTACGACCTAGGCAAAACAGCTAACATTAGATGCCAGTAATGGCACAACTGAACTGCAACCGTGTTTCATTGAAAGGTCAAGCAGCCAAGTACGTAAGTTTTTAAGCACTTTTCCACTGATCTCTCCTTGTTATCTGATATTCTTTTATGAAACTTACCTATGTTATGACCTGACTACAAGAATACATTATTTCTTGCATATTTTAAAGGGAAATAAAACTTGCATAGTCATGCCAAAGGCCAAGCACTGTCATCCTAATATTCTGTGCACACTTTGCTATTGAAAACATGCTGCATTTAAAATTGAATTTTATGGCTTTCTTCTCTCTTTTTATCTTAGTGACTGTGCAATTGAGTATTTGATCACAGTAGTTCTGTATGATTTAAATTTTATCGCTGTCTTATTTCCTAAAGTTGCAACAGTTTTATTTAAATATGCACTCTAAAAATAAACTTGAAACTTAAAACGTCTATCAGACCTCAATCCTTTTTTGCACTAGAAAGTAACAGGAGTAACAGTTAATCCCGAGATCCGGTGCTGGCACCATTTCTATAGCTCCCTTGGCCCAGAGAAACCAAACCTCTCCTCAGAGTATGGACAAGTGGTTGCATGAGTAACACCCTGCTCCTATTTCTGGTGCCGGAACCTTCTCTGTGACTTCTTCGGCTAAAAGGACGTGCATTTCCAGCTGCAAGACGGACAGGTGTCTTCCATCAGCCATCTTGAAGGTGGTGGAAGGTGCAGTGGGTGGAAAGAAATGGGAAGGCATAACCCAAATTACAATTTGGAGAATCCATTTGTCTGAGGTGACAGCTTGCCACCCCCAGGAGGAAATATATGTGCTTGCCTCAGACAGGGTGGCTGTGTGCTGGAATGGACACACTAAAGTGGTCTTGCAGCTCTAGTTGCTGGAGAGGCATAGGAAGTAGCTACTTGGTGTCCCTGATGCCCTGGATGATATATTTGTGAGCTATGACTTTGGCCATGAAAAGGTTGGAAGGCCTGCTGGGCTGACGGAGAGGTTTGATCATGACAGATAGATCTAGCTGGAAAAGTTGCCTGTTACCACAGGCTTCGGGGAGGTAAGATGGTTGAGCAACTAGCATAGTACTACAAAGGGTGATAAACACAAAGGAGGACACTGAATGCCATGTCCAGTGGTCAGGACTGTATTGTAACCTCTTGACACCTTTTCCTGGTGATGAACTCTATAATCCCCTGTAGGACTGGGGCACTTTTACTCTGGATGGACTACATGTAGTTCCTGAGGACCGTAAACATAACTACAGAGAGCGCAAATATGCGCTGGATGACTGTTCCTCAAAAGAGACACACAGGTTATCAGTTCAACAGCTGCAAACGCTCAGCCTGCCATAAAGCTTATCCGTGTGCATTAAAAGTTAGTCAAACTAAAGGAAAAGGACGGAGGAAGGAACTATGTGAGAGAAGTGGGGCTAACACACCATAAATGAAGGCAGTGAGCACAAATGAAGCATGGTTGAAAGACATCAGAAGTCAGAAAAAAAGGAAACTGGTGAGGGTGGGTGCACATATGCACAAGAAAAGAGAGTGTATCCACGTGCAAATCGTACATGGTGCTGAGGTTCCATGCTTTCAAAGCTCTGATTTAACACCTGTAAAAGTGTTTTTCAGTCCTACGAAACACTGGCAGTATCCTCATGTTGATAATGGGAAAGAACCATGAAGTAGTGTAAGTAGTTACTGCAGGGGTGTGGAATTTATTAAAATATCTACTTGTCCAGGAGACAGGTTGCTTCTCAAATCTACTTGTCCTGTAAAACGATCTACTTGTCCCTCTGGTGCCATGTAGTGTGGCGACAAATTATGGCAGCAATCTCATTATGTAAGAGCTCTGATAATAGCCTCTCTGATTATGCCAGGGCTACTACCATGGTAGGGCTTGAATACTTGCAGTTTCAATCCCTACTGTAGCAATTTCCTTATTTTGCCACCTTTCTGCAGATCTGCATACTGGGGCTGGAGGAAGCAGTAAGTAATAGTTCCAGGGCTGGAATGCCTTTGAGTCTGCAAACCTACTAACCTGCATGTTTTAAAGATTTTCACCAGCTTCTCTCTAATATTTTCCCATAATAAGATAGGTTGGAAATTTACTCCTGACAGTGGCAGAATTAGAACTTCTTCCAGGGTTGGGAAGAAAGTGGCTGGAGGGAAAATGAACTTGCAAATGCTCAATAGATTTTCACATGAGCAAATCTACACATGCGTATTTACCCATGCTTAAATACAGTTCACAAATATTTTATTGGGGTACGATTTCCTGGTATACTTCTCTTGAAAGCAACTAATTCAAAGACATATACCATGGGTGCACTTTTGTGACTTTCTTTAAGAATTTGGGGCCACATGTAGGTAGGTTCAGATTTGCGACTCGCAATTTGCGAGTCGCAAATCCGAATGTAGGATGGTGTCCCTGACACCATCTGCAATTCGCAAGGGGGTCGCAAATGCCCACCTCATGAATAATCATGAGGTGGGCTGCAATTTGCGACCCCCTTGCGAATGGCGGCCCTCACAGGGATGGTGGCCTGCTGGAGACAGCAGACCACCATGTCTGTGACTGCTTTTCAATAAAGCAGTTTTTTTTTTTGTAATGCAGCCCGTTTTCCTTACAGGAAAACGAGATGCATTACAAAAACGAAAAATGAAATGTTTTCGTTTCATTTCTTCAGAGCAGGCAGTGATCCACAGGACCACTGCCTGCTCTGAAAAAATGTTTACAGTGACATTCACAACGGGGAAGGGGTCCCATGGGGACCCCTTCCCTTTTGCGAATGGGTTAGCACCCATTTGAAATGGGTGCAAACTGCGATTGGTTTGCGCCCGCGGTCACAAAACAATCCTACATTGCACTGCGAGTCGCAATTAGGAAGGGAACACCCCTTCCTAATTGCGAGTCGCAAACCCATTTTGCGATTCGGTAACCAGGTTACCGAATCGCAAAACTGGGTTTGTGCAACGCGATGTGCTTTTTGCACGTCGCAAACAGCGAAATTCACTGTTTCCGACATGCAAAAAGCTAACTACATGTGGGTCTTGGTCCCTAATTAGGTCTGGTGTTAACAAAGACATTTTGTTTTTATTAAACTTCTATTTCTCTCTCGATCGGCTGGCTTTACTGTGAGTGATCGCATTCTGCTCTTCCACAAAGAGCATATTGGCACACAAAGTAGTTTTGTTCAGTGTCAGGAACTACAGCGGCAATCAGTGACGTAACGAAGCTGGAGGGTGCCCCTTTGCAAAGAACATGGAGGAGCCCCCTCTTCAGACTCACTCAGGGCAGGCAGGTGCTGTGCTGAAGGGGTCCCCTGGAGGGTGGCTGCGGGGTCTTTGTTATGCCACTGGTGGCAACGTGTGCTTTTAGAGTTCAAAAACTTTTGGGGGGGGTTTTGCCAGTGTTTGTTACAATGTTGAGGGCCTGGTAGCTCCCACAACAATAAAGTGTTACAAAAGCCATGTCAAAACAAGACACGCATTGATGAAACTAAAAGACTTATAAAAATATGTCGGATCAGTTGACTTTTTTCAGTGTTTGTTTATTTTCATGCTTCCCATAATCGTGTTAAAAATGGTTACACTGATTTTCCATTAGAAATATTTTTTGGAAATACTAGCATGCATCAACACATTTTACTAAATGACACTTCAAAGAAATAGCACCTAAAATTTAATGGTAGCGAAACTTTTTCCCTACTTGCATTTTTTCTGACATTTTATTTTAAAAGCAAAGACTCTTCTCTCTTGCTTACAAGCTTCTGCAAACATTTGCATCTAATCAGAGAGCATTCTGGGACCATTATACTTAGCCTCATAGCCTAAACTTTTCAAACATGTGTGTACATGTTTTTTTTTTTTTGTACTGGAACCAACGTCAGTAGTGAAGTGTGACCTTAAAACATTTATTTACAGCACTCACCCTAATAATGAAGGCTTTCAAATAATGAACCATGAATACAAGTTCGAACAGCATTATCTTTTGGAAACACATTACCTCAACTGCAGAGAGTTCCACTCTCTGTAAACTGGAAGCCAAAGGGTTTGTGCTGCAGAGGGTTGGGCCTATTTGTCCCAAGGACAAACTAAACATGAAAACTTGTTGCCCTTGACCCCAAACAAGATGTCCTGGGCATCGGGCGATAGGAATTCCACATCCCTGTTACTGTTAGGTCTTCAGTTACCTCCCTCACAGCCCTAACCATTGTATTTCATTTACTCTATGATCCATGTGGCAGCTATTTATAAGCCGTGCAATTTTCCAACACAGGGACACAATTCAGCAGAGCCCATACATTGTCTGCTTTTTGTTTGCAACAGCAACCTACAGGCAGTAAAGGGGCTTGCTTATTTTCACTTCCTGTTGTGCCCAATACAAGGGCCTGAGTTAAATGGGCAATAGCCCTTCTTTTGTCCAAGTATCATTCTGGCTGGGAGCCATCTGGAGCCTAATATGTAGATGCCAATGCAATAGAAAGAAACAAAGGTACACTTATTATTACTTCAGAAGTACTTTAGAGAAACTATGATTTGGATGCAGGGTTTTTACTTAGTAAGCCCACCCCACCCATATATGATATGTGTTTGCAGTGATATAATGCCAGCTCTATTTGTGTGTATGAATAATTAGACAAATAATTATTTAAATTACACTTACTAATTTATTTTTTATTTCATTAATTTATACCACTGCTCATCCTAGTGCAGGGTATTAACAGTGCTTTAGATCACATGCAGAGAGACAATAAATCATACATGTGTGTAAATCAATGTACAGGAAATGATACATATGGATAATTTCTAGACTGCAAGTTGCTCTGCTTTCCATGCTCTCTCAGTGTAGCGCACAGAAGTAGATTTTAGGGTGTTCAGTTTTAGATGACATTCTAAACTTGTTACAAATGTTAATTTTATTCTTGTTGCTTACAACATGCGTTCTAGCTGTTTTTATGATATCCTGTGTAGTTTTTTCAGAAGTTACTGAGGCTATTCCTGTTATAATAAATGTTTTTTTATTTAAAAGTGTCTATACTTCTTAGTGCAATGTGTGTATGTCTGATATTGTGAGTAACGTAATAGGTTTGCTTCTGTTACCACGGTGCCCCTGATATGGATTGGTAGTAACCCAAAAACAATAGCTCTGTTTCAACAATGTATTGGGTAGGGTTCTGCAGGGCTACAATAACTTGTCTTTCATATTCAGCACTGGAGCAATGAACCAAGTTTACTTATGTCACCTGTAGGTGGGCAAGCAAACCTTGTTCAATTACGCCAAAGTCGTACTTTACAGAACAGTTGCCGCCCAACATGGGACTCATATCTTATGGTTACACCTTCAGTAGTTTTTCAGTATTCACACACACACACACACACACCAACCATTATTATGTTATTACAGAGATGGCCATAGTAATCATGACTACCTCCTACTGGGGATAAGGGAGCACCTATTTCTATAGGTTTGTCAAGCTTGACTCATAAAAGGTTATTCCCCATTCTTTTTTCTGATTCTTTGATTTCACTCAATTTAATCCATTCAATATTATAGCACTTATTGCGATAGAGGCCAATTACAGGGAAGTAGTTACTCAGAATCTCCAAAAGGTGAGGTGTCCCAGATGAGGTGGGGGGGTATTACTTTTGTAATAGCTACATATGTGTTATGTGCCTTTGAAACATTTTACTCATTGGTGGAGTTTGAGCCTAGAGATGCTGCCTCAGGGCAGTTTTGAGCCTGTACAGCAGTAGACCCACTAGCACATTATAAGACTTACCAAGATTTGAAAATCCCTCTGGCCTACCAGGAACATCAGAACTGGTTTGATTGTTAATTACCACACATGCATAGAAATGTCTGCTTAGACCCTCAGAGCATTGAAGGGGCTACGTTGGTGGTCTTGGTTGGGACACGTCTGTTCCTCACCCCGATAACCTGACACTCGCTGAGGTAGTCAGGGATTTAAACTAAACAGTCTTCTTATGTAGAAGACATACACATTTCATACAACATACTTTGAACTCCAGACCTGCTCTTGTAGCAGGACCTCCCACTCCTACACAAGTACAGACTATTAGACCCCTAGACTTTTAATGCTATCATGGGAAAAAAGTGCCTACGAAGAGTGACAAAATGGCCTTCTGGATTGCTTGCAAAACTAACCAGTTAGAGGTAGTGTACTCATACTACACCCCAAGAAAAAAATAGAATACTGACGGTGTCTCTTGGGATAGTAGCACCGGTGGAGGAATGTAATACCTAGGGAAGTATCCTTGCATGCATCTACACTAGTACACATGGCACACCCTTATTGGTAGTTCTCCCTGATGTACTTAAGCAGGTACAAATTGAACATGGAGCTGCAACAGCTCTGGATTTAGGAATTAAGTTAATGCCAGTAGAGAGGGGAAACTGATTCAAGTACCGAAGAAAACAGGAGTAGAGTAAGAAAAGTGAAGCAGAATGCAAGACTGTCGTCAGCGTAAAGAGGAAGGTTTGGACTCTAAAACCCCAGTACAGAAAGGAAAGTAGAAGGACTTTTGAAGAAATCGGGGGTTATTACAACTTTGGAGGAGGTGTTAATCCGTCCCAAATGTGACGGATATACCACCAGCCGTATTACGAGTTCCATAGGATACAATGGACTCGTAATACAGCTGGTGGTATTTCCGTCACTTTACCGTCACTTTTGGGACGGATTAACACCTCCTCCAAAGTTGTAATAACCCCCTTCATGTTGCTACAGCTATGGGTTCTGTGGCAAAACAGGACTTTGGTGAGAGTGCTTCTAGACAGTGCAGCAGAAGTCACAATAGTATATCAGATACTTCAGGGATTTTTGGATGCGAATCCACAGGTGATTTATACAAGTCAAGACTCCAGATAAACATTTAAATCCTCCTCATAGGATTTACAATGTAAACATACAAACTGAAGGCGATAATGCACGTGCCATTAAAGCAGTCTTCTGATCACAATCGCCTAATAATTATGATATCATCCTATTGGAAGAGAAATGGCCTTCAGTTTTTATTACGAAAGCACATCGTGGGCAGGAAGTCACAAGGTTAGCTTTTTTTCCCATAGTACCTGAAGATATCAAGAAAATCTAGAACAGTGAATGGGCTGTAGGCCGGGCTTCGGCCTCATAAAAAATCAAAGCAGAATGGGCCAAACACTCAAGTCCTCATGTCATTCCCTTATGCAGCAAATGTCAGTCACAAGCACAATATCCTTTAAAGCCAGAAGCAAAACATGGTATAAAAGCAAGACAAGATCAATTGCAATATAAGGGCATAGTAGTGCCTTGTTGGTCTCCAATTAACACACCCTTTTTGCCTTCTTCAAACCAGACAGCTCCTATACAATAGTTTTAGAGTATAGGAATCTGAATTTGCATACGCAAACCTATGCATGTACAGAATTTGCATAGCACATATTTAATGATCAGCCTAGTGTGACTAAAATACAACACAACACTGGAAATATAGTGACTGAAAGTGAGCATCTAACCGCCTTAAGTTTCAACACGGTGTAGTTCTCGTTCCAACTCTTGCCTGTGAAAACAGTCCTGCCTTATTTTCAGCATGTATAACAGAGATCTTACAACCAGATCCTGAGGTGCTGTCATACATTGATGATATCTGTCTTACCGATGATGATTTACATCTACACCTAACTAATGTGGACAGAGTTGTGACCAAATTAACATCACATGGTTACAAAATCAATTTTAACAAATCAAAGATTGCCTACCTGACAGTGACCTTCCTAATATATGAGTTACTCATTGAGGGCAAAGGTCTATCTTCTGTTTTCCTTCAGATTGTGGTACTTTCCAGCCCCCAACACACTGAAAAAGTTATAATCTCTGCTGGAGTTTCTCAACTTTGGATGTAGTTACTTACCCCACTATGCTGAGTGAGGGAAGCCCTTGTATGATCAGGATTTCTCCCAAATTTTAATCAAAACAATAGATGAGAGTGCACACTGATATCTTGTGAGCTCTACAAGCAGACATGCTTGAGACTAAATATTTGCAGAGACTAAAGGCCAGATTTATAATTTTTTTGTGCTGCATTTGTGTCATTTTTTTACACAAAAGCAGAGCAAACTTACAAAATTCAATTATATTCTGTAAGTTTGCGCCGCTTTTCCATCAAAAAATGACGCAAATGTGGCACTAAAAAAGTATAAATCAGGCACTATATATTTACAGACTCGATAAACCAAAATTAACCTAGTTACCAGAGTCATACCCAGTTACTATGGTTATATAAACGTGACCTACAATGAAGAACCTACTTTTCCTATTGCTTACAAGTTGCACTGGTATTCTTTAGTTGAAGCATACTTTGCTTCTATTGAAAACATCTTTACAGCTGTACCAACTACTATTATGAAGAGAGCCCTTTGGCACAGGGAAAACATTTTATTGTTGTTTCTCCTGAACCGGCATGGAGGCAGGCACCAGCGCAAGCATTCCCAATGCTTACAAATTACACCTGAGGTGGGTGCAGTGGGCCACTACTTTAAGTGCACTGTATGTAAAGTTTCAGTATGATCCCACTCTTTGTAGACAAGCTTTTCTTCAATATGAACAACCTGTTGCTCCAGCTTCAACTACCCTGCCCATCCAGTCTTTTCAGAGCATATACTGCACAGATGGTTCTGCCCAACCAGCAGTACGAACAACATATAAGTACTCTACAGCTTGTGCGGCAGTGCAGCGTGTAGTGAGGGATGGTGAATTCCTTCTTCACCAAACCCACACTAAAATCCTAGGTGATAGCACTGCACAGCATTAAGAACTATAAAAGCCTGACTCATAAGTTCCCACACTTATTGTCTCCGACTCATCCTTCTGGTTACAATTTTGACTTGCAGCATTGGCATTTGAATGGATTCAAGGATTCGAAGGTAAACCTATAAAGAATAAACAGCTTTGGGAAAGATAGCTGTCTCACAAGACAAGCTCCCACTGGTCCATGTGAGGCACACTTTGGACCATCTGAGTGATGGCCTTCATGCCAAAGGGAACGGTGCAGCTGACCTAGCAGCAAGGGCTGCAATTCAAACTTTTAGAGTAGCAGTTTTAACCAGATCTCATACGAAGATTGACATAGATATCTTAACAGTCATAAATACAACCAAGCAAAGTAGATAATCCCCTGTAGATTTTCCTTCCAAATTCTCCAAAACTCTTAATTCAGACAACATTACTGTAGTCATACTACCAGAAGTGGGAGGCAGGATAAAACCTAATAATCTGTCCAAATTAGATTTAATCAAAGAAGCTCATGAGAGATTGTCATCTGCACATGCAAGTGTCAACATAACTGTGTCAATACTACAGCAATGCTAATGGTTAACCTGGTTTATATAAACAAACTAGTGATTATGTTAGGCAGTGTAATATTTTTAGTGGATTAAACTCAACTATTTATTAGCAGATTAAACTCTACACTGTCGAGACCCTCGCCAAATCCCCTCACAAATTCTAACAACCCAATTTGGGTGATTTATTTGGACCACATTGGTCCCCTTTACTCAACCAACTGCTATAAGTACACATTAGAGGCAATCAATTCATGATCTTGATTCCCATTCATGTGGCCACAGAGAAATGCAAGTGTTTCAGCAGTAGAAAAGGATTTGCAGTGTCTGATAGCGATTGAGGAAGTTTATTAATTTCATTCAGGAAACTATCCTGCGTTCGCCTCCAAGGTTTACAAGGATTCATTGCCTGCTCTAGGAGTTTGTCTGCAATTTAACAACCCATTCAAAGCTGAATCGACCAGCGCTGTCGAACATGCAAACGGCATGATTAAACAAGCCTTAAATGCTGGGGTACTAAGTTCAGGTTTTAGTTGGTACCATACCCTGATTGGAGTTGAAAGAGCATTGAATAACTCACCTATGTGAGTACTGGAAGGATGCACTCCATATGAGGTTCTCTTTGGAGTTCCTATTTATGTGCCTAGCTAAGACAATCCTGGGAAGGTGGTGGATGAAGAAAGATTTGACTTGGAGAAACATTTGAATGTTTTGCAGAATATTCAAGGAGTCAGATGCTAGCTGTCTAATGTGAATCACTCTGACTTCGTCACCTGTGAAGAGAAGGTTATCACTGCTGTTGAATGGTGGGATTCCAAAGGTAGAGACCTAGTTCGTGAAAAAATCCATGGCAAGCAAGCTTTTGAACCATTCTACAGGCCACCTCTCACTGTTCGTGGGTAGAAGGCCACAGATGTATTATTCTGCCTCCTTTGCCTGGTTCATGGACAAACGGACAGGTTTCCATTGACGTGTAAAAAAACACTGCATGGCCTTCTTCTACAGTAGGCCCTTGTAGACATCAAGAAGGGCTTAGAGTAGTGCCTGTCAACCTCTCCCTACTCTGAATACCCTACCCCCTGAACAAAGAAATAACCTTACTAGCTCAAGTTCCCAGCCGGAGGTATTTGAGAGCAACCCTCAAAGCAGAACACTGAGTTCTACAAACACACCAGAAGCTGGTGGTAGAGTGGTGGCTACTGTCCAAGCAATTCCATGGTGTTCTTTAACATTCCACCTGATGTGTCATGCTTACCGGTGTTTTCATGACAAGTATCTAATTCCTATGTGGTCCTATGCCTGGAATGCTTTGGGAACTTTTCTTATCATTATGTGTCTGTCAATGATACTTGTTGTTCTACTGCTACCTAACAGATATTTCATCCCTTCAAAAACAATTGCATCACCTGTGGTTCCTGAACTGCAGCCCCAGTCTTCATCCTACAGAGTCAGAAGAGGTCTCTATGCTGCAAACATCAAAGCGTATCCTGTGCCTGAGGGCATAGCATGGGAAAGGGTTCTATATCTGATTATGGGACCTGCTGTGACATTAAGCTTCAATTAATTATATTGTCCTACCCAGTTCTATTTTAAATGATAGGGACACTGAGACTGTTAAAAAATATGTCTGATTTATAAGCCTATGCTACTTTGAATAATGAAGATCCTCATTTGAATTCAACTAATCACAAAGGAATGTATTGTTTTCATCACAATGCACATTATGAAATAGACAGGACTAGTTATCCTAGAGAAATTCACAATCACATACAGTGAGAGCACTGTGAGGTGCTTCCTCCTGATAGCCATCCTAATTTTTTTTTAAGTAATTCCCTTATTTACAGAGTGCTAACAGATCCCACCTGTCAGCTTTCTATTTCATACAGAAGATGCAACAGCTTCCGAAAAAACTACTAACAAGTTAATTACCTATACTGAGTTTAGTCACAATCTGGCTGTTCAAGGATATGAATATTGGAAAGCAAATGTTGATGAGAAAAGAATCTGTGGAACCAAAGTTTGGCAGATCCAAGGCAAAAAAGCTGTATTTCGGCCATGCATAATACCAAAGGAAATATTTTTTCTGAACAAAATAATCCAACAGATTACCTGTCTGGAATTAGGAACAATCAGGGAGTTGAAATAATCCTCATACCAATACTCTACTTGACCTTGTTCAATAATTTGCGCTTGGAAATAAACATGTCAGCATCAGATATAACTGAAATGATTCAGATTAGAGTGTAAAATTCAACTCAATTCCCTACTTCCCTGTTAAAGATTTAGCCTTATGGCCATATGATTCTGACACTTGTATGGATTATTTTTTTGCAGCACACCTGGGCCCGAAGTTAATCGCCTTGACCCACGTTAAGATGCAAATACCTGTAGTAGCAATCACATATTGGGCCTGATTACAACTTTGGAGGACGGTGTTAAACCATTATTTCCTATGGAACTCGTAATACGGTAGGTGGTATATCCGTCACTTTTGGGACGGTTTAACACTGTCCTCCAAAGTTGTAATCAGGCCCATAGTGTAGGTAAGGTATGCCAGCAATGGGTGGAACATTTCAGTCTTCCGGCTGTAGAATAATATTTTTCCTTAATTAATGAAAACATGATTGCCTTGCTACTATCGAGGCCAATTTGAAACCACTAATAAAATCAGGAGAAGGTGGGCCTGTCTCTTCACAAAAGCCACAGTCACCTGTTGTGGTTGGTGCTAATTCAGCAACTGCCAACACAGTACCAGCCATGCAACTTCCATCGGATAGAAGGAGAGCTGAGTCCTGCAGTGGTGCAAATATTGTAACCAGCGACGGCTTCTCCACTATGGCGGAGGAGGGTCGCACACCCCACCCCCTGCCAGCAGCTGAAAAACTGTAAAAATAAAATGATAATAAACATTGTTTTTTATGGTTTTGTTTTTAAAGGGGCAGGGCCATGGGGATAACAGGGATGGAGGGGGAGGGGTGTACACTCCCCTGAGTGCACATTTTTGTTTGGCCGGCTGTCTTAGGATGGCCAAACACACATGCGCACTGAGCTCTCTCCAACCCGGCACTGTGTTGCTGCATTGGAGACAGCAGGCACCGGCTCCCAGTTTGCCTGGGAGTGCAAAGACAGGGCGCGCACAGGCCAATCCTGAGTTAGGATTGGCTGCAGGGTAGGCTGGGTGCCTTCAGTGCAGCCTGAAGACCTGTGATGCGGCAGGGAGTCAGGTGAGTTTTTTATTATTATTTATTGTTTTTTTTGTCGTCGTGCCTCTCCCTCCCGCCACGTGCCGTCACAGCACTTTACAGCGCCGCAATCCATGACTGATTGTAACCCTGACTTTTGCCATGATTCCTGGAAGACGCCAACCCTGTGCCTTAGGAGAGTGGGACCCGGGTTTTCCTTCGTAGCCAGCCTGAAAAATGCAGTCAAGGCATGCTACCCTCCCTATGATTGACCTCCCCCCGGCTTCTTGACCGTATGTAATCATCCTAGCCAAAGTCCTTAGCCTTGTGATTGACTCACCTGAATCAACAAGTGCCCGAAAGAACAAAGTAACGCATTGGATGAACAACAATGTGAGCCGTCAATGGAACTTCCATAACAAGATTCTTTATGTACGCAGATGGGGGGCATAGGCCTTTTGGGGAGGCAAATCCCAGGAGACATTAAAATCATCAATGTTTGCATCCCATGGTTGCAAGTGAAGTATTGGCCTTAGCAAGAGATGGCATGGTTAAACTAAGTTCAATCAAAATCTTGCTGCTTCGTTTATTTTATAGACATTTGTCCCAGCCCATCCTCAGGAGCAATGGGGGCAATCTTTAATTCACTCTCTTGACAGGCAACAATTTCACTCCAACCTTCCCCTCCAAAATAAATTCCAGGTACTAGCAGATCTGTATGGTAATGGCATAGTTTCTGGAAAGAGGGATGTCTGTGCTGAAGATAATGCTGCTGGGATAACCAATCTCCGTTAGAATGCCAACCCACTTGGTTGCACATTCACCCTCCTATGGTCAACACCTTTGGGTCCCCATTGCCTATCCATTGGTTCTTATCTCCACAAGATGAACTGTGATGCCTTGAATTGGGAGGCAGCAGTGGCCCTTATGGATAGGAGTGGGGAAGGGCTTAATCTGCTAAAGGATGATGGATGGGATGGAGCTGTGCCTGATGCACTTTATGTTGATGAACATGCCAGTGTCCCCTTGAGAGTATAGGGTCACCCATTTCTTATGTGGTTGTTAGGTATGCATGAACTGGGCTGATTAGTCAACGTTTGCCAAGGTTGAGAGTGAGGGTGTGGGTGAGGTGGGGGCTTGCTCCACTACAACCACCAAGCTGTTATCTTGGAACGTAGCTGGTCTGACATCCAAACTGGCCTGCCTTCTGAGTGGTGTGTATTTATTGATACTTATGATATATGCATATTCCAGGAAACTTGGTCAACTGTCCCAGTACACCATTCAGGGTTTGTGGCATTTAGCAAGAAGGCAATGTTGCTGGGCAGGTGTAGGCCAGTATGGGGTTTAACAATTTGGGTTATAACTACCCTTATGTGTAGTGTATAGGAAATTGTGTTGGATTCCCTAGACCTGTTATCACTTTAAATTCTCCAGGGACGGCTACATGTTTTATTTGTAATGTTTACTGAAGGCCAACTGCAACTAAATCTGAGTCTGGAGTACTTCAAATGCTATTGGCCCACTTGGCTGATCTCCAGGGTAAGACTGTTAAGAATTTAGGGGGAGATTTTAATTCCAGTTTGAGACCTTGGATGCACATGTGAAATTATATTAAAGCAAGGAAGACCAATTTTGGCACATCCTTAAGATAACTATCCCCTCATAAAAAATTGACTCCTCTGGACCTCCAACTTAACTCCTTAGTGTTGAATGGAGTATTGAGAGTGTTTAATGGTAGGTCAAGGTCAGATAAAAAAAGGCAAACATACCTTCAATAGACCACAGTCAGCAAGTCTAATTGATTATGTTTTGCTTGACCCCAGCTCTGGCCTAAGTTAATTGATATGGGGATCATTCCTAGCCGGAATAGCAATCACAATGTGCTGGCTCTCAAACTAAGGAGTCTTTTTTTAACCACACAGTCAGAGGTTAATGAGCCCTTTGATAGAAGGTTAACTGTGGCCCCAAATAGTCAAAGGGTAAGATGAAGTCTATTATTGTGTTCTAGGGAATTGATAGCTAAAGTCTTTAAAGCAGTTTCTCAGGCAATCGAGGAGCAGGTGTCATTATTACACATACTCACGGACAACAGCACAACTCTGACCAACTTCAGTCTCATCCATGCCCAGTTGTTTTAAAAATTAAGGTGCCATTTCTTCTTGAAGGATAGTCGCTCATTTAGGAGGTCCAGTGCTCCAGCGTGGTACAATGCAAGTTGCATTCAGGCACGGAAGGTGCTAACAGGTGCAATCAAATCGAGAAACAGACTAGTAACTCAAGCATCCAGAAGAGCATATAAGGATGCTATACGGACTTCCAAGAGAGAGTGGCAAATTAAGAAATGGGAGGGTCTCCTTGCAGCAGCCAAGAGAAAAGATTCATGCTCGTTCTGGAACATCATTGCAATTGGTTCCTGTGATGGGCTTAATCCTGTGGGAAACTATATTACAATGACAGAATGGTTTCGCAAATTTTTCTAATTTGTATTCTTCTGAGGAGCGGCCTGAACACCTTGAGTTAGATAACTGTGATGTAACTCTAGATAGCTATAATGGTACTCAACCTCCCATTAAATTATCTGCTTTGAAGAGCGGCCCGCAGAAGAATATTAGCTTTGGCCTTGAGGAAGTAAAACAGGCCGTTAATAAAATTGTGCTGTACAAGCCCTGGGCTTGACTAGATTAGTGGGGACCTTTTTGGATGAGATTTAATTACGGAACCCCTATTTTACCATCCCTTTTAATGCCATACTTAAAGGATGCTCCTGTTGCATGAATTTGGGCTGGAGTTGAGTTTGTCTCTATTTATAAGAAGGGGTCCAGAGATCTCCTTACTAATTACAGGTCGACAAGCCTAATTGACAACACTCAGAAAGTCTTCCCTAGGGTCACCCTAAGCAAACTCCAAGATTGAATGACCAATTCAGAAATACTGACCCTGCAGCAAGCAGGCTTTAGAGAGTGCACTAGCACACTGGATCAGGTGTTCTGCCTTTATCTATTATACTGGAAGATTGTACAGTTTGGGGGTGGGCGACTATATGTGGTGTTCATTGACCTTGGGTCTGCATTTGACCTTGTTCCCTGTTTGAAGTTGTGGCAAACTCTGGTGGATATGGGGGTCCCGCTCTATCTGTTGAATATGATCATAAGGCTCCATAATAACAACTTTGCCTAAGTAAAATATGGGTAGATGAGGGGATGACTAATAGCTTTCTGGTCAATAGAGGAGTCACACAGTGCTGAGTCCTTGCACCCACATTATTTTCCTTGTTTATAAATGATTTAGGGACTGATTCTGACCCCGGCGGTTCCTTACCTCCGGGGCCAGGGTCGGCGGGAGCACCGCCAACAGGCTGGCGGTGCCCCGCAGGGCATTCTGACCGCAGCGGTTTTGCCGCGGTCAGAAGTGGAAAACCGGCGGTCTCCCGCCGGTTTTCCGCTGCCCATTAGAATCCTCCATGGCGGCGCAGCTCGCTGCGCCGCCATGGAGGATTCTGACAACCCATGCCGCCATCCTGTTCCTGGCGGTTCTCCCGCCAGGAACAGGATGGCGGTATGGGTTGTCGTGGGGCCCCTGGGGGCCCCTGCAGTGCCCATGCCAGTGGCATGGGCACTGCAGGGGCACCCGTAAGAGGGCCCCACAAAGAATTTCACTGTCTGCATTGCAGACAGTGAAATTCGCGACGGGTGCCACTGCACCCGTCGCACCTTCCCACTCCGCCGGCTCAATTCTGAGCCGGCGTCCTCGTGGGAAGAGAGTTTTACACTGGGCTGGCGGGCGGCCTTTTGGCGGTCGCTCGCCAGCCCAGTGTAAAACTAAGAATAGCCGCAGCGGTCTTCCGACCGCGGTGCGGTATTCTGGAGGGAGGAAGTCTGGCGGGCGGCCTCCACCGCCCGCCAGACTTAGAATGAGGGCCTTAGTCAGGTATGTAGATCACAGTGAGTCTGATGCACCCCGCCACGGTTCCTTCACTGATGTTTGGAGGCGATGGCTAACATCAGGGTTCCTTCCCTGATATTTGCAGACAATATCCACACCTTTGAATAATTGGGTGGAATCCTGACTGAGCATCTCAGATGGCAGCCTCACATTGTAAGGTGTGGACTAAAATTGGGTCAAATCTCTGGAGGGCTGTTGAAGATGCTCAGGGCTTCCCCATATCGTTCCTTTTCTCCAGCCCTGCAGGTCTGTAATCACCAGGCACTGGGACCTGCTTTGCATGGAGTGAGCTCTGGGGCCACAAGGAGATAACCACCTTGATTGCCACAGAGAACCACATTATGAGACAACTGGTTGGCCTCCCAATACCACTGCTTGCCCTGGGGATAGATCTGGGGCTTCAAAGTATCTCTGACATAACAAGGTTATGGCCCCTTCTGTTTTAGAAGAGGACTTGGCCATCACCGGAGTTGAGCTCCTACCAACAGGGTTTGTCAGAAGTGTTGTGCCTGCCAGGGGCGGGCAAACTCCAGTGGGTTAAGTATGTGAGGTTCACAATACTGAGAAAACAAAAACCAACCCAACCTCCAAATAAGGTTCTAAAAATAGAACCCTACAATTTTATTATGTAGACTAACGGTCATGAATAACAACGAGATATAAAAACGGATAAAATTTATTTACAGATGAATTATGATACTGCTGAAGTTATTCCTATTATTCAACATTATAGACAAAACATGATACATTATGTATTTCTCCAAAATTCAGGACCTAGATGTCACACTCCCTAACCCAACAATTAACACTCTACTGTAGTCATACCGCACCTACTTACTCATCACACTAAAAATATTTATTTTCAAATCTACTCCCCCATTGACCTTTTTCACAGAAAAATCATACCATACGTTAAGACAGAAATATAACACCAGGATCATGTAAGACACCATAAAATTGCTCATTGTGGTCATCAACACACTCCCCAAGTGCTGCTATCTTTGCTTCCTATGTATATTATGATACTTTCATGGGTCAGATCCAAAGGATTCAAGAACCTAATCCTCATGACTTATAAAGCCCATTCCTTCCATAATTCATGGGTGTATTCCAGTTCAAATAGGCAAAACATTCCAGTAGGTTGGAACCCATATCAGCACAGTCCAAAGTACATTGTTGTTGATAGGGATTTAATCTGCAGTCATCCAAGGTTACTGCTGGGACTGTTGCAACAGTTGCAAAAATCATACAGCATGTTACTCCTGTGTGAATCAATGATGTATCTAGCATATGCAGAAACTAACTTGCCCTCTCTAAACAGCTAGAATCCCAAATGAGATAGTCGAAGCGTCAAAGCACAGTGGCCATATTGGATGTAGGAAGCTGGCCTGGTGTGTGGTGAGCACCTGTGGTGTTATCACCTTATACCAGGTCCAGGAATCCCCTATTAGGGAGTTGTAGACAGTGTCAAGGAAGCCAGAGCTCTCTAGATGTAGCTGTGGATGAGCAGCCAAGACGTATTTATGACACATGCAAAGCTTATGCAATACCACTACAGTCACACAGAACGTAACACACATGAAAGAACCACACAGTGTTACAAAAATAAAGGTATTTTATTATAGTAATACAAATACCGAAATACTGTATAGGCAATACTCCCACTAGACGGTGAGTAAACATACTATTATGTACACATTAGAAGTCAGTGATTAGTATAGGAAGCAATAGCAAATAGTAAGAACAATAGCAAATAGTGAAGGCCCTAGGGAGAGACCAAACCATATACTAAGTAAGTGGAATGTGAAAGGCAGTCCCCCACCTGAGGAAGGGGAATCGGTAGAAAGGAGCTGGAGGAACTAGGACCCCCAAAAGGTAAGTACCAGGGTGCCCCCCAGCGACCAGGAGAAAAGAGGTAAGTACCTGGTTTTCCCAGAACCCACAGGAGTGCTTTGGAAAAGGACTGTGCACGACCCACACAAGACTAGAAGAAACCAAAAGTGGATGCTGACAGAAGAGGACCTGCAAATGAAGGGGACCAAGTCCAGTTTGAGTTGGAGTGTCTGGCTGCGGCAGGAGCCACTACACACCCTTCTGTGGATGCAAGATCAGGTCGACAGTGGATGAAGAAAGTCAGAAGTGCAGCACAGGAACAGAGATCAGTTCCAGAAGTGATCCAAGTGATGTCCCACGTCGGCAGTCGTGATGCAGTCAGTCAGTGGTGCTGGAAAACCACCAACAAGCCTTTTCAAACGCAAGAGTCAGAGAAAAAGGTTTTGTAGGGCTGAAGACGACCAGCAAGGTCCAGGGGACTCGACCCAAGGAGGGAAGTCTGAGGTGACCCTCAGCAGCTGGGAGTCACAAGAAGAGAAGGCTGCCCCAACAGGTGGCTCAAAGGTAGCAGGCATAGGAGTCGCAGTGAGGCCCTCTTAGCACACCTGAAGAGGAGTCCCACATTGATGAGTTGTGGTGCACAGGGGTACTGTCCTGCAAGGACAGGGAAGGGCTTACCATCTCCCAAGTTGGACAGGTGGATAGAGGACCAAGGGGACCAACACTGTGAAGCAGGATCAGCGCAGTTCCGGAGGAGAGAGGATCTATGCAGACGATTGTTGTTGCAGTTGGTGCCAAGGGATTGTTGTTGCAGTTGGTGCAAAGGGGGATTCCTTCTTACTTCTTGTGCAGGCTGATGACTCGTCACCCTCAGAGTATGCCCAGCCAAGGAAATGTTGCAGTTGCTAGAAGGAGCTGGAGAAACAATGTTGCAGAGCGGAGTCGTCGCTGCAGTTGCATATTGTTGGTTCCTGGAGAGTCCAGTTGCAGTCCGAGAGGCCAGAAGATGAAGTAAACGATGCAGAGGAGTCCTGCTGAAATCTTGCATGTTGAATCTGAAGACCCATCCGGGAGGAAGACCCTAAATAGCCCAGGAAGGGGGATTGGTTACCTAGCAGGGTGACCACCTATCAGGAGGGAGGGTGACATCACCTGCCTGACCTGGCCTTGGAGATGCTCCCAGGGCCTCTGACCACTTTGGAATTCAAGATGGCAGAATCAAGTGGCCATCTGGAGGATGATTCCTTCTTCCTTCTTGTGCAGGCTGAAGACTTGCTGTCCTCAGAGGATGCACAGCCAGAGAAATGTTGCAGAAGCTGGAAGAAGCCATAGAAACAATGTTGCAAGAAGAGTCTTTGTGGAGCAGAATGTCGGCTCCTGGAGGGTCCAGTTGCGGTTCCAGTGGCTAGAAGTCGAAGTGGAGGTTGCAGAGGAATCCTGCTGGAATCTTACAAACGGAATCTGAGGACCCATCCAACAGAGAGACCCTAAATAGCCCTGAAAGGAGGATTGGTCACATAACCAGGTGACCACCTATCAGGAGGGGGCTCTGACGTCACCTGCTGGCCTGGCCACACAGATGCTCCCAGACGTCCCTGGCAACCTTGGATTCAAGATGGTAGAACCCAAGGATCCTCTGGAGGAGCTCTGGGCACCACCCCTGTGGTGGTGATGGACAGGGGAGTGGTCACTCCCATTTCCATTGTCCAGTGTCGCGCCAGAACAGGGACCGGGGGTCCCTGGACTGGTGCAAACCGGTTTATGCAAGGAGGGCACAAAATATGCCCTTCAAAGCATACCAGTGGCCTGAGGAGGCTACCCCTCCCAAGCCATGTAACACCTATTTCCTGCAAGCAAACAGCTATATCCAGGTGGTGGGCACCCCGGGACATAGCAGGAGCCGGCCCTAGGGTATGGCGGTCCCCAGGGCCATCTGTGGCTCCTCGAGGGGGGCCCTCTTCTAACGTAAATAGCCCACGGGAGGTGTTGGTCCCCAGGGTTGAGGTGGTCTGAAACAGCCCCTCTTTTCTTTTTTTTAATATTTGCCATTGGGAGGTGGAGGTCCCCGGGGCTGCCGGTGGGGGCACGCGGTCCCCTGCATAAAATTACAGAAATACCCTGGGGAGGTGGTGGTCCCCGGGACTGTACACAGCCAAGGAGGGGAGCTTGGTGTGCCCTCCTCCTTATTTAACACATGCCCCCAGGACCTGGCCCACCAGGGGGCTTTAAAAAAAAGAAGTGCTAGAGCACATGCTTTTTTTTTTAAACAATTGCCACAAATTTTTCAAATTTGCAGCACTTTAAAAAAACAAAATGCTTTTTGCCCTGGCGGGGTCCCTCTGGGACCTCAACATCAGAGCTAGCGTTTCAGGGGGTTCTCTTTCTTGTTTTTTACACTTTGTTTTGAGGGACTGAGCTGAAGCCGAGTCCTGAGATGGCTGGCAACACTTCCTGGTCGAAGTATTGGCAGTCAGTCACAGCTGTGCATTTCCCTGCATGAGCTTGTCATTATTTGTGAAGTCACCTGGGAGGATCCGCGGCCCTAGTTATACAAATTAGAATAGAAAAAGGGACGGGTCAAAAATGTTGTGTTTCCTATGTTAATTCCCATAGGACCGTAAGACACGACTACAGCCCAAACCACTGGATGGAATCACACAAAATTTTGCAGAGAGCTAGCTTTCGGTCGGCAGATTACTCTTTCACTTTGTTGTAAATCCATTCAGTAGTTTTTGAGAAATTTAAGGAAATACAAATGTGCATATCTCTAGCTGCAAAGCCTTCACGAATGATGACGAGCTTGTGCAGGGAAATGCACAGCTCTGATTGGCTGCCAACACTCCAACCAGGAAGTGTTAGCAGCCATCTTGAGACTCGGCTTTAGCTAGTCCCTCCAAAAAATATTTTCGAAAAAATAAAAGGGTCAGGGTAGAGACACCCTGACCCCTTACCTCTGGTGCTGGGGTTTCAGAGGGACCCCACCAGGGCAAAAAACAACAACATTTTTTAAAAAAATAATTGCCAACATTTTTCGAAATTCGCAGGTGCTACAGCCCTTGTTTAGGGTCAGATACCAGGGGCAATTTAAAAAATAAGGAGGGGGCACACGGGACCCCCCTCCTGGGCTTTCCAGTGCCCTGGGGACTGCTACCTCCCATAGTGCGATGGAAGAGAGAGAGATTGTCATTGCAAGGGTCTCTCCATGCAATGACTTCAAAGAGTAAGACCAGCAAGATGTTTGGTACACATGCTTTAGCTGCATTTGGATATAAAGCAGAACAGTCACTGCTGGCCTAATGGACAAGTTCTTGTGCTGTTACTCAGTAGGCTGAAGGTTCAAATCCTAGTTTCGCTTGGCAGTGTGCTTGTTTATTCACTACTGTTTTGACAGTTAAACCTTCCTAGTAACAGAACGTTCACGTTTCTTTCCTTTCACATCTGTGGGTTGCATGTCATAGGTATGTCTGGAAACAGTCCCTCAAGGAGTCACCTGTGGCCTAATGGTGAAGGTCACAGAACCTCACACTGACGGTTGAGGATTCTACTCCAGGTGTGTCCATGATCATTTCCCTCCTTTGATTTATTTTAAACTTCAAAAGTTTAAGGTTCATACTAAAAGGTGATTTCACTCCTTTTAATTGACAAATACATTTTTCTTTTCAACTTGTCCAGAACTATCTCATTATAAGTATATCATACATCAAAGCCTAAAAATGCTCTATCTCGCTCCCTCTCACATTCCCTATTTCAATCACCTCACACACCTGCTCAGACCCTTACCCACCCACTCACTCACTGACCCACTTAGACACTCACGCAGCGACTCACAGCCCCACTCAGACTCTCATGCACCCACTCACCCACCCACCCACTCACATACCCACACCCATTCACAGACTCACTGCCACCCTCATGCACCCACTCACACAATCACTCACCCACCCACCCACTCACAGACCCACACCCATTCACAGACTCACTGACACCCTCATGCACCCACTCACAGACTCAATAAGACACTGATGCACGCACTCTTACACCCAGAGATTCTCACAGCCAATCTCACCCTCAGATACACCCTCTCACACCTATTCTCACACACAGAGGAACAGGCTACGGCCAACTCCCATCGTGCTCTGCCTAAGGGCCATACGCAGTGTAGGGTTGGGTGGTTAGTGGGGTTGGCTGCAGAGCCTGGCTGCAGGCCAGGCCTTGCAGGCAACCCCTGCCACGCACGGGCGAAGGCTGTGCATGGTTGGGTGCTTATAGGGGGTTGGTGTTAGGGCCTGGCTGCAGGCCAGATCCTGTGGCCAACAGCTGTTGTGCACAGCCAAAGGCAGTGGTTGTTGGATTAACATATAGTAATGAAAATCACTATACATAAAAAATAAAAAAAATCACTGGAAAAACCAAAGGCTACAGGGGCGTTATAGGTAGGAAATAGAATTTTAAAAAACCCATAGAAATTCACTAAAAAACAAATGTTACATGGACGTTATAGCTAGGCTCACAATTTAAATGTACAAAACCTGTTAGAGTTATCTCAAGTAACTGTAACTTGTGCCCTAGGGTAACTATCACTAGCCCCCTTGCCATGCACTGCTAATTACCTCACAAATTACAGCACCCATGCCATCTTTGATAACATCACTGATAATATCAATGTAATATTTGCAGTAACATTTTTTACGAAAAAAAACTGTGCATGCGGGCGCAAGTTATAGTTACCTTAGGGTACGAGTTATAGTTACTTGAGATAACTCTAACTATAACAGGCAAATTTCTATGGTTTTGCACCTTTAAAATGTGAGCCTAACTATGATGTCCCTGTAACCTTTGGTTTTTCAGTGAATTTATATATATAAAAAAATATATATACATAATATATCTAAATATATATATATATATATATATATATATATATATGGAAAATGTCACTTACCCAGTGTACATCTGTTTGTGGCTTGTAGTGCTGCCAATTCACATGCTATGCATTGCTTCCTCCATCTAGTGTTGGGCTCTCAGTGTTACAAGTTGTTTTTCTTCGAAGAAGTCTTTTCGGAGTCACGGGATCGAGTGACTCCTCCTCTCGGTCATACTGCGCATGGGCATTGACTCCATTGTTAGATTGTTTTCCTGCAAAAGGGTGTAGGAAGGAGTGATTAGAGTGTAAGAATATAAATCTTCTATAAAAAATAGTAAGTATAAATAGATGTCCATGCAAATGTAAATGTATATACATATGTACAAATAAGAAAACTGCAAAAACTGCAGGCTTCCAGGGAGGATGGAGGGTGCATGTGAATCTGCAGCACTACATGCTACGAACAGATGTACACTGGGTAAGTGACATTTTCCGTTCGATGGCATGTGTAGCTGCAGATACATATGCTATGCATAGACTACAAAGCAGTTGTACCCTGTAGGAGTTGGAGTTGTTTAAAATAATGTTTTAAGTACAGATTGACCAACATTGGCCTGTTGCTTTGAAAATACATCTACACAGTAATGCTTTGTAAATGTATGTGGTGTGGACAATGTGGCAGCTTTGTATATGTATTCCATTGGTATGTTTGCTAAAAATGTCATAGAAGCACCTTTCTTCCTAGTGGAATGAGCTCTATGAGTTATCAAAAGTTGTGTTTTTGTTTTAATGTAACATGTTTGAATGCATCTTACAATATATCTATCTAATCCTTGCTTAAAAATAGAATTTCCTTTACGTGGCTGTTGGAAAGCTATAAAAAGCTGTTTAGTTTTCCTAAACTCTTTTGTTCTATCAACGTGGTACATTAGAGGTCTTTTACGGTCAAGAGTCTGAAGAGCTGTTTCAGCAGTGGAGTCTGGCTGTGGGAAGAAGACTGGCAATTCCACTGATTGATTAATGTGAAAAGGAGAAACTACTTTTGGCAAACATTTTGGATTTGTTCTAAATACAACTTTATGTTTATGTACTTGGAAAAATGGTTCCTCCAGAGTGAATGCTTGTATTTCACTTACTCTTCTTAATGAAGCAATTGCTACTAAGAAAACAACTTTCAAAGTGAGAAATTGAATATCATATGAATGCATGGACTCGAATGGTGGTCCGATTAATCTTGTGAGTACAATATTGAGATTCCATGCAGGAACTGGTGGGGTTCTTGGTGGAAGAAGGCTTTTATGACAGTGACTCTGAAGAGAGATGCATGTTGTATGGTTTGTAAGTACGCTGATATATCAGTAAGATTAATTTTAAAAGAGGAAAAAGCTAAATTTGCTTTTTGTAAATGAAGTAGGTAGCATTCAATATCTTGAATTGATGCTGTAAGTGGGTCTAATTTTTAGATTGACAGTAATAAACAAAACTTGTCCACTTGTTAGCATAGCACTGCCTAGTTGTAGGTTTCTGTACTTGGTTGAGAACTTCCATACATTCTAATGGAAGTTGCAAGTATCCAAATTTTATGACTTCAAGAGCCAAATCACTAAGTTGAGAACACTGGGATTGGGATGTCTGATTTGACCTTTGTTTTGTGTTAACAAATCTGGTCTGTTTGGAAGTTTGTAATGAGGCTCTACTGACAGATCTAGGAGTGTTGTGTACCAATGTTGACGTGCCCACGTGGGGGCTATGAGTATCATGGTGAGAGAAGTTTGACACAGTTTGTTAACCAGAAATGGAATTAGCAGGAGAGGGGGAAAAGCGTAAGCAAATATCCCTGACCAATTGATCCATAGAGCATTGCCCTTGGACAGAGGGTGTGGGTGGCTGGATGCGAAGTTTAGGCATTTTGCGTTTTCGCTTGTTGCGAAGAGGTCTATTTCTGGTGTCCCCCACATTTGAAAGTAATGTTGAAGGACCTGAGAGTGAATCTCCCATTCATGTATCTGTTGATGTGTCCTGCTTAACAGGTCCACTAGCTGATTGTGTGTTCCTGGAACGTATTCCGCTAGTAAGTAAATGTGATTGTGAATTGACCATTTTCAAATTGTTTGGGGTAGAAGGGACAATTGAGATGAATGTGTCCCCCCCCTGGTTTCTTCAGATAATACATCGTTGTCATAGTGTCTGTTTTTATCAAGACACTTTTGTGTTTGAGAAGGGGTTGAAAAGCTTTTAGGGCAAGGAACACAACTAACAATTCTAAATGGTCTATGTGATAAGTTAACTGCTTTGAATTCCATTCCCCTTGTATGGTAAGGTTGTTGAGATAAGCTCCCCAACCTATCTTTGATGCATCTGTTGTTATTGTGGTCTGAGGCACAGGGTCCTGAAATGACCGTCCCCTCATTAAATTGCTGTGATTCCACCACTGAAGGGACTTGTGCGTTTGGCAGTCTAACAACACTAGATCTTGCAACTGATCCTGTGCTTGAGACCATTGCTGTGAGAGGCACTGTTGTAGTGTTCTCATGTTTAATCTTACATGCGGTACTATTGCTATGCAGGATGCCATCATTCCCAATAGTCTCATGATAAACCTTACTGTGTTATGTTGTTTTGGCTGTATTTGTGGTATGAGGTTTTGAAAAGCTTATATCCTTTATGTATTTGGATAGGCTAAGGCTTCTTATGTATTGGGAATAGCACCTAGGTAAGGTTGAACCTGTGCTGATTGAAGATGAGATTTTTGGTAGTTGATTGTGAACCCTAATGTGTATAGGGTTTCTATTGTGTATTGAGTGTGTTGTTGACATTTTATAGCATTGCTTGATTTCATTAGCCAATCGTCTAGATAAGGAAAGTCATGTATGTGTTGTCTTCTTAGGTAAGCTGCTATTACCGCTAGACATTTTGTGAAAACTCTTGGAGCTGTGGTTATGCCGAATAATAGAACTTTGAATTGGTAGTGGTTTCCCGCTATCACAAAGCTTAGGTATTTTCGATGAGCTGGATGTATGGGAATATGAAAATATGCATCTTTGAGATCTAATGCAGTCATGTAATCTTGTTTTTATAGTAGTGGAATGACGTCCTGCAGGGTTACCATGTGAAAGTGTTCTGACAGAATATATAGATTTAGTGGTCTGCGATCTAGAATGGGTCTGAGTGTGCCATCCTTTTGGGGAATGAGGAAGTATAGTGAGTATACCCCTGTTCCGTCTTGAGATTTTGGAACTAATTATATTGCTTCTTTTAGTAGTAGCGATTGTACTTCTTGTTGTAACAGAACGTTGTGTTCTGGGGACAGTCTGTGATAACGAGGAGGAATGTTTGGAGGAGTAGGAATCAGTTCTAGGCAATAACCACTGCGGATAATTGAAAGTACCCATTGGTCTGTGGTGATATTTTGCCATTGGGAGTGGAATTCCTGCAGTCTGCCCCCCACAGGAGATGTGTGGTGTTGTGGTGTAGTGAGGAAGTCACTGTTTTGATGGAGTGGTTGCACTCTTTGAGGCTTGGAATCTTCCTCTAGCTCTGAAGTGTTAGCCTCTATAAGAGCCACTAAATGATCCTCTTTGGTATTGTTGTTGGCCTTGTTTAGGTTGGGAGGTGGAAGGATCTGTAGATTGGGGCTTGAAACCTCCTCTAAATAGTTGTTTACAAAAGAAGCCTGTAGGAAGTTGGCTCTGTATATACTATCTCAAAGTGAGAGATAGTGTGCACAGAGTCCAAGGGTTCCCCTTTGAGGTTGATAGTGGCAAGATTAGATAATACTCATGCTCTATTTTTTGGTAGTGTGGTCGAGCAGTAGGCTTATCAGAGTGTAGTGTTAAGCATTTGTTGTACACACACAGGCAATAAATGGGAACACACACTCAAAGACTTAACTCCAGGCCAATAGGTTTTTAGATAGAAAAATAGTATTTTCTTAATTTATTTAAGAACCACAATATTCAGAATTCAAGTAAGTACATAAATTGTAAGGTACTTGGCATAGGTAAATATGGAACTTTGAATTAAAACAGTAATGTACACACTTTTGGCAAAAATGGCAATAAGCTATTTTAAAAGTGGACACAGTGCACAAATCAGCAGTTCCTGGGGAGGTAAGTAATAGTTTTTCAGGTAAGTGAAGCACTTACAAGTTCAGTCTCCGGGGCATAGGCAGCCCACTGTTGGAGGTTCAAGTTAACCCCAAATACCCAGCACCAGCAACACAGGGCCGGTCAGGTGCAGAAGTCAAAGAAGGGCCCAAATAGCATATGTGCCTATGGAGACCAAGGGGGCTCCGGTTCCCATCTGCTAGCAGGTAAGTACCTGTGTCCTCGGAGAGCAGACCAGGAGGGTCTTGTAGAGCACTGGGGGGGTCACAAACAGGCACACAAAATATCCATCAGCGGCACAGGGGCGGCCGGGTGCAGTGTGCAAAGTAGGTGTCGGGTTTTGCAATGGAAGGACTCAGGGGTCACTCTGGCGATACAGGCAGGGCACAGGGGGGCTTCTCTGGCTAGCCACTGACTGGGCAAGGATGAGGGCCACCTGCTGGTCACTCCTGCACCGGTGGTTGGTTTCTCTCAGGCCTGGGGGTTGCGGGTGCAGTGCTTCTTCCAGGTGTCAGGTTCTTTGTTACTGGGCAGTGTTGGTCAGGGGGAGCCTATGGATTCTCTCTGCAGGCGTCGCTGTGGGGGTGCAGGGAGGTCGTCTCAGGGTGTCTACAATGTTTGAGTCACCTGGGGGTCCTCTCTGCAGTGTTGGTTCTTCTGGACACGAGCCGGGGGCCTCGAGCGCCGTGTGTTGGGGACTTACGCGGTGCTAAACTCAGCAGCTTCCCAGCTTTCAGGAACAGGCAGACTTGAATCAGAAAACCCAATTTTTCAACACAATTTTGGCATTTTACTGGGACATACCCCATTTTTGCAATTTTTTGTGCTTTCAGCCTCCTTCCAGTCAGTGACAGAAATGGGCATGAAACCAATGCTGGATCCCAGAAACCTAAACATTTCTGAACAAAATTCTGAATTCAGCAAAGGGTCATTTGTGTAGATCCTACAAGGGTTTCCTACAGAAAATAACAACTGAAAAAGAAAAATATTGAAATTGAGGTGAAAAAAACATCAATTTTTCTCTACGTTTTACTCTGTAACTTTTCCCTGCAATGTCAGATTATCGAAAGCAATATACCGTTACGTCTGCTGGACTCCTCTGGTTGCGGGGATATATAGGGCTTGTAGGTTCATCAAGAACCCTAGGTACCCAGAGCCAATAAATGAGCTGCACCCTGCAGTGCGTTTTCATTCTATACCGGGTATACAGCAATTCATTTGCTGAAATATAAAGAGTAAAAAATAGCTATCAAGAAAACCTTTGTATTTCCAAAAAGGGCACAAGATAAGGTGTTGAGGAGCAGTGGTTATTTGCACATCTCTGAATTCCGGGGGGACCATACTAGCATGTGAATTACAGGGCATTTCTCAAATAGATGTCTTATTTACACACTCTCCTATATTTGGAAGGAAAAAATGTAGAGAAAGACAAGGGGCAATAACACTTGTTTTGCTAGTCTATGTTCCCCCAAGTCTAAATACAATTTGCCCCCCAGGGGAGCGACCCTTGCCTGATGGGTCGCTCGCCACCTCTAAAAAAACAAACAAACAAAAAAAAGAAACACACAAAAAAAAAATTGTCCTGGTGCCTAGAGGTTTCTGACCCCCCTGGGGGCAGATCGCCCTAATAATAGGCCGATCTGCCCCCAGGGGGGGCAGAAATGGTCTAAAATAAATTTGCCCCCCCCCACGGGAGCGACCCTTGCCTACGGGGTCGCTCCCCCTGCGTGACATTGGCGCCAAAAAACAAATCCCCGGTGCCTAGTGGTTTCTGCCCCCTTGGGAGCGACCCTTGCCTACGGGGTCGCTCCCCCTGCGTGACATTGGCGCCAAAAAACAAATCCCCGGTGCCTAGTGGTTTCTGCCCCCTTGGGGGCAGATTGACCTAAAATCGGCCAATCTGCCCCCAAGGGGGGCAGACATGGTCTAAATACAATTTGCCCCCCAGGGGAGCGACCCTTGCCTAATGGGTCGCTCACCACCTCTAAAAAAAACAAACAAAAAAAAACACAAATAATTTTTTGCCCTGGCGCCTAGAGGTTTCTGACCCCCCTGGAGGCAGAAATGGCCTAAAATAAATTTGCCTCCCCAACCCCCACCCCCCCCGGGAGCGACCCTTGCCTACGGGGTCGCTCCCCCTGCGTGACATTGGCACCAAAAAACAAATCCCCGGTGCCTAGTGGTTTCTGCCCCCTTGGGGGCAGATTGACCTAAAATCGGCCAATCTGTCCCCAAGGGCAGCAGACATGGTCTAAATACAATTTGCCCCCCAGGGGAGCGACCCTTGCCTAATGGGTCGCTCCCCAACTCTAAAAAAACAAACAAACAAAAAAAAAACCACAATTTGTTTTTGCCCTGGCGCCTAGAGGTTTCTGACCCCCCTGGGGGCTGATCGGCTTAATAATAGGCCGATCTGCCCCTAGGGGGGCAGAAATGGCCTAAAATAAATTTGCTCCCTCAACACCCCCCCCCGGGAGCGACCCTTGCCTACGGGGTCGCTCCCCCTGCGTGACATTGGCGCCAAAAAACAAATCCCCGGTGCCTAGTGGTTTCTGCCCCCTTGGGGGCAGATTGACCTAAAATCGGCCAATCTGTCCCCATGGGGAGCAGACATGGTCTAAAAACAGTTTGCCCCCCAGGGTGGCGACCCTTGCCTAATGGGTCGCTCCCCACCTCTAAAAAAACAAACAAACAAAAAAAAAACACAAAAAACATTTGCCCTGGCGCCTAGAGGTTTCTGACCCCCCTGGGGGCAGATCGGCCTAATAATAGGCCGATCTGCCGCGAGGGGGGGCAGAAATGGTCTAAAATAAATTTGCCCCCCCAACCCCCATCCCCCCCGGGAGCGACCCTTGCCTACGGGGTCGCTCCCCCTGCGTGACATTGGCGCCAAAAAACAAATCCCCAGTGCCTAGTGGTTTCTGCCCCCTTGGGGGCAGATTGACCTAAAATCGGCCAATCTGCCCCCAAGGGGAGCAGACATGGTCTAAATACAATTTGCCCCCCATGGGAGCGACCCTTGCCTAATGGGTCGCTCCCCACCTCTAAAAAAAAAAAAAAAAAAAAAAAACACACACAAAAAAAAATTGCCCTGTCGCCTAGAGGTATCTGCCCCCAGGGGGGCAGAAATGGCCTAAAATAATTCCCCCTCCCCCCCAGGGAGTGACCCTTGCCTAATGGGTCGCTCCCCACCTCTAAAAAAACAAACAAAAAAAAAAACACAAAAAAAAATTTGCCCTGGCGCCTAGAGGTTTCTGACCCCCTGGGGCCAGATCGGCCTAATAATAGGCCGATCTGCCCCCAGGGGGGCAGAAATGGCCTAAAATAAATTTGCTCTCCCATACCCCCACCCCCTCCCACCAGAAGCGACCCTTGCCTACGGGGTCGCTCCCCCTGCGTGACATTGGTGCCAAAAAACAAATCCCCGGTGCCTAGTGGTTTCTGCCCCCTTGGGGGCAGATTGACCTAAAATCGGACAATCTGCCCACAAGGGGGGCAGACATGGTCTAAATACAATTTGCCCCCCATGGGAGCGACTCTTGCCTAATGGGTCGCTCCCCAACTCTGAAAAAACAAAAAAAACACACAAAAAAAAATTGTCCTTGGCGCCTAGAGGTATCTGCCCCCAGGGGGGGCAGAAATGGCCTAAAATAATCCCCCCCCCCCCAGGGAGTGACCCTTGCCTAAGGGGTCGCTCCCCTTGCGTGAAATTCACGCAAAGAAAAAAAACTCCCTGGTGTCTAGTGGTTTCTGCCCCCCTTGGGGGCAGATTGGCCTCTTCAAAAGTGTCCTAAATGGAAACTGCCGTCTGGGCCTGTTCTCCTTCTAGGGTGTTGATGTACTCTGTATTTTTCGACGCCATCTCAAGTCTTCTGACTCTCCGGTCACGCAGTGTCTTTTTCGACCGGAACGACCGACAGGCTTCACAGGCTTCTTCTCGATGCTCGGGAGAGAGACAGATTACATACCAAGTGTTGATCTGTACACAGAAATTTTGCGTGGCATCGAGGACAGAATCGAACAGAGTCCGATCCATCAGGCTTCGGTGTGGTAGGTCTGAACAGGCCCAAGTTGGGCGTGTGCGCCCAAAAGGGTGTTTTCTGGTTTTTGACTGTACTATCGGCTCGATTATAGATGGAAAACGCGATCGAAACAATACTGGCAGTATAATAGAGTTATTATAAAGTTTCTGAATCAAAAATCCCAGAGCGAGAGGAAACATGTCCGAACCAGACAGCAGAAAGAAAACAATTTAACAAAGGAGTCGATGCCCATACGCACTATTACAGAGAGGAGGAGTCACTCGATCCCATGAGTCGGAAAAAGACTTCTTCAAAGAAAAACAACTTGTAACACTCCGAGCCCAACACTAGATGGCAAATCTATCTATGCATAGCATATGTATCTACACATGCCATCGAACATATGTATATGTATGTGTGTATATATATATATATATATACATATATATATATATATATATATATATATATATATATATAAATCTTCAACAGATGGACTGATAGCCATCTGACGGCTGCACCGATCCCGTTGGTTAGATCCCAGTTATCGAAACAAACTCATATCCAGCAAGCTCGAATTCAGTTCGTTAATTTATTTCTTTATGCAGGTAACACAGAGTCCTGAAATACGATGTCAACGCGTTTCGGCAGAACGCCTTCTACTGGACAAATCTGGCTACAAAGCCGGCATCATTTAAATGCAAGTTAAAAGTCCTTCATTTATTTCCATAACAACCTAGTGTGATCTAAAGCGGCGGCCATCTTAAAACATGCAAAGATCTATATTTAAATTCCACAATTGGTAAAAGAATCACCTACATCCATTGAAATGCTTTAAATAATTTAAATTATTGAGACATAGATATCTTATATATGTCACATAAGAAAACCCAAATAAACAATACATATCATTGATTCATTCTGATATCGATCGTAGGTTAACTGTCCAGTAATTGATAATACATGTTAATTCATCATTAAAACCACAGTTATCAGTTGTTCTAATCGACCTACATTCAATCAAATTGATCAAATGTTATTTAAAGTATGTTTTTAGGTTAAGTTTCTATGGAATGTATTCTTCTCTACAGGTATATAAATATTTATTTATAGCTTTCTCAATTTATAGACACCATCAGCCTGTCACAAATTTTATAAATATTGCAAAATGTTAAGAGCTAATACAATTAATTAATTATTACACATGAATCAATCCTAAAAATAGATAGAATTGTAAAAGGTTAACTATAAACAATTATTAAAGAATTATTAGAGAATTATTAAAGAGTTAATTAATTAATCATAAAAAAACCCTATTTTATCATACAAAGATTTCTCAATATATAATTTTTTATATATAACAAAATATTACATTGTGTTTATATTCAAAACCTCTTCTGTGTCATCAACGCGACCTCATATTAATAGTATGTTGCAATATCTAAATAACTTTCAATAAAATATGATCTATGATCTCGTGTTATAATTAATCGATTAGCAATTGGCCTACAGTTTCTTTTTTCTTTTTAGTTTTTTATATATGTAGCCAGTTGGTGCCATACATCAAAATCATATTTGATTGTGTTATAATATTTAAATACGTCTCTAATACCTGTATATTTTGGATTAATTCTTCTCTGTCCTTATCTATATAATAAGTGGCTTTATAAATGCATGTAATTAATCTGTATTTAAACAGGGCCTAGGCTTAAAGTGCTAAGTGATAAATTAATGATATGTGCAGAATATGCATGTAAAGTGCAACTAAGTGTTAGAGAACTATAGTATTACTTTAAAAGATTTTGGGGGTCATTCCGACCCTGGCGGTTGACTACCGCCAGGGCCGGGGACCGCGGATGCACCGCCAACAGGCTGGCGGTGCATCCATGGGCATTCTGACCGCGGCAGAAACGGGAAACCGGCGGTGTCCCGCCGGTTTCCCGCTGCCCTAGGGAATCCTCCACAGGGGATTCCGACCCCCTTACCGCCATCCTGCGCCATGGGGATTCCGACCCCCTTACCGCCATCCTGTTCCTGGCGGTTTTCACCGCCAGGAACAGGATGGCGGTAACTGGTGTTGTGGGGCCCCTGGGGGCCCCTGCAGTGCCCATGCAGTGCCCATGCCAATGGCATGGGCACTGCAGGGGCCCCCTAACAGGGCCCCACTAAGATTTTCAGTGTCTGCCAAGCAGACACTGAAAATCGCGACGGGTGCCACTGCACCCGTCGCACGCCTTCAACTCCGCCGGCTCCATTCGGAGCCGGCTTCCTCGTTGAAGCCGCTTTCCCCGCTGGGCTGGCGGGCGGCCTTCTGGCGGTCACCCGCCAGCCCAGCGGGAAAGCCAGAATGCCCGCCGCGGTCATTTGACCGCGGTGCGGTCATTCGGCGGCTCCCGCCGGCCCTGCGGTTACCGCGGCCGGCGGGAGTCAGAATGACCACCTTTGTTTGTTTCTTTCTCTTTAATCCTATATCCTATATGTATATATATGTTAATTCAATTTTCTGCGTTTCTTAAGTTACAAGGAAGGTATAATCCTAAAACCAATTACAAAAAGAGACATATATAATCATGAAAATAACCATTTTTCTACAAAGTTCCTAAAACTTCAATTGGAATATATATATATGGAAAATGTCACTTACCCAGTGTACATCTGTTCGTGGCATGTTCCGCTGCAGATTCACATGCTATGGACAGGTCCTGCCATCTAGTGTTAGGCTCGGAGTGTTACAAGTTGTTTTTCTTCGAAGAAGTCTTTTCGAGTCACGGGACCGAGTGACTCCTCCTTTTCAGCTCCATTGCGCATGGGCATTGACTCCATCTTAGATTGTTTTCCCGCAGAGGGTAAGGTAGGAGTGATAGAGTGTAAAGAAAGAGATGTCCATGCAATGGAAAAGAGATGTATATACAGAGTGCAAAGAAAGAGATGTCCATGCAATGGAATAGAGATGTATATACATATGTACACATTTTAAATGTAACTTAAACAGCTACAGGCTCCCGGGGAGGAGGGAGGGCGCATGTGAATCTGCAGCGGAACATGCAACGAACAGGTGTACACTGGGTAAGTGACATTTTCTGTTTGATGGCATGTGTAGCTGCAGATACACATGCTATGCATAGACTACAAAGCAGTAATCCTCCCCTAAGTGGTGGTCAGCCTGTAGGAGTTGAAGTTGTTTGAAATAATATTCTTAGTACAACCTGTCCTACTGTGGCCTGTTATGTTGCTAACACATCTGCACAGTAATGCTTGGTAAATGTATGAGGTGTCGACCAAGTGGCTGCTTTACAAATTTCTGTTGTTGGTATGTTTCCTAGAAATGCCATTGTTGCTCCTTTTTTCCTAGTGGAATGTGCTTTTGGTGTAATTAGGAGTTGTCTTTTAGCCTTTAGGTAACAAATTTGGATACATTTCACTATCCACCTGGCTATGCCTTGTTTTGATATAGGATTACCAGTATGGGGTTTTTGGATTGCGACGAACAATTGTTTCGTTTTTCGAAATGATTTTGTTCTGTCGATGTAATACAATAAAGCTCTCTTAATATCTAATGTATGTAGTGCTCTTTCTGCCACTGAGTCTGGCTGTGGGAAGAAGACTGGAAGCTCCACTATTTGGTTTGAATGAAACGGTGAGATGACTTTAGGTAGAAATTTAGGGTTTGTACGAAGTACAACCTTATGTTTGTGCACTTGTACAAAGGGTTGTTCAATAGTGAATGCTTGTATTTCACTAACTCTTCGTAATAAAGTGATTCCCACTAGAAATGCTACTTTCCAAGTTAGGAATTGAATCTGACAAGAGTGCATGGGTTCAAAGGGTGGACCCATGAGTGGTGTAAGTACAATGTTAAGATTCCATGAGGGTACTGGTGGCGTTCTTGGAGGTATGAATCGTTTTAGACCCTCCATGAAAGCTTTGATGACTGGCACTCTAAATAGAGATTTGGTTTGTTTATTTTGCAAATAAGCAGAAATTCCTGTGAGATGTATTTTGATGGATGAAAAAGCTAAATTTGCTTTTTGTAGGAGGAGTAAATAACTTACGATGTCTTGTATGGTCGCGTCTAAGGGTGTCATGTGTTTTGCTTGACAGTAGAAAACAAATCTTTTCCATTTGTTAGCATAACACTACCTGGTAGTAGGTTTTCTTGCCTGTTTTATGACTTCCAAACATTCTGGTGGAAGATTTAGATAACCAAACTCTAAGATTTCAGGAGCCAGATTGCCAGATTGAGCATCTCTGGATTGGGGTGTCTGATCTGCTGTTTGTTTTGTGTCAGCAGGTCTGGTCGGTTTGGGAGTTTGACATGTGGTATTATTGACAGGTCTAGCAGTGTGGTATACCATGGTTGGCGTGCCCACATTGGTGCTATAAGTATGAGTTTAAGTTTGTTTTGACACAGTTTGTTGACCAAAAATGGAATGAGCAGGAGAGGGGGAAAAGCGTAAGCAAATATCCCTGACCAGTTGATCCATAGAGCATTCCCCTTGGATAGAGGGTTTGGGTACCTGGATGCGAAGTTTAGGCATTTTGCATTGTGGTTGGTGGCGAACAGATCTATGTCTGGTGGCCCCACTGACAAAAGTATTTGTGAAGTACTTGGGGGTGAATTTCCCACTCATGAGTTTGTTGGTGATTTAGACTGAGGTCGTCTGCTAACTGATTGTGAATCCCTGGAATGTATTGAGCTACCAGGTGTATGTTGTTGTGAACTGCTCAATGCCAAACGTTTTGTGCTAGAAGGCAAAGTTGTGATGAGTGGGTTCCTCCCTGTTTGTTTAAGTAGTACATTGTTGTCATATTGTCTGTTCTGACAAGAATGTGTTTGTGAGCAAGAAGAGGTTGAAAGGCTCTCAGTGCTAGGGACACTGCTAGCAGTTCTAACTGATTTATGTGAAACTGTTTCTGTTTGTTGTCCCATTGTCCCTGAATATTGTGATTGTTGAGGTGTGCTCCCCATCCAATCATTGATGCATCTGTTGTGAGAATGGCGTGAGACACAGGGTCTTGAAATGGCCGGCCTTTGTTTAAATTTGTGGGATTCCACCACTGAAGCAAAATGTGTGTTTGGCGGTCTATCAACACTAGATCTTGGAGATAACCATGTGCCTGCGACTATTGTTTTGCGAGGCACTGTTGTAAGGGCCGCATGTGTAACCTTGCGTTTGGGACAATGGCGATGCATGATGCCATCATACCCAGCAGTTTCATGACAAAACGGACAGTGTAGTGTTGGTTTGGCTGAATTCTTGGCAATATGGTGTGGAACGATTGCACTCTTTGTGGGCTTGGACTTGCAAGCACCTTATAGTGTAGCCCCCAAGTACTGCTGAATTTGTGATGGTTGCAGGTGTGATTTTTGGTAATTTATTGAGAACCCTAGTGTGTGTAGGGTGTTTATTACATAACGTGTGTGATGTTGACACTGTTTTTGAGTGTTGGCTTTTATTAGCCAATCGTCAAGATATGGGAATACATGCATATGTTGTCTCCTTATGTATGCTGCGACTACGGCAAGGCATGTTGTAAAGACTCTGGGGGCTGTTGTTATCCCAAAGGGTAATACTTTGAATTGGTAATGTTTTCCTTGTATAACAAACCTGAGGTATTTTCTGTGAGCTAGATGGATGGGTATGTGAAAATACGCATCTTTTAGATCCAGTGTTGTCATAAATTCTTCCTGTTGTAGCAGTGGGACTATATCTTATAGCGTTACCATGTGAAAGTGTTATGATCGGATGTAGAGGTTGAGAGTCTTGAGATCTAATATTGGTCTTAATGTTTTGTCCTTCTTGGGAATAAGGAAGTACAGGGAGTAAACCCCTGTTCCTTTTTGATGATGCGGCACAAGTTCTATGGCTTGTTTGAGTAATAGTGCCTGTACTTCTGTTTCCATCATTGCAAGATGTTGCGATGAAAGTTTGTGCGCTTTTGGGGGAATGTCTGGAGGAAATTGTGTGAACTCTATGCAGTAACCATGTTGGATAATGGATAGTACCCATGTGTGGGTTGTGATGTTTAACCATTGGTTGTGGAACATTTTCAGTCTTCCTCCCACAAGGGAAGTGTGTTGAGGGAAGGTGATGGTAAAGTCACTGTTTGTTATTAGTGGCTTGTTTTGAGGATTGGAATTTTCCTCTAGATTTGGGGAATTGTCCTCTGTAGGATCCCCAAAATCCCCCTCTTTGGTATTGTGTCTGGTAAGAGGGCTTGGCTTGTGAGGTACATGGCTCGGAAGGTTGTGGCCTAAAGCCTCCCCTATATTGAGGCTTCTGAAATGAGCCTCTGTATTGGGATGAATAAAGCGCTCCCATCGCTTTGGCAGTGTCGGCGTCTTTTTTCATCTTGTCTATGGCTGTGTCCACCTGTGTGCCGAATAATTGTTGCTGATTAAAAGGCATGTTGAGGATGGCCTGTTGGATTTCAGGTTTAAACCCTAATGACCTGAGCCATGCATGTCGCCTAATGGTGACAGCCGTACTTATAGTCCTTGCGGCTGTATCTGCTGAGTCTAGCGCCGATCTTATTTGATTGTTCGTAATTGCCTGTCCCTCTTCTACTTGCTGGGCTCTCTTCTGTAGGTCCTTGGGGAGATGCTGAATAATGTATTTCATCTCATCCCAATGAGCCCTATCGTATCTAGCTAGAAGGGCCTGCGAATTAGCTATGCGCCACTGATTAGCTGCCTGTGACGCCACCCTTTTCCCTGCAGCATCAAATTTTTTGCTTTCTTTATCTGGAGGGGGTGCATCTCCAGAGGACTGTGAGTTAGCCCTTTTCCTCGCTGCACTCACCACTACTGAATCTGAGGGCAGCGTTTGTGTGATAAAAATGGGATCTGAGGGTGGTGGCTTGTACTTTTTCTCTACCCTTGGGGTTATAGCCCTTCCTTTAACCGGTTCTTAGAATATTTGCTGCGCATGTTTGAGCATATCAGGGAGCATGGGTAGGCTTTGGTATGTGGCATGAGTTGAGGACAATGTATTGAACAAGAAGTCGTCCTCTAGAGGTTCTGTGTGCATGGTCACGTTGTGAAAAGCTGCTGCCCTAGCTAGAACCTGTGTATATGAGGTGCTATCCTCAGGTGGCAATGGCTTAGATGGGTAGCACTCTGGACTATTGTCTGAGACTGGGTCGTCATAGAGATCTCATGGATCTGTGTCCTGTTGTGACTGCATAGTGTGTGATGGAGACTGTGCAGTGGGTGTAGCAGGCGGGGAGACAGTCAGTTGAACGGAGTGAGGAGGAGAATGGTGAGGAGAAAACTGGGGAGGCAGAGATTCCTCTCTTGGCACTTTAGCCGTTGCCTGATCAGTGTCCAAATGTCCGTGGAAGGCCAGTTTTCTTTTTGTTTTGAGAGGAGGTGCTGTGAGGATCCTGCCAGTGTCCTTGTGGATCTGTATCCTGGCCTGTTTTTCATCAAAATCCTCCATTTGTTGTAATTCCTCCTCAAATCTATGGCTTTTTTTTAATTGTTTCGAAAGTCCATGCTCCTCTGTATAGGAATGTTTTTTTGGCTCCGAAGCCGTTTTTTTCAGCACCGAACGGCCTGGAGTAGTTGTTGTCCTCGGTTCCGAAAGTGACTTTCGGGGTCTTGACTCGATGGGTCAGTGTCATATGATTTCAGAGTCTGTGCCTTGGCACGAGTCCGAAGGCTTCGTTACTGGTGTGGCCTTTTTCGGTGCCGAAGATGTTACTTGGTCACCGGTCGCTTTTTTACGGGTAGAGCCATTGCCTTCCGGCAGTGGCGTCCCCGAGGCCTTGTGTTTGGGTTTGGTTTTGGTCGGGGCAAGCGTTCTCACATGCTGGCCCGCTGTTAGTTATCGGTCGACGTCGGACTCTTGTTCGGAATCAGATCACCGAACGGAGACGGCGGCGTGAATCATCTCCTTCTCTTCTGCGTCGAGGCGTTCGGTGCTTCTGGACACCATCTCTAACCTTCTCGCTTTTTGGTCTCTTAAAGTCTTTTTCAAACGGAAGGATTTACAGGCTTCACAGGTATCGTCTTGATGATCCAGAGATAAACACAGGTTGCAAACCAGATGTTGATCTGTGAAGGGATACTTGGCTTGGCACCGAGGGCAGAATCTAAACGGGGTCCAGTCCATAAGGCTTCGACGATACTTTTGGTTGGGCCGACCAGGCCCAAGTTGGGCGCGGGTGCCCCGAAGGGCAATGAAAGATGTGTATCCGCCGGAACCGAGGTGTCGATGCTGGCTGAGACGCGATCGAAAACAATACAGACGATTTTAGATGGTTTATAAGATTTTCCGACTCGAACAACCGGAGTAAAGAGGAACACGTCCGAACTTGATGGCGGAAAGAAAACAATCTAAGATGGAGTCGATGCCCATGTGCAATGGAGCCGAAAAGGAGGAGTCACTCGGTCCCTGACTCAAAAAGACTTCTTCAAAGAAAAACAACTTGAAACACTCTGAGCCCAACACTAGATGGCAGGACCTGTGCATAGCATGTGTATCTGCAGCTACACATGCCATTGAACATATATATATACCCACATATTTATAGATGTTATTTATCCTTTTATGACCTGTAGGAGGCTTGCTTTTTATGTAGTGTACCAATGCAGGGGTACACCATGCAAAACATACACACAACCCTTATTACTTTAGAGGCTTACTTTAATAACCCCAACGTGCAAGGAAATGCCTCCTTGGCATGGTTACCCCCTGACTTTTTGCCTTTGCTGATGCCAAGTTATGATTTGAAAGTGTGCTGGGACCCTGCTAACCAGGCCCCAGCACCAGTGTTCTTTCCCTAAACTGTACCTTTGTCTCCACAATTGGCACAACCCTGGCACCCAGGTAAGTCCCTTGTAACTGGTAGCCCTGGTACCAAGGGCCCTGATGCCAGGGAAGGTCTCTAAGGGCTGCAGCATGTCTTTTGCCACCTTGGGGACCCCTCACTCAGCACATACACACTGCTTGCCAGCTTGTGTGCGCTGGTGGGGAGAAAATGACTAAGTCGACATGGCACTCCCCTCAGAGTGCCATGCCAACCTCACACTGCCTATGGCATAGTTAAGTCACCCCTCTAGCAGGCCTTACAGTCCTAAGGCAGGGTGCACTATACCACAGGTAAGGGCATAGGTGCATGAGCACTATGCCCCTACAGTGTATAAGCAAAACCTTAGACATTGTAAGTGCAGGGTAGCCATAAGAGTATATGGTCTGGGAGTCTGTCAAACACGAACTCCACAGCACCATAATGGCTACACTGAAAACTGTGAAGTTTGGTATCAAATTTCTCAGCACAATAAATGCATACTGATGCCAGTGTGCACTTTATTGTAAAAATACACCCAGAGGGCATCTTAGAGATGCCCCCTGAAAACATACCCGACTCCAGTGTGGGCTGATTAGTTTTTGTCAGCCTGCCACCCACCAGACATGTTGCTGGGCACATGGGGAGAGTGCCTTTGTCACTCTGTGGCCAGGAACAAAGCCTGTACTGGGTGGAGGTGCTTCAAACCTCGCCCTGCAGGAACTGTAATACCTGGCAGTGAGCCTCAAAGGCTCACCCCCTTTGTTACAGCGCCACAGGGCATCCCAGCTAGTGGAGGTGCCCGCACCTCCGGCCACTGCCCCCACTTTTGGTGGCAAGGCTGGAGGAGATAATGAGAAAAACAAGGAGTCACTCCCCAGTCAGGACAGCCCCTAAGGTGTCCTGAGCTGAGGTGACTCTTACTTTTAGAAATCCTCCATCTTGCAGATGGAGGATTCCCCCAATAGGATTAGGGATGTGCCCCTCCCCACAGGGAGGAGGCACAAAGAGGGTGTAGCCACCCTCAGGGCCAGTAGCCACTGGCTACTGCCCTCCCAGACCTAAACACACCCCTAAATTGAGTATTTAGGGGCTCCCAGAACCGAGGAAGATAGATTCCTGCAACCTAAAGAAGGACTGCTGACCTGAAGCCCTGCAGTGAAGACAGAGACGACAACTGATTTGGCCCCAGCCCCACCGGCCTGTCTCCCTACTTCAAAGAAAACTGCAACAGCGGCGCAGCCCACAGGGTCCAGCGACCTCTGAAGCCTCAGAGGACTACCCTGCATCTAAAGGACCAAGAAGCTCCAGAGAACAGCGGCCCTGTTCAAGAAACTGCAACTTTTGGAAACAAAGAAGCAACTTTTAAAGACCACACGTTTCCCGCCAGAAGCATGAGACTTTCCACTCTGCACCAACGCCCCCGGCTCGACCTGCGGAAAACTAACACTACAGGGAGGACTCCCCGTCGACTGCGAGCCCGTGAGTAGCCAGAGTTGACCCCCCTGAGCCCCCACAGCTACGCCTGCAGAGGAAATCCAGAGGCTCCTCCTGACCGCGACTGCCTGCTTCAAGGAACCTGACGCCTGGAAACCACACTGCACCTGCAGCCCCCAGGACCTGAAGGAACCGAACTCCAGTGCAGGAGGGACCCCCAGGTGACCCTCTGCCTAGCCCAGCTGGTGGCTACCCCGAGCAGCCCCCGTGCCTGCCCGCATCGTTAAAGAGACCCCCGGGTCTCCCCATTGATCCCTATTGGAAACCCGACGCCTGTTTGCACTCTGCACCCGGCCGCCCCTGTGCTGTTGAGGGTGTACTTTCTGTGCCTGCTTGTGTGTCCCCCGGTGCCCCACAAAACCCCCCTGGTCTGCCCTCCAAAGTCGCGGGTACTTACCTGCTGGCAGACTGGAACCGGGGTGCCCCTATTTCCATTGAAGCCTATGTGTTTTGGGCACCACTTTGACCTCTGCACCTGACCGGCCCTGAGCTGCTAGTGTGGTAACATTGGGGTTGCCTTGAACCCCCAATGGTGGGCTACCTTGGACCCAACTTTGAACCCTGTAAGTGTTTTACTTACCTGGGAACGTAACATTTACTTACCTCCCCCAGGAACTGTTGATTTTTGCAGTGTCCACTTTTAAAATAGCTTATTGCCATTTTTGTCACAACTGTACATGCTATTGTGATTATTCAAAGTTCCTAGAATACCTGAGTGAAATACCTTTCATTTAAAGTATTGTTTGTAAATCTTGAACCTGTGGTTCTTAAAATAAACTAAGAAAATATATTTTTCTATATAAAAACCTATTGGCCTGGAATTCTCTTTGAGTGTGTGTTCCTCATTTATTGCCTGTGTGTGTACAACTAATGCTTAACACTACCCTCTGATAAGCCTACTGCTCGACCACATTACCACAAAATAGAGCATTAGAATTATCTCTTTTTGCCACTATCTTACCTGTAAGGGGAACCCTTGGACTCTGTGCACACTATTTCTTACTTTGAAATAGTATATACAGAGCCAACTTCCTAAACAAGAGCTCTATTTATGGTAGTGTGGTTGACCAACTTAGACTTATAACAAGGGGAGTGTTGAGCATTTGTTGAATACACAAAGTCAATAAATGAAATGAACACTCAAAAAGAAATCAGAAACCAATTTAGAAAAATAACACTGATTTTAATATGTATTTAGACAAAACGATCATCAATATTGGGTAAGTACTTTAGACGTTATTGATTTTCACAAGAAAAACAGTGAAAGTAACAAAGCTGTCAGATTTGGGGCATGAGCCTTGAATGTGGTAATGTTATACCATGGAAGAAACATACACTGCATAGGTATACGTGCAAATGGTTGTAGAGGGTATCCTTTAGGACGTAAGGTGCTGGGGGACCAAAAAACTAAGGGGGTCATTATGACTCCAGCAGTGAGTGATCATGTGGCGGTAGTACCACTACTCCACTTAGACCGCCATGGCTGTAGAAGCTGCCGGGCCGGAGATATCAATCTCCAGCCTGGCGGCCGCTATAATACCGCCGGCAACCTTATGAGCCAGCCTACCGCTATGTATTGTGCCCCCCACCCACTCTCCATCTACGCTCCCCCTTCTAATCCGCTACCCCTCCATACAGCACACACCCGCAGACATGCACCACGCATACACCCAGACACTCACACTAGCATACACGCATTCATACATGCATAGATCCAGTCATGCGCGCACACATCCGTACACACATTCACACTGACATGCAGACACGCATTCGCATTTCCATTCTTACACGCATTCACACATGCATACACCCACACAAACAACACTACACACACAGACGCATTCATGCACACACTCACACATTCATGCACACAAGCCCCCACACACACACAAACACCCACCACCACCCCCGTCGGAAGCCCAACTTACCTTCATCAAGGTGGTCTTCCGCCAGGAAACGGGACAGGGCGCTGCTACTGCCAGCAGCACCCGCCAGCAGAACACCGCCAGGCCGTATCATATGTCATGATACGGCTGGTTGCGGTCTACTGGTGTGGCAGTGCTGGTGGTGGCAGCGCCACCTTACCACCATCCACCAGAATGGCCACGGCCGGATTTCCACCCTTCTTGTGGCGGACGTCTGGCTGTGGACATAATGTGGCAGACGGATGGTATGCGCGGAGACGGTCTTTTGGCAGCCGTCACCGCGGCAGTAGGATGTTTATACCACCAATGTGGGCCTAAGTACCAGCAGAAGTTTGAGTTTACTTGCCCTGGTGTGTCGGGGTGCAGAGGTGATGGTCTCGTTGTTAGCCTGGAGCGCTACAGCGGTAAAAGTTTAAAGGGACAGTCTGCAAGGGAGGACTTGGGGGTCAAGTCCAGCAGTACCAAATGTGGGGCTTGGCTCGTGGGGGCTCTTAGGTCAAGGGGAGACAGGCAGAAGACTTGTACACAGGCAGGGGGGCTCGGGTGCAGAGGTGTTGGCTGCCTGGCCATTTAAAGTTAAAGGCGCCCAGAGTTCTCGGTCAACCTGCATAGGGGAGAAAAATAAAACAGCAGGGCCACTGGATGTAGAGCTTATCTGTCTTGAAATCCCTCAAAGTGCAGTTAAAGGTTTGGAGGTGATGGTGCCTAGGCTGGACACAAACAGGCCTTGGTGTGTGCAAGAGCCTCAGTAGTCAGGGTATTGGTGCAGGGGGGCTACTGGAGGGTCTAGCATCTTGAAACTCGCCAGAGAGACATGGATGACGTCCTCCAACAACATGGGTTACTGGACAGATGTTGTTGGTGCCTGCAGGTGCAGGGAGATGGCTCATCCACCTCAAGGAAAATGCTGCCTGGTTGTTAAAGCACTGGACATTGCTCAACAACTTTGGGAGGAGGCACAGCTTTTGGATGGGTCAGTTCAATTGTTGAGGTTCCAGCAGCAGGGCAGGGTTTGGCACCAAGTGGTGGTTAAGTTCTCTGTTCTCGCAGTGACTGCTCTTCTATTGTCCTTCTTTGGTTCCCAGTAGATGAATATGAGTTCCTGGTGTCAGAGGCCCCTGTAAATACTGAATTTAGTGGTGTTAAGGGGAGTGTAGGCTAGTAGCCTTTAGGCTACTTACCTCTGGGAGTGACTACACACCCTAAATGACTACTTACTGTGGAGAAGAGGCATATTCTGATCCATGGTTCCTAGTTTCACCAAAAATAAGATGGTGGAACTCTTCCTTGCGTGTCATCTTCAAGTAGTCTACTTTAGTGGTGTGACTAGCCTAGAAGTGAAACACGCCTCCTGAAAGACAACTTTCCCGCCTGCTCTGGTGTCAAATGGGCCAGGTCTGGGGGGACAGCCAAGGTTGCTTTAAGGCCCCTGGCCCTAATATGCTAAATCACTAACTCTCCTGCTGGAGGAGATGTGATCACCTTCCTCCGAAGAAGACATTGTTTCTGGCCTATGAAAGTGTGGGCTCTCACCTACAGGGGGTCAGAAACCAATCTGTGGTGGAAGGTTGGTCGATACCAGTCAGCCAGCACACTAAGAGACTAGTAGGTTTTCATGGAGAACCTCTGAGGTGCCCTATGGGTGCATGACATAATAAATCTGGTTCTAGCATCAGTACAGACTTATTAAGATGAGGTGTGTGATACCAAACACCAGTATTTTCTGTGATGCCATCATGTAGCTGGGTAACTTGTAATGACCAGTGCCAAGTAAATGTCCTAAAATGGCTCCCTAAACACTTGCAAAGTCTAGCAATGGAACTAGACATCACAGTGGCACATCTGCTCATGCAGAGATGCCCTCCCATGTAGTATAATACACCCTGCCTTAGAGCTTTAAGGCCTGCTATAGGGATGCCTTACATATAGTAGCAGGCATTGCACACAGAGTGTGTGCAAATAAATGTTGTGTTGTCAACAAGGTCTGCACCATTGCACATATACTGCGGTGGCAGTCTGCATGAGGGTCCTTTAGGGTGGCATAATACCGGTGCAGCCCTTAGGGGCCCTCTTTAGTACCCATGCCCTGGGTACCATTTACTAGGGACTTACAGGTGTGCTAAAGTCCTTGCCAATTGGGCTACAATTGCTAATACTTCATTTAAAGGGAAAGAGTACTGGCATGTGGTCCTGGTTAGCAGGGACCCAGTGCACTTTGCATCAAAAAGCATCAGTACTAAGGCAAAAAGTGGAGATGACCATGTCAAAAAGGGCACTTTCCTACATGACTCTCAACTATTACCCACCATGTCGGTTTCTTTTTTCCTATGTATACTGTGGCTATATATACTATATATCCATTATTAGTGACATACACCCACATTTTATATACCCACATCTGTGATTTACACCAACAAATTTTGTTTTGGGCAATAGACTGCCGTGTAACAGGTGGTCTTAGTCTAAAATGATATTGCAAAACAAGGTTATTGTAAAAGATGTTCTTGAAAAGTGATTTTGCAAAAGATGTTTTTGCAAACAACATCAAATGCCACAGGGTTACTGTGGTACTAAATGTTTGGTTCGATATGCATATCCATGAGTAAAAATCTTCTAGGTATCATCTAATCCATCGAGCACCCCAAATGCTGGACACTGATGACGCAGAGGAAGATGAAGGGCCATCATCCTCCACATTGTGAGAGACACCAGGAGGATAAATCAATCAATCAATCAAAAAACAATTTGTAGAGCGCGCTACTCACCCATGATGGTCTCAAGGTGCTGGGGGGGAGGGGCAGGGGGGGAAATTTGGGGGGGCAGGGAGGGTCACTGATCGAACAACCATGTCTTGAGGTTCTTTCTGAAGAGCAGGAGGTCTTTGGTTTTGCGAAGGTTGGTGGGGAGGGAGTTCCAGGTTTTGAGGGAGAGGTAGGAGAAGGACCTGCCTCCTGTCGTGGTGCGTTGGATGCGGGGGCCTGTGACAAGGGCGAGGTCGGCTGATCGGAGGTTGCATGTGGGAGTGTGGAAGTTCACTCTTTCGTTGAGGTAGGTTGGGCCGGTGTTGTGGAGGGATTTGTGTGCGTGGATGAGGATCTTTAATGTGATTCACTTGTCTATGGGGAGCCAGTGGAGGGATTTGAGGTGTGGTGAGATTCGTTCGTGGCGGGGGAGGCCAAGGACGAGGCGTGCGGCTGTGTTCTGAATTCTCTGGAGTTTGCGTATGAGTTTGAGTGTAGTGCCGGCGTATGGGGCGTTCCCGTTGTCCAATCTGCTGCTGATGAGTGCGTGGGTGACTGTCTTCCTGGTCTCTGGGGGAATCCATTTGAAGGATTTTTTTTAGAGTGCGGAGTGTGTGGAAGCAGGAGGAGGTTAGAGCATTGATTTGCTGTGTCATGGAGAGGGAGGGGTCCAGGATGATGCAGAGGTAGCGTGCGTGGTTTGCGGGGTGGGTGCGGGACCTAGGGCGGTGGGCCACCAGGAGTCGTCCCATGTGGTTTTGTTGGGGCCGAAGATGATGATGATCTTGGTTTTGTTGGAGTTGAGCTTGAGGTGGTTAGTGGTCATCCAGTTGGCGGTGTTGAGGAGAGCAGCGTGTAGGTTGGTTTTGGCGGTGGTGGGGTTGCACGTGAGGGAGAGGATGAGTTGGGTGTCATCTGCATAGGAGAGGATAGTGATTCCGGGTGCTCGGAGGATGTTGGCTAGGGGGATCATGTAGATGCTGAAGAGTGTGGGGCTGAGGGAGGACCCCTGGGGGACTCTGCAGGTGATCTTGGTAGTGTTGGAGTAGAAGGGCGGAAGGCAGACTCTCTGGGTCCAGTCGGTGAGGAAGGAGGTGAGCCAGTCTAAGGCTTCGTGGTGAATTCCTATGTTGTGGAGACGTGTGAGGAGTGTGTGGTGGCAGACGGTGTCAAAGGCTGCGGAGAGGTCTAGGAGGATGAGTGCATCGGGCTCGCCTTTGTTGACTTTGGTCCTGATGTCGTCAGTGCATGCGATGAGGGCGGTCTCTGTGCTGTGGTTCTTGCGGAACCCGGATTGTGAGGGGTCAAGAGTGTTGTTTGTTTCGAGGAAGTGGGATAGGCGGGCGTTGACTAGTTTCTCGGCAACCGTGGCGGGGAAAGGGAGGAGGGAGATGGGGCGGTAGTTGGAGAGGATCTCCGGGTCGGCTTGGGTTTTTTGAGGAGAGCGGTGATTTCCGGGTGCTTCTAGGGGTCAGGGTAGGTGGCGGAGTCGAAGGAGGAGTTGATTATGTTGCAGAGTATGGGGGCGATGGTTGGGCTGGCTTTGTTGTAGATGTGATGTGGGCAGGGGTCGGAGGGGGATCCGGAGCGGATGGAGTTCATGTTTTTTTTGGTTTCTTCGTGTGTGGTGGGGGTCCAGGTGGAGAGCGTGGTGGGGGGGTCAGGAGTGGGGGTTGGGTTGGGTGAGTGAGGGGTGTGTGTGGTGGGTGTGTGTGGTATGAAACTGTTGTGGATGTCCAGGATTTTGTGGAGGAGGTTGGAAAGGGCATCACATAAGGGCTGTGTATCTGAGGGGTCTATGTTGCTGGCTTTGGGTTTGGCAAGTTCATTTATGATGGTGAAGAGTTCTTTGCTGTTTTGGGAGTTGTTGTTAAGGCGTGTCTTGTAGTGATCTCTTTTGGCGGTGCGTATGAGTTGGTGATGGGTGCGAATGGTGGTTTTGAGGGTGGAGAAGTTGGTGGTAGAGGGATCTAGTCGTCATACTTTCTCAGCTTGGTGACATTTCAGTTTGGAGTCTTGGAGTTCGGGGGTGAACCAAGGGGCGTTCTTGATGTTGCGGGTGGCAATGTGTTTTCTGAGGGGGGCTAGTGTGTCTGCGCAGGAGGTGATCCATTTGGAGAGGTTGTGTGCTCCTGTGTTGGGGTCGTTGGTGTGGGGGGGGGGTTGTGGGCCAGTTGGGAGTTTAGTCGTTCTGTGGGGATCTTGTCCCACATGCGGTAGGGTGTGGTGTGTTGATGGTAGTGTGTGGGGGGTTTGGTGAAGGAGAAGTGGACGCAGTGGTGGTCAGTCCAGAGGAGTTTGGTGGTGTGGGTGTAGGCTATGTGTTGGCTTGCGGTAAAAATTGCGTCGAGCGTGTGTCCTGCTGAGTGGGTGGGTGCGGTGACCAGCTGTTTGAGTCCGAGATTGGTGAGGTTGTCTATGAGGGAGGTAGAGTTGTGGTCTTGTAGGTTTTCTAAGTGAAAGTTGAAATCACTGAGGAGGATGTAGTCTGTGGAGGTGAGGGCGTGCGAGCTGATGGTGTCGGCGATGGTGTCGCAGAAGGCGGGGCATGGTCCTGGTGGTCTGTAGATTAATGTACATCTTAGGGTGGAGTTGTTGTTGATGTGGATCAGGAAGTGCATGTGTTCTGTGTTGTTGATAGGGTCTTGGGAGCTGGTGGTGACTTTGATGGTGTCCCTGTGTAGGATGGCGATGCCACCACCTGGCCTGTTGAGGCCATCTTTTCGTTGGAGTTTGTATCCCTTGGGGGCGATGGCTATGTCGGGTTCTGAGGAGGGGTTGGTCCAGGTTTCTGTGAGGAAGGCAATGTCAGGTGAGTGTGATGTGATGAGGTCCCAGAGTTCTATGGCATGTTTGTGAAGGGAGCGGGTGTTGAGGAGCAGGCAGTTGAGGCGGTTGTGGTGGGTGGTGTTGGTGTGGTGCGTGAGGGTGTTGTTGCGGGGTGTGTTCTGGTTGTGGGCTGGTGTGCGGCGGGGTTGGTTGGTGGGGGCAGAGCTGGTGAGTCTTGCGTTGGGGGTGTTGTGTTTGTTGAGGGTGGGGTCGTATGGTTGGTGTGTGGATTGAGGGATGAGGAGCAGGAGAAATGACAGGTGTGGCAGGTGAAGGGGCCATTGGTGTGTGTGGGGCTAGATAGGGTGCACGTGGGGTGGGGGCCTGGGTTGAGAGCGTGGAGGGTGAGGGGGAAGTAGGTGTGTCTGAGAGGGTCAGGGGGGCTGGCGCTGGGCGCGGTCTTGGCGCAGATGGGCTTGCCTTTGGCGCGCCAGCGGCACGGCCGTGCCGCGGCTGCCATAAAAGGAGGGGAGGGTGGGTGTGGCAGCTGGGAGGAGGGAGGGCTCGTTGAATGGGAAGGCTGGGGGGGTGGGGCCGCAGGGGATGCAGTGGCGGGAAAAGGGTTACACAAAAGATGGTGAGGAGGAGGAGTGGGGAGGCGGGAGGGGACGCAGGGGACGCAGCGGCGGGAAAAAAAGGAGGGAAAAAAACGGAGTGGAGGTGGCGCGGATGGCGGAGCGGGGATCGACCTACCTGCAATAGGGAGAAAAGATTAGATTATAGCTCAAAAGTCATGAAATCTCTGGAGGAAAGACACTTGAGGAGATATAGTCAGAACTGCACCAATGAAGAACAGACGCCTCAAAGGCTGCATCTGCGACTTTTGGATACTAATGGAGAAACCTGAAAGGTGCGACACAATAGCAGTCTGAATGAAGTGGCTGCACACCTGCATTTATAAAATGGTTAGCGAAATAAAGGAAGAGATGCAATTTTGATCTCCATAGATAAGCAGTCACCAAAGACCACAAACTGATAGATAACAGGAGACAACATCAACAGGACTGGAATTTGGTAAAGAAGTGTCATACAGAGTTGAGGACAGTATCCCACCACACAGGGCTTGTGGCAGAAACAGTGTTTTAATTTTTTCTCTGTATTCAAAATTCTGAGTCCCAATATATACAGCAGTTTGGCATCCTTCCTGGCAACCAGAAAATGGCAGTTTCAGTACCCAAACCTTCTCTCCTGCACCTTTTGAAGAATGGCAATGAACTTATTTTTCAAGATGTTGGTGTAGAGGCGGGCAGGGGAAAATTAACAGGACAGTCATTGAAACACACAGGGAAGGGAACTGAACCATAGACAAGGCCCACTGATCAGAAGTTATGTCCCTCTAATGGTCTAAAAGGTATGTCACCACTCTGCCTACTGGGTGACCCTGAGCCTTTAGATTGAGAAGTAAAAGTGGTTTTGGAGTGGCTTTGGTGGAGAGCAAGGAGTTTTATTGGGGAAGTTGTAGGGGCTGTCATGGTTGCGTCTACCATGACGGTTACAAAGTGGAGAAGGTGTCAAACTTGCATTGTTGGTAGAATTGCAGGTAGATGAGGACCCACCCACCTAAGGATCTCTTTGTACCTTCACCTTAAATCACTGAAGGAATCGCTTTTTCTCACCAAAAAGCTGCTCACCAAACAGAACGTCCATTAGGCTCTCTTGCACGTCACCTGAAAAGACCATGGAGAGCATTCATAAATTCATTCAATTTAGTGTTCAAAAATTCAATTTGTTCTCGTGTCTGATGTGTCAAGGCTGTTTCTCACAATTTGTTTCAATGTAATCTGGCACTCTGAGGCAAGTTTGGAAAACAGTCCCTTAATGTGTTTGGTGAAGCTCTTGGTAACTAGAGCAGACATTTCCCACAAGGCAGAGTGCAATGTTCAAGTAGGCACTTAGCTTTAGCTGTGACCAAAGGGACAAGTGAAAGATTTTTTCATCCATTGCATCTGGAATGAGAACAAAGCATCCAGTAGATTAGACTCTGTGACCGGGTCGGCCCGATCTCCGCCGAGGCGCCTACAGGACAAGAGTCGGTTCCGCGTTCCCAGGTTGCCATGGGAACGCTTTCACTGCGAGGCCGGCGTTCGGAGGTTGCCTCGGCAACCTCCGATGACGATGACTCCTCGTATTTGGCCGGCGGGAGGCCAAATGCTGGGAAATCTCCCAGAGAGAGGAGGAGCAGGGCGAGAGGAGGACGGCGGCGGCGACAGCGGGAGAAGCAGAGAGTGGAAAGCGAGCAGAAAGGAACCCCGGGAAGGAGAGGAGAAAGGCGGCGGCGGTCGGAAAGGGCAGCCACACCATCCTGACGGCAACCTCGTGGACGGAGGACAGCCCCAGTGGTCAGAATCCTACGGAGACAACGCCAGGAGGAACAGAGCTGCACAGGAATCCAAGGGGACCAGACCAGACGACAACAGGACAGGAGACCAACGAGAGGACCTCCACAGAGCCAGCCACGGCCCCGGAGGGTCGTGGCTCGGGAAGGTACGGTCCTTGTGGACAAACCGAGGGGCACTGTAAAGGGAGACAAGCTGGGGAAGGGAGGGAGGCAGGGCGAGGGGAGGACAGGGAGGGAATCAGAGGGCACAACAAAGAAAGGAGCACGTAAAAAGCACCAAAAGCAAGCACATTTAGTATATAAAGTAATAGGCACAAAGCCCACAGTCCTCACTGGCACCCCCCCCCTCCTTAACCCATTCCTCTGTATTTCAAATAATTAAGGGACGTATGTAAAGGCCTTCATTCCACTCACCCGCGGTATTTGTTCCCTCTTTTCCTATATGGTACCCGGGACCCCATGAGGAAGATCCAAAACGACACCTAAAGGAAAGAAGAGGGATACCCATTAGGAAGAAGAAGCTCACCACTCAAAGAAGAAATAGATCCTAAACCGTTTTGAGGATCCGATACATCATTCCTTTGAAATTAACAAATAAATACTTTCCTTAATAATCCAAACTTACCTCTACTGTGTGTCTATACTGTGGGGACTGCTACAGTGGTGTCAGAAGTGGGATTTCGTTAAGCCCCCCCCCCCAATTGCAGTCCAAACAGTATCCACAATGAGTGAAAGTCCGTCATTAGAGACAATGGTCAAGCAGCTAGCAGAAGGGCAAAGACACTGAGACGGCCATTGATCTCGCCTGTGCTTTCCATCGGTCTACCGATGTCAGGAACCCTCCAACGCGAAACACCCTTAAACCGATTCTTCCGAATCCAAAGCCTTTTTTAAAAAATCCACCAGACCACATAGTACCACGAAGATTTCCGGAAGGCCCACCCACAATGGGACCCCAATGCTATAATTGTGGCGAATGGGGACACATTGCACGTATGTGTCCCCAAAAACAAGATATCGGGGAACCAATGGAGATAGGAATGACAAAACGAAGGGTACTATGTACAGGAAAGGGTGCCCTCAAATTTAAACTAATGATAACCGTTAACGGGAAAAGGGTGTATGCCCTGGTTGATTCCGGCTGTAGCCAATCAGTAATCAGAAAAGACTTGATGCATGATGACACAGAAGAGAAACAATGGGTATCTATATGTTGTATACATGGAGATAAGGCCCAGTATCCTATAAAGGTGCTCCAGATCGTGTGGGGACCCTATCAGGATTTCCTGCCAGTGGGAATAATGCCCCAATTAATCGAGGAGTGTATCATCGGGACAGACTATATCCACTTCCAAGAGTTGTTGGATCACGTCAGAGATAACAAGGTAGTCAAAGATTGGTGGAGAGAGGCTCCTTTTTCAGAGAGTTTCATTGAGTGTCCAGCTGATCGTAGAAAATTGTCACGAAGAGAAAAACGACATGAGAGGGAGGAATATCGGAAAACTACAGGTGAAAATTGTTGCGGAGAAATAGTGGCAGAACTCCATGAAGCTCCTAGTAGTTTTAGCCAACAACAGAGAGAGGACCCCTCCCTTACCCATGCTTGGAGGTCGGCCGTACCAGAGGAGACTGAGGAGGTGGGTCCCTACTTTGTAGTACAGAAAAACTTATTATATCGGGTAACTACCACCCGGCTGGGTGTACGTAAACACCAACTTCTAGTACCTACCGACTATCGGGATCATGTCCTCACACTAGCACATAATCACCCAGGGGGAGGACACTTTGGGAGAGAGAAAACCGAAGAATATTTGCTCAGAAAATTTTACTGGCCTGGGGTATACGCCCACATACGAAGGTATTGCGCCCAATGTCCCCGATGTCAGTTAACCGAACCTGGTAGGCCTAGGAAGGCACCTCTTTTACCCCTTCCCATTATAGACATTCCCTTCAAAAGAATAGGGATGGACTTGGTCGGACCCCTAATTCCTTCATCAAAAGGACATACCTACATCCTAGTCATTGTGGACTACGCCACACGATACCCAGAGGCTATTCCCCTGACGAGTATGACGACCAAGACTGTTGCCCAAGCAATGATTAATGTCTTTGCTCGACTTGGGTTTCCCCATGAAATCCTTACAGATCAGGGTACCCCTTTTATGTCCACCCTAATGAAACAAGTGTGCAAAACATTGGGGATAGCTCAGATCAGAACCTCCGTATACCATCCTCAAACAGACGGACTAGTAGAACGATATAATCGAACCATTAAAACGCTACTTAGAAAAATTGTCAATGAGACAGGGAAAGATTGGGATCAAAAGTTGCCACTCGTTCTGTACGCCATACGAACACACGAACAAGCATCCACTGGGCATAGCCCATTTGAGTTGGTGTTTGGACGCCAACCTCGCTCCCTGCTAGACATGGCGGTAGAAACCTGGGAGGCTGAGGCTGAGGAAGGGGGAACTCCTTTGTTAGAATATGCTCAAAAATTGAGAAAACACCTACACAGCTTATGGGCCGACGTACATGCGAACATGGAACAGGCCCAACAAACTCAGAAGGTCCAATATGACAAAGGAAGCAAACTACGAGTTTTCCAACCCGAGGACCAGGTCCTAATAATGAGGCCCACCTCCGAACACAAACTCCTCGCCAAGTGGCAAGGGCCATATCGAATAATCAAAGCAGTTTCCCCCGTCACCTACCTTATTGAAATATCCTCCCATCCGAGGAAAACACAAATATACCATGTAAACCTGCTAAAAAAATGGGAGACACCCGAACAGCCTGACCATACCGTAGAAATGGGTCAGTTTATGTGTCCCAACAAGACACTAGATATCGAGTTTTACCCTACCACCCCATCCACGGAGGTTACTCTACCCTCAGTGGACGATACTTTATCTGAGGGGCAAAAACAACAAGCACATAAAATATTAAAACAGTGGCAACCGTTGTTTTCGGAAAAGCCAGGAAAAACTTTCCTAATCCACCATAACATACGAACAAATCCCGGTATTATCACTAGAGAGCGTCCATATCGCGTTCCAGAAGCTAGAAAACAATTAATTGAGGAGGAAATCAAAAAGATGTTAACCTTAGGAGTCATCGAACCGTCCAATAGTCCCTGGTGTTCACCAGTAGTCCTAGTACCAAAAACTGACGGTAGTGTCAGGTTCTGTGTCGATTTCCGCAGACTTAACGCGAGCTCCCTGTTCGACACCTATCCCATCCCAAGGGTAGACGACGTTCTCGAAAAACTAGGAAGAGCAAAATACATGTCCACTATCGACTTAACAAAAGGATATTGGCAGATTCCCCTAGCTGCTCAGGATAAAGAAAAAACAGCCTTTTCCACCCAGTCAGGGTTGTATCAATTCACAGTACTACCGTTTGGGCTTCATGGAGCACCAGCAACCTTTCAGAGGTTGATGGATAGGATCTTAAAACCCTATCCTACATTCTCCGCCGCATATCTAGACGATGTAGTCATTTTTAGCGAATCATGGGACGACCATTTAATACACCTACAGAAAATATTCCACGCCCTTAAAACAGCCGGCTTAACAGCCAATCCCAAGAAATGTATCATAGGTAAGACAGACATCTCCTATATGGGTTATCGGATTCATCAGGGTACTCTCCAACCTCAAAATCCGAAAGTGGATGCTATTTTGCATGCCCCTCTTCCGCACACTAAAAAGGATTTACGCTCATTTTTAGGATTAGTGGGCTATTATCGACGTTTCATTCCGCATTACTCCACCATAGCAGCCCCTCTTACGGACCTCCTCGCTAAACACCATCCCAAATCGGCTTTTGCCTTTTTCGGAGACACAAAGTGCGAGTTTTGAACAACTAAGGAACTCCTTAACCTCTAACCCCATCCTACGCTGCCCGGATTTGACAAAACCCTTCCACCTTTACACCGACGCCTCGGATGTTGGGCTTGGAGGGGTTCTAACGCAACCTGATGAGGGGCATGACCACCCCGTAGTCTACATCAGCAGGAAGCTATTTCCTCGAGAACGTAATTACCCAGTTATTGAGAGAGAATGTTTAGCTATAAAATGGGCCATCAACTGTTTACAATACTACCTCCTGGGTCGGCCTTTTATACTATTCACGGATCACGCTCCTCTTACGTGGTTGGCTGCACATAAGGATACAAACTCCAGAATACTCCGCTGGTTCCTTGAACTCCAACCATTCTCTTTTCAGGTCCGCCACGTACCCGGATCTCGCCAGGCCCCCGCGGATTATCTATCTCGGTTTCCCCTGTCTGCAACTGTCCTAGAGCAGGACAGTTCTTGGGGAAGGGTGTGTGACCGGGTCGGCCCGATCTCCGCCGAGGCGCCTACAGGACAAGAGTCGGTTCCGCGTTCCCAGGTTGCCATGGGAACGCTTTCACTGCGAGGCCGGCGTTCGGAGGTTGCCTCGGCAACCTCCGATGACGATGACTCCTCGGATTGGCCAGCGGGAGGCCAAATGCCGGGAAATCTCCCAGAGAGAGGAGGAGCAGGGCGAGAGGAGGACGGCGGCGGCGACAGCGGGAGAAGCAGAGAGTGGAAAGCGAGCAGAAAGGAACCCCGGGAAGGAGAGGAGAAAGGCGGCGGCGGCCGGAAAGGGCAGCCACACCATCCTGACGGCAACCTCGTGGACGGAGGACAGCCCCAGTGGTCAGAATCCTACGGAGACAACGCCAGGAGGAACAGAGCTGCACAGGAATCCAAGGGGACCAGACCAGACGACAACAGGACAGGAGACCAACGAGAGGACCTCCACAGAGCCAGCCACGGCCCCGGAGGGTCGTGGCTCGGGAAGGTACGGTCCTTGTGGACAAACCGAGGGGCACTGTAAAGGGAGACAAGCTGGGGAAGGGAGGGAGGCAGGGCGAGGGGAGGACAGGGAGGGAATCAGAGGGCACAACAAAGAAAGGAGAATGTAAAAAGCACCAAAAGCAAGCACATTTAGTATATAAAGTAATAGGCACATAGCCCACAGTCCTCACTGGCACCCCCCCCCTCCTTAACCCATTCCTCAGTATTTCAAATAATTAAGGGACGTATGTAAAGGCCTTCATTCCACTCACCCGCGGTATTTGTTCCCTCTTTTCCTATATGGTACCCGGGACCCCATGAGGAAGATCCAAAACGACACCTAAAGGAAAGAAGAAGAGGGATACCCATTAGGAAGAAGAAGCTCACCACTCAAAGAAGAAATGGATCCTAAACCGTTTTGAGGATCCGATACATCATTCCTTTGAAATTAACAAATAAATACTTTCCTTAATAATCCAAACTTACCTCTACTGTGTGTCTATACTGTGGGGACTGCTACAGACTCACAGTCAGGATGTGCTGTATGAAAGGAACTGGACTGAAATTGAGGGATGATGTTTGCACCATCAAGTGGCCCAGCAAAACGTCAGGATATAAAATTTGTGATCAGTTAGAGCTACACTCTGCTGTCCCAGCGATATGCCGAGTGTTGAAAATGGCTTCTCCAAAGCGACTTAAAGTGGCTTCAAGAGTGTTTCATTAAATAATCATATCACTGTCTGTAGATGGAAACCTAGAAGCTGGCACCTCCAGTGTTTCAGAGTCAAATAACTCTTCCAAGGTGGGAAACCAGTATGACTTGGGGAGGTGGTCCGCAACAAGCTGATTCTCCTTGTGGCCAAAAGCTCTGAAGTCAAGGGAAGGTGGCTGTGCACTTCCAAAAAAACAAGCCTGGTGAGTAGCAATTGACACCATCTGCATTCTCACCACAGAGAATTGCCAGCTTCTTTAATCTACTTTCCCAGTTCAGCATGAGGTACTGCACACATCGGCTTAATGCAGATGAGGTGACCTTGAGGTGAGACAGGAGCAGTGACAAGGCTTGATATCAAATTTGCATCAGAAGCCGATGGTATACTAGAAGGAGGTGGATAGGCCTTGAAAATCTTCAATATAGTCTAACTGAATAGAGCAATTTGTATACATCCGAATAAAGTGCAAAGACTCTGGTTGCAACTTCTAAAGCACAGGAACCGGTTCAGAAGAGCGGGATGTGAATACAGGAGTCAGCAGCTCCGAGACCTATATCACTAAGGAGACTGCCTTCTAAAGGAGATTGAAGATTTATTGTTCTTATGTCTTTTGTGGTTCCTATGGTTGGAAGATTTTTCCTGTAATATTTCATGCTTCAGGGGTAGGAGGACTTTCCCTGGAGGAATGAAATAGGGAGAGGAGAGTGATCCTTGGCAAGAACAGTGTGGCCTCACCACCTTTAATTGCCATTCTGCGCATCAGTGCACATTTATCCCACATGCTGGTGTTCTGTTCAAGCACCTGACATCACATTCACATGCTGCATGCGTGTTATATAGACGATTGTTTCTTTATATGTTTGTATATGGTATTTCTATCAAGAACGTAGCCAAAGGCAGTGAAGCGCTGTAAACCGTCAAAGTCAATGAGTAAGAGGAGCTGTGTTGAGGATAGTTGATGCAATGTGATGTAGTTTCTTTTTAAGAGGTGACTCTTCAACTCTTTCCAGAACTGGAGCAGCACTGGGGCATGTTGTTCCAGATCTTGGGTAAATATATAGAAAAAGTCTACTAACTTGTCTTTCTTTGTCACACTTTTTAGGCTGCACTCTGATGGTGTCCTGGTTGTGGGTGGGCCAAGATGCACCAGAGATGGTGAGCTTGTCTGCAAGATAAGCGGTATGCTTGTCCTCATAGATAACGGACATACCTTGAACCCCAAAAAACATGTCCTCATACCACAAGTGAAATGTTGTCATACAAAATTCCATTTACACTGCTCACGAATATAGGGAAGTTTGCTTTGGAATGACAAAAGAAGCTTGCGCTCTGTGTCTCTAGAGGCAAAAAAAAGAAACTGCAGTCAGCAGACAGCTTGGCGCCTCATATAGTATTGTGCCACCAAAACAGCTGGAGTGGAACCATGGCTGGAGTCACTCTGGCGCCACTACTGGTGCTAGCAAGAAACATTTTTGCATCCAGTGTGGAACCTGGATGCCACTGAAGATGGCAAATCTGTAGCCCAACATATCCATGAAATTGGCTGCTTTCTCACTCAGATACTTGCATGTGCATATCTCCCGAGAGTATCTTTTGAACAGGTGACTGCTGCCATGGAATGGGAAAGGCAACAGTGACACTGGTACCAATGGGTAATGCCAAAACCGGTACTACACCCAGACAAATAGTCATTCTAGGCAAATATTGTTGGTGAAGCCCTGTCAAAAAGACACTGGTCTTATGTCTTACCTACCTTCAACAGAATTCTTGCACTCAGGAACCTGGGTTTTTAACTCAAGGGTAGGAATGTGTTTGATGAAAATATCTCAAAACAAGAACATTTTTCATTTTCTTTTATTTTTTAAAGCTAACTGGAAAATGAACTGAAAATCACCCAGTGAGAGGGCAGATAGCAAAAAAAGCTACAACATCTACAAAAGGTGCGACATCTGGAGAACTCCTTCTCGGTATCCTGCCAATAGTGGGATAAAATGGGTTGGTCACACATTGGTTGCACAAAGGAGGGATGTTAAAAAATTAAAAACTAGCAGAAGCTTTTGGAGGACTGTATTTTACTGTTGCTTGAGGAGCAGGCATTGCCAAACATCTGAAAAATGGAGATTAAAAGGGCAGAGCTCAAATGCCTATGAGCTACATATGGACCCTAATAAATGGGTAAAAAGTGGGTAAAAGCTGCAAAGGGAGCTGTGTAGCAGTGCTGAAATTTAGGTCAAACTGGGAGAACCTCAGCTGAGAACTAACAAAATTCTGGAGGTGGATCCCTAATAGGGTTGGTTTCTTAGGTGGTGGTGCTGCAATGAAGCAGATCAGTACCTGGTTTTGGAAAGCTATAGCACCAGATCTTGAAATCCACACTGTTTTGCTGACAACAAATAAAGTTTTCATGTTCTTTGAGATGTGAAGTGTTGGAACTGGAATTTATTTTAAATGGTGTACAGGCGTGTTCCCCTCCCTAGAGCAAAAACTGTATGTATACAGTACTCAGACTTTTATTTTGCGCCACTGGCATTGTAATGATCTGTGGGCAGATGCCAAGGCCAGTCCTGGATAAACAAGTCACTTACCTTTGGTAATGCCTTTTCTGATAGACACTATTTATCCTCAGATTCCTCAGTTTGTGAATTTCGCCAGGCACCAGACTGGATCCAGACATTTTTGTAGAAAGCAGTTCCCTTATGTGTTGATAGGTGGCTCTGCAAGGATCTGTATCAAATCCGACTAGCTCTAGATCTAGGGTGACCAGATTTTGAGAAGCAAAAAACGGGGACAGGTCAGACATAAACAAAGAAAAGTAGGATAAAAGCCTTTAGCCTTACTTCTATATCGGGCCTGTCCAGTTTTTGGAGTTGCCTTGTGAGAGATTAAGTGAGAGAAAGAAAATATGGTGCGTGTGTTCGCGCGCATTAGGAATATAAATCTTGTAAATGTGTGCATATACACAGAGATTTACTAGTACATATATGTGCACACATATTACAAGAATATGTTAACATTAGCAATAGCAGGACCTGGGTCTCTAGCCCACTTCTCCCCACTCTTTCTTCTGGAAGCTCCTCTGCAGGCTCCTCCTGTGCTGCCTGGCAGAAACAGATACAGTACTAAAATAATGACATACATTATCCATTCTTGTGGAAAGGAAAGCATACCTTTCAATTTTGCTTTGCAGGGTGACCTGTTTTTCTTGAAAATCAGTACATTTATTTAACATTTGCAAACGTGACAGGACACCGGGACAGTCCCCTGAAAACCTGGACTGTCCAGGGAAATCCGGAATGTCTAGTCATCCTATCTAGATCTGCTGTTGAGGGCCACTATATAGGAGCTCATTCCACAGAATGGAGCGGAGGATGAGTTGGCAATGAATCTGTAGATAAGAGTCTCTACCTGAAAAGGTGTTCGCGAAGGTAAGTAACTTGTTCTTTTAATAGAAAATTCTAAATGCAAATTACTCACCTTCTGAATAGATGCCAAAGCAGTACTCCTCAGGTAGTGGGTCTGCAGAATGGCTCAGACCAGGAACTCCTGCAGGAAGAATTTGGTGAAACTCCCATTCCGCTGGGTCTGAATGCTCAGGTAATAGTGCTTTCCAAATTGTGGATGGAGGCCCACATACCAGTCTGACAGATGTCCAAGACTGGCACACTGTGCACAGGTGTAGTGGTAGCAGCCTTTCCTTTGGTGGAATGAGCAAGCAAGCCTTCTGGGGTCTGTTTCTTGGCTAGTCCATAGCATATCTTGATGCATTGAGCAGTCCATTAGGAGATGGTACTCTTTTGCACTGGCTTGCCCTTTGTTGTACCAGAGAAGCTCACAAACAGTTGATCATTCAAACTCTGGTCTTTGGTCCAATCAGCATACAAACTGAGGGCAGTTTTAGGGTCAAGAAGCTGAAGGCATTCCTTCTAGTCCTCCTTAGAAAGGGTGAGGTGGAATGTAGAGGGCCAGCAAGTTAATAGATTGCTCGAGGTGCAAAGGCACCACTACTATAGACAGGAATGCTTCTTTCGTCCAGAGGACTAATACGTCTGGAAAGAATAATATGTATGGCTGTTGGACAGAGAGAGCCTAGAGTTCACTCACTCACTGTGAAGAAGGAATGGTGATGAGAAAGACAGTAAGTGGTCAATAGGTGTATCGGTTTAAAGGATTTGCACATGAGGTAAGTGGGCGACAATGTGTTGGAGGGAACATATGATTCAGTCCTTTCACAAAAAGCATCACTACAGGCAATTTTAAAAATGATGGCTGATACGGCAAATGCAAAAATGACAAAAGATACACCTTAACCATTGGGACAGCAAGGCTGAAGACAAACAAAACAATATGGAAATAAACTTTTAGATATAAGGGTTGGATGTCACGGGGGAGCACCAGGCAACAAACTTCTACCAGCATCTTGAGAAAGACGCCTGGCTGCCAAAATGACAACAACTACCTCAGGAGCGAAATGAAAAGCCTGAAACTGTTGACACTCCATTGCCATGCATGGAGGAGTAAGTTATGCATCCTTGGGTGCAGGACCCGGCACTGCTGCGGCGACAGGAGGTCCTATCAAAGGGGCAGCTTGATCGGAGGACAAATGCTCAAGGACAGAAGTACTAGGTACAACACTTCTCGCCCAGTTCCAGGGCCACTAGGATGACTTGGGCCCAGTCTTTCTTGATCTTTTACAGATATCTGGTGACAAGATGTACGAATGGAAAGCATACAGGAGTCCTGAACCCCAGCTGCGATGGAAGGCATATATGAGGGAGTACTGCCTGGGAACTTAAAAATGCAACATCTGGCCACTGCGCATTCTCTGTGGTGGCAAACAGATTGAGCCAGGGTTCTCCCTTTTGCTTGAAGATGTCCTGTGGCACCTGTGAGTAACTGCCATTTGTGATCCACTAGGCTAGGGTGTTTCAGTTTGTCTTTCCAGGTGGACAATCAGGGAAATGCCACGAGCGGGATGCAGGGGGGCCAAGAAGCCTCAAAGCCTCTTTCACTGAGACCCAAGTCAAGTGTTGATACATCAGGATCATACCCCTATTGTCCTGGACTCGCTGATTCAGAGGAAAGGCTCTAAGAAGAAGGGTTCTAATGAAGTGGGGCCATTGCACAGAGTCAGACATGACTCTGGCATGTTGACGGAAAAACCTAACAATCTCAACAGGTCATAACAAGGTGGCTTACAAATGCTTGAGGCAAGCCCAGATTCAAGTAGCCAGTCTTCGAGGTATAGGAGGACCGTTATTCCCAACCTCCGCAATAAGGATGCAACTATTACCATCACCTTTGTGAACACCCGAGGTGCACTGGCAAGATCAAAGGGGAGCATGTTGAACTGAAAGTGCTCTTGGCCTGCTTGAAAGTGCAGGTAATGTTTGTGGGACTGCAGGGTGGGGATCTCAAAATAGGTGTCCTGCAAATCCAATACTACCATCCAGTCTCCAGGTTCCAGAGCAGACAGAACCTGGGCCAATATGAGCATTTTGAACTTTAAATATCTAAGGGCCAGCCTGAGGATATGAAGGAGACCTCCATCCTTTTTTGGAACCAAAATGTATTGGGAGTAACAGCCAGTCCCAATCTCCACTGCCGCCACCCATTCTACACCCCTCCTCTTGGCCAAGAGAGCCCAAACCCTTTCCTCAGCGTATGGCTATATATACTCTTAAAGGTGATACGCTGTGGGACATTGTGGCAGATAAACCTTCAACGCCTTATCTTGTATTGCTCGGCAGCATCAAAGTACTCTGTTCGCTCCTGCCCAGGAGGTAATTAATACTGACCTGCGTTCTTGAAGGCAAGGCTGGTTAAAGAAAACATACACTTGGCGAATGTTTCCACACACTTTAGCTCTCTGTCAGAGGTGTTGTGGGGAACACATTAGGGTTAAGGAGACTAGTGGATGTCTGTACCACTAAGCTCTCTGGTCACTTGGACTAGACCTATGCTGCTTTATTACTTTCCAGTTCCTCCGGAGCAGTGCCACCAAAATGCCTTCCATAGACAAGCTCTGCAAAATTATGGTAAATATGCAGAAGACTTGACAGCAGCCCGGCTGGAGACTGCTACATTTGCTATCCAAGTAACCAACTGCAGGGCCAGGTAAACATTCAGTTAGGGTCTGTAGGATCTGGAGTATGTGTAAAAACAGTTGTTTAAGACCAGTTCAAACCATCACTCACTTCATTATCACAGCAACAGGACATAAGTCTCCCAGAAGTATACTGAAGCTTCAAAGATGTTTTCAGCAAAGTAAAGGCTGAAACCTTACCACCACAACAAACCTATGGTTGCCAAATCAACCTGGTTTCTAGCACTAATATCTCTTGTAGCCGTATCGACGTGCTAACTTAAAAAGAAAACTAGCACTTACAAGAATACTTGGATAAAGGGCAAATGGAGAGTTGAGGGCATGCATTGATTAAAGAACCCTAAATAACATCACATTCAAAATTCAGTACCCTCTTTCACTCATTCCAATTCTGCTAGATCAAGTGAAATCAACAACAATTTATACCAAATTGGACTTATCTGAAACTTAACACTTAGTGCGCATAAGGCCTGGTGATGACTGGAAGACGGCCTTTTGTACTTGATATGGGTTATGGAAATATTGCATGATACTGTTCGGGCTCCGTTATGCACTAGTGGCAGTTCAGTTCTTGGTGAATGATGAACATACTCGAATCTCACGTAGGACAACAAAATTACTGGTGGCACAACTGGAGAAGAGATGTTATAAAATATGTAAAAGCTTCCAACACCTGCAGCAGAAAAAAGACAGACCACTTGAAACCAAATGGACTATTATTGCCTCTACCAACCCCATAAGACCTTCCGGGAAGACATATCACTGGATTTTACTGCTGAATTGTCTAAGCAAGATTACAAAATGCTAGCCTAGTAGTAGATCAACTCTCAAAGATGGCCAATTTTATATCCTTGCCAGGTCTTCCAATTGCCTCAGGGCTTGCAACGTTGTTATTGCATACATTTTTTAAATATCACAGCCTGCCCAACATAACTTCGGATCGTGGGTCACAGTTCACATCAAGCTTTTGAAAGCCCTCATGCGCCGCAAATACGGATTGAGGTGCAACTCTCGTCTGGCTTCGACCCCCAGATGGAGCATGTGAATAAAAGTGCTGAAGCAATACCTTCATTGTTTTCTCGCTGATGCCTCAGAGTCATGGCATCAAATGCTGTGAATGGCTAAGTTTGTGTATAATAATTTACATCACTCCTCAACTCTTAGTTTCCCGTTTTATGCAAACTATAGTTTCTACCCACACACACCGGATGTCACACACACGGTTCATACTTTCTCAAATAGCTCACCAGATTCAGCTGATTGTCATTAACACTAAAGGAGACTATAAAAAATAAGTCCTCTGTACAAACCTGGTGAGAAGGTATGGCTATCCACATGAAACTTGAAGTTTAAATACTCTACCAAGTTTAATCTGCGCTTCTTTGGTCCCTTTAAAGTTGTGGCTCAGCTCAATCCAGTGACTTTTAAACTCAATTACAGGCCTCTTTGAAAATACATCCTGTACTTCCTGCTTCCTTGATGAAGCGCGCTTTAGTCAAACACTATTTTTGCCCTGTGCCATTTCTGGTCAATGGGCATCTGGAACATGAAGTAAAAGCCTCATGAGGTGTTAGAATAGAAAAGTCCTCTGCATAGTAATATAAGAGTACTCCTGCCCTGAGTGCCCAAGTGTACAGTTGTTGGGATACCTGATTTTTGTTGTCATAGGCAAATAGGATCATGCATGTGCGTCGGGACATAGACCTGTTTCATGGATTGCGGTCTTGTTCAACAGGGTGGGGTGCCTTAAGTACTCCCCTCATATTTGAATGAGGTTACTTCCTTCACAAGGAGTTGGATTTAAGATGCACAACCATGGTGGTGGTTGTATATTGAGTAGTGATCAATAGGAGTGAATAGTTTCTTTTTTTTAACTTGTGTCACTGGTTTACGGTCTAAAGATTCACTCATTTTTAAAGTTCTGCAACTGTGTGCTTAACTTGCCCCTTGACCTACATCAGTTAGATGTGAAGTGCTGCACAGTGCAGAAGTGGTGACTCTCCAATTGTTGTAAGTGTGCCTGGGAAGGGTACAGTACAGGGGTAGAGCAGTACTGTGCAGTGCATGCATGTACTGGGTGTATGTGTACCTGTGAACAGTACAGTACATGAAGGGTATAGCGGTGTGCAGAGCGCACATGGTGAATGTATGTGCTGGCTGAATGTGTGCTTGCAAGTGGCAACACAAAGTGCTACTGTATGAAGCAGTACACACAGGGTGAATGTGTGTGCTGATTATACTGTATGTGTGTCTGTGGTGGCACAGTACATGGAGATAATAATGCTTAACAGTGTTTGATTTGTGAACATACGAGTGCAAGTCTGCCTGCAATGGTACATTACATGGAGGACCCAAGATTCCATTTTGGGAAGCCCAGGTCTGCCTGTTGAAGAAATTAGCAGGTAGATGAAATCCCCCCCATGCAGATTTGTGTATTGCTGCATTCCTTGAGCTAGGTGGGAAACATTGTCGGAGGGAGAGGAAGGCTCCCCTGTACACGTTAAAGAGTGCTCTTTGTTCCAGTGAGAGATCACAAGGAAGGGGCCTAGACACATCTCAGGAAGGAGATGGGAGTGATAAGGCAATCATAAAGAATAGGGAAGGGAGCCTGTGATTATCCTTTGATGTACTTATCACTGTGGCCGATATTCAGGTGTGAACTCTATCATTCCCATGGCCTGCACTGTAGGACTGTCAGCTTTGGAGTTTCTCCTTTTATGACAGAAGACCTTTAAGAGAAAAGGGAGAGGCAAATAATGTAGTTCAAAAGAAGCAGAACACCAGCATAAAATGATAACGATCCTTAATAAAAATTTGGTGTATTGACATGCAACCGGCCATGTGCAGAGGGGAAGCTCAGCAAGACTTCTGCATGTGGTTAGCACTGTGGCCCAACGCCCCCAGTCAGGAATGCAGGCCCATAGTAAGTATGCTAGGTGCTCTATCAGCAAAGCAAAAAGTAGCAAGGAGAGTAGACATCACTATCTGTTCCCTCTATCAATAGAGAAACTGTCTAAAACTGCGGTCCCTGTATGGACCTGCCCCTTGAGGAACTCCGGCCCTATCCCCATTCTGCATACAACTTCCATCACGAAAAGCCACTGTAGTCTAAAATGTCTTCTCAATATCTAGAGAGTGATCACGTCCTTCCATTCTGACCCAATCCATGACCATGAAAAGTCCCCTTCAGATGAGTAAAGTGTTTCGCCCCAGTATGAAGCTGTTTTTGTGGTTTTTCACCAGCAAATGTGCAATGGGTATCAATCGGTTTGCCAAGATTTTTCCCAAACCCTTGCAGTCTAAGTTAAGTAAAATAGGAGATGATGGGACCTGAACTCCAAGGGGTCTCTCCTGGGCTTAGGAAAGACCACTATTAAGGCCTCTCCCATGGAGGTGGGCAACAGCACTTTAGATTTAGATGCCCCCAGGACTGCTAATAGCCACAGTGCTAGGAGTGAAGCATGTGTTGCATAGAATTACACAGGAAATCTGTCACTGAGCGATGCCTTACCCCCAGGCTATTTGTTTAAATGTCCGTTTGATCTCCTCTATGGAGATAGTTTCCTCAAGGTCAAGACCCTGTAGTCTGGTGAGCCAGGGGTAGTGTGATTCCATCAAGATAAAGTTCTGTAGGGACTGCACCATTGCTCTCAAAGGTGGCAAATAAGATTCTGTAGTATTCCTTGAAGGTGGTATCAATGCCCTCTTAGGTACCACTTATGTCTCCCTGTAGTAAGCTGCCTCTTTATATGGTGCACCAAAAAAGTACACCATGCAGAGAGTCTAGTGGATCCTCAATTGAATTACAGAGGCCTTAAGTAGATAATACTAATGCTCTCTTTTGTGGTAGTGTGGGTGAGCAGTTAGGCTTATCAGAGGGCTGTGCTAAGCATTTGTTGTACTCACAGAGGCAATACATGAGACACACTCAAAGAATAAATCTGAGACCAAATTAGAAAATAATACTTCATTTTATATATGTTTTGAAACCAATAACTTTGTTCGAAAGTAAGTACTGTTTTTGTTATGAATTTTCAAAGGTAAGTAAAACGGTCAGACCTGTGTGATTTGATGCAAAATGCAATTCTATGGCACGAAAAGTCAGAGATGCATAAAAATGGATAGTCGATTTCAGGAGTTCAACCTCATGGTTCGAAGTTGTAGTAGGCCAAGGTCCAAAGTACTACCAACAGTTCTTCAGTAACTGGCCAGGATTCACCGAGAGCAGGGTGCTGGTGAGGTTGTAGCTGGGCACACTATGGTGAAGGGGGCCACCTGGAAATAGACTGCACATGGGAACTTGGAGACAAGTCAGAGATCTCCCAGATGAGGCTTGGGTCGCGAGGAGTCTTGGAGCAAGGGAGCACAGTTGGTTCTTCAGAATCTGGGCTGGGCGACTCGGGTGCAGAGTGTCTGGGGTGGCTGGGCTAGTGCGCAAAGACGCTCCTCGAGGTTGGAGACAAACAGCTGGCAGGGGCCAAATCAAGACACAAAATGGGTTTCAGTGAAGCTGATGTCCCCTGGACGGCTGCTCGGTCGTGGTACAGCGAGGATCCGGACTGAACTCTCACTGTTGGTGCAGGGCGTCCGGTACCCAGGTGCGTTGGTGCTGCACGGCTCTGGTTGGCCCGGGTGTCTTCTCACACTGAAGGGCGACAGATCTGGTCCTCCAGAGCATCAGTACCTTCTCCTGGTTGTCTGTGGCATTGGTTGGGCCTGGGAGCTACAAGGTAGTGGACTGGACTCTGCTTCGCAGTGCCTGTGGACTGCAGGGAAGTAGCTCCTCCACGCCACAGGATACTCGTGGTGATTTTCTAAGTGCTGGCAGGCTACCCGAGCCTTTGATAGTCCTCTACCTTGCAGGATGAGTCACTTTGTCACGACTGTCGAGAGTAGTGAGCAGGCAGGGTTTTGTGCCAAAAGTTCTCAGCTCTTCTGCTATTCTCGCCAGGCAGTGACTCTTCTTCATCCATATTGTGTAAGTGTCCCATAGCTGGGGTGTGGGGTTTGATCTGAACCTCAATATGCCAGGCAAACAGTTGAAGTCCCCACCCCATAGGCAGGGTGCCGTGGTTTATCACAGAAAGGCCAGAGTTAGGAGCTCCATCAAGACTGCCAATCCTGTGTTGGGGGCATTAGGCGCCAGTGACAGCAGAGAACTGTTTAGTGCTGCCTCCACCACTAAATACCTGCACTCTTGATCCACTGATGTACGACTCAGTAGGAAGGGAACCCCAGGTGCTACCCAAATGAGGACAGCCCTAGATAATTCAGAGTAGGAGGTGCTCAACACTGTGCCCCATCATCTCCTATTGTTTTACAAGCTCTTGTGTAAGAAGGTTAGTCTCTTGTAGGAATGCAAAATAAATGTGTCTTTGTTTGAGATAGGAGTGAAAGTGGTATCGTTTGATGTGTGACACTGTACCCTGAACATTCCAAGTTCCGAAGTTGTAATTATCCAATATCATTGGGTGTGTCAGTGTTGAAGAATGCTGCTTGTGGTGGTGGGAGCAAGGACCACCAAATCTTCTTGGGGCATCTCGCCATTGTTGCGTGTGTGCCCATAGTGTACTGACCAGGAGAACAATAACTTATAAATAGGCCCAAATCCACTCCCAGTCTACCAGGCCAACCACAACCAAAACCAACAACAACACAGTGTAGAACCCTGTGGCTATCTCCAATGTGGAGATCTAGGAGGCAATTAGTACTCTATACGAATAGTCCATAAAATGGCCATAACCCTCCCCGTCTCATTTACTGTAAATCTCCCCCAAGACAGTATAAGACATATGGCTCAACTTCTCTCTCTCTCTCTCCAAACATGTATCAACAGCTGCTCTCATCTAAAGATGTCAACAGTCTTTAAGGTAACATCCGGTCCTCCTCATAGTTCTGATGCAATGTCTGTCAACAAGTCGTCCTCCAGACTTGTGTGAGGCTCAGAGGATGGGGATCCTGACTCTCTGGTGGAACAAGCATAGAGCTCCAGCTTCACCACCACTATGGCACATTCTTTGACCAGCCATATCTACAGGATTAAGTCCATGCTGAAGCTCTCTGGGAGACCCACGATCTGTATCCTGATATGGTGAGAGCACCATTCTGCATTGTCTGTCTTTCATTGCAGGAATTGTACATCCTTTTGTAGCTTGTTGGGCTCAATTCCTTCACTGTAGGTTAATGCACTGCTATATTTAACTCCGTGGAGTCCACCTAGTCTTTCAGCTTCTTGTAGTCTGCACTAAGTAATCCCACATCCTGAGCCAAGGCAGCCAGTTTGGGCTCTACAGCTGCCTGCATGCCACAGACGCCTGCATGACGGCATCAAATCTGGGTGTGTTCCTGTCTGATGTCTTCTACCGTGGAGGAGCAATCTTGCTTGAGTTCCCAGCTCACTGAGCCCAAGGGGGCCTGGGGTTTGTGGTCCTTTAGTCTAAGGTTTGCCTTGGAGCGGCAAGAGGGGAAGAGAGAACCTTTATTCTGGTTGTGCACTAGGTGAGGATGCCAAGGGGGTGGGGGCACATTTCAGGCCCTAGTCTGCATCCCCACAACCATCCATGACGCTCTGGCATTGCTAAGCCGGTGGGAGAGAAGGCTCGACCAGTGTCCATGGGGCATCCCCTCAACCTCCCCCCTCAGTCATTGCTATGTCTTCCACTTAGTTGGAATCACCAGGCCGGTTTGTGGACTCCTGTTGATGAGGCTGGTTGCTGTGAGGAGGCTGTGCTGCTCAGTAGCTGAGCTTTGCCTCTGGCTCTGTCTACACCTTTCCTACCGAGCCCCCCTGGGCCCTGCATGGCAGTTTTTATACTCCTGGTGTGTCTGCAGGGGTGTAGCTTCAGGGTTGGTGTTACACCTGCCTAATAAATGTATTATTTAATAGATAGTTGGGTACAGGAGATTTCAGTTGGGTACGCCAAATGTGCATCTTATAATCGTATATCTAACTTGTTTTCCCTTTGACCATGCTACACAGCATCTTGCTGATGCTGTAATACACTGCCAAAAGGGATTGACAATGCCAACAGGAGCCACAGGTAAATCCTATTGGCTTTGATTTTAAGTTGGATCATTCCAAATATTGTCACGACTCAGCAAGGGGTAGCACCACACCAGTCGTCACATACAATGATGCTGCAGTTCATAATTCTCGTTTGCCTCTAACATGACATATTTGAACTCCGCCTCATACATTTTTTGTGACTCCAGTGGCCGTTTCTGAACTTCTCTGTACTGACCAGTTTATGCCAGGATGTTTCAGGCTGTGCCAGGGGCGATTGAGCTTTTGTCCAACACAAATGGGCGATCCTACCAACATTTTTGTTGATGTATTTAAATGTATACATTTGTTAAAATTGAAGGACCATTTCAACTCCATGCATATGTCTAGCCGTTTGGCAGTCGAGTCACCGCCCGCTCTGTCTCATACGGTGTCTGATTTACAAGATTTGCAATTGCTCATGTCACTTACAGATTATACTAGTGTGGACATAAACAGTTTAAGATATGATTTGGGTATTGAGGAAGATACACAGGTTAATAGTGGACTTAAACCAGTTTCAAAATTTGTGCCTTTTGGAACACATCCCAACATTGATCTTTTCCGCACTAGAGTGACTAATGACATGTATAGGCGTCTAGATAAGAGTAACACTTTTAAATTTAACAATGACAATCTGACCCAAATGGAGAGGAAAGCATTACATTCCCTAAAATCTGATCCTTTGTTGGTTATTAGGGAGGCAGACAAAGGTGGGAATGTAGTACTAATGAATAAAGTCAACTACATTCAGGAAATTAACAGACAATTGAATGACACGGTGTGCTATGATCGGATTAATGAGAATCGCTTAGCGATTTCATTAATATGCGATTGGATGACTGGCGAGAGAGTGGCCTTATATCAGATGGGGAATATAAGTATTTGAAAGTACATGAACCACGTATTCCCATGTATCTATGTATTGCCCAAGATACATAAAGGAGATAGGTTTCCTCCTGGTAGACCCATTATCTCGGGGAATTCTTCCCCCACAGAGAGACTATCTGAATATGTGGACACATTTTTACAATCGTTTGTACACAATTTACCTGCATATATACAAGATAGTAAAGACATATTAAATAAATTTGATGATTTTGAGGGGTCTGATGACCTATGTTTGTAACCATGGATGTTACTAGTCTTTACACTTGTATATATAAACAGTTCGGGATTAGAGCGGTTGAAGCTTTTCTATGTACTAGGACGGCAGACCATTGGCAACATAATAACATGGTGATGGAAATGATTGATATCATTCTTTCAAATAATTTTTTCTTACATGATGGTCAGTTGTTCCATCAAATACAGGGGACTGCGATGGGTTCCAGGTTTGCTCCTTCTTATGCCTGCCTTTTCATGGGTTGGTATGAGAGGAAGCATGCCTGGGGTAAGCACGCGTCCCAATGGACTGATCTATTGGTTTTTTGGGGTAGATACATAGACAATATTATACTCATATGGAAAGGCTCTGTTGAGCAACTTGTGATGTATCATATGTCTCTTAATGATAACCCCTTTAATGTCAAACTCGGTCTCCAATACAGCAAGGAACAGTTTGACTTTCTTGACATTACATTCTATGTTGAAGGGAATAAGATACAGAGCAGAAAGCCTATCTCATGTAACAGTGTCCTACATGCCAGCAATGCCCATCCTAAGTCTGTGATCAACAATATCCCCTTCGGAGAAATGGTCAGCATAAGAAGCAATTGTAGCACCAACAAGACATTCACCACACATGTCGATAAACCCAAACAAAGATTCAGAAATCGAGGCTATGGAGAACATATCCTGACAAAAGCGGAAGAGCGAGTAGGACAACTAATGAGAAGCAATACGCTTGTAATGAATAATAGTAATAGTGACAAAAGAAGAAAGGAGCAGACCCTTGTGAGATTTGTTACCCAATTCTCTACATCAAGTAATGACATATATAAGATCATTAGGAAGCATTGGCATTTACTATTGGAAATACCTAATATTTGTAATTGTATCTCCGAAAAACCTCGGATAATCTATCAAAGGGGTAGAACCCTTAGGGATCACTTGTGCCCTAGTTACATTGCTACAAATAAATCATCTATGTGGCTACCTATGGGCCCACTAAGTTTCTTTATATGTCATGAGTGCAACATCTGTAGCTTGGGTATTGATAAGATCAAAAGGTTCTGCTACAATTCTCGTAAAAGCAATGAAATCAAACAGTTCAACTGTAAAATGAGATATGCGGTTTACATTGTAGAATGTGGATGTGGTAAAATCTATGTTGGCAGCACCATAAGGCCTCTCAAACTCCGTATACAAGAACATGTCCGTGCAATCAAGAATAATAAGATCTGGTTTCATGGGATTGATACGTTACCACCAAACAAAAGAGGGGGTGACAGAGAATTGACCCTGCGGCGCAGAGAGGCAGCATGGATATGCCGCCTACGCGCCATGAGTATGGGCCACAATACAGATGAAGAATTCCATTATTTCCTTTAAATAGGCATCGCTTGTTAGGTCTCTGTTCTCTCTTTTTTCCCCTGTTGGCTAATTTCTTTTTAGAATTTCACAATTTTAGGGTTTTCTGAATTGGATACTCACCCCCAATAGATGATGAGCCATAATTGTCATATAATCTATATACATTTAGTATAGTTGACACCAGTTCAAAACAGCCAACGCCTTTATCCATTATGGCGAATATTTCAATGGTACTATGGTCGCTATAACGACGGGTATGTTTCCTGTGTGTTATTCATCACAGATTATCTTTCTCTTCTTATCTTGTAGGGCTTTATTAAAATCATTTTCAAGCCCCAACAATGTCCTTGTTTTGCCACCATCTACGTTATTGATTACATCCTTCTAAGATGGCTGACACCCCATTTTAAAACGATTAGTTTTTCGTGGCTCTTCCTATGTCATGTTAATATAACATGGCATAGTCTGTAAGCTTTATACTTTAGGGCTTTATTATAAGAATGTCTTAGGCTCCGTTGGTTCTCAGTATAGTTGACACCAGTTCAATATGGCCGACGTATTTATGCGATATAAAGAGTAATTTTATCGTATAATAGTCGCTTTAGCAACTTATATGCATCTTGTGTCCTGTTTAGTATAGAGTATCAGTTTCTTTTTACTTTTTATGGCTTTATCAAAACTCCTGTTAAGCCCGTATAATGCTAGATGGATCCTATACATCTGTTTATAGAATGGATGACACCATTAAAAATGGCCGATCTGTTTACCTAAGATGGCGACTAATCTTATTCCAGAACGGTTGCCATAGCAATGAGTATGCCACCTGTGTCAAATAATCTCGTTATCTAGATTGCCCAGGGTTTAAAAGCGGATGTCAAGCTGGGCTCAGTTTACTTTCTTTGCCGACCAGGACGGACATGGCTGAGCCCTTATGTTATGGGGTAAGCAGTTACTAATTGATTGCAATTTCACTTGCTTCACGGACCTTTTAGGCAGTATTATCGATGACTAGGCATTTAAATTTAAATATACCGCAAATGCCTTTTCCTTGTAAATGTCATCCTGTGGAACGCTGTTTTGTAGTTTATGCCTATTAATTCCCTCTCCCATTGGGATTGTTTTGTAGTAATAACACGAATTAATAGCATATTAGTACATGTGTGGTGTTAGAATTTATAAATATATGTTTTTGTCTAAGCACTTATAGGTTTGTGGGGTGATGGTTTATGAGCTGTGGTTTTTTGTAAAATAGAAATAGCTATATTTATATATTTATTCTTACAAGCTTTGGTTATTATATTTAGAGTGCAATTCCTCGTGTTTTTTAAAAATTATTTTATGGGCTCTTTTGGTGGTCTTTTTTTGTGGCATTTTGGCCATTTATGTAGGGCTATTTGTTTATGGAGTTTGTTGACCTCTTTTTAAATTCTCCATCTTTTGAAAATTTTGAAAATATTAAATCTATGTTTGGGTTGTCGATAATTTTGGTTGTTACTCGTTTCTCAATCCGAGGGATATTACATAGTGTTGTCATTCTTTTTAGTAATAATAGGTTGGACATTTAATTCCAATAATATGGAAAGACAATCAATTTAAAGACCATGCAAATATAAGGTATGATGTGTTTGATATCATATTTATTTCTCTATATATAAAAAATGTATTATTATTATTTTTTCTTTTCAATAAATATATTGTTAAAAATTACAGAATGATGGCGATATTATAAAAATCTTTAGAACTATGTAGATTATATCCTTTTTTTTTTAAAAAACTGGTGTTTTTATTTTGTTTTTTGTCTTTGGAAATATTAGTAATATGTGTCATGTGATATATTAATATATATGTCTTTATCGACTATATGTGTGAATAACATTCCTGGTAGCATGTGCCCCTTGTCTCTTATGATTATGAGTTCTTTATGACCATAAGTATGTGTATTAGAGGTGATTTTTTGTATATAATTTTTGTATGTTTTTGTACATTTTCTTTTTGTTGTTAAATTATTTTTGTATTTATTGTGTCTTTTCTGTCCTGGTGTGATATATACATTCTTTTTGTCTTACATTCCAGCCCTGAAGAAGTCCTTTTGTGTAGGACGAAACGCGTTGGCTGATTGCTCGTTTGTTCAAGAAAAAGCAATAGTAAAAAATGAAGATTTTTAAAAGACAACGTTGTGTTACTGGACTTTACTGACTTTGCGCAGTGGTGCACTATCCATATCTTTTTGCATGACATATTTGAACTACGCCTCATAAAAAATGTTTGACTCCAGTGTCCGTTTCCGAACTTCTCTGTACTGACCAGTTTATACCAGGATGTTTCAGGCTGTTCCAGGGCGAGGTTTGCAAATCTTTTCAAACAACGCCACTGACATGCTAATGCAGCTGTTATTTTCCTGAAAGGAAGGCTACTGGAACCACCAAAGCATGGAATGTGCACTGATTTGTACCTTGTTTTCAGGAAACTAGAAATTCCACATTCTCCAGTACTATGGCAAAGCAGATATCTGGTTTTCTGCTCTTGTAAGAGACATTCCTCAGTGAGGTATCTGCAAAAAGTATGGACTCCTGATACCGTCATAGGAAAACGTCTCAGCAGCTTCTTGACTGATGACGCCGTCACTTGTGCTACTATTGGAATAGTCTAAGAGGCTAACATACCTGCTGGGACAGATTGCCAGAGCTGTGTGTGCATGTTAACTCTCAGGTACACGCACAAACAGTATCATTTACAACTGCTAAACTACTTTTTTAGACTAACTTTGTGCTTGTGAATGGATTTACTCACAAAAAGATATTCATGTGAGAAAATGTATGGATTTTGAGGTTGGGGTAATTTAAATTTGTGCCTGTAAATTATTATTTTCATCTTTCAATGGGCTAATGCAAGAAACATCAATGTTACAAATGTTAACACTATTGTGGTCTGCTACAAAGGGTTCTGAAATTGGAAAGGGAATTAAAACTAAACAATTACTTTTCAAATATATTTAGGCATGTAGTGTACTGGTGGATTTTCATAAATCTACACAATACAGGAAATATAAAAATAAATAAAATATTTTCATTTTTTGCTACAGACAGGGGTAAAGGGTAAATGGAAGTGCTTTAGTTGTATGCAGGGCCACTGGAATTATATGGTGTAGAGGACCAATTTATGTGGCAAGAAAAGTCCAGTTATACATTTACAATGCCAAAAGGTGTAACTTAAGCAAAAGCCAGACCTATTGCATTGTAAATCCTTTTGTTTGTAGTGCAGACCCCAGGCACACAAGCAAAATTGATAGGGATTTATTGGGATAATTTGCCATCTGGTGGTGTGGAAAGAAAAGAGTCAGTATAGAGCTGCAAGGGGCCATTTACTGGTATGTAGAGGTACTACTCAAATGTTTCCAGATACAGTCGTCAAAAGGTGAGGAATCTGCAGTTAGTAGCCTCTCTGAAAAAGTGCATTTTCTCAGAAAAAAGGAAAGTACTTTTATTGCACACACTCTGCTAAATACTGTGAATTAATTTACAAATATGTATATCAGGTCAGTAGAAATACCTTTGGTGACAACCTTACATCACATTTTACCCCTGGTGAGCCATGAACCCCATAATCAAAGTAGCACCCCCCACCTATACCAGATGAAAAATCACAATATAAAGGGGTGTCACTTAAAATAAGGCAGGCTTATTGGCTTTGTCAGGGGATCACCACATTATACAGCAAGCCTATTGGCCTTGTCAGGGCGTCACCACATTCATTAGGACCCTAATCATGTTGGAAATTCATCATTACAAACCAAGAGAATCAATTAAAAATAAATGCCCTTCTGCGCATTTGTGTACAATGAATAGGCTGCACAAGATGGTAGTCACGCACACATGCACATCTTTATCAAGCCCACTACCATAGCTGCACTGCAGTGGTCTTCTCTTAAAAAGCAGATACTGCGGTACACATGTGCAGCCCAATTATAGTGAAACTACCATGTGTAAGACTTGGGTAGTGTGACTCACCCAAAGTAAAGGTCCAAAAACCTGGTGATCGAAAGCGAAAAATCCTGGTGGGCTAAATGGGCGGAACCCATTTTGCTACGGTGACAACGTAAAACAGTGGCACTCGCTGTCTTGATGGCAGGAGCTAAGGTACCACAAAACTTTGATAAGTGCATCCATTCTCTTACTATCCTTTTCAAGAAGGACTGCTGAAGAAGGTAAGATAGGATGGTGCATAGCAGCCATTATGACAGATGCAAGAGGAGGGTCAGATTTCAGGAAGCAGGTGTTCTGTTCAAATTGTTTATATTTTTTCCTTTAAATGTGATGGAGCGGATTTCACTGATACAGGAGAATGAAATAACTCAGTGACTAGATCAAGAAGTCCTGGAACTAGCCGTAGCAAGAGTAAGACGCTGTACATTATCATCCTGTCCTCTAAAATTCTCCTCGACATATTTTTACAAAAATCGAAGGAATCCCGTTGATGCGAACTAAGAAGGCACATTGTGACTGCGTAAGGGTCTATTTGTTCTTTCTTTCTCCCACACATGGTACACTTCATAAAAAGGGATGGAGTTTTGTAAGAAAAAAGAAAATGTTACCCATCATGTAAGCATCTGTTTATAGCGTGTACTGCTGTGCATTCACATGCTCTGCATACTCTTGCCATCTAATGTTGGGCTTGGATGTTTGCAAGTTGCTTTTGGGCAAAGAAGCCTTTTGAGTCACGAGGTACAGAGTGACTCCTCTCTTAGCTGGCAACCATCATAGGGCACGCCTCCATGTTAGAATGTTTTTCATCCAGCGGGTGTGAGTAGTGAGCAAATACAATATGTTGCACGTGTATTGCAAAAGAGAGTTTAGTTAGGAAAGAGAAGCGATCGTGATGAGACCCACACGCTTCTAGAGAGAAAGGTAGCACGTGAATCCACAGCAAAACACGCTATGAAGAGATGCTTACATGGTAACATTTTCCTTTCATAACGTGTTGCTGTAGATACACATGCTCTACATACACTGTAAAGAAGTACATTTCACCAAGCAGTTGCTAGAGTGTCGATGATGCAGATATCTGAAACAAGACCCTTAAGATCATCTAGCCAACTATAGACTGTTTTCTGGCTAGGATAGTGTTAAGTAAAAGTGTGTGAGATTGACAATGTTGCTTCTCTACATACATCCGTTAGGGGGTTATTTCCAAACAAGCACTGGCAAAAGCAACAGACTTTGTCAATGCACAATCTATTGTCTTGGTCAATTTTGTTTTTACATGTTGCTCAGCAGCTGGAGATGCTGTGCAGCATGGCTGAAAGTGAGGAAAAAAGTCAGCGTTGACTAAGTGATGGCACTTTTTTTCTTTTAAACCACACTGCACAGCAGCTGTTCGCTGCTCTGCTGCCCGTGTCTGGCTGCTGACTACAGCTCCATGGCCACTCATGCTGTAGGGGGAATTTGCCAGGCTCCAGCATGGGCAGGAGCTAAAGAGGAAGCTTTTTTCTTCTGTGGTTCACATACTGTGGGGAGTTTGGTGTTCCTCTCATCACTCAACAACATGATGAAAGGGTAGGACCAAGGATCACACAATCTAAAAGTTTAAATAATAATAATAAAAAAAAGGATAAACACCCACTGCCCACCCCCCCAACCCAAAGGAAGACAAAATGAGTAAAGCAGTTAATAAAATATTCACCGCTCTCTCTTGAGAGGGCCCAATGATCCCCTGGGTGGGCTTATAAGTATGTTTTGTGTTGCTTGTGGTGGACACAAAATGGCCTTGGGCACATCCAACAGTCAAGTCAAGAGTCTGCATCTCTGGAACTTAAGGGCATACACTACATCCAAAGTAGTGATAGTGTTTCTCCTGTGGTGCTCGGTGTAGGTGATGGCATCCCGTATCACAATTTTGAGATACAACTTGCACACTGCGGGTCTCATCATAGGTGAGGCTGAAGATGCGCTTGAATCCACCAGAGCTGTAGGCAGGGAATCGTAGGCTTAATGATGACCTAGATGTTATCCGGAAGCACCTTCTAGTGCCTCTTGATGCCCCATTTGCCAAGACCCTAAGCCTGTTTCAATCTTTTTAAAAATAAATTTACAAGAAATTTTGCAAGAATAGCAAAAGCACTGTACAGGCGAAACCTAAACAGCACATATTTTCTTTCTTTTTTCCGAGTAAAGAAGTGCCCCATGTGTGACAGGGCAGACTGTTTGGCTTTATGACAGCAAGTCTAGATACATTTGATTATCCTTCTAGAAATGTCTGCCTTACGTATAGGCTGACCCCTGTGAGGTTTTGCAAATGCTAAAGACAGCTGGTCTGCTTTGCAGAAAGGTTGGATTCAGCCTATGTAATATTCAACAGCGTGCTTTACATCTAGAGTATGGAGCGCCCTCTCTGCTACAGAGTCTAGTTTGGGGAAAAAAGACCAGAAGCATTACCGTCTGGATAAGATGGATGGGGAAGACTACCTTATGGAAGAACGTTAGGTTAGTTCTGAGCATTATCCCATCCTTAGGAACCTCAAAGGGTCCTGCGGTATGAGGGCTTGCAACTTACCAATGCGTCAGAGAAGTGATCAAGACTAGGAAGGCCACTTTCTAAGACAGGTTTTTGGAGAAGGCAAGAGAGTAGGGGCTCAAAAGGGAAGCCCACAAGTCTAATGAGGACTATGTTAAGGTTCCTGGCTGAAGAAGGTGGAACCCTGGAGGAAATTATCTTATTGAGGACTTTCATGAAGGCGTTAACCATGGTTATGCCAAAGAGGAAGGCATTCTCCCTGTTTCGTATGTAGGCTGCTATTGCAGCTAGGTGGAGCCATAGCAATTTGTAGAATAGGCTTGACTATTAGAGATGGAGAAAGTAGGAAATTATGTCCTGGACTGCGGGTTTCATGGATTACAGGATTTTGGAAATGCAGTGGTGGAGAAATATTTCCACTTTGCCACATAACAGGCAGGTTGGTTTGTGGGACTCTCATAGGATGTCCAAACACTCCTGTGGGAAGTGCTGGTAACCAAACTCTAGGGCCTCAGGTGACAGATCTCTACATTAAACTGTTTGGGATCTGGTTGACTGCTCTGCCCTTGGTTCCTGGTGACAAGGCCCAGATCCCACTGCCTCCCCCACACCCAATTCCCCTGAAGGAGGTACACCACCATCAAGTGAATGCAGTGGAAAATGCCACATGGTCTGCACAGCAGGGAGAGTGAATGGCACCCTGCGTCTGTAGGTACTACATGGCAACCATGCTGTCTTTCCTTACTTTGACTACCTTGCCTTGAATGAGCAGATGGAATGCTCTGAGAGCCAGATGAATCACTAAAAGCGAGAGGGAGTTGATGGTGGCACTTCAGATGAGAGGTCCACACAGCCTGCACTGAGACTGATTGAGATGACAGACAGCATAGCTTTGGTGGTGTATTTGTCATTTTTAAAACACTTTTAGAAATAACACCTCAGACTGCGGTGTGGGATGTGCCTAGGGCACAGCAGATGGTGGTGTCAGAGATGGTCTTTTCTTTCGCCACCAGCTTATAGAGCGTCTGTATTTCATTAAAATGTGCCCGACTGCATCGAGAGCAGGCAAATGGAGTCGGAAATCTATTTTCTTGCTCTCCTTGACTAGAGGAGCATCACCCATACCCTGAGCATTACCACGCTTGCTTGTGGTACGGATCACAAGGGAGTTAGGTGGGATGTGACACCCCCCCCCCCCCTCCGTCCACCCTCTCCCCCTCCATCCTCCCCTTATATACAGTGGGTCATTAGGGGTGGGTTTGTATATATTGTTTCTCCACCCAGGCAGTTACCACCCTTGCTTGCACACGTTCCTTGAAGGTGTCAGAGATACATTTCAGTATACCCTTCAACATGGGGGAGAAACTTGACTGTTCATTGGATCTTGGACAGTTTCTCTACCAGGAACATATTATCTTCATAGAGAACATGCATATCCACCTTGGGAAAGGTAGCCACCCTCTATATCAACTCATAATACATTGTGGAATGGGGATGTTGCCCTAACTTGATAGTGATCCGGGTCATGATCCCCTGAGGGATCAATATTACAGTTGTCCCATGGGTCATTAGTGGGCACCAGTTTGACTAGTGCATCATAGGAGCTGGCATGGTGTAAAAGGTTACCTTCTCCGTAAGAGTGAGAAGAACGCTTTGGTGAACAAGAAGAGGTGATGTATGGTGTGGTGAGGAGGTGGACGAGGAGGAGCGAATAGAAGGGGGTTGGTGCCCACATACTTCAGTCTCTTGTGCTTATGAGCTAAAGGTGGTTCCAAAACCTGTTCTCCCGGAAAGAGGGAGAGAGGGGGGGAAAAGAGAGAGAGAGGGGGAAAAGAGAGAGAGAGGGGGAAGAGAGAGACAGAGGGGGGGGAGAGAGGGAGAGAGGGGGAAAAGAGAGAGAGAGAGAGGGGGGGAAGAGAGAGAGAGGGAAAGGGGGGAAGAGAGAGAGAGGGAGAGGGAGGGGGGAAGAGAGAGGGAGAGAGAAGAAAAGAGAGCGAGGGGAAGAGAGAGGGGGTTGGAAGAGAGGGGGTTGGAAGAGAGAGGGGAAGAGAGAGAGGGGGTTGGAAGAGAGAGAGGGGGAGTTGGGAGAGAGGGGGAGTTGGAAGAGAGAGAGGGGGAGGGAAGGGGGGGGGAAGAGAGGGGGAGAGAAGAGGGATAGAGGGGGAAAAGGGGAGAGAGAGGAGAAGAGAGAGGGGGTTGGAAGAGAGAGAGAGGGGGTTGGAAGAGAGAGAGGGAAAGGGGAGAGAGGAGGAAGAAGAGGGGAAAAACAGGGGGGAGGGAAGAGAGGGGGAGGAAAGAGAGGGGGGAGGAAAGAGAGGGGGAGGGAAAGAGGGGAGAAGAGAGAGAGAAGAAAGAGGGGGGAAGAGAGAAAGGGGAAAGAGAGAGGGGGACAGGGGGAGGGAAGAGAGACGGGGAGGGGAGAGGGGGAAGAGAGGGGAAAAGAGAGTGAGGGGAAGAGAGGGTTAGAAGAGAGAGGGGGAAGAGAGAGAGAGAGGGGGAAGAGAGAGGGATAGAGGGGGAGAGGGGGAAGAGAGAGAGGGGGTTGGAAGAGAGAGAGAGGGGTTGGAAGAGAGAGAGAGGGGAAGAGAAGGGGGAAGAGAAGGGGGAAGAGAGGGGAAAGAGGGAGAGGGGGAAAGAGGGAAGAGAGAGGAAGGGAAGAGAGAGAGGAGGAAGAGAGAGTGAGGGGGAAGAGAGAGCAGGGGAAGAGAGAGGGGGAAGAGAGAGAGGAGTGAGAGAGGGGAGGAGGAAGAGAGGGAGGGGGAAGAGAGAGAGAGGGGGAAAGAGAGAGAGGGGGAAGAGAGAGAGGGGGAAAGAGAGAGAGAGAGGGGAACAAGAGAGGGGTAAGAGAGAGAGGGGAACGAGTGAGGGGTGAGAGAGAGAGGGGAACGAGAGAGGGGTGAGAGAGAGAGGGGAAAAGAGAGAGTGAGAAGACAGAGAGAGAGGGAGAAGACAGGGGGGGGAAAGAGGTGTGTGTGTGGTGTCCGGGTAGTAATGTGGTATACGAAATTGAGGAAATGTTATGGGGTAATTGAAATACCCAATTATAATTTAGAAGTTGTTTCATTTTATTTTACTTGTAATGAATATTTAGATGTGTATTTCTATTAAATTAATTGTAGGTAACGTGATATATACAACTTGGACATTCTAAGATGGCGTCCATTTTCCTTGTGTAATAGATGCATATGGTTTAGGTAGTCCGTCATTTATGTCTGTGCATTAGAGGGTATTTAATGTGTAAAGTAAACAGCCGTCCCACACGTGATCAAGGCTGCGGCTGAAACACGTTGTGAGGAGGCATTGTTTTATTAAATAATACATGTGACCACAATATTGTTGTCTGAGCACGTCCTTTACAATTTGGAGGAGTTGGTGTATGATATGGAAAATGTCACTTACCCAGTGTACATCTGTTCGTTGCATGTTCCGCTGCAGATTCACATGCTATGCATAGGTCCTGCCATCTAGTGTTGGGCTCGGAGTGTTACAAGTTGTTTTTCTTCGAAGAAGTGTTTTTGAGTCACGGGAGTCCTCTTCGGCTCCATTGCGCATGGGCATCGACTCCATCTTAGATTGTTTTCCCGCAGAGGGTAAGGTAAGAGTATAAAGAAAAGAGATGTCCATGCAAATGGAATTGATATATATATATATATATATATACACACACACACACAAACACAATTGTTTATTGTAACAAACGGCTACAGGCTCCTGGGGAGGCGGGTGGGCGCATGTGAACCTGCAGCAGAACATACCACAAACAGATGTACACTGGGTAAGTGACATTTTCCGTTTGATGGCTTGTGTAGCTGCAGATACACATGCTATGCATAGACTACAAAGCAGTTTTCCTCCCCTAAGCGGTGGTCAGCCTGTAGGAGTTGAAGTTGTTTGAAATAGTGTTCTTAGTACAGCCTGTCATACTGTTGCTTGTTGTGCTGCTAACACATCTACACAGTAATGCTTGGTAAATGTATGGGGTGTTGAGCAAGTGGCTGCTTTACAAATTTCTGTTATTGATATATTCCCTAAAAAAAAAAGGCCATTGTTGTTCCTTTTTTTCTGGTGGAATGTGCTTTTGGTGTTACTAATATCTGCCTTTTGGCTTTTAGGTAATATGTTTGGATGCATTTTACTGTCCATCTAGCTAGTCCTTGTTTTGAGATTGGATTTCCAGTATGTAGTTTTTGGAATGCCACAAATAACTGTTTAGTTTTCCTAAATGATTTTTGTAGGAGGTTGGCTCTGTATATACTATTTCAAAATAAGAAATAGTGTGCACAGAGTCCAAGGGTTCCCCTTAGAGGTAAGATAGTGGCAAAAGTAGATACTTCTAATGCTCTATTTTGTGGTAATGTGGTCAAGCAGTAGGCTTATCAGAGGGAAGTGTTAGTCCTCCCTGAAGTGTTGGTTTTCCGCAGGTCGAGCCGGGGGTGTCGGATGCAGAGTGAAAAGTCTCACGCTTCCGGCAGGAAACGTGAAGTCTTTAAAGTTGTTTCTTTGTTGCAAGAAAGTTGCAGGTTGTTGAACAGGGCCGCTGATCACTGGAGTTTCTTGGTCCTTGGTTGAGGGCAGTCCTCTGAGGCTTCAGAGGTCGCTGGTCCCTGTTGGATGCGTTGCTGTTGCAGTTTTCTTCGAAGTTGGGAGACAGGCCGGTAGGGCTGGGGCCAAAGCAGTTGTCGTCTCCGTCTTCACTGCAGGGCTTCAGGTCAGCAGTCCTTCTTGTTAAGGTTGCAGGAATCTAGTTTCCTAGGTTCTGGGGTGCCCCTAAATACTGCATTTAGGGGTGTGTTTAGGTCTGGGAGGGCAATAGCCAATGGCTACTGTCCTTGAGGGTGGCTACACCCTCTTTGTCCCTCCTCCCTGTGGGGAGGGGGACACATCCCTAATCCTTTTGGGGGCAATCCTCCACTCACAAGATGGAGGATTTCTAAAAGTAAGGGGTCACCTCAGCTCAGGACACCTTAGGGGCTGTCCTGACTGGTGGGTGACTCCTCCTTGTTTTTCTAATTATCTCCTCCAGCCTTGCCGCCAAAAGTGGGGGCAGTGGCCGGAGGGGCAGGCATCTCCACTAGCTGGGATGCCCTGTGGAGCTGTAACAAAAGGGGTGAGCCTTTGAGGCTCACCACCAGGTGTTACAGTTCCTGCAGGGGGAGGTGAGAAGCATATCCACCCAGTACAGGCTTTGTTCCTGGCCACATAGTGACAAAAGCACTCTCCCCATGTGGCCAGCAACATGTCTGGTGTGTGTGGCAGGCTGGCAGAAACTAGTCAGCCTACACTGGAAGTCGGGTATGCTGGGGGGGCTTCTCTAAGATGCCCTCTGGGTGTATTTTACAATAAATTGCACACTAGCATCAGTGTGCATTTATTGTGCTGAGAAGTTTGATACCAAACTTCCCAGTTTTCAGTGTAGCCATTATGGAACTGTGGAGTTCGTGTTTGACAAACTCTCAGACCATATACTCTTATGGCTACCCTGCACTTACAATGTCTAAGGTTTTTGCTTAGACACTGTAGGGGCATAGTGCTCATGCACATATGCCCTCACCTGTGGTATAGGCTGCTGGAGAGGTGACTTACCTATGCCATAGGCAGTGTGAGGTTGGCATGGCTCTCTGAGGGGAGAGCCATGTCGACTTAGTCATTTTCTCCCCATCAGCACACACAAGCTGTGAGGCAGTGTGCATGTGCTGAGTGAGGGGTCCCCAGGGTGGCATAAGACATGCTGCATCCCTTAGAGACCTTCCCTGGCATCAGGGCCCTTAGTACCAGGGGTTTCAGTTACAAGGGACTTACCTGAGTGCCAGGGTTGTGCCAATTGTGGAGACAAAGGTACAGTTTAGGGAAAGAACACTGGTGCTGGGGCCTGGTTAGCAGGGTCCCTGTACACTTTGAAGTCATAACTTAGCATCAGCAAAGGCCAAAAAGTGAGGGTGTAACCATGCCAAGGAGGCATTTCCTTACAATTTTGTTCTGTCAATGTAATACATTATAGCTCTTTTGATGTTTAATGTATGCAGCGCTCTTTCTGCTACCGAGTCTGGCTGTGGGAAGAAGACTGGAAGTTCCACTGTCTAATTGATATGAAACAGTGAGATCACCTTAGGTAGGCATTTTGGGTTTGTCCGAAGTACTACTTTATGTTCGTGTACTTGTATGAAGGGTTGGTCAATAGTGAATGCTTGTATTTCACTAACTCTTCGTAATGAAGTGATTGCAACGAGGAATGCTACTTTCCACGTTAGGTATTGAATCTGACACGAATGCATGGGTTCAAATGGTGGACCCATGAGTTGTGTGAGTACAATATTGAGATTCCATGCAGGCACTGGCGGTGTTCTTGGTGGTATGATACGTTTTAGCCCTTCCATGAAGGCTTTGATAACAGGGACTCTAAATAGAGACGTGTGTTGTATGTTTTGCAAATACGCTGAAATAGCAGTGAGATGTATTTTGATTGATGAAAAAGCCAAATTTGCCTTTTGCAGATGAAGTAAACAGCCTATAATGTCTAGTAGCGATGCAGTAAGAGGGGTAATTTGTTTGGATTGACAGTAAAACACAAACCTTTTCCATGTGTTTGCGTAGCACTGCCTGGTAGTGGGTTTTCTTGCTTGTTTAATTACTTCCATACATTCTGTTAGAAGATGTAGATATCCAAACTCTAAGACTTCAGGAGCCAAATCGCTAAATTGAGTATTGCTGAGTTTGGATGCCTGATCAGTTGTTTGTTTTGTGTTGTGTTAACAGATCTGGTCTGTTTGGCAGTTTGATGTGTGGTACTACTGACAGGTCTAACAATGTGGTGTACCATGGTTGATGTGCCCATGTTGGTGCTATAAGTATGAATTTGTTTTGACGCAGTTTGTTGACCAGAAATGGAATGAGCGGGACAGGGGGAAAAGCATAAGCAAATATCCCTGACCAGTTGATCCATAGAGCATTGCCCTTGGATAGAGGGTGTAGGAACCTGGATGCAAAGTTTTGGCATTTTGCGTTTTTGCTGGTGCGAATAGATCTAGGTCTGGTGTTCCCCAATGATGAAAGTATGTTTGAAGTACTTGGGGGTGAATTTCCCACTCGTGTGTTTGTTGATGATCTCGGCTGAGAACATCTGCTGATTGTGTATCCCTGGAATGTATTGTGCTACAGGGTGAATGTTACCCAATGCAAAATCATTTGTGCTAGAAGACACAGTTGTGATGAGTGGGTCCCTCCTTCTTTGTTTAGGTAGTACATTGTGGTCATGTTGTCTGTTTTGATGAGAATGTGTTTGTGAACGCGAAGAGGCTGAAAGGCTTTGAGTGCTAGGAATACGGCTAGCAATTCTAAGTGATTTATGTGAAGTTGTTAGTGTTTGTTGTCCCATTGTCCCTGAATGTTGTGATTGTTGAGGTGTGCTCCCCATCCAATCATTGATGCATCTGTTGTAAGTGCGGCTTGAGGCACAGGGTCTTGAAATGGCCGCCCTTTGTTTAAATTTGGGGAATTCCACCACTGAAGCGAGATGTGTGTTTGGCGGTCTATCAACACGAGATCTTGAAGTTGATCATGTGCCTGTGACCATTGTTTTGCAAGGCGCTGTTGTAAGGGCCACATGTTTAGTATTGCATTTGGAAGAATGGTGATGCATGATGCCATCATGCCCAACAATTTCATGACAAACTTGACTGTGTACTGTTGGTTTGACTGAATTTGTGGTAATATATTGTGGAATGATTGTATCTTTTGTGGACTTGGGCTTGCAAGTGCTGTTTGCGCATTTAATGTGGCTCCTAAATACTGCTGAACTTGCGCTGGTTGTAAGTGAGATTTTTGGTAGTTTATTGAGAACCCTAGTGTGTGTAGGGTTTGTATTACATAATGCGTATGGTGTTGACACTGTGTCTGGCTGCTGGATTTTATTAGCCAGTCGTCGAGATATGGGAAGACATGGATGTGTTACCTTCTTAGGTAGGCTGCGACTACGGCAAGGCATTTTGTAAATACTCTGGAAGCTGCTGTTATCCCGAAGGGTAACACTTTGAACTGGTAGTGTTTTCCTTGTATTACAAACCTGAGATATTTCCTGTGCACTGGATGGATGGGTATGTGAAAATACGCATCTTTGAGGTCTAATGTTGTCATAAAATCTTTTTGGGCCAGATATTTTTCTAGGAGAATTATATATCTTGAGCTTGGATATTCATACCATTTCGGAGGTGTAAGGAGCCATTTAAGACATTGGGAGATGGTTGAGCTATTTAGTCAAGCTTTGGCCGATTTGTGCATTTCCGGTATATTTTGTTCAGAGGAGACCCCATGAATCTTGGAATTCCTTATGCCCTGAGGAAGGTGGAGCTAATCTTATCAAATATATTCTCAGTGTATGTCCAACGAAACGCGCGTTGGCAATTTCTTTGAAATAATTTTGGATTAGTTGATTTTTGTGTAGGGGATTTCTTTGAAATAATTTTGGATTAGGTGATTTTTGTGCAAACCAGACAGGATGGAACTTCTCTGGACTTCGAAGAACATTGAATGATCCTTCAGGTTATTTCCTTATTGAATGTGATTATTGGACAATTCAAAAACTAGGAAGTATATTGATGAACATATGGACATTTTAATCTGAGATCAGTTTGCTCTCTTATCTATGAATTATCAAATAACTGAGTTATTACATTTACAAACCTTTTGACATTTTCTATCTTGATATCATTTGTAAATATTGAGAGTATTGTAAATAATATATTATTGTGACATTGTTTATTTGTTTTTTGGATTCTTTCTTGTTCTGTCCTAAGACCTTTTGTGGTGTTTTGTTTATGTGTGTTATTTAGGTTGTCCTTTGTCATGGTGTGTTTTCCTTCTAGTTTATTACGATTGTTTTACTTACCATTTTGGGGGGTGTCTATGTATTTTGAATTCACTGCGTCCTTTTGATTATATGTGTTATATTATAATGTTGAGTACGAATAAATAATATTTGTGTTTTGATAGCATTATTCTGTTAGCTCATTGGCTTGTATATTATTGTGAAAGAGAGTGATGTTCTTATACTTTTGATAAAATCTTGTTGTAACAGTGGGACTCCATCCTGTAGTGTTACCATGTGAAAGTGTTCTGATAGGATGTAAAAATTGAGGGTTCTGAGATCTAGTATTGGTCTCAATGTTCCATCTTTTTTGGGAATAAGGAAGTACAGGGAGTAAACCCTGTTCCTATTTGATGATGTGGTACAAGCTCTATGGCTTGTTTGAGTAATAGTGACTGTACCTCTGTTTCCAACATGGAAATGTGTTGGGAGGAGAGTTTGTGTGGTTTTGGAGGTATATCTGGAGGAACTTGTGTGAATTCTATGCAGTAACCATTTTGGATAATGGATAATACCCAATTGTCTGTTGTAATGGGTAACCCGTGTTTGTGGAACTTTTGCAGCCTTCCTCCCACAAGGGAAGTGTGGTGGGGAAAGATGTGGAGCAAGTCACAGTTTTGTGTGTGAGGTTTGCTTTGATGGCTGGTATTTTCCCCTACCTCTGGGGAATTGGTTATTTGCAATAGCCTGCCCTTTCTCAACTATTTGCTGGGCTCTTTTCTGTTGATCCTTGGGGAGATGCTGGATGATATCTTTCATCTCGTCCCAGTGGGCCCTATCGTACCCAGCCAGTAGTGCTTGGGAGTTGGCTATTCTCCATTGATTAGCCACTTCTGATGCCACTCTTTTACTAGCAGCATCGAATTTTCTGCTTTCTTTGTCTGGTGGTGGTGCATCACCAGACAACTGGGAGTTAGTCCTTTTCCTTGCTTCACTGACAACTACGGAATCAGGAGGTAGCTGCTGGGTAATGAAAGCTGGATCAGAAGGAGGAAGCTTATATTTCTTTTCTACCTTAAGAGTGATGAAACTTGCCTTAACGGGTTCTTGAAAAATCTGATGTGCATGTTTTAACATGCCTGGAAGCATAGTACGTGGTGTGAGTGGAGGATAACGTATTAAAGAGAAAATCATCCTCAGGAGGTTCTGTGTGCATGGCTACGTTATGGTATGAACCGGAGTGTATGAGGTGCTATTTTCTGGGGGCAATGGTTTTGAAGGATAGCAGTCTGGACTGTTATCAGAAATGGGATCATCATAGAGGTCCCATGGGTCGACATTATCTTGGTGTGAATCTGCAGAGTGTGCTGTGGGGGTCAGGTGAGGAGACTGATGAGGTGAGAATTGAGGAGGCGGAGTTTTGTGTTTGGGTTTTGGCACTTTAGCTGGTGGCTGATCAGTGTCCATTGTCCTTGAAAGGCTAGCTTCCTCTTGGTTTTTTTAAGAGGAGGTGCAGTTAGGATCTTGCCAGTGTCTTTATGAATCGGAATTCTGGCCTGCCCCCCAATCAAATTCCTCCATTTGCGTGAGTTCCTCCGAAAATCTATGGCTTTCTTTAAGTTGTTTGGAAAGTCCATGCTCCTCTGTGTACATGGGTCTTTTCGGCTCCAAAGCCGGTTTCCTCGGGATCGAAAGGCCTGGAGTAGATGTTGGCCTCAGTTCCAAGAGGGATTTTTGAGGCTTTGACTCAATGGGTCAGTGTTTGCCTATTTCGGAGCCTGTGCTTCGGCTTAAGTCCAAAGGCTTTGGTGGCTTGGCCTTTCTCGGTTCCGAAGTTGTTGCTTGGTCACCAGAATTCTTTTTACGGGAAGAGCCATGGCCTACCGGCAGTGGCATTCCTGAGGCCTTGTGCTTGGATTGGACAGGGGCAGGCATACCACGTGCTGTCCTGCCGTGACTGGTCTGTCCTCCTCGGACTCTTGCTCAGAGTCGGACCCCCGAACAGAGACTGTGGTGTGCATAATTTCTTCTTCCACGTCGAGACGTTCAGTGCTTCTCGACACCATTTCCAACCTTCGCGCTCTTCTGTCTCATAGAGTCTTCTTCAAGCAGAAGGATCTGCAGGCCTCGCAAGTATCCTCTTGATGGTCCGGAGATAGACAAAGGTTACAGACAAGATGTTGGTCCGTATATGGGAACTTGGCATGGCACAGAGGGCAGAAGCGAAACTGGGTCCGGTCCATGAGGCTTCGACAAGGCTTTGGTCGGCCTGACCAGGCCAGAGTTGGGTGCGGGTGCCCCAAAGGGCAAGTAAAGGAGTTGGATCTGCCGTTACCGAAATGTCGATAGATGGTATGCAATCGAAATAATACAGACAAATTAGAGAGTTTGTAGTACTGTTCCGACTCGAACTACCGGAGCGAAAAGAAACCCGTCCGAAGGCGGAAAGAAAACAATCTAAGATGGAGTCGAGGACCATGCGCAATGGAGCCGAAGAGGAGTCACTCGATCCCGTGACTCGAAAACACTTCTTTGAAGAAAAACAACTTGTAACACTCCGAGCCCAACACTAGATGGCAGGACCTATGCATAGCATGTGTATCTGCAGCTACACATATATATATGGAAAATGTCACTTACCCAGTGTACATCTGTTCGTGGCATTAGTCGCTGCAGATTCACATGCTGTGCACAGTCCGCCATCTGGTGTTGGGCTCGGAGTGTTACAAGTTGTTTTTCTTCGAAGAAGTCTTTTCGAGTCACGAGACCGAGGGACTCCTCCCATTTCGATTCCATTGCGCATGGGCGTCGACTCCATCTTAGATTGTTTTCCCCGCAGAGGGTGAGGTAGGAGTTGTGTATGTTAGTAATAGTGCCCATGCAATGGAATGAATACGTATGTACATAACAAAGGTTAAAGTAATATATTTACAAATGTACAAATGTTCAAGATCTACTTCTAAACGGCTACAGGCTCCCGGGGAGGCGGGTGGGCGCATGTGAATCTGCAGCGACTAATGCCACGAACAGATGTACACTGGGTAAGTGACATTTTCCGTTCAATGGCATGTGTAGCTGCAGATACACATGCTGTGCATAGACTAGTAAGCAGTTATCTCCCCAAAAGCGGTGGTTTAGCCTGTAGGAGTTGAAGTAGTTTGAAATAATGTTCTTAGTACAGCTTGACCTACTGTGGCTTGTTGTGCAGTTAACACATCTACACAGTAGTGCTTGGTAAATGTATGAGGCGTAGACCATGTTGCGGTCTTACATATTTCGTTCATTGGAATATTTCCTAGAAAGGCCATGGTAGCACCTTTTTTTCTGGTTGAGTGTGCCTTTGGTGTAATAGGCAGCTCTCTCTTTGCTTTAAGATAGCAAGTTTGAATACACTTAACTATCCACCTAGCAATGCCTTGTTTTGAAATTGGATTTCCTGTATGAGGTTTCTGAAAGGCAATAAATAGTTGTTTTGTTTTTCTAATTAGTTTTGTTCTGTCAATGTAGTACATTAGTGCTCTTTTGATGTCTAATGTATGTAGTGCTCTTTCAGCTACAGAATCTGGCTGTGGGAAGAACACTGGTAATTCTACTGTTTGATTTAAGTGGAACGGTGAGATAACCTTTGGTAAAAAAATTTGATTTGTCCTTAGAACTACTTTATTTTTATGTATTTGAATAAATGGTTCTTGTATGGTAAATGCTTGAATCTCACTCACTCTTCTTAGAGATGTGATGGCAATCAAAAATGCAACTTTCCACGTTAAGTATTGCATTTCACAAGAATGGATGGGCTCGAAAGGTGGACCCATGAGTCTTGTTAAGACAATGTTGAGGTTCCATGAAGGAACAGGTGGTGTTCTTGGTGGTATAATTCTCTTTAGGCCTTCCATAAACGCTTTAATGACTGGTATTCTAAATAGTGAAGTTGAATGAGTAATTTGCAGGTAAGCTGATATTGCGGTGAGATGTATCTTTATGGAAGAGAAAGCTAGATTTGATTTTTGCAAATGTAGTAAATATCCTACTATATCTTTTGGAGATGCGTGTAATGGCTGAATATGATTATTCTGGCAGTAATACACAAATCTTTTCCACTTGTTTGCATAGCAGTGTCTAGTGGTAGGTTTCCTAGCTTGTCTTATGACCTCCATACATTCTTGTGTGAGGTCTAAGTGTCCGAATTCTAGGATTTCAGGAGCCAAATTGCTAGATTCAAAGATGCTGGATTTGGATGTCTGATCTGTTGTTTGTGTTGTGTTAACAGATCTGGTCTGTCGGGTAGTTTGACATGAGGAACTACTGAAAGGTCTAGTAGTGTTGTGTACCAAGGTTGCCTTGCCCATGTTGGTGCTATTAGTATGAGTTTGAGTTTGTTTTGATTCAACCTGTTTACTAGATATGGAAGGAGAGGGAGAGGGGGAAAAGCGTACGCAAATATCCTTGACCAGTTCATCCATAGAGCATTGCCTTGGGATTGCTCTTGTGGGTACCTGGATGCGAAGTTTTGGCATTTTGAGTTTTCCTTTGTTGCAAATAGATCTATTTGAGGTGTCCCCCAAATTTGAAAGTAATTGTTTAATATTTGGGGGTGAATTTCCCATTCGTGGGTTTGTTGGTGATCTCGGGAGAGATTGTCTGCCAACTGGTTCTGAATCCCTGGAATAAACTGTGCTATTAGGCGAATGTGGTTGTGAATCGCCCAATGCCATATTTTTTGTGTTAGGAGGCACAACTGCGTCGAGTGTGTCCCTCCTTGTTTGTTTAGATAATACATTGTTGTCATGTTGTGTGTTTTGATAAGAATGTATTTTTGGGTTATTATGGGTTGAAATGCTTTTAGCGCCAGAAATACTGCTAACAGTTCTAAGTGATTTATGTGAAACTGCCTCTGATGTATGTCCCATTGTCCTTGGATGCTGTGTTGATTGAGGTGTGCTCCCCACCTTGTCATGGAAGCATCCGTCGTTATGACGTATTGTGGCACTGGGTCTTGGAAAGGCCGCCCTTGGTTTAAATTTGTACTGTTCCACCATAGGAGCGAGATGTATGTCTGGCGGTCTATCAACACCAGATCTAGAAGTTGACCCTGTGCTTGTGACCATTGTGATGCTAGGCACTGTTGTAAGGGCCGCATGTGCAATCTTGCGTTTGGGACAATGGCTATGCATGAAGACATCATGCCTAGGAGTTTCAATACCGTTTTGACTTGTATCTTTTGTGTTGGATACATGGCCTGTATTACTTTGTGAAATGTTTGAACCCTTTGTGGACTTGGAGTGGCAATCCCTTTTGCTGTGTTGATTGTCGCTCCTAAGTATTGCTGTGTTTGACACGGCAAAAGGTGTGACTTCGCGTAGTTGATAGAGAAACCTAGCCTGTGAAGGGTTTGTATGACATATTTTGTGTGCTGTGAACACTGTTTTAGCGTGTTGGTTTTGATTAACCAGTCGTCTAAGTACGGGAACACATGTATTTGCTGCCTTCTGATATGTGCAGCTACCACTGCTAGGCATTTTGTAAAAACTCTTGGCGCAGTTGTTATTCCGAATGGCAACACTTTGAATTGGTAATGTATTCCTTGGAATACAAACCTTAGGTATTTCCTGTGTGAAGGATGTATTGGTATATGGAAATACGCATCTTTTAGGTCTAATGTTATCATGTAGTCTTGCTGTTTGAGCAGTGGGATTACGTCTTGTAATGTGACCATGTGAAAGTGGTCTGATTTGATGTAGGTATTTAGTGTTCTGAGGTCTAGTATTGGTCTCAGAGTTTTGTCCTTTTTGGGTATCAGAAAGTACAGTGAGTAAACTCCTGTGTTTTTTTGTAGATGTGGTACTAATTCTATTGCGTCCTTTTGTAGCAATGCTTGAACTTCTAGTCCTAGAAGATCTATATGTTGTTTTGACATATTGTGTGTTTTCGGTGGGACGTTTGGAGGGAATTGGAGAAATTCTATGCAATAACCATGCTGGATAATTGCTAAGGCCCAAGTGTCTGTTGTTATTTCCTCCCAAAGTTTGTAAAATTGGCTTAGTCTTCCCCCCACAGGTGTTATGTGATGGGGTTGTGTGACTTGTGAGTCACTGTTTATTTTGAGGAGTTTTGGGGCCTTGGAATTTTCCACGATTTCTTGGGAATTGGCCCCCTCTATATTGCCCCCGAAAACCTCCCCTTTGATATTGACCCTGGTAAGTAGGCCTTGTTTGTGAGGTTGTGGTTTCTGTAGGTTGACCTCGAAACCCTCCCCTAAAAGGTGTTTTCCGAAATGTGCCTCTGCTCTGCGGGGAGTAGAGTGCGCCCATGGCTTTGGCTGTATCGGTGTCTTTTTGGAGTTTGTCAATGGCAGTGTCCACCTCCGGCCCAAACAATTGCTGTTCATTAAATGGCATATTGAGCACAGCTTGTTGGATTTCCGGCTTGAACCCTGAAGTGTGCAGCCATGCGTGCCTTCGTATCGTGATTGCAGTGTTTATTGTCCTCGCAGCTGTATCTGCTGCATCCATGGAAGACTGTATCTGATTATTTGAGATACTTTGTCCCTCTTCCACCACCTGTTGCGCTCTTTTTTGGAACTCCTTGGGTAAGTGTTCGATGAAATGTTGCATTTCATCCCAATGAGCTCTGTCGTATCTTGCCAAAAGTGCTTGTGAATTGGCAATACGCCATTGATTTGCTGCTTGTGCTGCAACCCTTTTTCCTGCTGCATCAAATTTGCGGCTCTCCTTGTCTGGAGGTGGTGCGTCCCCTGAGGTATGAGAGTTGGCTCTCTTACGAGCTGCCCCGACAACTACTGAGTCTGGTGTTAGTTGTGTTGTAATATAGACTGGATCTGTTGGCGGTGGCTTGTACTTCTTCTCCACCCTTGGAGTTATGGCTCTGCCTTTAACTGGATCCTGAAATATTTGTTTTGAATGTCTTAGCATTCCTGGGAGCATGGGAAGGCTTTGGTACTGGCTATGGGTGGAGGATAGGGTGTTAAAGAGAAAGTCATCCTCAATTGTTTCAGAATGTAAGGCGACGTTGTGAAATTCGGCTGCCCTTGCGACCACCTGTGTGTAGGATGTACTGTCCTCAGGTGGTGACGGTTTTGTAGGATAGGAGTCTGGGCTGTTGTCAGACACTGGAGCATCGTAAAGGTCCCATGCATCGGGATCATCCTGACTCATTGTAGTATGAGCTGGTGAGTGCATCAGTGGTGGAGTTGTTGCTGGTGATGCATGTATTGATGGTGGTGGAGACGGTGGTGGGGTTGTTTTCCTTGCCACCTTTGCCTGTGGTTGCTTGTCCTTTTGTTGAAAGGCAAGTTTCCTTTTTATTTTGATTGGGGGAAAGAGTGGTTATCTTCCCTGTGTCCTCATGAATATGAAGCCTTCTTTGCGTGTAGTCAGGCTCTACAGCTTGAAGCTCCTCTCCAAATCTATGTAATTGGGAGGTTAATCCTTGTTCCTCTGTATAGGAACTAGTTTTCGGCTCCGAGGCTGGATGTTTCGGAACCGAAACCTTTTCGGAAGTCTTTTTAGGCTCCGAAGAAACCTTCTTTGTTTTCGGCGTGGTGTCTCGGTGCCGAAATTCTTCGGTGCCGCTGTCTCTGTGCCGAAGTTTCTCGGAGCCACTGTCTCGGCTCCGAGGTTGCTGTGTGGCGGTATCTCGACCGGAGTCGGATGACTTCGACACCAGCATGCCCTTTTTCGGTGCCTTGGATGGGTCACCTATTTTTCGGGTTAAGCCATGGCCTGTTGGCGGTGGCGTCCCCTGGGCTTTTGTGGACTTCTCGTGAGTCTTGATTTTCGACGTCTTACTCACGGTTTTGGGTGTTTCTTCGGCGTCAAGTTCTTCAGAATCCGACTCGTGGACGGAGAAAGCTTCTTCTTCCTCCTCGAAAAGATCTTGACCTGTCGGCGTGGACGCCATTTGTAGTCTCCTGGCTCTTCGGTCTCTCAGCGTCTTCCTCGACCGAAACGCTCGACAGGCTTCACAAGTATCCTCCTTGTGCTCAGGGGACAAGCACAAGTTACAGACCAGATGGTGATCCGTATACGGATACTTGTGATGGCATTTTGGGCAGAAGCGGAATGGTGTCCGTTCCATGAGCCTTGAAGTCGCACGTGGCCGGGCCGACCAGGCCCCGACGGGGGATCGAAAAAACCCCAAAGGGCCGCCGGAGCTCTTCAAAATTCGGTGTCGATTTGTTCTAACTAACCCGATACCGAACGCAAACAATACCGATGATTTTTCCGAAATTCTAACTAACTTTCCGACCCGAAACACGGAGCAAAAAGGAACACGTCCGAACCCGATGGCGGAAAAAAAATTATCATATTCAGCCATTACACGCATCTCCAAAAGATATAGTAGGATATTTACTACATTTGCAAAAATCAAATCTAGCTTTCTCTTCCATAAAGATACATCTCACCGCAATATCAGCTTACCTGCAAATTACTCATTCAACTTCACTATTTAGAATACCAGTCATTAAAGCGTTTATGGAAGGCCTAAAGAGAATTATACCACCAAGAACACCACCTGTTCCTTCATGGAACCTCAACATTGTCTTAACAAGACTCATGGGTCCACCTTTCGAGCCCATGCATTCTTGTGAAATGCAATACTTAACGTGGAAAGTTGCATTTTTGATTGCCATCACATCTCTAAGAAGAGTGAGTGAGATTCAAGCATTTACCATACAAGAACCATTTATTCAAATACATAAAAATAAAGTAGTTCTAAGGACAAATCAATTTTTTTTACCAAAGGTTATCTCACCGTTCCACTTAAATCAAACAGTAGAATTACCAGTGTTCTTCCCACAGCCAGATTCTGTAGCTGAAAGAGCACTATATACATTAGACATCAAAAGAGCACTAATGTACTACATTGACAGAACAAAACTAATTAGAAAAACAAAACAACTATTTATTGCCTTTCAAAAACCTCATATAGGAAATCCAATTTCAAAACAAGGCATTGCTAGGTGGATAGTTAAGTGTATTCAAACTTGCTATCTTAAAGCAAAGAGAGAGCTGCCTATTACACCAAAGGCACACTCAACCAGAAAAAAAAGGTGCTACCATGGCCTTTCTAGGAAATATTCCAATGAACGAAATATGTAAGACAGCAACATGGTCTACGCCTCATACATTTACCAAGCACTACTGTGTAGATGTGTTAACTGCACAACAAGCCACAGTAGGTCAAGCTGTACTAAGAACATTATTTCAAACTACTTCAACTCCTACAGGCTAAACCACCGCTTTTGGGGAGATAACTGCTTACTAGTCTATGCACAGCATGTGTATCTGCAGCTACACATGCCATTGAACGGAAAATGTCACTTACCCAGTGTACATCTGTTCGTGGCATTAGTCGCTGCAGATTCACATGCGCCCACCCGCCTCCCCGGGAGCCTGTAGCCGTTTAGAAGTAGATCTTGAACATTTGTACATTTGTAAATATATTACTTTAACCTTTGTTATGTACATACGTATTCATTCCATTGCATGGGCACTATTACTAACATACACAACTCCTACCTCACCCTCTGCGGGGAAAACAATCTAAGATGGAGTCGACGCCCATGCGCAATGGAATCGAAATGGGAGGAGTCCCTCGGTCTCGTGACTCGAAAAGACTTCTTCGAAGAAAACAACTTGTAACATTCCGAGCCCAACACTAGATGGCAGGATGTGCAAAGCAAGTGTATCTGCAGCTACACATGCCATCGAACACACACACACACACATATATATATATATATATATATATATATTTATAGAAAATGTCACTTACCCAGTGTACATCTGTTTGTGGCATGTTCCGCTGCAGATTCACATGCTGTGCACTGTTCTTGCCATCTAGTGTTGGGCTCGGAGTGTTACAAGTTGTTTTTCTTCAAAGAAGTCTTTTCGAGTCACAGGACCGAGTGACTCCTCCCTTTCGGCTCCATTGCGCATGGGCATCGACTCCATCTTAGATTGTTTTCCCGCATAGGGTGAGGTAGGAGTGGTAGAATGAGAATAGTAAAGATGTCCATGCAATGGAATAGATATGCAGGTACATACAGGGAGTGCAGAATTATTAGGCAAGTTGTATTTTTGAGGATTAATTTTATTATTGAACAACAAACATGTTCTCAATGAACCCAAAAAACTCATTAATATCAAAACTGAATATTTTTGGAAGTAGTTTTTAGTTTGTTTTTAGTTTTAGCTATGTTAGGGGGATATCTGTGTGTGCAGGTGACTATCACTGTGCATAATTATTAGGCAACTTAACAAAAAAAAATATATACCCATTTCAATTATTTATCATTACCAGTGAAACCAATATAACATCTCAACATTCACAAATATACATTTCTGACATTCAAAAACAAAACAAAAACAAATCAGTGACCAATATAGCCACCTATCTTTGCAAGGACACTCAAAAGCCTGCCATCCATGGATTCTGTCAGTGTTTTGATCTGTTCACCATCAACATTGCGTGCAGCAGCAACCACAGCCTCCCAGACACTGTTTAGAGAGGTGTACTGTTTTCCCTCCTTGTAAATCTCACATTTGATGATGGGGTTCAGATCAGGTGAACAAGAAGGCCATGTCATTAGATTTCCTTCTTTTATACCCTTTCTTGCCAGCCACGCTGTGGAGTACTTGGACGCGTGTGATGGAGCATTGTCCTGCATGAAAATCATGTTTTTCTTGAAGGATGCAGACTTCTTCCTGTACCACTGCTTGAAGAAGGTGTCTTCCAGGAACTGGCAGTAGGACTGGGAGTTGAGCTTGACTCCATCCTCAACCCGAAAAGGCCCCACAAGCTCATCTTTGATGATACCAGCCCAAACCAGTACTCCACCTCCACCTTGCTGGCGTCTGAGTCGGACTGGAGCTCTCTGCCCTTTACCAATCCAGCCACGGGCCCATCCATCTGACCCATCAAGACTCACTCTCATTTCATCAGTCCATAAAACCTTAGAAAAATCAGTCTTGAGATATTTCTTGGCCCAGTCTTGACGTTTCAGCTTGTGTGTCTTGTTCAGTGGTGGTCGTCTTTCAGCCTTTCTTACCTTGGCCATGTCTCTGGGTATTGCACACCTTGTGCTTTTGGGCACTCCAGTGATGTTGCAGCTCTGAAATATGGCCAAACTGGTGGCAAGTGGCATCGTGGCAGCTGCACGCTTGACTTTTCTCAGTTCATGGGCAGTTATTTTGCGCCTTGGTTTTTCCACACGCTTCTTGCGACCCTGTTGACTATTTTGAATGAAACGCTTGATTGTTCGATGATCACGCTTCAGAAGCTTTGCAATTTTAAGAGTGCTGCATCCCTCTGCAAGATATCTCACTATTTTTGACTTTTCTGAGCCTGTCAAGTCCTTCTTTTGACCCATTTTGCCAAAGGAAAGGAAGTTGCCTAATAATTATGCACACCTGATATAGGGTGTTGATGTCATTAGACCACACCCCTTCTCATTACAGAGATGCACATCACCTAATATGCTTAATTGGTAGTAGGCTTTCGAGCCTATACAGCTTGGAGTAAGACAACATGCATAAAGAGGATGATGTGGTCAAAATACTGATTTGCCTAATAATTGTGCACTCCCTGTAGTTTACTCTAAAGGAATGTTTATTTACATATATACAAATTTCAAATTGCAACTTAAACGGCTACAGGCTCCTGGGGAGGTGGGAGGGCGCATGTGAATCTGCAGCAGAACATGCCACGAACAGATGTACACTGGGTAAGTGACATTTTCCGTTCGATGGCATGTGTAGCTGCAGATACACATGCTGTGCATAGACTACAAAGCAGTAATCCTCCCCAAAGCGGTGGTGAGCCTGTAGGAGTTGAAGTTGTTTGAAATAATGTTCTTAGTACAGCCTGTCCTACTGTGGCTTGTTGTGTTGCTAACACATCTACACAGTAGTGTTTGGTGAACGTATGAGGTGTGGACCAAGGGGCTACCTTACAAATCTCTATCATTGTTATGTTACCTAGAAAGGCCATTGTTGCTCCTTTCTTTCTAGTGGAGTGTGCCTTTGGTGTAATGAGTAGTTCTCTTTTAGCTTTTAGGTAACAAGTCTGTATGCATTTAACTATCCATCTGGCTATACCTTGTTTGGATATAGGGTTACCAGCATGGGGTTTCTGGAATGGTACGAACAATTGTTTAGTTTTACGAAACGGTTTTGTTCTGTTTATATAGGACATTAGAGCTCTTTTTATGTCTAATGTATGCAGTGCTCTTTCTGCTACTGAGTCTGGCTGTGGGAAGAAGACTGGAAGTTCCACTGTTTGGTTTAAATGAAATGGTCAAATGACCTTTGGTAGAAATTTTTGATTTGCGCGGAGAACCACTTTTTGTTTGTGTACTTGTATAAAGGGTTCTTCAATAGTGAAAGCCTGTTTTTCGCTAACTCTTCGTAGTGAAGTGATAGCCACTAGAAATGCCACTTTCCGAGTTAAGAATTGGATTTGACAAGAATGCATGGGTTCAAAAGGTGGGCCCATGAGTTGTGTAAGTACAATATTAAGATTCCACAAGGGTAATTAATGGTGGTGTTCTTGGTGGTATGATCCGCTTTAGTCCTTCCATGAAGGCTTTAATGACCGGTATTCTAAAGAGTGATTTTGCGTGTCTAATCTGCAAGTAAGCAGAGATTGCAGTGAGATTAATTTTAATGGAGGAAAAAGCGAGATTTGCTTTTTGTAGGTGTAGTAAGTAACCCACAATTTCTTGTATGGAGGCATCTAGCAGTGTGATTTTGTTCGCTTGACAGTAGAAAACAAACCTTTTCCATTTATTAGCATAGCAATGCCTGGTTGTAGGTTTTCTTGCCTGTTTAATTACTTCCATACACTCATTTGGAAGATTTAAGTAGCCAAACTCTAAGACTTCAGGAGCCAGATTGCTAGGTTGAGCGTTGCTGGATTGGGATGCCTGATCTGTTGTTTGTGTTTTGTTTACAGATTTGGTCTGTTTGGAATTGGAAGTTTGATGTGAGGTACTACAGAGAGGTCCATCAGTGTGGTGTACCACGGTTGGCGTGCCCACATTGGTGCTATGAATATTAGTTTGAGTTTGTTTTGACTCAGTTTGTTGACTAGAAAAGGAATGAATGAAAGAGGGGTGGGCGTGGGGGGGGGGGGGGAAGCGTGTAAGCAAATATCCCTGACCAATTGATCCATAGAGAATTGCCCTTGGACTGAGGGTGTGGGTACCTGGACGCAACGTTTTGTCATTTTGCGTTTTGTGGTGAACAGATCTATGTCTGGTGTCCCCCACTGGTTAAAGTATTCTTGTAATATCTGGGGATGTATTTCCCACACGTGAGTTTGCTGGTGATCTCGACTGAGATTGCCCGCTAATTGATTGTGAATGTCCGGAATATATTGCGCTATTAGGCGAATGTTGTTGTGAATTGCCCAATGCCAAATATTTTGTGCTATGAGGCATAGTTGTGATGAGTGTGTTCCCCCTTGTTTGTTTAGGTAGTACATTGTTGTCATATTGTCTGTTTTGAGAAGAATGTGTTTGTGACCTAGAAGAGGTTGAAATGCTTTTAGTGCTAGGAAGACTGCTAGCAGTTCTAAGTGATTTATGTGAATTTGCTTCTGATGACTGTCCCATTGCCCTTGTATATTGAGATTGTTGAGGTGTGCTCCCTACCCAATCATCGATGCATCTGTTGTGAGGATGGCATGAGGCACAGGGTCTTTAAAAGGCCACCCTTTGTTTAAATTTACAGGGTTCCACCATTGAAGCGAATAGTGTGTTTGGCGGTCTACCAACACTAGATCTTGGACCTGTGCCTGCGTCCATTGTTTTGCAAGGCACTGCTGTAGAGGCCGCACGTTTGGGACAATTGCGATGAATGATGCCATCATGCCTAGGAGTTTCATGAGAAATCTGTGTAGTGCTGATTTGGTTGTATGTTTGGTACCATGGTTTGGAATGATTGTACCCTTTGTGGGCGTGAAGTGGCAATCGCTCTTCGAGGGTTGAGTGTTGCTCCCAAGTATTGATGTAGTTGCAATGGTTGTACGTGTGATTTTTGGTAATTTATAGAGAACCCTAGTGTGTGTAGGATATCTATTACGTACTGTGAGTGATTTTGACACCGCTTTTGAGTGTTGGCTTCTATCAGCCAATCGTCGAGATATGGGAATACGTACATGTGTTGTCTCCTTATATGTGCCGCCACTACTGCTAGGCGTTTTGTAAATACTTTGGGGGCTGTTATTCCGAAGGGTAATACTTTGAATTGGTAATGTTTTCCCTGTATGACAAACCTGAGGTATTTTCTGTGAGATGGATGGATGGGTATATGAAAATATGCATCTTTTAGATCCAGTGTTGACATGTATTCTCCGTGTTTTAGTAAGGGAACTACATCTTGTAGTGTGACCATGTGGAAGTGTTCTGATTTGATGAATAGGTTGACAGTCCTGAGATCTAAAATTGGTCTTAGTGTTTTGTCCTTTTTAGGAATAATAAAATATAGGGAATAAACCCCTGTTCCTTTTTGTTGGTGAGGTACTAGTCCTATGGCTGGTTTTGTTAATAGTGCCTGCACTTCTGTTTGTAACATTTCTAGATGTTGAGCCGACAGTTTGTGCACTCTTGGGGGGGAATATCTGGAGGAAAATGTGTGAATTCTATACAGTAACCATGTTGGATAATTGTTAGGACCCATGTGTCCGTGGTTATGTCTGACCAATGTTTGTGGTAAAATCTCAGTCTTCCTCCCACAGGTGATGTGTGTTGGGGAGGGTGACGGGCAAGTCACTGTTTGTTATTAGTGGCCTGCTTAGTGGGCTGAAATGTTCCCCTTGACCTTGGGAATTGTCCACTAAAGGACCCGCGAAACCCCCCTCTCTGATATTGGGATTGGTAGGTGGGTTTTGCTTGAGAGGTGGATGCCTCCGAAGGCTGTTGTCTGAAACCTCCCCTATATTGCGGTTTCCTGAATGTCCCTCTATATTGGGACGAGTAGAGCACGCCCATGGCTTTTGCCGTGTCAGTGTCCTTCTTCATCTTCTCGATGGCTGTGTCCATTTGTGGTCCAAATAGTTGTTGTTGATTAAATGGCATGTTAAACACTGCCTGTTGTATTTCGGGTTTAAACCCTGAGGATGTTAGCCAAGCGTGTCGTCTAATCGTGACTGCCGTGTTCACTGTTCTTGTGGCAGTGTCAGCGGAATCGAATGCCGAACATATCGGATTGTTCGATATTGGCTGTCCCTCCTCTACCACTTGCTGAGCCCGTTTTTGGTATTCCTTGGGGAGATGTTGGATGATATCGCTCATCTTGTCCCAATGAGCTCGGTCATAACGTGTGAGGAGAGCTTGAGAATTAGCAATGCGCCACTGATTGGCAGCCTGTGACGCTACCCTTTTTCCTGCTGCGTCGAACTTCCGACTCTCCTTATCTGGAGGTGGTGCATCTCCCGATGACTGAGTTGGCTCTTTTTCTTGCAGCTCCAACCACTACAGCGTCCGGGGGCAACTGTTGTGTGATGAACACTGGGTCCGACGGTGGTGGCTTATACTTCTTTTCCATGTGATGGCTCTCCCTTTCACAGGATCTTGAAAAACTAGTTGGGCATGTTTAAGCATGCCTGGTAGCATAGGCAGGCTCTGGTAGGAAGCATGCGTGGAGGCCAAAGTATTGAAGAGGAAATCGTCCTCCAATGGCTCTGAGTACATGCTTAGATTATGAAATGCAGCAGCCCTGGCCAGGACTTGGGTGTATGAGGTGCTATCCTCAGGTGGAGAAGGTTTTGAAGGGTAGCACTCCGACACAGGGGGATCGTAGAGGTCACAAGGGTCTGCATCGCCTTGCGACTACACAGTGTGTGTGGGTGGGTGACTGCAGTGGGCGTGGCAGTAGGTGACACTGTCCTTTGTGGTGAATGTGGAGGAGAAAGTTCTGGTGAAAAATGGAGAGTTGGTGATTTTTCCCTGGCCACTTTACCTTTTGGCTGTTCAGTCTCAGATTGCTCCTGGAAAGCCAGCTTTTTCTTGAATTTGAGAGGCAGGGCAGTTTGGATCTTCCCAGTATCCTTATGGAGCTGTATCCTGCCTGCGTTTGATCAAGCTCCTCCATCTGAAGTTCATCCTCAAATCGGTGCCTCTCTTTTAGCTGCTTAGAGAGCCCATGTTCCTCAGTGTACGAGGCTTTTTTCGGCTCCGAAGCCGTTTTTTTCGGCACCGAAATGCCCATGCTGATGGAAGGCCTCGGCTCCGAAAGGCTCTTTCGAGGCTTCGCCGATTCGACAAGTCAGTGTCGAGATTTTTCGATGCCGGGTTCTCGGCTCGAGTCCGAAGACTTTGGCACGATTTTGGCCTTTTTCGGTGCCGAAGGTGCTGCTTGGTCACCATTTTGTTTTTTATGGGTCGAGCCACGGCCTTCCGGCAGTGGCGTCCGCAAGGCCTTATGCTTCTTAGGTTGGCTGTGGGCTGGGGTCGGGCCGGCGTACTCACATGTTGGCCTGCTGTAGGCGGTCGGTCTGCGTCGGAGTCATCAGAGTCCGATCCTTGGGTGGAGACAGCCATCTCCTCCTCTTAGACGTCGAGGTGTTCCGAACTTTGACGCCATCTGCATCCGCCTCGCCCTCCCATCCCTCAAGGTCTTCTTTGATCGAAAGGACTTGCAGGCCTTGCAAGTATCTTACCTGTGCTCCGGTGACAGACACAGATTACAGACCCGATGCTGGTCTGTATAGGGATACTTAGCGTGGCACTTTGGGCAGAAACGGAAAGGGGTCCAGTCCAATAGGCTTCGACGACATCTACGGTCGGGCCGACCAGGCCTCAGCTGGGCGCGGAAGCCCCGAAGGGCCACCGAAGCTGTGTTTCGTCGGTGTCAATGTGTTGATGCAAGATGTTTCCCAATCGCAAACAATACCAACGCTTTTCGAGGATTATTAGTCTTTTTCCAATTCGAATAACGGAGTGAAGAGGAACACGTCCGAACCAGATGGCGGAAAGAAAACAACCTAAAATGGAGCTGATGCCCATGCACAATGGAGCCGAAAGGGAGGAGTCACTCAGTCCCGTGACTCGAAAAGACTTCTTCAAAGAAAAACAACTTGTAACACTCAGAGCCCAACACTAGATGGCAGGAACAGTGCACAGCATGTGTATCTGCAGCTACACATGCCATCGAACATATATAAATATATTCAGGACAGCAATCACTCTTGGATCCGTCAGATTGCCGAGGCTCCCCCGAAAACAAGATCAGCTCCAATGTTGAAAACAAGTGCTGACTATATTCACTCACAAACCACTGCTACAAATGTCTTTGCACAGCTCTAATAAGGTTAGACACAGAACCCTAAACATCAGATTGTAATTTTAATATTAAAGATAAGTTGAACCTAAAATAAAAAAAATAAAAATAAAAAAATAATCAAAAAGCACCAGGAAAACCCCCCAAATAAAAGTCAAGTATGTATCGTATATATACACACACACACATGTATTACCTATCGGCAGTTGCCACTAGGTAGGTAGTTAGGACTATATTTCCACAGAAAAAGCGTTTTTTGAGTTACCTATATCATTGGCAATGTTTGACGAATCTTCATGAAATTTTCCCAAAAAAAGTGTTTGGTGATTCTTGTTGCGCATGTGAAGTTGCTGACAAAGGCTGCTTGACAGTCGAAACACATTCCTTTCTGGATGTGCTTTATAAAATAAATGGCTGACCCTTACAGTATTTAAGTGCTGTATTTCTCTTATCTTGTAATAAGGGAAGGTTTGAAAGACTAGCGCCTCATCGTGCACCATAAGTGTTCTGGTGTAGGCCAAAAACACTGCACTTTGTTGGACAGAGGCAACAGTGTGACCAGAGATGCTGACAACTGATATCAAACATGGCACAAGAAAAACCTAAGCTTCTCTCTTTTCATCTACATTTAACTTTACTTCAGTTGATGCTCCACCAGCATGATACACACTACAGACCCAATTAGAACATTCCGTAATGCACATCAAACAGACCATCTCAAAATTCTTTCACCACCAACCTGTGCACCTAAACATTATCCAGCACGTCACCTCAACAATAACTTCTCCTAATGCACTGCCAAACCAACAAGAACAATTCATTCTGGAGCCTGCTTCACAACATAAAGAGAACAACCACCAGTGTACCCAAAGCCCAAATATTTATCTTTCAAAGCCAGCACACATTTAAATCACCAGGTCACAGAACATGTTTATAACAGTGTTTATAAATACCCACCTGGAAATCATTTCACCTCACCTTCCAGAACATCTTACAACTTTTCTGCTAACCACCCCATGAAATCCTCCTGTATTACATCTTGCAGTACAAGTCTCTTTTCCATGGTTTCCCATCACGCTAGAAGATCTATGAAATGTTGAACTCACTTGATAAGGATGATCTTGTGTTTTCACTACGTTCTCAGAAATGGGCTAACATTTTTGCATGTCCAACCAGTATGCTGGCCTTGATTCCTTTGCTTAGTCAAAACTTCACCCAACTCATCTCATATCCTATAAGGCACTACTCATTTTATTTGCTCCTCAAATGCAATACCCAACATTTAATCACACTCACCTAATATGCAGAATAATATTTTACTTTTACTAAATCACACAAGGTTACGGTTGAATCACTTTGCCAAATTAGTAGATCGCCCAGTGTTCCCTTCATTCGATATTTCCTCAGGCACCTAACTTACGGCCCAGTATTTAGCCCTCCCAATGAATACACTGTGTAGTATTTTTCCTTGCCCAAATAATATACATATTGATCAACCTTTAATAACCGATCCCTGTGTTTCCCCACACACCTAAAGATTCTGCACAATCCATCCATTCAAACACCTCTCATGACCTTTAGCCCAGTATTCAAGCATTTACCAACTCTTCATGCTTCCAGCACCAAACATGTCTGAACAGTTTGCACACCTTTGTAAAATAAGCCCTTAATGTTTGTTTCTCCCACATCTCACAAATCATCCCCCAATCAGAACACCATCCCAAAACGTTATCTTCACACATAGAACCTGCATCCCAAGTGTTAAAAAGGGAAGTAGCGGATACCACATATATGGTACAGTTTACTCTGTAACCCAGGCAACCAGATACACTGAGGTTGCAAAGGCTTAACTAAGCAATCTCACTGAACTGCTCCTTTAATTACAGAGATTCACTGTATAAGCGTGCAGACTACCTACCTTAAGGAGGAACATAACAGTCCCAGGAAAGAATTTTAAAAAAGGGCATGAACTGGATATGGCTAAGCAAATGGTTATCTTAACTGTGTTGCTAGGATATAAATATATCCTAGAACAGGATACTGCTGGGTGGAAGAGGTGAATAAGAAGTAATCTTTGGAAGTCAACTATATTATTAGGGTGTACACATTAAAGAGGACTTATTAATGGAGTGACCACAGTACAACTTGATGAAATAATATATATTTTAGGGGTTATTAAGCCAAGCTAGGTGATACTATGAGAGTCAGGGGAAGGAGGTGATATTATTCAGGTGTGGCAAAGTGTTAGCCAGAAAGAAGGAGATTGTAAGGTGTCAAATAATAAAGTCAAGAGGAACAGCTGAGCTCCTGGTGGTGTAACCAGGATACAGACAAGGGGTGGTCTTACAAGGATGTCCGAGGCCATACACGCTGAATGGATGTGATATAATAAGGGTGCGACCCGAGTGCAGTTGGGGGAAAAAACTATCCGAGTATGATCAGCATATATCTAAGAAAATGATGAGTTATTATCAAGGTGCAACAATGACAGAACAAGTGTTTAGGGAGGAGAGAGGGGGGGAGGGGGCAGGATACAGCCAGCCATAATTCATCTCACCCAAGACTCTGTGGATACAGTTGATTTGCAAGAGAATTTTGTCAGGGTACAATCAGATTTAAGAGGTTATTTTACAGGGTTTTACTGAGATGGCTATAAACAATGTCATCATATTAGATTAGAATGGGGACAATAAGGAGGACATGTGCATTTAATAATCACGTAAGTAAATATTAAAAGTGCATCCTTGGTAAACATCCACACTCCCAAATTGCGGTGCCAAAACAACACTCTGGATGATTCTGGCATCATCTTAATCTTCCAACAAGCTTCTGCCCCCATACTTCTTCCCTTGCCCAACATTCCCAACAGAGGGAGAAGAATGGATGAGTTTTTGAAAAGAAATAAACATTAATCAATGCAAAGCTATAAAAGTAGGCCACATTGAGAGCCCTGTGGGAGTTCTGTTATGTACATTCTAGAAATGTCTGTCTAGGGAGAGGCAGACCATCTCGGACTCCTCTATCCATGTCCTGATGTGTCCATTTCATGCAAATTCTGATGGTCCTTTCTCCAAACAGAAACTTGAGTCCACTGGTTTCAGTCCATCTTAAGGTTCACGTAGATGTACCGGATAAACTTGAGAGAAGCAGCAAAGGAAACCGTGCCAAGCATAAGGAAGAAGACATAGGCAGTTAAGAATGAATAGCCAAAAAACTCCACACTCTGTACAGCTCCAGACATGTTGGAGCGTCTGGAATAGTAAAAGATGGAGTAGAGAAAGATGAAGACTCCTGTAGAGCCTGTGCTGAGCACTGAGCGCCACCACCAGCGGTAGTCCTCACCCGATAGTTGGAAATAAGTCAGAGCAATAGAAATGCAGGCTCCCACGCTCAACAGAATGGCAAAGACAATGAAGAGAATGCCATAAAGAGTGTACTGTTCACGCCCCCAGACTGTGGCAAAAATGTAGTAGAGCTCCACGGAAATGGCACTGCAGTAAAAGGGGAAGAAAATAGAAGGATGTTAATGATGCAAGGATACAAAAAAAAAAAAACACACCACACTAAGAAACTCAGTGACACATTGTAAGCAAAAGGAGAAACAGGAAACTGTAGACAGGAACCAGAAAAGCTAACAGCAAGAAATCATTGACAAATGAAGGTTTGACAGAAGATAAGAGGAAAAGGAAGAGGGGAGGAGAACATGAGTGATGCACACTTATCAGAAGCTATGAAAAGGATGCAGAAATAAGAAAGGGAAGCAGCTAAAAAGACATCATTTCCCATAATGACTGTGAGCATAATACTAATGTTTTGTTCTTTTATCCTCCCTCATCATTTATGCTTTTGCTCACAAAACACTCCTGTAGGCTTTGATCTACTCGATTCCTTACCCCAAACTTATTAACAGTGGTTACAGGATGCAATAGATTACATCAAAAGACACAAATTCTACACATAACATAACTTTCAAAATGGCATGACCCTTAGCACCATCGCATATGGGATTTCCTTAGTCTTTCCTTTAGTTTCCCATACCAGCTATTTCAGTGTTTGGGGTTGCACTCTGATGTGGACTGCACCCCCAGTGGATAGTCGGCATCCAAACAATCCAGGTTAGTCTAACACAAGCTTCATCCTTTAAATATTTATACTAACCGCTATGTCCGCTATTTTATTTAACTAGTAGATCTTGTTACATATTTTTCAGTATTTTGGTAGGCATATCATGGCCTCTTAACTCTTAGATATTACTACATTCTCACTGATGAGCTAGCGACAAGCTCGTTGTAGAAGTCACACTCCTTTTTAGCAGTGATAACTACCACAATGCATGAGATACCGTAGAGGTGGGTTATGGTTGTGTTCCTTGAATTGGGTGGCTCGCGTATTTACTACTAAGTATGATCACAATTTCTGGTGTTTCTTCAGAGACTTGTAACACTAGCCACATGGGCGATCCAAGGTCCTTTTTCCACAGCAGGTGAGATGGTCCCCCTCATCTACTCTTATAACTGAAACAATCTAGAGGTATTTTTCCCTCCTTTTCATAGTTTGGAGCAAGGACTATTTTTTTTTTGTTTTGTTTTTTTTACTCTTGGCTTTTTACGGATTTGTTAAGCACGGTATCTGGGATTGCTGGTTTGGATCAAGAATTCTTTACTCCGTATACTTTTTTTCCTACTACTTTAATCACTTTTGATATTTATTGGGACACTCATAAGCCTCATGACTGAGTATAGTCTGCCATCACTCTTCTATTTCACTTACACTATTATTAACTTTTTAGTACTACATAGTTTTGTGAATCTTGCAAACGCACATTAAGTGTAGTTTTACAATAACCGTGTACTTATCACTCTTTTTTTGCATGTACACTGTCACTGTGGATTCACTTTAGCAAAATAAATACACTTCATTGGATATATGAAGACTGTTTATGTATATCCCTCTTAGGGACTTTGCAGCTTTGAAATAGTCAAGTACAGATAAAACAAGTGTCAGCTGCTGCAGCAATTCAAGAACTTGACATTTTAACAAGATTCATGGGATTACTAAAAGAATAATTTGTACTTCAAATTCATATTCATAGGTCTTTGTGCCTTTTATATCGTGTGTATGTACAGATAAAGACTGATTTATGTTTGCAACCTTTTTATGTGCTTCGATATTCTAATATATGATTTGCTTTTGGGATTGTTATACTTTTACAAACATTATACAGTCCATTGGAAGGATAGTGTTTGGATCCCAAGTGAGCACATCAACATTTTACTCTATCTAGTAGTGCTAGGACACAAAACCCAAGGTGTCAGGAGGTGTGAGACTTGCATCACAGGTACCAAGAATCAGTCTGTAGAATGTTCTTAGAGTGTGTCTCACCAGTGCCTGCTGACAGGTTATGATATCCACACAACAGGGTTTGTTAACACCACCCAGGTTTAACAAAGTGACTTTGAGGATGTCGCCTAATGGGATGTTATAGAGAAAAGCTATGGCAACACCCTTTTTTGCGCATAGAGTGTGCCCTGCAAGTCACAGGAAGGGAATGCTTTGCCATAGCATAGTAAGTCTGGATCCACTTTAAAATTCATCTTGCGATGCCAGATTTAGAAATGGGGTGTTCATTGTAAGGCTTGGCAAAGTGTTGGTTTCTTTTATGAATGGAAATGGTCCTGTCTAAAGGGTACATGAGCACCCTTTTAACAAATGGTGTGTGTGTGAGGCCCTTTCCAATATGGAGTGTGGTTGTGGGAAGAGGTTTGGCTGCTCAATAGTCTGACTGAGATGGTAAGGTGAGACTATCTTTGGTAGAAATTCGGAGTTGGGCCTGATGAGCACCTTGTCCATGCGACCTGAATGATAGGTTATTTGATTGTTAGGGCTAGAAGCTCTCTAATAAACCTGAGTGAGGTTAGTGCTACTAGGAAAGTAACCTTCCATGACAGAAACTAAGTTACAGACGTATAGGGGTTGAAAAAGTTGAGAGCTGGCCAAGATGTTGTGTGAGGACCATGTTGAGATTTCAACCAGGAACAGGAGGAGTCACTCGAGCCATTCCTTGAAGGCCTTCAACACAGAAATTCTGAAAAGGGATGAATGTTCCTTATTTTGCATATGTATGACAAGGCAAGCCTGCCTTTTGCAAGTGTAGCAGGCAGTAAATGATACCCTGTACTGAAACCTTAAAGAGGCCTATTTGGAGATGTGGTAGTGGACAAATCTTTTCCACTTGGTTGCTTTGCATGCAGGTGTGATGCGTTTATGTGCTTCACACAGTATAAGCATATACACTTAATGAATGGTTGAGGTCATCAAAATGTGGGTCCTCTGGTGCCAGATCGCTAGACTGAGCTGTTTCGGGTCCAGACGTCTAAGTTGACATTAATGTTGCGTGGGAAGGTTCTGCTTCAGTGCAACTTCTCATAGGGGCTGATGGACATCTTTCAGAGCATGGTTTACTAGCACTGTCTGGCCCACTGCATTCCCAACTAAGAAGAGTGTCATGGACGCCTGCAGCATCTTTCTCACCCTGTACAGAATAAGAGGAAAGGCACAGGAAACTCATACATAGTTAATTTCCCATAGGGATGCAAGTGTAAATACCTGGAGCCAAAGTTATGGCATTTTGCATTTGCTGGGAAGACAAAGAGGTCCATGGTTAGGCTACCCCACTTTGAAAGTATCTTTGGGAAATTGTGGGTGGAGTTTGCCACTGTGGACCTAATGATGTGTCCTGCTATGCAGGTCCATAAAGTCATAGCCCACCACTGGCAAGTACTCTGATACAAAGTTGCTTTTATTATGGATTTCCCAGCGCCAGATCTAAGATCTCCCGAGCCAGTGCAGAGTGCTGCGGGGAATGAGTATGCCTCCAGATACTGAATATAGTACATAGTGTTCATGTTTTCCATCATTACGAAGAATGTCTTCCCCAAGATGACTTGAGGAAGACTGAGGGCTGAACAGACTCCCAGGAGATCACATCAATCAATACTATGTCCCTGGACCTGAGGAGTTCAGGTGTCACTGACAGTGATATAACTGAGGAGTGCTCCGCCTGCCATTCTACCAGTGCAGCTTCTATGGTAAAGGTCACTTGCGGGAGAAGGTTGAGGAAAGGCCTGCCGAGCAACAGGCTGTTTCTGTTCTACCACTGCTGAGCTTGAAGAGTATACGCCGTTATCAATACTAGTTCTTGCCACTGTCCCTCTGCTTATGACCACTGTTGAGCAATAAACTACGAGGAGTGCATGTGGAGTCTTGTGTATAACACAAAAACAATGCACGAGGCCTTCTTCCCAAGCAATTTCGACCATCATTACTGTAAAAGGATCATGCCTGAAAAAGGGGCAGCAGCTGTTGGATGCCATCACCCTCTGCTCAATGGAATGCTCCTTCCTTGATGCCATTTAGGATGCATCCTAGAAAGGGCAGGGTTTGTTCGGGATGAAGGTAGGATTTTTTACATTGATAGTAAACCCAAGACTACGGAGTAGGGACCCTGTTATGAAAGTGTGTGAGGCATTGTTGCCAGCTACTGCTTTTTAGCAGCCAGTCATCTACGTAAGAGAAGAAGTGGATGGTATTTCTGAGCAGATGCATGGACACCACTGCTAGGCACGTTGTTAACACCCTGGGGGCTGCAATGACCCCACCCACCAAAGGGCAGAAATTTCAATGGTACTTTTATTCATATAACACAAATTGAAGGTACCAGTGGTGGGCCTGGTGGACTGGAATAATAAAGTAGGCATCCTTTTGTGCCAACACCATAATAAAATCCTCTTTTCTGAACAGTAGGATGATCTCCTGGACTCTAACCAGATGTAGCAATTGAGGGGCCTGAGGTCTATGATCAGCTAGAGGACACTGTCCCTTTTAGGAATCAAAGTATAGGGAGTACACCCCTTGGCACTGTTTATATGGAGTATCTGCTTCAATGCTGCATGAGGGTTCACAGATGTTGGCCGTAGAGAAAACTATTCCCTCAACCTCAAGCTCTTCTCCTTTTTTCTTTGGGAGGTCCTTTCCCAGTTGCTCTATCTCCTCCCAATACCAATCGTATTAGGAAAGGTGGTCAATAGAATAGGCAATGAGCCAATGGGTGGCAGCCTCAACTGCCAGATGCTTGCCAGCAGCTTCAAATACACTTGCTTTCCTTATTTGGTGGTGTGGCCACGTCACCTGTGCATACCGCTCTGGGAGTCTGCGGGGAACCAGACCATGGATGTAGAGTGGGTCCCAAGTTGAGGTCTTGCATTTTGTTTTTTTTTCACTCTAGGAGTGAACACCTTGGCCTTTACGGCATCATTAAGTTATCTGCCATGGTCTTCGGTATACCCTTCAGTATGGTACGAAACTGCTTCAACCTTTAAGTTTTTGAGAGGTTCACCACAAAGAAGTCATCCTCATTTTGGAGAACGTACATATCCACTCTGTGGTTCTGGACAGTCCTTTGAATCATCACATGGTAGGATGTAGTGTAATTGTGCGATAATGGTTTGGCACAGCAGGGCTAGTAAGCAATCAATCTGAGAGTCCAACACTTAGTCCTCCATAGGTCACCCCCACCCCCTTCCTCGGTGCTAGGGGTTCGTTATAAGGAAATAGAGGCTCATAAGGGCTTTCTGGTCAGAAAAGGTATTATTTCACCTACCTAGGAATTGAGGAGATGGCAGTGGGTGGGGTTTAGGAGATGGTAGGGGCGGTGGTGGAAGAGAGTGGTATGGAGCAGGAGGCTGGGGTTATGGGCCTCTGCCCCGTCCCTTTGCTTCACAGGGTGGAGAAATATAAGTGTCTTGAAAGCCAGCTCCTCCTCAAATGTGAGCCTATGCTTCTTGTGGATACATGAGATTGCATGTGAAGGCTTATCAGGAGGCTCTGCGGTTAGTTATATGCCACTGTCTGGTTAAAGGAGAGGAGCATGCTGTTTGGCATCAGGTACCTTGGGCAGAGGTAGTACCAAGGTCCTGATCCTCCTATCAGACATCAGTGTCAAAGTTCATCTAACAGTGGTCTTAAACAGAGCTTTCGACTCAGAGTGAAGTTGCTTGATACCTCGGAATGGATGTAGAGTTGCCTGCTAATTTGGTTCAACACTTTTGGGTGGTGGCATGGTAGGCGTGTAGGTCAGATCTCGGAGCTGACTAGCACTAGGCGTGGAGCCAGACCCAGATGTCACTGTTGTCTATGGTTCAGCTCAGGGCTCAATGCCCGATTCCTGTGGGACCGGTACTCTACCTCAGCCAGGGTGCATGTTTTAGGAATGAGGCTTTGTTAACTGGTCTTTGGGTGTAGGTGCCAAAACTACAAGCCTGCGTATGATTTCGGTGTGATGGTCAGAAGGTTTCAGAACCTTGGCTTCACCATGTTCATTGTCTGAAGCATTGGAAGGTTGTTTAAGCGATAGGCATGCGTTGTGCTACAGGAAGGCTAGTGTAGCCTACTACTACTACTACCACCACTTCTTTGGCCTCCAACCAATCTTATTCCCTAAAGATATTGGGGTCTCTATGAAGCTTGGCGCCGCATCTTATGATGCACACAGTGTCTCTCCCTCCACTACAGTAGTCTTCTTGCAGCAGACAGATCTATGCAGAAGTTGTCATGGTCAGGAGAGAGGCAAAGGTTGCAGAAACTATGCTGATCCAACCATGGATATTTGACTTTCCAAGGGAAGAATTGGAAGGGTGTACGTTCCATTTTCTCGGAGGATACCACCTGTGTTTTGCTGACCAGTGGCTAAAGTGAGAGGACAGGCTGCTGGGCGTTGAAGGCCATCGATCAAGAGTCGAGGAGGCAGCTTTGATTATCTTCCAAAGTATGGCACTGGACCTGAAAAGGCACTGCAAAGCATTACTATCTTGGAGCTCGGTCCTGAAACGTCTGAATCCGATAGTAGAAGGGAACAATTAGGAGGTGGAGCCTGGGCACTCATGCACTGTGCACTATGGGAGAAGTAACGTCAGGTTTTGTGATTCTTTGAACAAAAACAAGTTGCAACATCCCAGCCCAATACTAGATAGCAGGAGTGTGCCCAGCATTTGTATCTACAGCCACACATACTATAAACAGAGACATTCTAGAATCACTTAAATATTTGAATAGAATCATCTCGATCTCTTCATAACATACTGATCTGTCTAAAGGACCTGGAAGAAGTCTTTCCTGCACTTTATAATCGGTTATCTGCACCCTCTTGGATGGAAGTTCTTCCGTTTGACACTAACTCTGTTAAGGCTACTTTAACCAGACTTAAACTCGGCTTCCTGCTTAATCCTTTACTTAATGGTAATTCTGCCATTAGGAAAACAGGCTTGCAATCAACTATTTGTCTATCTTTCCTCTTTCTAAGTCTACAATTGCTGTTCAGCTTACAAAAGTTACTGAAATGGCTTTAAGTTGGATGATGCTCAAGGCACTTTTGTATTCCACTATGGTGTACCAAATTTTGCCCTGGTTGCAGACCAAGAAGACCTTTGCTTGCAGTTAATGACAGGGACGTTAATACCGGTTACCGCATTTGACACCGTTGACCAAGGGATTTTGCAAGACAGACTTCAGGAATTCTGATTGGGCAGATGAGCCTAAGGTAGGCTCATCTCCTTTATTGACCTTTCTTGATGGGCACACTCAGAAGATTTCATTGCTTATTTCACCTTGGCACTCCCTATGATTCGTTATGTATCTCTCAGGTGTCTGCCATTTCGCCCCCACCTCTGAATTATATGTTGCGCCCTTCGCATTTGCTCTCACTGCTTTCATTTGTCTGCATATACTGATGACAAACAGATACCCCTTCATTTGGACAGTGATCAGTTGTCTGCAGAGTTGTTCAAACAATGTGTGGAGTGGATGGAAAACCAATGGTTCGAATTAAACTATGATAAAAGTGTGATTCTAATAGTTTGTGGGGTGGCAGACATAGGGACTCCTAATTTCAGGCTACAGTCTCTAGATAACTGGCTAATACCCTTACTAAAAATGTATGTTTTAAAATTTGACATAGGGCTTCCACTCGCCCCAGAGCGCTGTGGTATGTTCTCCCTGTTTCTTACATCTTAAACATATCTGCAAGATCATGCCTTGTCTTATTCAGGAGGCAAGGTGTTTCACAGTGGCTATTTTACTTAGTTCAGATTGGGCTATAGAATATTTTATCTGGGTACCTCTAAATATCTGATCACTTGACGGCAGAAGCGACAGGATGCTGCTACCGTAACTGAGGACTTCTAATTTCTGTCATAATACTTTATTGCAGGAACTTGACTAAATGGACTGTGCATTCACACATACATTTAATATAACATTATTTTATGAATGGCATATCCATTTAGGCTCTGCATTTTCTAAAGAAAGTTAGTCAGGTATTTTCCCCTTCCATTCTACACTATCTAAGCCATTGGTCTCTGGTGCCTGTCCACTTCAGGAGACAGACTCAGATGCAAAACCTTGTAAGTATAAGCTGTGGCACTATGAACATTTTACAGCCCAATGTTCAAGATATTTCTGCTAGTTCTCCTTCAGGAATCATTTAAAACCTGTCCCTGTTTGGCATACCCTCTCCAGGAGTGTGTTTATTCTTTTGAGAGCCAAGAAACCATTTGATATTATGATATTATGATAGGATAAGAAAATCAATGACAAATTAAACATGAAAAGTAGGGGATACAGTGAAGAATCAAAAAAGACAATAAATGAAAAGACAAACAGGGTGCCTAGAGGCAGAGTTTCAGGATGGAAGCAAAAGACAGCGACTCAACAAGGAGATGAAGAAAGTGGGTGGAAGAAAGTAAAAAAAGTTATGTACACTTGTATGTGCATGTAAATCTTTGAATGCAATCATTCATATAGTTCCATTTATATGTGTGATCACAGAGCACTTTTTAACATTTATTTTTAATAAGGCATGTTAAATGTTAAAATATAGTACAGTATTTTGAAATGTAAACATTAGATACATTTTATGTAAAATGTTAGATTTGCTGAATTTCAGGATTATTATTTTTTTTTTTACAGATTTAAGGATGCATTTACTGCAACAATTAGTCTGCTATTAACTTACATGCCTGTTTAAAAGAAAATGGTACCAGATATGCATTTGACACTGCACCTTCAGGGTAGCGAGCAGCTCCAATATGCTGTCATGCCTTCCATGGGTAGGTGTTTCAATCCATTTTTACCGAGACTAAAGATGCTATCTATATATACAATTACTCTGCTGGTGGCACAGCTTGCTGGGCTGCTCAATGGATACGTTTTGTTGAGTCCATGGTCATCCTTAGCGGAGGAGGGCACCTGAGGGATGAGAATATGACATTCCATGGTGTGAGGCACTCTAGGGCACAGGGTAGTCCTGAACCAGTTCCTCACAGAGCCTGCTGTGCCCTACCCATCCTGTGCTGGATTATCTGCATTCAAAATGGTGCTTCCCAATTAATGGTCTGAGGTGGAGCAAACAAAGAGGGACCCCATGATTGGACAATGCACACAGTGAGTGTGCACAGGGAAGCTCAGCCTGCTTGAATCAGATGACCACCCAGCGATCCAGATCTGGAGCGGACCACAACCTCTGATACTAAGATGACGTGGTACCAGTATGTGCTCAGGGGTTATGAGGAAACATTGGGTCAAGGGTGGTGGATAGATGAACAAACCTTGGAATGCTGTAATCCTTTATGAAAGCAGGATAAAATTATGTTTTTCCTGTATTCTGACCAGTAAGCAGCATTCATAAAGTGCAGCTAGGGGGTTTCAGGAAGAGGGAGCCTCCTGCACACTATGCCACCTAAAGAAGACCAACACAAAGGTATCAAAGCAAAAATGTGTATTTCTCTTCAAAGCATTCCTCCAACAGTGAGGTGGATCTGGATCGTAAGAACTCTTGCTGCTAGCTTAACTAGATTGGACTTGCAGCTTCACAACTTGCTGAATGATTTGAGGAGACCATTCAGAATACAGACTGCAAAGTTACTTCCATTTAACACAAGATTTAAGGCCTGAAGGTGAAGGATGGGGGCAATAAAATGGTCTCCAGTAGTATATGAAGAGGTTTGGGTAATGATCACCTAGAGCTATACACCACAATAAAATCAGAAGTTATGCAAAATATATTTCTTATCGGACTAACGTGAGGTGGAATCAACGGTGCCCACGCTATAAGGCTGAAGACACACAATGTTCCGCTATGTGAGTCAGAGGACATTAAAGAGCTGCTACTACACCTTCTGCAAATAGAGGTGATGGAACTCAATGTTGTCAAAGCATCAGAGATTGCAGTTCCTTCTGAAATTATTTTTTAAAAAGAAACTACTTCTGGTGCTTTCGCCAAAAGGATTTTCTAACTCTTTGTGGAAGATGTGACGTTCACATCCTCGCATTATGAAGGTAATGCAACGGACATGATGAATACATCACCCTCCGCACTGAAATGGTTAACATGGAACAAAGAAACATTAACAAAAGAATAATATAAACAAGGACAACACAGGAAGAAAATAGTCCCAAACATGTCAGGAGTGGATAGAGAGAGCACAACCAATGCAAAAAAACATCAGTGGGAGAGATATTCTTCAAAGGCAGGACAAAAATACAATACCATGGAAAGCAACAAGCGAGAAGGAATATCTAGAAAAGCCAACAAAGGCAGCCAGTTAAAGATTCTAAAATTGATGAAAGATATTGGGGTATTAACAAGACCACAAAAAAGGGTAAAGTTAAAGTCATACGGTAATGTACAAATGATAATTTAATAACAATGAAAGTTGGGAAAAAGCTGCAGGAGACAGTAGACAAACGACAGGGAAGGACATTTTATGTATCTGTAAAATTGACATTATTCAACGTTATGTGACTCTGGAAAGCAGACCACACACGAAGAACGTGGGTCTTCTTCTCTTGCCTTCTTCCTACAGATGGGGCATGTCACAGAAAATGAAAGCATTCTCTACAGAAAGAACTGGAGCTTTTTGATCCGAAAAGAACATCGCAACAATGCGGTCTATAGAAAACCTAGTTTGTGGAAAATACTTAGTAACAACAGTTTCAGTCATGAAAGGTGAGAAGTGGGGGGATCAGTGCATTGGAATAGTGTTCAGAGAGCCTGATAGAAGAAATGAAGAACTGCTACTGCAGGACATGATTCAGTGCCGGAGCTGCTGGCTACCATAAAGGTGCAGTGTCACATTTCAGCTACATTGAGTTGATGTCCATTGGCTAAATCTTCTGTTTTTTATTCCTTTAGATCGTTCAGTAAAGTTATTCTCAGAAAGTTACCTTTGCACAAGTGCAACTGTAAATCCGAATTGGCAAGTATTAAAATGAAAATATAAATTAAAATAGGAAATACATTCTTCGATTTTCTGGGTTATCTTTTAAATGTGTTTTCAAAAACTGAGATGTGTGTTTCAAAGACGATCATTTCAGGCAGATGAAAATGTTACAGGACACAAACATTTGAGCAAGATAGGTCCAGAGTCCTCCTTACCTGAAAGGCAGAAAACCACCAATAGTCATGTGTACAAGAGTAGACTTGTACCACGGTTGGCGAGGGATTTCACGGGCTATGTTCTTGGTGCGGCAAGGAGCATCAAAGCTGCCTCCACTGTTTTTGCCAAAGATGCCACCGATGACTGTGAGGGGAAAGCCAACAAGGATCCAGATAGTGAACAGGAGCAAGATGGTTGTGGCAGGGAGAGCCTGGGTAGACCCGTTCGCCCAATGCACAGAGTTCACTACGCTCCACGTCAAGAAGAAAGGCGCTAAAGAGAAGGGAAAATATATTTAATAACCGTAAAAACATCAGTGCCTGGAATAGGAATCTCTGTGCTCAAGCAGGAATGTCACAATACTGTACAAAAGAAGAGGGACATTATGCAGGGTTAGGGCTTAAAAACACTGAGCCTTCTGGCAGGGTGCATGGACTTTATAAAGATGCCCCTCTCCCGACCCTTTTCAAACACATGTCACAAGCACTAAGAAAGACAGCTACAGTATGCAGAATAAAGTTACTTAAAGTGTGTTGCCTGAAGTTGGTTTTAGATTCACATGCTTGTTAACTCCTGCGAGCTAATCACTGAACCCATTATTCGACAAAATATATGAAAAAAAAAAAACATACAGCTGTTAACTTAAGTATGGCAGTAATAAGACCTCGTGTGGTGTTGAACAGAATGCCGTGTGACTTCCTCGATCAACAACTTTATTCATAAATAGGCTAGGGTAAATGGGGAACAAACATATGTTGACCAAGATATGGCATAAAAACTAGTGATACAAGTCAGTAATTTTCCCTGCTGCATTATGAATTGGACACATTCACGGTACTTTCCAAATAGTGTGTTACCAGTAAGGTGAGTTGACTTAAAGAAGGTTAACATTAATAGGTCCATGAATGCCAGTTTAATCCATGTGAACACCCCAGAGTGCATTAAGGTCCAAAGCACTTAGACTCGGCAGTGTTTGGGAATAGCACCATATGGTAGTCTAAGGAATCTCTTTGCATAATTGACAATTGTATGTGTTAAAGCATGTTCTTGTTATGGTTTCTCCACCGAAGAGTAACTCTTTTGTGTTGCTGGCTTTTAATTGTAGATGGAATAGGGATGTTTAATGGAGGATTCTTAGACCATTGCTCGGTGCGTGTGGAGCTAGACAATTCTTGCAACGGGTATCTCTATTTTCCCTGGAACAACTGGCACCGTGTGCTATTGCAAGCTCAATGAATTACCAAGTACCTCTTTTTATGCTTTCACTTTCATGGAGTGGGAAGGTTAAAAAAACATAAAGAGTTACTCTTTGAGGGTGGTGTGAAGGACATCTTCTCGCTTTATTTTAAGTTTATAAAAGAACAGACATTCAGTAGTCCTCAAGAAATGGATATTGATTATAGAATGTATTGACCATGTAATCATCAGATTTCAACTACTGAATACTATTGTAATTGACCTTTTTTATAGGATGTGGAATAATGAGCAATTCGGAAAGGGGTGACTAGGAGAGAGAAATGGCGAGCAAAAAACTGCCAACAGAATTAAACGTACATTCAGCATGCACAACGTTGCACCAGGTTTGCCCGAGTGCATATCTAATGGAGAAAAACTGTGCAGTAAATAGGATGACTCCAAAGGTATTTGGGGTTTTGCCGGGTCAGTTGGGACCGAAGTTGACACAGTCACAGGTCTTCTAAATAATTGTCTCTTTGGGTTGTGGCTTTGGAACCCATGATAACGGTCGTTCCTTGAAAGCACTCACGGCCACCCAACTCAAATCCTTATTAATCCTGCATTTGTGGTATCCTGCTGTCCATCCACAGTTCCTACATAATATGGCCTTGGAGATCCAGAGATGCTGGAGACGCCCAGTAATTCCTAATCTGATCCAGCGCAGTGGAATACCACTTCACTGGTGATCAACTACCGAGTCTCTGATGCATCTGTGGCTGCTGGGGGCTGAATGAAGTGGCAGTTTCATTTACCTTATCGATATCACACAGGAGTTATTACAAGAGTTGCTTAACGATGGTGTAGTGAAACCTAGTTTGTTTTAATGGGATAACAGGAGTTAGCTTAGCCTCTGGCTTGCAGACTTGTTCCCCCATCACTTAATGACTTTTAACCTATTTGGCATGCTCTGTCTTAGCCCATTTAATTATTTAATTCATCTAAGATGGCTGCCTTGTTTATAGTTAGGCCACTTGTTATGCTTTGCATTATCAGTGCCACCGCACAAAGGCGTCAAGATCAAGCAATAAGGACAAACAAACAGTAGGTGTTCACACTTAGGGATTTTCCCTCTCTATACTTTCGAGGGATTGTTTATAATAATTGCCGTCCCAAGCATGTCTGTTATCTATTGTTTGGAACACACCTACGTCAGGGGTCCTGGTAGATCTGTAAAAATAAATTGCACTTTAGACAGATAATCAGAGGGATTCCGACCAGAGGGCATCGCCACCATCGCGGATACCGATGCTGCACGTAGTCTTGACGCTGACCCAGTCTTCATGTCCCTGCAGAGATTGAGATAGAGACCTCATTCCAAGGTAACGAGGATTGAGGGCTCCTCTCATGGACATGGCACTGGCAGATTAGGTTTAACAAACCCAGCGCTCCTCAAGGTAGGAGGTTAGGCCTATCACAGTAGGGTATTAGGGCATATTACATCTTGTGCATCTTTTACATGCATTGCAAGATGGTGGGGGTCTTTGTAATAATGACTCTTGTCTTTACAATTCTGCTTCTTGCATTATTCATTATCCTAATCATTGCAGACCATGCAACATATCGCAAATTGCAGTTGTGTTAAATAAAAACCATTGAAACTTTACTGCATCTTTGTCATTGCCTGTGTTTGTATGAGACATGATGTATCTGTGAGAAAGGGGTAATCTCCCCACAACGCTCCCTGAGATGTCTTATTCTAGAGTCCATGCGTAAAGGCTGCCACAAATCACCTTTTACTATTGTGTTTCTGGTGAGGTGCTGCTAGGGAGCCGGTAAGGTTGGGACAACAGTTGCGACTTGTTGTAGGATAGGCATAGTCGCCTACAAACAAAAGTACTGTCATCCTTTAACCAGCAGTCTTGCCCAGAGCAAGAGTCCAAACTACGACAATGGCTAATTGCATGTGATTTTATCTTTCACCACAATGGCCCTCCTCCCTAATCAAAGCAAGCTCAACAAGTGTGCAAAATGCAACAGATTAACTGTTCCACTCTTCTCGGAGCAGACAATGGGTACATCTTTGTCTGCTAGGTCAATGGATGACTTGTCATCTGTTACGGTCATTCTGCATGCTACATCAAGCACCAACACTGCTTTAGAATCTGAGATAGTCAAAGTCAGAGCTGAAGTCCTTCCTCCTTCAGGACATTTACAATGTAGGAGACTGGGTCTGGGTCGCAGAGGGGCTTGTTCATGCAGGCCTCGGTGTCTCAGCTTAATGGGAGTCTCTGGGACACTGCCTAAACTATTAAAAGATACAAAGGGTTGGGCTAGATGCAACATTCTGCTACTGGTGGACATCTGCAGGGAAGCTGAGGGTTGGGGGGGGGGGGGGGGGGGGGGGGGGGGGGGGGTGCAGGAGGTGACAAGAGTAAGCAACCAGAACAGTTATTCAAAGAACAGCTTAGATCATGAATGCTGGCAGACTCCTTAGAGTCCTAAAGAGACATAACTATCAGCACACCTGAAAGTTTTTCACTGGACTAAGTTGTTCTTTGCCACTTGTGAACCAGCCTGGGGCTAGGTGGCTGAAAGAAAGACCTCAAAACTGGGTTAAAACTTACCCGCCAGACACCGGTTAATGAACTGGGGCTAGGAGATGGATAAGCAGGAACCAATGATCCTCGGGCGCTGTTGGAGAGGACCCAGATGCACAGACTGAGATGAAGCAGGACTCAATATCTTTTGGAAGCCACTCAGATTCTTTCTGGATAGATTATCTCGGACTTCTTCCTAGACATTGTTTTTCCCCCTATCATCCATACTATAGTAGTTGGGGGTTCACTGATCAAAGTCAATTTTCATAACAATAATTGTGTTAGATTTTATATGAATGATTTTGTGAAGAAAGCCACTCAATGGGTAGGATCGCCTTATAATTCTTGCATTGAGCAATGGTTACTTGCTTAATATCTGCATTTCCATTTGGCATTTACTGCATTCCAGTTGGCATCCAATATGCATTCTCAGTGCCATGTTAGCATTTATGGTGCTGGAATATTTTAACAGTTATGTCTGCAGTTGGATAGGTTGGGTTGTTGGGAAAGATCAGAGCTGGTGGGTGTTTGACTTGTTTGTTGGTCCTGACGTTTATTCAAAGTAAGACACTGACACTCAGGGTTTAAATCTTAATGATCAAGGTTGCAATCTCCAGGCTGATGGCATCCAACTATTAGAGCTCAGAATTATCACCTCAGCCATTCCTTTCCGGGAATGTTAATGGTCTAAATGAAAAGTTTAAGTGGGAGTGGCACTAAAAGTGGCAAAGTAGTACCTATCCAATGTGAGGGGGCACCCTCTCTTCCTAACCAAATATGGCTCTAATACAGTTTTGCTATCTCTCACACACACACACACACTTTTTTCACTCTTCCGGGTTCTTCACATGTGGTGGTACACTCACGGCAAATGTGAAAAAGTTACTTATCTTCGGTAACACTCTTTCTGGTAATCTATCTAACCCCCAATTCCTCACCTAGAGAATAGCCCCAGTTGCCATACTGTATCTGGATGATTTACATAGCAACTCCTTTGAGTGGCTGATCCACCTCGCCCTTGAAGTAACGTTGGGGCCCCTACATAGCTGGCACCTCAAAGAACTGACCTCAGTTTCTTTCCGAACTCTGTCCGCACCCTCACATTCAGAGCCAGATCTCTAAACTGAAATCTTATTAAAATGGACTAATTGTATTTATTGCACAGAAAGGAGAGGAATCAGTGGTTAGACAGAATTCTGAAGGTAAGTAACCTTTTCTTCTGATGCCTACTTCTAACTGCAGAGTCCTCACCTTATGAATAGGTAACAAAGCAGTACCTACCCAAACGGTGGGTTTGTGGGATGGCTTAGACCAAGAAATCCTGCATGCTAGCAGCACTGCCTCTGGTGAACTAAGCATGCAAGCCTTACTGAGGCTGTTTATTTCCAGGCCTAACAGATTTTGATGCATAAGACAATCCATCTGGACATGGGGTCCTCTTCTGTGTAGTTTTGTCCTTTTTCACCTAGAGAAACCCACAAAGAGCTGATCGTCCACCTGATGTGGACCTTGGTTTCTTCTTTGGTTGACACAATGGAGTTGTTTTTCTTCCTTCAGAGAGTGAGGCAGGGCAATGAAAGCTGGCAGGATCATGCAAAGCCCTGCCTGGAATGGTGTGACATCTTTGGGGCAAAAAGCAGCTTTTGCCGCAGGCGCTAGTTTGTCTGTGTGGAATTTGGTAAATAGCTGTCGTACAAACAGACTGTAGCTCACTCACTCTATAAGCTGAGGTAATCACAAGAAGAAATGTTTTCAACATCAAGAGACTTAGGGAACAACTATACATCAGTTCAAATCTCTTTGCCACTGCGCAGATTGAGGCCACTAGCCCCCGGGGACAGGCCCATAGATATGGGATAACAGATCTGGGACATGCACTCTACAATGAACAATGGGGTTACTATTGCGCACAGACGGGTCAGATATCATCAAATAGTAGACTTAGAATTATTCATTGTAAGTTCCTACAGAGGGTATATTACAGTCCGGATTGACTCCATAGGTTTGGTCTCCGATTTGATGACCAATGGGCCTGGTGTTCAGGTCTGGCACAGCGTTTATACATCTAGCTTGGAATTGTGGCGCGGTAAATGCCTGTTGGTTTGAGGTGCACACTGCACTTTCCCTCATGTTAGGAGAGACCCTGCTGTTGACTCCGCTAATTGCATTTCTTGGTTATGTCAAACATGTCTCCACCTCATACACGTGCTAAGTAGCATTAGCACAACTGCTTGCTAAAAGGAAGGTCATCTGTCATGGCGACGGTGGGTGCTTAAATTCAAGACCTGGATTACAGATTTAATCTACTGTAATGAACGATTAACGTTGTATGCCAAACTTTTGCCTGTCCCTTCCAGACTTTGGGAATATATGGAGTCCACTCCATAGATACCGCCAGATGCAGCCACCCCAGGCTCATCAGCCTGCTGTCACATAGCCTCATATCGATATACACAACATCCCATATGCTGATGCCTTTGATCAACTCGTTCGTCATATCCTTCACCGTTCATCACTTGGACCATAGCCTCCTTACATGAAGTTTGTACTGTCTGCTGTTCATGTGTGTATTGCTCCATTTAGGGGTGGGAGAAATAGTATTTGCTGTGTTTTGATGCCTAAGGGGAAGTATGTACTAAGTCAATGTACATGATGTCCTTCGTTGCAGTTAATTACATTGTAACACTGAAACTTTAATAAACACATTTAAAAAAAAAAAACTAAGAGTCTGAGACCCAGGTCAAAGGCTAAAACATCAGAATCATAGCCTGAATATCCAGGACTGGCCGAGAAAAAGCTCAGAAAAACTCAATGTCCAGAATTGTTCCAAGGAAAGGGATCTCTGTGAAAGAATGAGGTGAAACTTTGGCACACTGATGGAAAGACCCAATGATGTCAACAGGTTGGCCGTCGTCTGGAGGTGGTTGAGGCAAGCTCGCATTAAGCCACCAACTGTAGAGGTACAAGACTGGTATTCCCAACCTCCGTAGATGGGCAGCGACCACCACCATCCCTTTCGTGAACATCTGAGGTGCACTGGTAAGGCTGAATGGGAAAACCGAGAACTGAAAGTGCTTGTGGCCTATCCAAATCCATGAGTATTGTCTCTGAAACTGCAGGATGGAAATGTGGAAGTAGACGTCCTACATGTCCACTAGCACAAACCAGTCTCCTGAATCCGGGGCAACAAGAAGTTGCTACAGGGTGAGCATCTTGAACTTGTCTTTTCAGAAGAAGCAGTTTAGAGGACGAACGACAAGGGCAATAACTTTGAAAGCGAGATCAAAGAAGATCAGCTGCAGTCACTCAATCTCCACACACTGAGGTGAAGGTCACAAATACCCAGGTGCAGGACCCCGCTTTGCTGCTGTAAACGAAGGGTCTCCTGAAGCAGCAGCCTGATTGATGGACCGATGCTCAGGCCAGACGTTTTGGGTACCACAGTTTCCTGGCCCAATATAAGGTGACAAAGGCTTGGTCTTTCCTGATGCTCTTCAGAACTCAGGGCAGGCGATTCAGCGGTGGGAAGGAATACTGTAATCCTGTGCTACACTTTAGGTGGAAACTAGTCCCTAGGACCCAGGGCAGACAAAACCTGGGCCACTGTGAGCATAGTGAATTTGTCTTTTCACAGGAAATATTTGTCAGGGGGATGAGCCAAAATAGCACGAAAGCCTCCGTCCTAGTTCGATACAAGGAAGCAGTGGTAATAACATTCAGTCCCCACTTCCAAAGTCATTACCTTCTCTAATGCTCGTTTGACCAAAAAAGCCTGTACCTTCCAGCGCAAAACAGACAGATGGCAATTGTAGCAAATGGCAGATCTGCTCATTAGATATTCATGGCATCATAAGGAAGCAAGGAAGAAATTATTTTAGGGGAAAGAATCCACACCCAGCAAGGTGGCATCCTTCATCATAGGATTCTGTCCCACGCTGTGAGGATAGTGCAGTGCCTATCGGGCTCCTCAACAAGTGCTCTTCAGTAAGGATCTTTTCATTGCCCATTTAAAATACTCTTGTGTCAGTGAAAATACTGGGTGTAGTGTCAGATGAATTAGAAACGTAATATTATCTGTAGCTCCCCATAGGACTTTAGACCTTTATTTATGGGAAGTGGTGATCTATGGCAAGTTTTCAAACACCTGCCTGAGGTGGTCTGTAGTCCCTCTTTTACAGTAGACATGTTTTTGGTTGAACCCTGCTGTATAGGATTCTGATGCACAAAGTACTATCTGTGTCATACCAGTTGAGTCCTTCCTACTTTTGAAGACTTCTTTAGGAGCCAACACCCATGGATGTGTTGCTCTTGTGCAATATGCTGTACCTGCCGTTGTCCTACCTGTGCTATTTAGTCGCAAATTCTTGTACTTGAAAGCGTTTCTTCCTTGCTTCCCTGTGGGGCTGTAGACCACATTATATAAACTTGGAGTATCGAACAAAGAAGTTCATCTCTGGTCTCTCCTGAATGTCACTTTTCACAATTTCACCTACAAGGTGTAAACCTTATAGGCTTGACATGTTCCCTTGAACATCAAGAGAGCACAGCTTTGGATCTGCATCTGAAGGTGTGAGAAGAAAGGAAATGATGTTGGCGCACATGAGTGATACTTATATGGGGCTCTGCTCGTCACTTACGGAGTGGAACAAAGTGGAGATGAAGTTGTATGGCACCACCAACCGGCAAGCATTAGCACTGCTGTTAGAGTTCCTGGATCCATTCTGGCACCTGTGGGTACTCAAAAGGATAGGAGTCTGTGGTTAGAAGTATAGATCAGAAATTCTTTGTTATGTCTGACTCTTTACACCCATCCTATAGCATGGGTGCAAGTTAACTGCACCCCCTCTCAACCTTTCTCTAAGGACTGGCGATGAGACAGGTGTGCCCATATTGCCTTTAATGTTTGCCCTGGCTATGGAACCATTCACAAGTTTGCAGTGAGTTTGTGAGGAAGCCAGCTGGTTCCCAGTGCCTATGTTAGCAGACAGGGAATCTCTTTAACCCGGATTTAGCAAGGTACCGATACCATTTCCAGACTTGTTGTATTAAATATTATCAGCACTGATTTCAAGCAAGCCCTATACAGACAAAGGTTGCAAGTGTTCCTTTATTCACTGTGGTCCTGATGAGGCCTGTAATTCCACAAAGTCCGAAATGTGTCAACCAACTATTTTTTGGAGAAGCTATCAAACGATAAAGTTTGATAAAATTTCGAAACCTACATGAATGGCACAAGGAAGAATCCATTTTGCTGTCTTCAGAGGCTACCTCTTGGTGAATTATAGTCTCTTCTGAAGGACACTTATATTAACGAACTGCTAGTGAAAAAGAATGGTCATTATAGAGCCACTAGCAGCTTGACTTCTAGTGGATAGCAGCATCCTGGAATTTAAGCAGACCGTTGACCAGGAGGACTGGGTCTCATTCATAACAGATGACTTCCTACTAGTCCTCAGCTACCAGGGTCAATTTGACTATCATGCAATGTGGCTCTGCAATCGGTTTGGACAATTGTCAGGTTTATGAGTCAAACGGTCTAAGTCTGTAATGATCCTTAAGTAGGGGTTTTGGCAGAGATTCAAACTGATTCAGATATCTCTTAGAGACACTGGAGGTTTAGATACTCAAGTGTCTTTTGCCTAAGAAACCTCCAATACTTGTAGGGAGGAACATTATCCCAATGCCAGATGTACTGAACACAACTTTATTCATAGGAACCCACGTTCACTGTGCATCATGGGGTTACAGGGCTATAGTAAATATTGTTTTCCTTCCTATGTAACTGTAAATCCTTCAGAACCACCAATTTCTGCTTTACTCTGTTTTTGTGCCCATGAAAGCGAACCAGACACTATTATTGGTGGCTTCAGTCTATTTTGCAATAGTCCTTCCACTGTATCCAGACTGCTTGCTTTGTGTGGGCATCTGAGGGATGCATACACAGTCTCCTCTTCCCTCATACACCAGTACATATTCATGGTCCAGTCTTTCCACCCTGGCAGTGCTGGACTAACCAACAATCTGAAAATATTTCTGTTGCCCACAATCCGGTCCATGTTGCACATCAGTGGTGTGTATTTAGGTAAAGTTGGTTCTCCTCATATCCCCAGGGTTATCAGTGTGGGCGTTAAGATCAATGTCTTCTCCTGCCATGTGCGAGATCGAGCACCCCCACCTGCGTCCAGGAAAATCGTAGCTGTGGACAACCCCATATATGTAATTGAATGTACCCGTCATGTATCAGTCTGGCTGCGACCTCTCAGGCACCTGTGATTATCTATCTTCCCCCATTTAGAAAAGCCTGGTCCTGGTAAAATAGGCTCTATGAAACACCTAAAAGTGCACTAGACTAAACCCTCAGCAACCTCCTGAAGTTTTCTCCTGTGTCGCATGAAGGCAAGCCATCATTCTGTGTTGCGGAAGTGTTGACTGTATGTCAGTTTGTACTGTCACTGGAGTTACGCAAATGGGAGGATCTCGTGTGTCCCAGGCGTCTCCCAGCTTAGAGATCCCTAATATGTCCCATTGTCTCTATCCCGCCAAGTGTTTAAGCTACCTGAAGACATCACCTTTTCACAGGGGGTTTTCCAACATCACTTTTTCCTCCTATCCCACGCATCGTATCGCTTTCTACCAAGTTTCTATCACTAAACCCGTTGAGGACAGGGATCTGGTCATCCAACAATTACTGTACAGTCTGCGAACATAGCTCTCCGAGGTCCATCTGCCAACTGTCGCCATTGCTGCTGGCTTCAGCAACTGGATCAACCATTAGAAAAGAAAAGTTTAAGGGGTGCTATACCACCATTATACTGTCTCCTAGACAGGATGGGCCACGCTATTATGGAGTTGCAACCGTTCGAAAGCAGCATTCATATCAAGGCGTCCATCAAACTGTAGAAATTGTCAAAGACCTCATACATTATATTTTGTAGCCTGCAAAGGAAATTAGGTGACATCACCATTTTATACGCAGCCCCAACCAGCAGCAAAAAGGAGAGACACTGACAGTGCTGTATGTCCCTCGTATAATTCCTCCAGTGTCTGCCCCAGATTTGGCTTGTGGATCTAGTGTCACATAAATGCAAGATATTTAAATCTCATTTGCGCCCACACCAAGGGCGTCTTCCCAGCCCAGCGGCAGTTGCCATGGGGTGACCGAGAATGCCACTGATTTATGCCAGTTAGTCCGGAACTTTCAAGCATTTTCAGAAAATATCCAGGACACATGGTAGCGATAGCAGCAGATCTGTCAGGTATAGCACCATGTCTTTGGCATACTGCAGAACCACATCCTCACAATCTGGCCCCCAGCGCAGACCCCGGGTTTGGTATTTACCTTTACCCATCACCATTAGCACCATGGCAATTTGCGAGTGGGTCTTTCCTTGCCTTTTGCTTCTCAGCTGCCCAGTCTGTCTTCTAATGCCACCACCTTCTGGGTCGTTTCTCTTTTTCTTCTGTTGTGTGGGAGATCAGTTGCCCTTGTGTCACTATAGTTTGTATAAAGTTCTCAACAAAGCTCTTCACTGCTGTGACCCCAATTTTTTTTTTGAGGGGGGACCAATAGCCATGTGTTGTTGCCGTGGGATCACCCCTATGGTCACAGATTGTGTTCTCTGCTGCTGGAACTCTTCTGTGATTCTCCCAAGATCTGTCCGGAGCAAGATAAAGCCCACTGCCACAGTATCCATTGAGTTCTCCATGGCAGTTCTGGTTTCCCCGATCACTAATAACAGTTCTATAAGTGAGGGATCATGTTCTGCACACCTTGCTGGTCATCAGGATTCTCTCGTGCAAGTTCTACATGGCCTCCCTGATCCGAAATGCATGTTTTTTCAATGTATTACTCTGTGCTACTTTCAGCCCCTTATCACACCCTGGTTGTCTCAGAGTAATGGGGTATGCCAGCCGCTCCCGCTGGTGCCACTCTGGTAGTGGTGTTAATGCTGCTTATACTACTGCTAGCCTTTATGGGAGTGAGAAGGCAACAAGAGTCTGCCTGGCATCTCCTTGATCCTCACCAAGGTCCGGATCCTAGCTGAAATGTAATTGGTGTATGTTTAATGGTGCAGTGGCTTGTACTACTGCCCTGTTCCCATCTACAGTACAAACAGGAGGGCAGGTAGTCAGGAATAGGTTGCGCCTCCTATCTTTGCACCAGAGTGGGAGTCTGAGGACTCCCTAACAGTGCTCACAATCGCAATTTTGCCTAGCTGGCTTTTTATTTAGTGGGCCTGGGGATCTAATGGAGCTTAGATTTCCATTGAGCCTGTCCTGGTGAGCGCTCTCTTGGGTGTCTACCCTTGCTGAACACACTCTGGTCCACCTGTTGGCTGCAGGATGATTTTTCTTTCCTGAAGGCAATCTGACAGGGCTAGGAGGTTTCTCACACTTTCCACTGCCTGTTCCTGTCTGCCACATTCAGGGAGTCTACAAGGAAGCGAAGGTCTTCGTTAGTAGAAGGCTAAGCACTGCATGCCATCTTGATTCGGTCTTGTAAACACCTGCCTCCCACATCAGAAATTACCATTCACGCTGCATGCATACTTGTGAGCAACAGGCAGGGTGATAAGAGATACTGAGATTAAGGTAAGCCACTAAAATCAAGACCCTAAAGGCAAGAATATTTACTGGGTGGCCTGGCTTTCTTATACATATCAATCCGCCAAGCAGAAAAAAAGTTGGAACCCTCCTGTGCTATGTATGTTGTGTTTGTGACTAGGAGGCCACGTACATGCTGTTGTTGCGGTCTTTTCGGAGGTTAAAGAACAGGATATCAGTATTAAGTCCTGTATACTGGTCCACATTGGTTCTAAAAGTAGGTTTCTATATTGAGCCACTTTGGCTTATTGAACTGATCTGTCTGGCAACAGCCGACTGCCAGACAGGTCTGTCCCAGGTGACACAAAGCTGAGGTTATAGACAATCCCTCAAATTAACTATAAGTATTATGTGCCTTTTCAGAATGCCTTTCCTACTCCCATTTAGACGTCAGAATTATTTAAGAGACTGTGAATCTGCATCAGTTTCTGGCTGCAAACCAACCTCCGGAGTCAGATGTAATAGTGCCTTTTTAAAGTTCAGATGTCAAAAACTGCCGTGTAGGTCCATGCATACGGCAAGTAATGAGAAAGCAAACTGTGTGAAATGTTGTGTGCTCTGTGGTCAACACACACCTGGAGTGGGGAAAGGGTGCAAGGTAAGGGCTGAAGTCAAGCCATGATAATGGGAGCTGCACAGACTTGGGAGGGCTGTGGATCAAGTGAATCCTATTTTGGTAGTGAGTGAATCCAGACAGGTTCAGATCACGCCAGATATGTAGCAGAAGGAGAATACAGGTAATCAAAAACGATGGTCCACTTGTGTAAAGGGTGTGTTACAAACTCTTACCAGAGAAAAGGCTGGTAGTCAGCACTATGTTCCATACCCATTTTTCACCCCCAATCTTCCGGTAAAAACTACTCGAGACGTAGCCAGAGATGCAGCAGGTCAGGGCATACAGCAAGATGGCTGCAGAATTTATGGCACCATGGCGGTGAACGTTGAACATGCCCAACAGCGCCATCATGATGATCCCTGTGGGTAGAGGTATGTGGTATTAGTGACCAGCAGGAATAAAACACCAAAAAGATAAGCAAAGGCTGGGGCTTGAATCTTAAGCAATACCCCTTAGAAATACATAACATACAGGAGAATATACTTAGTGTAGGAGGCACACAATACATTAGGGTAGGTGGCATATAAGTATATAACAAAAAATATCCTGTGAGGTAACTTTTCTAGTTTGTATGGCCCTGTCATTACACAGAGTATTTTTTTGTTATCTACTTAGAAGTTATGAAAGTTAAACAAGAGGAGACATGAACAAGAGAAAGAGTGACAAACCAGAGGATGTGTCACCGAGAATCAGCACAAAACATATAAACAAATCAAGGGAGACACCATCACGAAAGAAACAACCTACGATAGACCCCATCTACAAATACAAACACCAGATGAGACACCATAGCAACCTCCTGGTCACTGTCTGCTGCCCTCCTCAGCTCCTCTGGCTGCTGCTGCCTCTGCTTTGCTGGGATGAACTGGGAGTCTCCTGGTCCCTGCGCCTCATCCCTGGTGGTTCTAGTGACCATCATTGTAAGTATTTCCTTTTCTTTCTCTGTCGCTCTTTCACTCTTGCGTTTCTGCCTTTTTCTTCTATCATCTCCTGTTTTTAGCCATTTTTTTCCCCTCTCCCTTCTGACCCCTCCCCCTGCGTAGCACCTTCCCTGCCCTCACACCTCCCAGCTGACCATTCCCCCAATCGCCTCCCCTTCTTAATGGTGACCGGAGCACAGCTACACCGCTGGCGCCCCCAAGTCAAGCCCATCTGCGCCCGTCCGCACCTGGACCGCGCCCAGCGCCAGGAACCCTGGTGGCTCTTTGGCTCCCCTCAGCGCCTTGAGACCATCACGGGTGAGTAGCCGCGCTTTATAAGCATTGATAGATTGATGGAGACCGAGAACGCATAAATTACACCTCTCAGAGAAAGTGGGAGACAACACCCAGAGTAGGGGCAACACCAAAATAACAAAAGCTACAGAAGACAGCCTCCCCACCAAAAAGTTTTTGTTTTTTTAAAAAGATAAAACAAAAAAAGAAACCAGAAAGAGTATCTTAAATTACACCTCTCATATTTTAGCCACCTTGGTCCCAAAACTATGGGAATATATAAAACGTCTTAGGTAACACCAATGGAAGTTACAGTCCTATAAAGGACACAAAGGGGAGGATTATGTTTATTTAATTCACTGCAGAACAGCAACAAATAACAGACAGTATCAACAGAGACTTAATACTGTCCTTCAAATAACCCCGATATTTCAAACTCCTCCTCCTCCTCCTCCTCCTTTGTTGCTCAGCAGCCAATAATCAATCTCAGTTTATTTTCCATTTTTATAAACATATATTATACTTTGATTGTATGGTTGCACATCGTTGTATTTTTCTATATAACATCTACACATGTACTTATTTGATCTGTTCTTCCTGTATCCGCAAGGGGCTTGTTTTGTTACTACTTTTAGTGTTTTGCAGGCTGCCTACAGTCTGACTGGCCAACTGTGTCTTGGGGGGTTGGCGGAGGGGGGGGATGGGGGTGGTGGTGGTGGTGTTTGGGCAGACATGCAGCTCCTTTTACAAACCGACACTGTACTCCCCAACTGAGCATGCTGCACTGCTTCAGACTCAGGACTGCTGTGGTCTTGCCCCTGTGGCAGGTGGAGGAAGTCCATTGTGTTTGTACTTGGTCCAGGGAACAGCTGCACAGCTCCCATTGTACAAAAAGCAGTTGTCTGCCAAACTTCAATAGGAGGGTGAGCCTAGCGAATCAAAAGTTTCTGTGTTATTCTGCAACATTTTATCCCACAAGTGTACTTCATCTGTTTGAAAAACTGTCTGGCCTTGATAATGTCTGCCTCTAATATGTCTTGCCCTCCAATGAATTACACACTGCAAAGCAGTGGAGTCAGCACCAGGAAGAGTAGCCTGATGCTAAAACAAATCATCTTGAAGACCAGGAGTAGCACCTTTCAGTGTTAATATGCAACACTGTTCTGCACAAGTGCACTTAAACTGAAGAACACTGTGTTCTCTGTATGAATCTACCTAGTAAGTCCACCCCAGTGAGGAGTTGAAGCAGGCAACAGGCTGTGGCGTTAACCAAGTAGTGTGTTCCTATTGGAGGATATCAACACCAAGGGCACCGAAGCACAACAGCAGCGTAAAGGACATGCCCACTGTAGGAAAAGCGTGCAGCCCCCTTTAAGAACAATGTCCATATTTGGAAATCTGCTAAGCAAACATTTGTGAAAAACAGATCAATACAATTTGCTAAGAACTCAATTACTGCCTATTTCGAGACAAAAATAACATTTATTTAAAAGATATGTATAGCATATGGACTATAAATAGTAATGCTGTGTTAATTCCAATTGACTCCCCCTTAGGATAGGTGGTTAAACTACTGAGCTATCTATTTCTGTGCTCAGTCCTGTTGTTAGCAATGATAACCCTATGGCAGTAGAGACTTGTGATGAGGGCTTCAATTCTTTAACTTGATCCAGCTGATGTGTATCTGAAAGTGACAGTCAGAAGCTCCATCAGTCTATCCTAGTAATGACACCTCAGCGAAACGGGATATTATCTCAAGTTTAGCATTATCTAACAAAGATCTTATTAGTATTGCTATGCAAATCATCAAAACAATAAGTTACTGTGTTTTGTAGAGCACTCTATCATCCCTTAATGAATGTCACAGCGCAGTCAAAGCAGGTAAGAGAGCCACAAATCAGATAAAACGAGACCAGAAGGCTTTAAAGAGAGGCTATACTCCTTAACACTGAAATAGCCAGGAATTCAGAAGCTTCCTAAATAGCTGAAGGCTCGTAGTTGGCCTCAAGTGCAAAGGAACTATGTTCAAAATGATGGTTGCAAGATAAGTGAATGGGGGACCACCCATTCTGGCCAGCGTGAGCATAGTGGCTTACTTGGCTGATTTGAGAGTCCTATCAGGTTTAAGTAAAACTCTACTTCTTAGGTAGTGTGGGCCTATTACACAGAGGGCATTATGTACATGGCAGAGCAGCCTGAAAACAGCCCACTTGCAGACAGGTAGTCAATGTAGGAAATTTAGAACAACTGCTGAGGGTGATTTACTTGGTAAATTATAGATCATGCATGTTGATGTATTCTGGATGGCTTGCAGGTGTGAGGATAAGTTGTATGTCATGACTACATACAGTACATTTCCATTATCCAGGGAAATAAGTCACTGGACAATGGTTCTCCAACATTGACTTAGCAGCCAACTGAAGATCCTGTGAAGAAGATGCAGGATGGAGATCTAGATTCTGTAGGCAGAGGTCACCTGATCTTTCATGGATGGCATGCTATCTACAATGAGTCCTAAATTCCTAGCTGAATTATTTGGGATAGTAGACCATACTAAAGTTAAACTGAAGGAAGGCCACACCTCAAAGTTGTCCAAGAGTGATAAGACTAACAAAAACAAGGCATTCAACATTTAACCTGATCCCGTGGGGTTGCAAATCCATGGTAAAAATGTTAATGGAACAAACAAAGTGCACTGTTAACACAAAGACGCATTATGAATTGGCAGAAAACTGGGATACCCAAATAACAGGAACATGGGGCCCTACTAATGGTCCAGCTATGTACCTCCAATTCAATTTACTCACACTGCTTGCACATTGGCAGAAAGAATAGTCAGAGCGGCATTAAAGCCAGGTTTTTCATCCCTATGTAAGGATCCGCACAAGTCACTAATACTGGGTAGCAAGTTGACTTCTGGTATTATTAAAACACAAGTAGCTTTTAATCTCTGTCATTAATTTCTAAATATAGAAAACATAATTTTCTGAAAAGACTTACAGGTCAAGTGTCAAAATCCTCAGATCCAAGGACAGTAAACGCAAAGTTGACTACACACATTTATAAAACACCGAAAGAGACTTTTTACTCCTAGTATAGGGCAAGAGGTAGTTTTTATATTCTCTGAGGGAATATTATCAGACATAAGAAATGGGAAAATGGACTTTGCCTTTGTAGTGTATTTCCCATCATCCAACTGCACAGGAGATGGCATCACTGGCTCCTTGCCAAAACCATCTTTAAAACAAGTTGAGTAAGAGGACTTGATTTTCCATTGCCCATCTGCGCAGGAAGTGACATTAATGATTTTACCATCATCCATCTACTCTGGAAGTGACATCACTGGTTTCTCACCCATGGTACCCAGTATAACCTTGCTGGGCCAGCGAGAGGGAAAAACTAAGAATAGCAGACAGGTGAGACTAAAGAGGATTTTGATTTCTGTCTGTACACTATTTACCAAATCTGAACCATCTGCCACAATAGTTACAGTTTTGGTGGAGTGTCTTCTAGCACATAAAATAACTAAGGAAATGCCTCCTTGGCATGGTTACCCCCTGCCATTTTGCCATTGCTGATGCCAAGTTATGATTTGAAAGTGTGCTGAGGCCTGCTAACCAGGCCCCAGCACCAGTGTTCTTTCCCTAACCTGTACCTTTGTCTCCACAATTGGCACACCCTGGCATCCAGGTAAGTCCCTTGTAACTGGTACCCCTGGTACCAAGGGCCCTGATGCCAGGGAAGGTCTCCAAGGGCTGCAGCATGTCTTATGCCACCCTGCGGACCCCTCACTCAGCACAAACACACTGCGTGCCAGCTTGTGTGTGCTGGTGGGGAGAAAATGACTAAGTCGACATGGCACTCCCCTCAGGGTGCCATGCCAACCTCACACTGCCTCTGGCATAGATAAGTCACCCCTCTAGCAGGCCTTACAGTCCTAAGGCAGGGTGCACTATACCACAGGTGAGGGCATACGTGCAAGAGCACTATGCCCCTACAATGTCTAAGCAAAACCTTAGACATTGTAAGTGCAGGGTAGCCATAGGAGTATATGGTCTGGGAGTGTGTCATACACGAACTCCACAGCACCATAATGGCTACACTGGAAACTGGGAAGTTTGGTATCAAACTTCTCAGCACAATAAATGCACACTGATGCCAGTGTACATTTTATTGTGAAATACACCCCAGAGGGCATCTTAGAGATGCTCCCTGAAAACATACCCGACTTCCAGTGTGAGCCAACTAGTTTTTGCCAGCCTGCCACACACCAGACATGTTGCTGGCCACATGGGGAGAGTGTCTTTGTCACCCTGTGGCCAGTAACAAAGCCTGTACTGGGTGGAGGTGCTTCTCACCTCCCTCTGCAGGAACTGTTACACCTGGCGGTGAACCTCCAAGGCTCACCCCCTTTGTTACAGTGCCACAGGGCATCTCACCCAGTGGAGAGGCCCGCCCCCTCCGGTCACGGCCCCACTTTTGGCGGCAAGGCCGGAGGAGATAATGAGAAAAACAAGGAGGAGTCACTGGCCAGTCAGGACAACCCCTAAGGTGCCCTGAGCTGAGGTGACTCTGACTTCCTCCCCCCAATAGTATTAGGGATGTTCCCTCCTGCCCACCGGGAGGAGGCACAAAGAGGGTGTAGCCACACTCAGGGCTAGCAGCCATTGGCTACTAACCTCCCAGACCTAAACACACCCCTAAATTGAGTATTTAGGGGCCACCAGAACCAAGCAAGATAGATTCCTGCAACCTGAAGACGAAGAAGGACTGCTGACCTGAAGCCCTGCAGAGAAGACGGAGACACCAACTGCTTTGGCCCCAGCCCTACCGGCCTGTCTCCCCACTTCAAGAAAAACTGCAACAGCGACGCGTCCCCCAGGGTCCAGCGACCTCTGAAGCCTCAGGGGACTACCCTGTATCTAAAAGGACCAAGAACTCCTGAGGACAGCGGCCCTGTTCCAAAGAAACTGCAACTTTGCAACAAAGAAGCAACTTTTAAATACCACACGTTTCCCGTCAGAAGCGTGAGACTTTCCACTCTGCACCAGACGCCCCCGACTCGACCTGCGGAAAACCAACACTACAGGGAGGACTCCCCGGCGACTGCGAGCCCGTGAGTAGCCAGAGTTGACCTCCCTGAGCCCCCACAGTGACGCCTGCAGAGGGAATCCAGAGGCTCCCCCTGACCGTGACTGCTTGCGTCAAAGAACCCGATGCCTGGGAAACACACTGCACCCGCAGCCACCAGGACCTGAAAGATCCGACCTCCAGTGCAGGAGCGACCACCAGGTGGCCCTCTCCCTTGCCCAGGTGGTGGCTTCCCCGAGGAGCCCCCCCCCCCTTGCCTGCATCGCTGAAGAGACCCTTGGGTCTCCCATTGAAACCTATTGCAAACCCGACGCCTGTTTGCACTCTGCACCCAGCCGCCCCTGTGCCGCTGCGGGTGTACTTTCTGTGCTGACCTTTTTCTCCCCCCCCCCCTCCCCCCCCTGCACCCCCTGGTGCCCTACAAAACCCCCCTGGTCTGCCCTCCGAAGTCATGGGTACTTACCTGCTGGCAGACTAGAACCGGGGCACCCCTATCTCCATTGGAGCCTATGCGTTTTGGGCACCACTTTGACCTCTGCACCTGACCGGCCCTGATCTGCTGGTGTGGTAACTTTGGGGTTGCCCTGAACCCCCAACGGTGGGCTACTTTGGACCCAACTTTGAACCCTGTAGGTGTTTTACTTACCTGAAAAACTAACAAATACTTACCTCCCCCAGGAACTGCTGAATTTTGCAGTGTCCAATTTTAAAATAGCTTATTGCCATTTTTTGCCGAAACTGTACATGCTATTGTGATGATTCAAAGTTCCTAAGATACCTGAGTGAAATACCTTTCATTTAAAGTACTGTTTGTAAATCTTGAACCTGTGGTTCTTAAAATAAACTAAGAAAATATATTTTTCTATATAAAAACCTATTGGTCTGGAATTGTCCTTGAGTGTGTGTGTCGCTCATTTATTGCCTGTGTGTACAACAAATGCTTAACACTACCCTCTGATAAGCCTACTGCTTGACCAAACTACCACAAAACAGAGCATTAGAAATACCTCTTTCTGCCACTATCTTACCTCTGAGGGGAACCCTTGGACTCCGTGCATGCTATTTCTTACATACAGAGCCAACTTCCTACAATAACATCCACCACTTACGGGAGCAAAGAAAACGCACTCAGGTTGCTCCGCTCAATCTGCTGGCATATAGGTGGGAACTCGGGAGAACTGGGTGTAGAACTTGCCCCCTCTCTGAGTCTGCAAGACGAGGTATACCCTGTGAGAAAGACAGAGCAGAGGGCAAAGGGAGAGGTAAATAAGTTCTGCATACCACACCCATCATGGCCAGTCCGGGTTGATTAAGGTAACTTGAGCCCGTTCAAGGTGAATCGTCCTGAACATACAAAGAATCAAGGGTATAGGGAAGGGGGCTTGAGGAAATACTTAGTGAAGTGTAAAGTTCCACTTTGAACAAGACGTCCCCCTCTCTCACAAATGATCCCTGCATCAGATACTGACGGACACAGAATTTCAGAGATTGAGTGATCTCCTGAGTGCCAAGCAGATCTATCTGAGCAGTCCCTCACAACCGGAAGATAGACGAGGATAGGTTTGGGGGAAGGCGCCACTTGTGGTCGGCAAGATGACGCCGGATGAGTCGGTCCGATGCCATGTTGAACACTCCAGCCAGGCTACTGCAGAAATCTGATCAGCCGTAGCCCAAGACTAGCGATGTCGAGCTACTCTGCAGGGAAGATGTGAAACCCCCCCCCCCCCCCAATCCTCCCCTTTTCTTGATGTACCAAATTGTGGTTGTATTGTCTATCAAGATCTAGACTGTCTGATGAAGAAGGGATGCGGAGAAGGTGTTGAAAGCCAGGCATATCGCCCCCATTTTCAAAGATTTGTATGTAGAATCTGTTCTTCTTGAGACAGGAGTCCTCAGATTACCAGTTCTTCCAGATGAGCTCACCACAGAATCCGGGAGGCTAACAGACTGAGCAGGCAAAAGACCAGAGGGACTGGAATGATTGGTCCATCCTGAAACACTGGAATCATAACCTGAATTTCCAGAATGCTCAGAGGAGGAGGGAAAGCTTGATTAAATGAAGTGTCTGGTACTGCCTAGATACACAGTGAGAGTAGTGCACTTGGAGGGCACCAGGTGAGATTTGGGTTTGCTGATGGAGAAACCATGGTGGAAAAACAACTGAATTCTTACCTGCAAGAAGCAAGGCATCACCTCCAGAGATGTGGCTTTGCTGAGCCAGTCAATGAGGTAAGAGAATGCAATAATTCTTACCCATCTTACATGAGTCGCAACCACCACCATCACCTGTGTGTAGACTCGAGGCGCTGAATTGAGGCCAAGCAAAAGGCCCACAAACTGCTTCACAGTCCGATCCAAACATTACCAAAGAAGCTTCCTGTGCATCTGCAGAATCGAGATGCGGATGTAAGCATCCTGCAGATCGATCAACACCATCTACTCTTCTGCTTCCGGCGCAAAAAAGGATCCTCAGCTATGGATAGCATTTTGAACTCTACCTTTTTAGTGAACCAGTTAAAAAAAAAAAAAAATTAACAACTTCATTCATTTAACGGCTAAAACCATAAAGTTCATAGTACAGCACAATTAATACGCTATATTAAAAAAATCATAAAAAACTTCGAGTGCGAAGTGCAGAATGTTCATGTGTAACTTCAACAGCTCATACTGTTCGTACAATTCCCAATTACAGGAAACTCAGACAGTAGTTTTTAAAATACCAATAATTTAGTCAACTACAAAACATTAAAAGAAAATTGAGTTAAATATCAATATGTTTCCTAATTTAAATTACATAACCTAAACAAGTATACAGGGAGTGCAGAATTATTAGGCAAGTTGTATTTTTGAGGATTAATTTTATTATTGAACAACAACCATGTTCTCAATGAACCCAAAAAACTCAAATATCAAAGCTGAATATTTTTGTAAGTAGTTTTTAGTTTGTTTTTAGTTTTAGCTATGTTAGGGGGATATCTGTGTGTGCAGGTGACTATTACTGTGCATAATTATTAGGCAACTTAACAAAAAACAAATATATACCCATTTCAATTATTTATTATTACCAGTGAAACCAATATAACATCTCAACATTCACAAATATACATTTCTGACATTCAAAAACAAAACAAAAACAAATCAGTGACCAATATAGCCACCTTTCTTTGCAAGGACACTCAAAAGCCTGCCATCCATGGATTCTGTCAGTGTTTTGATCTGTTCACCATCAACATTGCGTGCAGCAGCAACCACAGCCTCCCAGACACTGTTCAGAGAGGTGTACTGTTTTCCCTCCTTGTAAATCTCACATTTGATGATGGACCACAGGTTCTCAATGGGGTTCAGATCAGGTGAACAAGGAGGCCATGTCATTAGATTTCCTTCTTTTATACCCTTTCTTGCCAGCCACGCTGTGGAGTACTTGGACGCGTGTGATGGAGCATTGTCCTGCATGAAAATCATGTTTTTCTTGAAGGATGCAGACTTCTTCCTGTACCACTGCTTGAAGAAGGTGTCTTCCAGGAACTGGCAGTAGGACTGGGAGTTGAGCTTGACTCCATCCTCAACCCGAAAAGGCCCCACAAGCTCATCTTTGATGACACCAGCCCAAACCAGTACTCCACCTCCACCTTGCTGGCGTCTGAGTCGGACTGGAGCTCTCTGCCCTTTACCAATCCAGCCACGGGCCCATCCATCTGGCCCATCAAGACTCACTCTCATTTCATCAGTCCATAAAACCTTAGAAAAATCAGTCTTGAGATATTTCTTGGCCCAGTCTTGACGTTTCAGCTTGTGTGTCTTGTTCAGTGGTGGTCGTCTTTCAGCCTTTCTTACCTTGGCCATGTCTCTGAGTATTGCACACCTTGTGCTTTTGGGCACTCCAGTGATGTTGCAGCTCTGAAATATGGCCAAACTGGTGGCAAGTGGCATCGTGGCAGCTGCACGCTTGACTTTTCTCAGTTCATGGGCAGTTATTTTGCGCCTTGGTTTTTCCACACGCTTCTTGCGACCCTGTTGACTATTTTGAATGAAACGCTTGATTGTTCGATGATCACGCTTCAGAAGCTTTGCAATTTTAAGAGTGCTGCATCCCTCTGCAAGATATCTCACTATTTTTGACTTTTCTGAGCCTGTCAAGTCCTTCTTTTGACCCATTTTGCCAAAGGAAAGGAAGTTGCCTAATAATTATGCACACCTGATATAGGGTGTTGATGTCATTAGACCACACCCCTTCTCATTACAGAGATGCACATCACCTAATATGCTTAATTGGTAGTAGGCTTTCGAGCCTATACAGCTTGGAGTAAGACAACATGCATGAAGAGGATGATGTGGTCAAAATACTCATTTGCCTAATAATTCTGCACTCCCTGTAGATCGTTAAACATACTTCTGCTAAACCCAGCTCCTGTTTAAAAAAAATAAAAAAAAAAAAAATAAAAAAAAAAGGAGGAGGAGCATAGTTCCTAAGCTGATTTTTTTAAAAAAGAGGATATTGAAACTAGCTTGTGAGAAACCATTGAATGTGCAAACAAAACATAAGAGGTGCAGTGTCAATCATTACAGTTAAGATAGTGACCAGGCAGAATATTAAAGCACAAATCTTGTCATTATGAACCTCGGATGATAAGCTGCAATATTCAATAGGTAAAATTTAGGACCAGAGGAAGGTGATAATTTTAGATAACAAATTGTATGCATGTGTTTCACACAATTCAATCTATCTTCTTCATAGAATTCTAAGCAAAGATTTTTCAGAGCTCTCTTACTTAAACCCTTAAGCGTCTGTGGGTTGTCAAACACCTCAATACCTTCAGCTTGTGGACCAGGTCTTTAATTCCCCTGAACGACGGTATACGGTGACTACAATCCAATGCTAAACAGTTATTAACTATCACCTTGCTAAGCTTAGCCTCAACATATGTCCAAATCCTGCCCCTCAAAAAGAGCAAGCAAATTTTGAAAAGACCTTATAAAAAGTGAAGTCCAAGCTCCGTGTGACATAGCTACGTGGATGTGCTCTTCGATAATAGTAGCCTTCTTAAGTAGAAATTTTCAGTAGTTTACATGGCAGAGATATATACACAACGCTTCAAATGCCTGCTTCATAAGACACTGTTGAAATGCGCTTGGCCCAGTAGATAGTAATCATGTGCCTGACAGAGTTCAAGCCTAATTCGAAGCAAAGACAGAGAGTATTGATAGCCTTGCAAACTAATCATTGTAACTTCAACCTGTCTATTCACCCTTGTTATTAAAGGTGACTCTAGAGTATGAACTATTAGTCGCGTACTGAATACAGGAATTATTCAGATAATATTTATGAATCGTGGCATGTTTAGTACCACAGGACAATCCATAGGTCTTATTAATATTTAATCTAAGATAAAGACCACTCATAAATACAATTGCCCAGAAGAGAATGTAGGGCCAGCGGTAAGCAAGCAAACAGGATTCCATGGTCAGCATAAAGCATGGCTGGAATCAAGTGATGTCTGATTTGCAGCAAGTAACTGCACCTCTCCACCAGCACTCACTCTAGATGGTTAATATAGAGGGTGAAGAGGAAACTGGCAAGGACAGAGCCCCTGCCTCACACCCAGGTTACCCCTGAAAGAGTCAGAGCTTTTTCCACCTAGGACAAATCCTAAGCGTTCCATGATGAACCAAACCGTACTGTGCGAAACACAGTTGAAGGAGCTGGACAGATCCATGAAACCTTGCTTCCGACTGTGCATCTGCTAATTAGGAGGGAAAGATTAAGCCACTGACCTGTCCCTAAACCTCTCCTAAAACCATACTGTATCTCCGCAAAACTGGTCTGTCCTCTGCCAAGTCCACCAATCTAGCCTGCACGAGGCAGCCCAAAACCTTAACCAAAGAGTGTAAAAGGAAAATGGGAAGATAACAGTTAGGGTCATTGCTGTCTACCTTTTTAACAAGCATTAACAAAGTTAATTGGTCCTGCATATAGAAGCGTTATTAGCTTGGCAATGTTTTTTTGCCATGTTGTACACCGGTGTAGCTGCTGTTCAGCATGGATAAAAGTTAGTGGTCTGGACTGTCAGAGTGGAGTGGGGGAGTAGGGTCGCAGAGTGGATTTGATGGAGTACACTGTTGTACAGATGAGGGGAGTAGAGTTCAGTGGCAGAGAGTGTTGTAGAGTGGAGTGTTGAAGAGTGAAGTGGAATGGGAAGACATAGGGTGGAGTGAATTGAGGTAGAGGGCTGGATTGGAATGAAGCAGAGTGGGGTTGATTGGACTAGGGTAGAGTGGGGTGGGTTGAGTGGACTATGGTGTATTGGAGTGGGAGGAATGAACAAGGGTGAGAGACTGGATTGGACTAGGGTGAGTGAACTCAATAGGAGTGATGGGAGTGGGGTGGTTTGGATTGGGAGGGGGTGAGCTGGACTAGAGTGCTCTCCTGCTGGTGAGCCAGGCTCAGGCCTGAGGAGCAGAACAAAGGCTTTCCTGCACAGGAGAGGTATGATCACCTCTCCCTATGTATTAGGTGTCTAAGGGCTAGGGTGGGGTGGCCTCTAAGCACCATCAGACTGCTTTGAAGGGCATATTTGGCACCCTCATTGATTAATCTGGTTTACATCAGTTCAGGAACCCCCAGTTCCCGCTCTGGCACGAAACTACACAAAGGATGGGGAGTGGCCACCCCCCTGTCCAGCTCCTCCCCTAGGGAGGTGCACAGAGCTCTGCCAGGTGGCCACTTGGTTCTGCCATCTTGAAAATAAGATGTGCAGAGGCCCCTGGAAATATCGGTCTGGTTAGGCCAGGTAGATGACATCCCTGACCCCGTCCGATAGGTGTATCACTGCGGAGAGTGACCAACCCCCTTTTAGGTTATTAAAGGGCCCCCTCGCGGGCGGGTCCTCCGATTCATCAAGCAAGACTATTAAAGAAGCTCTCTGCAAGACATATTCTGCTCCTGGTCTCTGGAACTGCTGCTGGTCTTTTCTGGAACCGAACAAACCTGCTTCTGGTGGGAAGGCTTCGATTGCAACATTGTTTCTCCGGATCCTGCAAACATTCTGCAACATACAAGGCTGTGCATCCTCCAGGGTCACAAGGACTTTGCACCAGGAAGCATGAAGGAATTTCCCTTGGAGTGAATGAGTCAATCCCCTGCATCCGCAGGCACCTCAAGACTACGCCAACCAGCTGGTGGGGTCTGATGTCCCCAGACATCTGAAGATCCTGCAACACAGGTGTGAAGTATGTGGTCTCCTCTGGGTCCTGCTTGTCTTCTATCCAAGTTGGGAGACTGTAGGCCTTTGCTCCTGGACTGGCACCCCTGTGCACCACGACTGGTGCATTTGCCAAGGCTTTTGACTCTTCCTCCGGAAGATCTTTAGGCTCTAAGAAGCCCAAGCACTCTGCAGACCGAAGATCAGCTCCTGTCCTGCAACTCCTGTGGTGTGGGACTTCTGTTTTGTTGTGCTGGTAAGGCCTCCTTGTGACACCGTGTCCAGCGTCTGTAGATCACCTGTGGAGCCCCACCAACTTCTTTTGGCCTTCCTGTGTGCTGAAGGGCAGCTCTGACTACCCCTCCTGGGTAGAGTCTCCTGGACCTTGCTGGTCCCCAAAACTCTGAAAACTTCTCTTCTGCTCCGGTTTGCATTTGCCAGTGCTTGTTGGTGACCTGGCTGGTCACTAACCCTCCTGCAATCCAGTGACCGTCGAGGGACAGCTTATATGAGACTCCTGGGCTCTTCTGTAGCTTCTGGAACCCGCAGCTGGACTTTTTCCACTGACTTGCAGGGACTTCATCCTCAGGAGGGTGGGCATTCCCACCTGCACCACCAAAGGGTGCTGGACTCTGATCCTTTCCAATGCGGGTCCTCCAAGTCCGGAATCTGTTGCTGGGTTTCACCGGCCTGGTTTACAGGTCGTGACAGCAGCTAGACAATCCAAGGCATCCACAGTCTTCAGAGAGAGTCCCTTCTTCCCTATGTATCCGGGTCCCTGATGTAGGTACTCCTGTCTACTGGATATCTTTCAATTTATGTGGCAAGAAAAGTCCAGGTAGGGAGTTACAATACTAATAGCTCTAACTCAAGCAAACATGAGACCCACTGCATTGCAAGTGCTTGTTTTACTACATGGTTTGGCCCTCCTCTAGAGCACTGTATATTCTTATGCTATTTCTGGTGGTTATTTTTTGTGTATACTGCATGTAATATCGACAAAGGGAGATATACCCATTTCAGTTTAGTAGTAGTGCTGTAATAAAGTATCCTTTATTTTTGCAACACTTGTGTGGTCCTTTAGTGGGACTCAGTTATTGCCGGACTACTGTGGTATTGCAAGAGCTTCACACTCCTCCTCGATAAGCTTTAGCTGCTTGCCTCAGCTGCCCCTAGAGAACTTCTGCTATCTGGACACACTCACTATCACTAAGAGTTGCTTGGACTCAATATAGGGTGCCACACCACAGGTGTACACCATAAACTGAGCCATCCTCCTACAGGAGGCAATTAAAACTTCAACAGCTTTAACTCCATTTGATATATTGTCTAAGGTTTCTATCAGGCAGCCCTGAAAAGCTTCCAAAACAGCTACTACCTGGGTATTAGAAGCCACTTTAAGCACAGAATAATCAATTAACTGCAAAGTATCGCACACTAAAGGCCCAGCTTGACTGTCATCTTGAGGGCTAACATCAGAAGATGCGCAGGATTAAATAAGCGGGTGACATGAGATGCCTTTCTTTTACTTAAAAGGGGGCTGGGATGCAGAAGAAAGTTATGAGAGGAGAGGAGAGGAAATGAGGGGGGGGGGGGTAAGGTCTCCTGAAGGGGCTACACAGGAGTCGACCACACGTGCAACAAAGACGCCTCCTGAGGGACTGCCATTCTCCTTCACAAACCATTTCCTCTACAGGTCACTAAAGTACACCATGATGGCTAGGGCAGAGTCACGATCGCAGAAGAGGGAAGACAGTGGACTAACACCTCAGTTTATGCCCCCCCATTAGTAGAGACCACTCTTTTACGCCCTTACATGGGTTCTTCTACATACACCCCCATGACACACAACAACAGAGGGCGATTTCAACTCCATCATGGAGCCCATAAACGACACTAACGCTGTGGTATGATAAGCGTACAGATTCTGCCCAGAGACCTGATCAATCATGCCCTAATAATGATATCGCTTAAGCAACTAACGTCTGTGGCCCCACATCGTGAAGACTCAACGCCTGGTGGCAGGTCCAGTCCCGTGCTATGGAAGACACTAACGACTGCCCTGTGAGTACAGATACCATACCAAATGAGAGTAAAGAGATGATAAAATAGGGAAGTCCTGGTGCTCGAAGGGGCGATATCTGAGGCAGAGAGAGGGAGACATATAGGTGACAATACACAGCTTAAACCTGAAATGCTGCACCAGACGCTGCAACAACGGCTTCTGAAGACCGCTGCCCTCACCTTTGCGGTTACCAAATACAAAGTCTATGACATGGGAGACAGAGAGAGCAAGTTACTATCCTGGCTCGCTAACAGGGACTGGGAGCTCAGAACGGTACTTGCCATTGAAACACCAAAGCGCAACAGTATAATGATCCCCCAGGTAAATGCACACGTATTCACAGCCTACTACGCCCAGTTGTATGCAGAATCATCCCCAACCCTAAACCTGGCCAAGGATGAATACCCGATTGTAGAGGACTAACCAGTGCCCAGACTGTCAAATCTTGACAGACAGGCACTAGACGAACTACTGATGGAGGAGAAACTGTAGACAGCCACCCAATCACTCCTGGCAGCCAAAACCCCAGGGCCTACTGGCTACTCACTCACATGTTTCAAGAAGTAAAATGACTGATCTCAATGCTGATGGGGGATGTACACCAAAACCCTAGGCGAACAACCAATATGACCTCTGGGGTGCCACCATATTGTTAATTTTGATGCCCGGGAACCTAAAGGATGAATGCGTGCCGTACAAGCAGATTTCCCCAATTAATTTGGAAGCAATACTCCTTACAAAAAATACTTGCAAATGAGGTACTCAAAGTAATCCATTCGGTGATATACCCAGGCCAGAACAGCTTAATAAGGAAGAGCAGTAGCTAACACTATCTGAGGCGGCTCCACATTACAATAGTCCTAATGGCGAATGCGAGGAAGTGTATGGCCCTATGGTCTAAAGACTTCATGAAAGCCTTTTATTCTCTTGGTTTGTTTTCGATATTATATCGCAGTGCCATACTCTAAACCATGGGGAGAATCAATGAAAATGGGACTCTCTCCCCTGAGTTTGCTACTGGGTGTGGCCCAAGACAGGGTTCACCCGTTATCTCCTCTCCTGTTTGCACTGTTGATAGAACCATTGACAAAATGAATTAGAGATGAAGCAAAACTTAATAGCGCCAGATGGGCAAGTGGCATAAAGGACAGAAACTTCTTATAGACATGCTGGTCTATATTAGCAACCTAGAAACATCGCTACCATGCTTAATGCACATATTAAAGATATATGAGGAAGGATCCGGCTTGCAAGTCAACTAGTCCAAATGCACATACTTTCCTCTCACTGGGGCACAAGATGGCATTCGTGCAACGACCAATCTGCTGTGGGCAGAACACCACTTCAAACGCCTAGGCTTAAATGGCCAACACCAAAGAGAGGGGCTGGGAAAACAACATTGTAGCCTTGGCTACTAAAGTGCAGTGGGACATGGACGGTTGCTAAAACTTCCCTTTGACAATAGCTGGTAAGGGCATGCTAGTTAAGATGATAGTCTTACCCTAAATGCTATACACTTTACAAAATACCCCTATGCCATACCCCTTGCCTTTTTCCATTCACTATAAGCAGGAGTCGTGAATTTCCTTGGGGTGGGAGGGATGAGGTGAAGATTTAAAAACGCTGGCAACATGATGTCGGTACACTAGAAGACCCAATCTGGGAAGAAGTGAAGATGACCCCTAGGATGCTGGCAGACTCAATGCCGTATGCCTCCGGCTTATGTAACTCAAATACTTCCATTTGATATATTATAGCCCTACGATGCTGAACAAAACGAAACCCACCCTTGACCCACACTGCAAAACACAACTGGGCACTTTTTATCACACAATAAGGGAGTACTCGACCATATGAAGGTAATGGTGCAATATTTTTACCACTCTTGACCAGGAGGTTAGGAAACCAGTGATACCTGAACCCAAAATTAACTTTCTGGGGCTAACAGACGAGTGGGGGCTTCAAGGGGAGCTGCAGGGGGTGGGCATGTGTGTTGGGGACGGTGGAGGATTTTGGAAACGGATGCAATAGGCTGCTTTTGGTGGTGGGCCTCCTCCTATCCAAGAGAGATATTGCCTGACACTGGAGAGCCGAAACGCCATCCCCAATGGAAGAATGGTTACGCAGAATGGACTAATGTGACAATGCAATATATAAACCCAGAGCCTGCCCCAAAAAGCAATAAAATTTGTTGGGTCTCAACTGCATATTCCACGAACTGTATGATATGACAATTTAACATACCTTATAAATTCCATAACCTGTATTGGGCTCAGAGAGCGGGATGAACATATTGTATTATATACATAAAGTGTGAACAGTTGTGTATTTTTGCAAAAAAAACAATAGAACATATATATTTAAAAAAATGAAAAAGCTAAATGGCGGTGGTATGTTGGGGAAAATCCTACCCCAAGAGCACATTTAGAGAGCACGAGCAGCTGATTGTGCTCGCTAATTGTGTTCTGTTGCATTTAGCACTATTTCTCGGCACAAAATGCATCCTCACGTCCATTTGGGACACAAGAGGGCATTTTTTGAACTAAGTAACAGCGCTCAACGCAGAATTACTCTTCTTGCATAATTCAAGCGGAATTCTTAGGTAATTACCCATGATTACGCTACACAGAATTACATAAAATAAGCCCAACCCTACTCGAAAGGAGGAGACTTTACTAAAGCCACAAAACATCTTAAATTGCCTAATCTCTAGACTGGGTCTGCGAACCAAGCCAAGGCTTTAAAAAAAAATATATATACAGGGAGTGCAGAATTATTAGGCAAATGAGTATTTTGACCACATCATCCTCTTTATGCATGTTGTCTTACTCCAAGCTGTATAGGCTCGAAAGCCTACTACCAATTAAGCATATTAGGTGATGTGCATCTCTGTAATGAGAAGGGGTGTGGTCTAATGACATCAACACCCTATATCAGGTGTGCATAATTATTAGGCAACTTCCTTTCCTTTGGCAAAATGGGTCAAAAGAAGGACTTGACAGGCTCAGAAAAGTCAAAAATAGTGAGTTATCTTGCAGAGGGATGCAGCACTCTTAAAATTGCAAAGCTTCTGAAGCGTGATCATCGAACAATCAAGCGTTTCATTCAAAATAGTCAACAGGGTCGCAAGAAGCGTGTGGAAAAACCAAGGCGCAAAATAACTGCCCATGAACTGAGAAAAGTCAAGCGTGCAGCTGCCACGATGCCACTTGCCACCAGTTTGGCCATATTTCAGAGCTGCAACATCACTGGAGTGCCCAAAAGCACAAGGTGTGCAATACTCAGAGACATGGCCAAGGTAAGAAAGGCTGAAAGACGACCACCACTGAACAAGACACACAAGCTGAAACGTCAAGACTGGGCCAAGAAATATCTCAAGACTGATTTTTCTAAGGTTTTATGGACTGATGAAATGAGAGTGAGTCTTGATGGGCCAGATGGATGGGCCCGTGGCTGGATTGGTAAAGGGCAGAGAGCTCCAGTCCGACTCAGACGCCAGCAAGGTGGAGGTGGAGTACTGGTTTGGGCTGGTATCATCAAAGATGAGCTTGTGGGGCCTTTTCGGGTTGAGGATGGAGTCAAGCTCAACTCCCAGTCCTACTGCCAGTTCCTGGAAGACACCTTCTTCAAGCAGTGGTACAGGAAGAAGTCTGCATCCTTCAAGAAAAACATGATTTTCATGCAGGACAATGCTCCATCACACGCGTCCAAGTACTCCACAGCGTGGCTGGCAAGAAAGGGTATAAAAGAAGGAAATCTAATGACATGGCCTCCTTGTTCACCTGATCTGAACCCCATTGAGAACCTGTGGTCCATCATCAAATGTGAGATTTACAAGGAGGGAAAACAGTACACCTCTCTGAACAGTGTCTGGGAGGCTGTGGTTGCTGCTGCACGCAATGTTGATGGTGAACAGATCAAAACACTGACAGAATCCATGGATGGCAGGCTTTTGAGTGTCCTTGCAAAGAAAGGTGGCTATATTGGTCACTGATTTGTTTTTGTTTTGTTTTTGAATGTCAGAAATGTATATTTGTGAATGTTGAGATGTTATATTGGTTTCACTGGTAATAATAAATAATTGAAATGGGTATATATTTTTTTTTGTTAAGTTGCCTAATAATTATGCACAGTAATAGTCACCTGCACACACAGATATCCCCCTAACATAGCTAAAACTAAAAACAAACTAAAAACTACTTCCAAAAATATTCAGCTTTGATATTAATGAGTTTTTTGGGTTCATTGAGAACATGGTTGTTGTTCAATAATAAAATTAATCCTCAAAAATACAACTTGCCTAATAATTCTGCACTCCCTGTATATATATATATATATATATATATATATATATATATATATATATATATATATATATATATATATATATATATATATAAATATAATGGCAGTCCATGAGTGATGTCTGGATGCCCTGGGAGGAGTGTGAATTCCGCAACCAGGGGTATTTTTGCTAGGAGTCCATAGTCTCCAGAGCTCTAGCCAGTGTGTCTTTCATATTGAGGCCTGACTGTATCACCTGCTTTGCAGCAGCCTATCCATCAATTATTAGCTCTGTGAAGTGTGCCTGAAGGTCAGATGACAGATTAGGGATATGTCCTTGGGCAGAGCAGAGTCCAGGAAGGCATGCACATAAGGTCTCATTAAGGTAGACGGCATTGAAGGACTAGAGACATACTTCCATCCAAAAACACCTTTTTGGAATATTGTTCCATTTCCTTGGACTACCGGTAAGATGGTGTGGATGAAAAGGATCCTGGAGTATGAGAAGGAACAAGAAGCTTGCACTTTCAGGCTTTCCGGGAATGGATGAGGTGACAAAAACCTGGGTCTCCAGGGGCAAGTTTGACATGGCTGTGGAAGTCGCTGGTTTCGTCCAGGTAGCCACAAGAGATTCAGTCAGTCCTTCATTGAAAGGAAGTAGTGACTCTGTAGAATGGGAGGTAGAATAAAACGTCTGTGAGGATGTAGGATTTTACTTGTAAATGGAAGTTGCAGGTCCAGATTTTCTGCTTATTTTCTTATTACAGAGTGGAATAATGTCACTTAAGTGGGAGGAAGACATTTAGGGGAGAGCAGTTCCCACTTCTTTGGATGTGTTGAGGCCATTTGCATCAAGCCTTTGAAGTATGGATCCATCAGCAGGCATTAAGCACACTCTGCAGGAAGCCAAATCTTCTAGGGTTCTACTTCTCTGAAGAAAATCTCTCTTCAATTAGCCTCTGTGCTTCTCATCTAGAGTGATGGGGCATAAGAGGAAGGGTTTCTGGTTGAGGCAGCATCGCTAGCGTCTTTTGCTATGCCGCCATTGATGCAGTTAACTCCAATAAAGCCGGAAACCTGCTGTCGTCCGACGGCAATGGTAATGAGGTCGGATTAACAACTGGAGGTGATGCCGATTTCAGCACAGACACCAGCGTAATATATACCCAGATCACTTGAGGTAATGGTAGAAAAGGCATAAAAGGGTGCCGACTGGCAGGGGAGAAGAAAAATATCCCAAAGAAAAGGTTCTCTCTCATAGGGACGGTCGGTACACCGGACAGGATCACACCTCTATTAAATACACTGAACATAACGTTTAGGAAAAGTATAGGATCCGTTCCAGGTATGGGAAACTCTGGGTATGGGTGTTCAGATTAGGGGCATGGAGTTCGCACCACAAATGGAACATTGGTTGGGACTGGCATCAGGTTGGATGGAGCCACTGGTGTCTGATCCGCAGAAGCTGAGTCAGATTGCCTTCTATTAGATGCTCCTTGTCCACCGCAGATGACGTGAAGTTGAAGGTCTCTGCGACTTGCTTCTTAAAGTTCAACATCAGGACTTGTGTTTATTTTTCTTATGCTTCTTCTTCGATGATTTTGAAGAATAGGGTGATGGTGCTTTGGATCAAGGTCGAGATTTTCAAAGTCCCCACAGTTCATCCCGTGCTCTGGCCAGGAGGATCTTGACTTCTCGTTCTTTAAGTGCCTTGGGATGCATATGTTTTTACAGGATTCACAGGCAGTAATGTTGTGGTTGGAGCTCATGCACCAGAGACAGATGGTATGAGGGTCCGGGATGGACATCAGACCCTTTCTTGAACCCGGATCATTCTGGACAAAACTGCAGCTAAAAATGTGTAAAACTCAAGAAATTGTTGAAAGATTATAACACTCCTCAGGAGAGTTGAACAGCTCAGGACACGTCAATGGCACACAAAAAAAAGGAACGTCAGCACGCCGACGGGGGAGCTTTATAGCTCCAGTGAAGTCACACGGTGCAGCGTGTGATCTCGTGATGGATCTGGCATCCCCTACCAGCATGGGATAACTATTGCAAAATGTGCAGATCCAGACTAGCACCTGAGATATTCAAAAGGTACGGAATCTGCAGGTAGAAGTATCCATCAGAAACCTCTAGTTAATATGCACAGCTTCAGAAGCTGCAGAAACACAGTGATAGCTTGTCTTAAAGGCAACAATCCACAATTATTACAATTGTACAATTATTATAATTGTACAATTATTACAATTAAACGGCTGATTATTAAGATTTGTAGATTATGCATCCACCTATTTTTTTGGTTTCAGTAAGAAGCTACAGTGCATGCCTTTGTGGTGAATTATTTATCAATAACTAAAACGTGGTTGTTAAAACTACTTGTTGAAACTAGTGTATGTTGAGGGTAATATATATATATATTTTTTTACTTTGGAATTTGAAGCACACAATAGCTTTCGGTTTTAAACTGTATGTATGGTTCCATTTATTAAGGGTTTTATTAACTAATTAATGCATTACAGTTCTGAATTTCAATTTGACTGGCAAAAGTGAGGGAACGTAAGAAAACCTAAGCATGATGAAAAGGACTTTTCTATCTTTGGACTAGAGAAAGATTTCCAATGATAGTTGGCAAGATATTTTTGACAGATGAACTATGTCAACCCAGGAAAGGAGGTCAGAAAAAAAAAAAAAAAAAAAAAAAAAAACCATAAAAAAAAAAATAAAAAAAATCAGGAGATGAACAGGACGCTGGCCAGAATGACAATCAGCACTGATCAGACAGATCTTCTCATTTGTACTGTCTCAGGAGAGAGTGGGTATCACCACAAGGCTTTAAAGCTCCATAAAGTAAAAGAACATCCCACTGCAGAGTTGAATGGCACACGCTTTGCTCAGCCAGAGGCATTAATGCCATCAAGGAAAATAATTCCCTGTAGGGTGTAGGAACTGAGAATGTAGCAGTTATCTAGGGCCAGATGTAGGTAGAAACCAATTTGCGAGTTGCAAATTGCGAGTCCTTCCGACTCGCAATTTGCAACTCGCAAATTGGTATGCAGAAAGGTGTCTCAGACACCTTCTGCGACTCGCTATGGGGTCGCAAAGACCCACCTCATAAATATTTATGAGGTGGGTCGCAGTTTGCGACCCCATTGCGAGTCTAGGCACTCACGGGGATGGTGGCCTGCTGGAGACAGTAGACCACCATGTCCGTGCCTACTTTTAAATAAAGCATTTTTTTTTTTTTCTCGTTGCAGCCCGTTTTCCTTAAAGGAAAACGAGCTGCAAATAGAAAAAAATACCGAAACCTTTTAGTTTCGGTTTTTTTTCCAGAGTACCACTGCCTACTCTGAAAAAACATTATTGTGAGCATTCAAAAAGGGGAACGGGTCCCATGCACTTGAAGTGGATGGTAACTGCGGGTTGATTTGCGACCGCTTTCGCGGTCACAAATCAACCCTACATCACGGTGCGACTCGCAAATAGGTAGGGAACGCACCTTCCTATTTGCGAGACTGAAACACATTTTGCGAGTCAGTACCAACGCGCAATATGTGTTTCAGCATCGCGTGAGGGCATTAGCGTCTCGCAAACTGCGTTTTTCACTGTTTGCGAGGCGCTAATGCCTTCCTACATCTGGCCCCTAGTGTATAGTCCACAAGGACCTTTGTTTTGAGACAAAGCTTTGGTTACATCCCCTCTTCCAACCCAGGGAATGGCTTTAAAGTTTGCCTGACATTTGAATTAAGTGTTTCTCCTGCTTTCCAGGGGAAGAGATAGGAGGAGGAAAGAGATTTGTGGACGAAAGAGGGACACTGACAAATTGGATGCATAAGTTCATACCTTCATAACTCGTGGAAAATAAATTAGAAGTGCCACCTCATCTTTGAAAAAAACAAAATGGTCAGACTACAATAACAACTAAAACCCTTGTATTTCTCCAGTAATGCTTGTAATGTCACTGGTTGTTAAAAAAAAAAAAAAAAAAAAAAAAAAAAAAACAAACAAGGTGCAAAGCTAACAGTGGTGACTGTATGCTGCAGTGACGGCAAAATATCATCCGCAAGAACCTGCTAGATAAATGTTTCTGTTCATGTAGATGGCAAGAGAAGATCACTGTCATTTGATTAAATGGGTGTCTTCCTCTATCAGGCCCATAAACTAAAACAATTAAAACAAGCTTGTCCATGAGAAGCAACCTGGCAGGGGATTTCTGGCAGCTACCTGCATGACAACAATATAATCATCATAAATGTTTAAGTGGCTGTAGCATCAGTGGGTTTATGAGCTCAGAATTCGAATTCCTACTGTTCATGCATTGCGGATGGAGACAGAGTTGCCCTTTTCTCACTTCCTTGGCTGCTGGACACTCACCAGGACCAACGTTGGGCTGTGCTGAGACAGGAATCATCTGATTTGCAAGTGGTGGATCAAAGAACAGATAAGCTTCAAGGCTGATGAAAATCAGCACATACATCCACAAGGAAGTTAAAGCTTCCTGTCCAAACGAAATATACAAAGAGTAACGTCCTGGGAGGCATGCCATTTTGTCACAATCTTTGCCGAAGCCTCGAATCATCCAGGCGAATCAGACAACTTTGCTACTGCGGATACCAACATTGGAGGATACTTTAAGAGAGCACATAGTAACACGGCAGGCCTTAGAAAATGCCAAGGTTCTTAAGCTTGTATAATTATACCCAGACATATGGTACCTGATTGGTAATGAGATCACAGCATAGAATCTAGAGTGGATGTGGCATGTAATAGCAGCGTGATACAAGAGATACTCTGTTCTTCAGGTTTACTATTGCTGTACTCAAAAAATGAATCTAAAGCAAACATAGCTAACTTACTAATGCAACTATATTACGCTGCTTCCTCTCCTGTATTCTCTCAGTATAAAATCCTGCAAACTCTCCTCAGATTAGACCTCAACTCAGAGATTGGCTCCATCACAACACATATAGTATATATATGATTCCTGCAGTCCTGTAATACTTATATACAATTATTTGCTGTCCCATTTGCTGCTATATGCCTTCACTCTATACAACTATGTAACATCATTATCTCCCAGCAGCACTGCTTTCAGGATTTAAGGTTACCCACAGAGGACAGAGCAGCAGAGATAATGTAAGTCTATGAACCCAACTGAAAGGGAATCACACCTGGGGTTCCATACACAAGAAAGATGTATTACGTAATCAGGAGGTAGATTAAAAAAAAAAAAAAAAAAAAAAAAAAAAAAGTGCTACGGGATGTGTCGGGGGAGGGTAACCTACTTACCTGTGCCCAGGGTCAGGAACTGCGTGCCTACACCAAGCACTGAGCAGAGCAGGCTCTTGTAGGGTGGGAAGCGGAATACATCTGTGTGGATGATCTTCCAGCCATTGTCCCCCTGGTCAAAATCATCAGAATTCTCCTCATCCAGGTTGTAGCGGGCCAGATCACTCTTCAGAACCCGCATGAGGATGATAATAACAAAGCCCATGAGGAGAAAGACTAGGACCATTGAGTTAATTATGGAAAGCCAGTGGATCTCAAGAGTCTTAGGGAAGAAGCTGTAGTCCCGCAGTCTGTCTCCACGGCGTTCGTAGGGCACAGTTGTCTCAAACCAGTGGACACTGTAGGTGTGTGTCATGCTCAGCGGCTCCTGCACATCATCCAAGCTAAACGGTTTGACATCCTTTACACTAACATTGGCAAAGATAATGCGGTCACCGTTGAACTCAATGTTGAAGTCCAGGTGGGTCCAAAGTCCAACCTTGTGGGAATGTGGCAGAAAGCCTGTCTCCTCCATGTACCCAACAAAGCCACGGATTGGGATGTCGTCCAGAACAAACTCAAAGTAATAGAGTTCCTCAATAGCCTGGTGCAGTTTCTCCACCTACAGGGGTTGGAGTGGGGGAAAACATAGAAGGTATTAGTGGTAGTTTAAGGGGCCATCAGAACCCTTCATCACTGAATTGGTTTTTTATATAGCCTGAAATGTTGCATCACCAATATACAGGGAATATCCATAAATTGCCTCAAGCTTCTACACCTAGAACTCAGAGGAAATCAATTCACCCACTCCCTCAATATCCTGACGTTTAAAAGTGTGACACAGTGGAGGGAACATGGAGGACTGATATTTCACTTTCAGTAAAGGACAAAAAGGAGGCATTTAGCACCATAGTAAGGAGAAAAGCAATGTTCCAAAGTCACTGCTCTAGAGTAGTCTGGTCACGAACCATTTGTAAATGAGACATAAGAGAATCAATTATGCTATAGTTGTAGGAGGCTTGCATACTACTCCAAAACTGTATGATGGAACCATTAAAAATAAATACACTCCCCATCACGCTTAATTCTACTATATATCTGATTCTAGCTGTTACCTTTCTAGCACCTGAAAACTCCTCTAGTCTGTGTGTTTTAGAAACTGCCTATAACGTAACATGTTCAAGGGGAGCACTTTGGAGTGCCTCTTTAGACAATCCCACGGTTTCCCGAAGTATCATTATAAAAGGAATGTTAATGTTCTCCTTCCCCATAATGGGAATGCCTTTTGTTTTATGGGCAACCACTATGGGCAGTGTTAAAGAGCTACTAAATCCCCTGAAGTCTAGAAGCTGGAAGAGTATAGGCCAACTGAAGCAAACAGGTGCAATATATTATGAGGAGAGGATGTCCTGTACCCATTAACTAAATAACCCAAGGCAAGCAGCTCATGTCAAGTGGGAAGCAACAAAGATAAATACATTGTTTTACATATCACAACTATGACAAATAAAACACAAGAAAATAGCTACATCTGCAGACAAACTAACATGCAAATTTCACAAAAGGCCACCAGAGTGAAAAAGTACATTTAGAAAGTATTTGATATCTTTCCTAAGCTGTGATCCCTATGCTAAGGGATACAAGAGCCATCTCTCCCCTCATGTCGAATTTCTTGGTGAAATAAGATATCACTATTGACAGACTAAAAGTCAAATAAAATTAATAAAACACTATCAGCATCCACGTACCTTAGGGGAAGAAACAAGGAAAAACCTAATCAATGTAAGGTACATCCTAGCTGTAAGAATAAATCAATAAGGAAAAATGTTCTCGACTCATTGAAAACACTCTTACAAAATATTCGAAAATGCTACAATTGTTGCTGGTGTTTATTTTCCACAAATTGATTGAAAGCAAGTGTGGTAAAACCTGCAAGTGCATGAACATATTTTTTAATTTTATCAGATTTATTCCACAAACCTTTCTGTGAGATTAGGACAATGTTTAATGAATCTTAAGGAATCGTTTGTCCTTGTTGACATAATGTAAAGAAGGTTGCCACTCAGGAATGTTGAGTAGGCTCGTTCCCACAAATACAGCTTTAATAAAAATGAGGCCCTGATATGCTTACAAACCAAAACAGACTTTGCAAGGCCAGAGACCAGTACGGTGAGTTTGAAACTAAGGCACAATAAATGATGCTCTAATTGAAAATACAAATCTTCATAGTATATTTAATGCTACCTGACTTAGAGTTCCATGTTTTGTGAACAATATGAGCAACAACGGGGGTATTGCATGTTTATCCAATGGGGACCCATTCGCTGTGCAATTTTTGAACTGTTATTTGTCTTCCTTTTAGAGATGGATGTTAAAAAAAAGGATGAGTAAAAACTGGAAGAAACGTTTTACTGCCCGTTATTCCCCATTACCCAGTGAAATCCGAAAATGGCTGCAAGTACAAGCTATGCAAACTAATAGAGTACTTGGAGGTTGTAGACACAGAACGGGAGACTCGTTCCTTTGCATAGCTCAGCCCTAAGCTCTTGCATGTCCCTCCAGAACATCTAAGATTCTGCCCCTTGCTCGCTTCTTTCCGTAGACAACTATTCCGAATCAGATAGCCTGGGGGACTCTCAATCTGTTGCTTAAACGCCAGGAAACCCCGTGTAGGTAGCTGACACACTATATAAGCTCTTAACATGAGAGAGACGTTAAATATTATTATCTTCATATAATACCACAAATTCAAATTGATATCAAGGTGCATGCAGCCCTCCATTCACTGATCACATGCCCCACTCTCACCTCACTGACGGACAGCTTCAACTCGCAGAGAGGCTGCTTCTCAGCGTTCTCCCTGAAGCGGATCTGGTAGGTGGACTCTGCCATGCGGTCACCAGCCAACAGCTCACCCAAGGATAGGGTCCTTTGAACAATCTCCTGTGGGGCACAAACTGGTAGCGAGTAGTAGTGGTAGGTTTCCTGCGGGTTGTGGTAGGGCCCCACCTTGTTCACATATAGGATAACGGTCTCACCCTGCTTGAACCTGTGGTCAGCATCAGTTGAATGAAGAACACTTGAAAGTGCCATCCACAAGAACAAGGGGAAAGCGAGGGTACCACACTGCATGGCCATCGGAGAGCAGAGGTCTAAAGACGTTCTATCAACTGCAACATAAAGAGAGAAGGGGCAGAAAGGAGGAGCAGACATATTCAGAGAGCAAGAGAAGGGGAGCAGAGAGGAAAAAAGGGTCCAGGCAGAGGATGAGAAAGGAATGGGAAGGGAAGATGAAAGAAACACAATATGTTATGAACGTGTACACTTACTTATCCATAGCCCATCCACTAGGCCCTCCCATACTTTACACATCATTAATTATTCTAGTCTTTGTCACGCACATATAATAGTTAATGTCTTGGGCTGTTCAGCTTTTTGCTTGACAGCACAAATGTTTCAAGTACAAACAGCGGTGACCAAGAAGAGAACGAGCCCACAGGATACTATTCCTGATAGGTATCTGCCTCTTAGAAGGTAGGTAGACTGTGACAGGGTCAGTCTCTTGTCGGCCACAAACTCACATGTAATAGGCACAACCCCAAATCTCTGAACCTTTTGGGGGCTGCTCGGTCGTCTGTAAAGAGGAAAGGCTGCCTTTGTTTAGAGCTCTTCTTCAGTTATCAGGAGTACACACAAATGTCTCTCCTGCAAGTTTCAGTTCACAGTCATGGGATCTTGAAATAATTTTAGCAAATAGAACTTTCGATTTTCAAAAATAAAACAATGCCTATCTGTGCTTTATTTAAATTTGTTTAGAACCAATTATTATTTCTTCCAGAAGTAAATAAGAAAGTCAGTCCTCATTAGATCAAGCATTTGGAACAAATCAATACAATTGACGACAATCCCTTATTCACCCCACATAAACAAGTCATTCCACTCAGAGGGGAAACCCATGACGAGACCGCAATTTCCCCCAAATTATCCTATTTCCGAGGGCATCCATGCGCTTCATATATCGGTTTTTCTAATTGGGAGCACCGGTTCACCCCAGCTCACCATTTCGCCACCAATAGTGCCACCGGGCTTTTCCACAATCTTTCTCCACAAAGGTTTGATCTGTCCCTGGCCCCTTTTCCCCCCCCCAACTCCTGCAGAAGCCCTAGTAGCGCCACCTTAACAGTTAGTTCAATCGTATTCCCTAGAACCTCAGAAACCTCTCGCTCCACTGTCTCTCAAAAGGGACACACCTCCCGACATTCCCAGGCCATGTGCAGAAGGTGCACTTCCAGGTGACCACACCTCAGACAAGCAGAGGATGACGCCGGGCACATGCATTGTAGGAGCACTGTGGGATAAGTACGTCATATTGAAGTAATTGATCTGCACCCTCCGTAGGCCTGTGGATATGGCCAGTCAGGGGTCCTTGTAAGCACGAGTGGTAGATCTGGGTAATGGCTCCCTCCCCAGGGTGCCCTTCAGAAGTTTCGCCTCAAGAGGGCTATGATCCAGAAGGGACAGGTGAGGCAGCAAATGGCCCGGCGCAGCTGGAGTAAGCGAAAGAACTGTGTGCTGGCCAGAGCATATTAATACCTTAACTGCTGAAAGGATTTCAGGTAGTCACCATCATACACATCCCCCAGACAGGTAATCCCAATGGTGTCCCACTGCCTAAAGCCCCACAGCTGGGATACCTGCAACAACCATGTGTCCTGCCACAAGGGTGTCAGTTTATGAAAGCACCGGCGCCACCCTGTTGGCCGTAAGGCCACTCTCCATCTCCGCTCCGCCACCTTCGTGTAGTCAGGGGCGGCCCACAGCATTGGACCCCCCTTATAGCAAGCCCAGCATGCAGTCAAACCCCAGGCCATATAGTTCCAAACGATAAGTCAGAGTCATCCCAGCCACCAGTGAACCATTCATTTATCGGCACTAGTTGGACAGCCAGATAATATATGTAGATGTGAGGTATCCCCAGGCCACCCTCATAGGGAGATTTCCTAGCGGAGCGAAAAGCCACTCTGTGGCGCCCTCCCGCCTACATAAAGGAGGCAAGTTTAGAAGTGAGGGACCTGAACCAGATACGAGGCACCGAATATGGGAAGTTTGTCAGGACATAGATATAGAGGGAGAAGGATCATCTTGAAAAGGGCATTGCAAACCAATGGGTTCAATGGCAGGCTAGACCAGTGAGCCAGATCCCTGGCAAGAATCTGGGTTAGGGGCTGAAAATGTAGTTGTCAAGCCAGGTCTTGGAGTGGGGATAGGTAGAATCCCAAGTATTTAAGTGCGTTCCGGCTCACCGGGATATCTGGACACCAGATACTGCTCCCAGGGTTTGCTTGCACCTCTACTAGAAGTCACTTCCCAAGATTCAATCACAATCCGGAGGCCTCACCGTATAGCTTCAAAAGCTCAAGAAATCGGGGTCCGGAGCTCTGGGGTTACTCCAGGAACACCAGAATATCATCAGCATATAGGGACACTCAGTCTTCATAACCAACCCCACCTCCAGCCGCTAATGAGCGGGTCACAACGTAGGAGACATGCCAATAGCTCCACGGCCAAGGCAAATAGTAAAAGGGAGAGAGGGCATCCCTGACACGTCCCAAGCCAAATTGGAAAGGGGTCCGACGTAACAGCGTTCACCCGCACCTGCGCCGATGGGTCATGATAGAGGAGGTGGACCATTTTCTGAAATGTCAGGCCAAAGCCTATTCGGACCAAGACATCCCCAAAGAAGTTCCAGGCCAGGGTGTCGAACGCCTTGTGGAAGTCTACCAAAAGAAGTGCCAACCCACCCTTTAGTATCTCACCTGGACCAGTCGTATATAATGACGCGTACTCCAGCCCGGCATAAACCCCCACTGATCAGGCTGGATCAAATAGGGCAACCTTGCGGGCCAGTTGGGTCGCCAGAATCTTCGCATATATTTTAAATCCATGGTGATCAATGAAATAGGGCAATAGAAGAAACATTGATCCCGGGGTAGGTCACCCTTATGTATGACCACAATTGTGGCGCTATAAAGGCCCGGGCCAAAGGAGACACATTGAAGCGCCTCCTTATATGTGTTCAACATGTGGGGCACCAGATGTGAGTGAATAGTCATATAATAATCAATGCAGTATCCATCCGGGCTACAGGTTTTCCCTAACTGAAGGCCTGAAGTGGCGTTTTTCACCTCCACCCTTGTCAGAGGAAGATCTAACTCTTTAGCCAGTGCGGATGGAATGGAGGGAAGTGGAATATCCCCCAGAGCTCCTGTTTTTTAGGGGTTATGGGACAGACACATAGAGGTCCTTGTAATAGAAGGCGAAGGAAAGAGCGTTCACCTGCAGGTCCTCCTGTATAGAGCCTGTCCGGTCTCGGAGTGGCACTACTCGGGTCGAGACATCATGGGTCGCCAACCAGTATAGCAGCTTCCCGGTCTTGTCGCCTAGCTCATATACCCTGTGTCAAGGCCTGCCAACACTGTCTAGCCTCTGTGAGGGACACCCGTCGGAACTCTGCACGGAGGAGTGCCAGCTGTCTTCCCAGATCACCCCCGTCTGACTGCTGATCCAGACGCACCAGGTCCTCTATCCTGCTCTCCAACCCAGCTATCAGTTGCGCTTGATGAGCCTCTCGCTGCCTGACATCCTTTGAGAACTCCCCTCAGGGAGGGTTTGCCAGCCACCCACAGGGTCATTGGCGACACCACTAATCCAGAATTTTCCCTGAAGTAGTTCCCTAGGTCCTAGTCTATGAAATCAACACACTCAGGGTCTTTCAGATACCATGCACTAAAGCGCCACATAGGGTGCTAGGTTTGTGAGTGGGCTCCCCAGTCCATCAAAATAGGCGCATGATCAGAGATACCACGGGCAAGAGCACCATGCATCACATAGGACAGAGGGTCCATCCATTTCGGCAAGCATGCTGCTCCTGACCACCGACTCGGGCAAGAGTCAGCTGAAGTGTCAAAGGTAGGGTCTGGGACCGCATTGAAGTCACCCCCTGTACTGCCATTTGATAAAGTTTGTTTTGACCAATGACTTTGTGTTTCACCACTGCGCATATTAGTTGCTCAATGTTCACCAGTAGCACATGGTATGTTTTGTTCAGTTTAGCCGCCTATGGGCTTTGACATGGCATTAGCCATTACTTTCTGTATTCAGTTTAGCCGCCTATGGGCTTTGACATGCTGTATCCAGTCTAGCCGCCTATTGGCTTTGACATTGCATTCCTATTGGCTTTGACATGATGTATTCAGTTCAGCTGCCTATTGGCTTTGACATATTATACATTGCATTTTGTATTCAGCTCAGCTGCCTATGGGCTTTGACATGATATTATACATTGCATTTTGTATTCAGCTCAGATGCCTGTTGGCTTTGACATGACACTAGACATTGCATTTGATATTTAGGTTAGCTGCCCATTGCCTTTAACGTGGAGTTAGACATTGCAGTTGAGAATCCAAGCTGTATTTTTCCAAGCTGTGTTTTTGCACCAGAGAACCAAGATGTTTTTCTCACAGTAGACTAGACATGATAAGAGAGAGTACATGGGTGTTGTTCTCTCTGCTTGAGCTTGGGAACAGGAGTAGTCTTGGAGACCTGGCCAGTCTCCAAAAGGCTTGCTCAGTTTCCCAGGTCTGAGAGGAGGGGGCACACCTTTGTAACGAATGACACAGGCTGCAGAGAGTGAGATTCGAATCTGCCGGACCTCGTGCTGGAGCTTGGCGCAGGCTGCCAGCAATCCCGTGTGGGTAGATGAATCTCTCTTTCTCGCGGCTGACAGGGGTCATCAGCTTGCAGACCTTAGAAAGATGAAGCTGTAGATAGTTCCCACACGGTGAAGTATTTGTTTTGCTTTGCATTCAATATCTTATAAATATAACCTGCTGTGTATATTGCAAACTGATATATTTTGTTTGATTAACGCGGACTTGAAAGCTACTAATTCGTCATTCATAAATATTGTGGTTGGGGAAGAATTAACAACAATAAAAGTCTTCTTTGACCTCAGAAGTGCATTTCTGTTGTGTTATGTTAGTGCTTAGAAACTAGATAAGAGGAAAGCACTACAATTGGTACCAGGAGTCGTGGGGTGTCGGTCATTAAGAGGTGATTAAGAGGGTGTTGACGAGTTGGTAGATTTCTAAGTGCACACTTTAAAAGTGCAATTGTTTTTGTTGTTTGGAGAATTACAGAAATTGTTTTTTTTGGAGAATCACAGTAGCACGGCAGACCATGTCTGGGAATGCATGTATTGGTAAACTGCCTGATGGTGCTACGAAAAACTGTGAATTGTTTTCTGTTTGGGGAATTACAGAAGAAAATGCATGTGTAGCTAAAAGGCCTGATAATGCTTTGAGAAATAATTTCTGTTGTACATATGTAGAAAACGTGTGTTTTGGAAGTAATGATGACAGAAAGGTCTGGATACCTTTATCTGCTTACAGAGAAATGCAGGAAGTTGAAACATGAAAATAGGAATTTACGTGAGCAAATTAGCCCGACTGAAAGTTATAAAAAGGCTGTTTTTGAAGAATCTTTCTTGTCCCATTCCAGTAATGAGGGGGTTAAGACAGCTCCGAGCTGCACTGAGTTTTCGTGTGAGCCAGGGTTTTTGGCAGACAAAATACATTCCTTAACTGATAACACGAGTTACCGTTGCAAAATGCACAAGTAAAACGAAGGATTTTAGAGCAAGACACCCCGAGTTTCATTAGCTTGTTTGATTTTTGGAAAAAGAATAGCCCTCATTTGAGAGAAATCCTAACACTTTTGTATATGGTCACTGTGAAAAATTATATGCAGTTGCGCGCTTGTGATTTGGCAAATGAAATAATGCAGACTTTAGGTTTCTGCGCAGTGCAAGAAGGAAATACTTATGTACATGTAAACCAAGAACAAGGAAAGAAAATAGTGCCCCTAGCTAGAATCATACAATGGATCTGGTACTTGCAAGACAGGGCTAGAGTACCACAGGTAAAAAAGTTATCAATGAAGTTGTGTGCACCATTTGAATTCGTGTCTACTGAAGATAAAAAGCATGTTTGTTTTACTAATGATTCATTGACTGAAATGTTGTTTTCTGGCACAGGAGAAGGAACAGCGTTGTATAATGTGTGTCAGATTTTAAAGCAAGATCTATGTGAGATGTGTCATTTTTATGCTGATTTTTGGTTCATTGCTAATGTTTTAGCACCTAACTGGTTCAATTACCTTGCAGATGTTAATGAGAAAAATTCAGAGAGAAGTGTACACCCAGAATTCTGCCTTAGTGGGGATGGCTAAGTGGGTGCCTCAGAAATGTGAACAGCTGAGAGAAAAAGCCACTTACAGGTGGGCAGAGATGAGAGAGATGCACATTCCCCTAGTTTTGATAAAAAACTGTGCAGCACGCACAAAAGCAATCTGTCATGCAAGCAGTCACAAAGCAGTTGGGGAGAGGAAAGTTACCAGGACAGAAATGGCAAATTGATCAGGTTTTAGGGAGAGTGATCGCTGCAAATTACCAAGGAAAAATCGAAATTATGCGGATACCTAGAAAAGAATCTGATTCATTCATACAAATTGGAGACAGAATGGCCCAATTTGACAAAAATGCAGTGAATGGAGGTTTGGTAAAGAAGGAGTCTGCCCCAGCCCTTCTGACAGTGCAAGAAAAGGGAAGCTGTGGCGCAGCAGATACAAACCTCAGTGCTGATGTGTGGGCTGAAGCCCCAAGTGATCCTCCAGAACCTGCAGAAAATATAACAAAGGGCCTCAAAAACGTCCTGCTGATTATAAAACAGGGAAAGAAAGAGGAAGGGTGCAGTTTAAATGAAAAATGTTATTTGCAAGAAAAGTCATACTTGTTTCTTTTGCAGATCCTACCACGTTTCGCCACTGTCCCCGAGTGTGCTGTGTGGTCCCCCTTCCGGTGTGTGCGTGTGGGGTCGGGGAAGGGTCCGAACCCCCAACCTGAACCTGGCTGAGTAAAGTGCCAGCACCATGGATCCATTTTGCGCAAACTGCGCCTTCAGTTCAAGTTCAACTTGTTTGATTGCATTCTTCCACTGGAACTAAGCTGTGATTTTTTTTTTTTTTTCCCCTTCTCGTATGGAACTCTGACTTTTGCTTACCTTCCAGAAAACCTTTCAGGTGGACCGTGCACCTTTACATGAGCAGAACTCATGCCACATCAAATTGCTAACACGGTTGAATTAGAGACTCATTCAGAGTATAAAAATTGCCCAGTCTTTTCTATGTAGATGTATCTGATGTGAAAGGTTATGAAATCTATGTGTTAATCCACTTCTATTGCTTTACAGGGATTGCTTTGATCTGATGTTTTTTTTGTTTTTGTTTGAAACAAGAGATATGTGAAACAAAAAATTCATTGGTCAAAGGGCGGAATGTACTGCCATTTGATAAAGTTTGTTTTGGCCAATGACTTTGTGTTTCACCACTGCGCATATTAGTTGCTCAAGGTTCACCAGTAGCACATGGTATGTTTTGTTCAGTTTAGCCGCCTATGGGCTTTGACATGGCATTAGCCATTACTTTCTGTATTCAGTTTAGCCGCCTATGAGCTTTGACATGCTGTATCCAGTCTAGCCGCCTATTGGCTTTGACATTGCATTCCTATTGGCTTTGACATGATGTATTCAGTTCAGCTGCCTATTGGCTTTGACATATTATACATTGCATTTTGTATTCAGCTCAGCTGCCTATGGGCTTTGACATGATATTATACATTGCATTTTGTATTCAGCTCAGATGCCTGTTGGCTTTGACATGACACTAGACATTGCATTTGATATTTAGGTTAGCTGCCCATTGCCTTTAACGTGGAGTTAGACATTGCAGTTGAGAATCCAAGCTGTATTTTTCCAAGCTGTGTTTTTGCACCAGAGAACCAAGATGTTTTTCTCACAGTAGACTAGACATGATAAGAGAGAGTACATGGGTGTTGTTCTCTCTGCTTGAGCTTGGGAACAGGAGTAGTCTTGGAGACCTGGCCAGTCTCCAAAAGGCTTGCTCAGTTTCCCAGGTCTGAGAGGAGGGGGCACACCTTTGTAACGAATGACACAGGCTGCAGAGAGTGAGATTCGAATCTGCCGGACCTCGTGCTGGAGCTTGGCGCAGGCTGCCAGCAATCCCGTGTGGGTAGATGAATCTCTCTTTCTCGCGGCTGACAGGGGTCATCAGCTTGCAGACCTTAGAAAGATGAAGCTGTAGATAGTTCCCACACGGTGAAGTATTTGTTTTGCTTTGCATTCAATATCTTATAAATATAACCTGCTGTGTATATTGCAAACTGATATATTTTGTTTGATTAACGCGGACTTGAAAGCTACTAATTCGTCATTCATAAATATTGTGGTTGGGGAAGAATTAACAACAATAAAAGTCTTCTTTGACCTCAGAAGTGCATTTCTGTTGTGTTATGTTCAGGGATGTGGAATTCCTATCGCCCGACGCCCGGGACATCTTGTTTGGGGTCAAGGGCAACAAGTTTTTATGTTTACTTTGTCCTTGGGACAAGTAGGCCCAACCCTCTGCAGCACAAACCCTTTGGCTGCCTGTTTACAGAGAGTGAAACTCTCTGCAGTTGAGGTAATGTGTTTCCAAAAGATAATGCTGTTCGAACTTGTATTTATGGTTCATTATTTGAAATCCTTCATTATTAGGGTGAGTGCTGTAAATAAATGTTTTAAGGTCACACTTCACTACAGACGTTGGTTCCAGTACAAAAAAAAACGTGTATACACATGTTTGAAAAGTTTAGGCTATGAGGCTAAGTATAATGCTCCCAGAATGCTCTGATTAGATGCAAATGAAGTGTCATTTAGTAAAATGTGTTGGTGCATGCTAGCATTTCCCAAAAATATTTCTAATGGAAAATCAGTGTAACCATTTTCAACACGATTATGGGAAGCATGAAAATAAACAAACACTGACAAAGCCAACTGATCTGACATATTTTTATAAGTCCTTTAGTTTCATCAATGCGTGTCTTGTTTTGACATGGCTTTTGTAACACTTTATTGTTGTGGGAGCTATCAGGCCCTCAACACTGTAAAACACTGGGGGAAAAAAAAAAAAAAAACATTTTTGAACTCTAAAAGCACACGTTGCCACCAGTGGCATAACAAAGGCCCCGCAGCTGCCCTCCTGGGGGCTCCTTCAGCAGAGCACCTGGCCTGAGTGAGTCTGGAGAGGGGGCTCCTCCATGTTCTTTGCAAAGGGGCACCCTCCAGTTTCGTTATGTCACTGATTGCCACTGTAGTTCCTGACACTGAACAAAACTACTTTGTGTGCCAATATGCTCCTTGTGGAAGAGCAGAATGCGATCGCTCACAGTAAAGCCAGCCGAAAGAGAGAGAAATAGAAGTTTAATAAAAACAAAATGTTTTGTTAACACCAGACCTAATTAGGGACCAAGACCCACATGTAGGTAGCTTTTTGCATGTCGCAAACAGCGACTTTCGCTGTTTGCGGCGTGCAAAAAGCACATTGCGATGCACAAACCCAGTTTTGCGATTCGGTAACCTCGGTAAACGGGTTTGCGACTCGCAATTAGGAAGGGGTGTTCCCTTCCTAATTGCGACTCGCAGTGCAATGTAGGATTGTTTTGTGACCGCGAACGCGGGCGCAAACCAATCGCAGTTTGCACCCATTTCAAATGGGTGCTAACACTTTCGCTAAAGGGAAGGGGTCCCCATGGGACCCCTTCCCCATTGTGAATGTCATTGTAAACATTTTTTCAGAGCAGGCAGTGGTCCTGTGGAACACTGCCTGCTCTGAAAAAATGAAACAAAAACGTTTCATTTTTAGTTTTTGTAATGCATCTCGTTTTCCTTTTTTATTAAAAAGCAGTCACAGACATGGTGGTCTGCCGTCTCCAGCAGGCCACCATCCCTGTGAGGGCCGCCATTCGTAAGGGGGTCGCAAATTGCGACCCACCTCATGATTATTCATGAGGTGGGCATTTGCGAAGCCCTTGCGAATCACAGATGGTGCCAGGGACACCATCCTACATTCGGATTTGCGACTCGCAAATTGCGAGTCTCTCTGACTCGCAATTTGCAGGTCGCAAATCTGAACCTACTGACATGTGGCCCCAAATTCTTAAAGAAAGTCACAAAAGTGCACCCATGGTATATGTCGTACCCCTATAAAATATTTGTGAACTGTATTTTAGCATGGGTAAATACGATGTGTAGATTTGCTCATGTGAAAATCTATTGAGCATTTGCAAGTTCATTTTCCCTCCAGCCACTTTCTTCCCAACCCTGGAAGAAGTTCTAATTCTGCCATTGTCAGGAGTAAATGTCCAACCTTTCTTATTATGGGGAAATATTAGAGAGAAGCTGGTAAAAATCTTTAAAACATGCAGGTTAGTAGGTTTGCAGACTCAAAGGCATTCCAGCCCTGGAACTATTGCTTACTGCTTCCTCCAGCCCCAGTATGCAGATCTGCAGAAAGGTGGAAAAAAAGGAAATTGCTACAGTAGGGATTGAAACTGCAAGCCCTACTAAGGTAGTAGCCCTGGCATAATCAGAGAGGCTATTATCAGAGCTCTTACATAATGAGATTGCTGCCATAATTTGTCGCCACACTATATGGCACCAAAGGGACAAGTAGATTTTTTTACAGGACAAGTAGATTTGAGAAGCAACCTGTCCCCTGGACAAGTAGATATTTTAATAAATTCCACACCCCTGATGTTAGTGCTTAGAAACTAGATAAGAGGAAAGCACTACACCCCCTATAATCGCAGTACCTTGTGGAAAGGTCAACAGTAAGTCTGCAGCTCAGACAAGATGGGCCGAAGCCACTGTGGAGGGACATAACTGGAATGCAGGTTCATCTGTTTTCCGGCCAGATGGCCCTCTATGCCAACATATTGCCCCTGGGGTTCAGTGTGGGTCCTGGCCACTGACATGGGCAAGGACTTATGGAGAATGAGGGCTACCTCCCTCGATCCTCTGAAAAATCCAGCATGGTACACTCAGTCGTAGCCAAAACGGCCTAGAAATGTACACAGGGTACCAACCAAGTGGGTCTGCTGCAGGAGAAAAACACCAGGGTGATGTGTTTTAAAATGTTGCAAAACAGCTGAGTTCTTGATGCGATCTAGCAGGCTGTGTAAACTTCCAAGAGAGTATCGAGGGCATGGTGTTAGAGTAAGTGTATGTGGTGGGCTCGACCAGGCTCCCCTGTATGATCAGGGCTGCTGAGGGTGCGGATTACCACGGGCAGAGAGAGTCAGTCTGTTAACCAATAGGACACTAACTTTGAACATAGCTAACCTAGAAAACAAGAGATTAACACAACACAGCACAACGCCCCCTGAAACCCTCCAACACTCACCACCCCATACTATTGCTTGTTTATGTGTAATTCTGGAGTTTCTGTAATGTTTTTTTTTTTTTTTTTCCCTACCCCTGAAGCATCTGTCGGCCCGTACCAACACATCTTGCAACTCAGTACATTGAAAATACTCAGTTTTGGGGACACTTGCAGGAAAAACAATGACATAAATACTGGTATGTCACCCCACAACAGCAGATTAGTCACCAACCCAAACATAAAAGAAAGAACCTTTCCTGCCCCCCAGGTCGCGGTGGCCTTTCCCAGGCCCATCAGTTCCGGCGACCGTCATGTAGACCGACCCAGGCCAACTTCACCAGGCCATCCTCCCACGACCCGGCCCACATTAACCGATGTCAGTCTGAGGGAGTCGGCATCTCTTCCCCTGAGCCGTAAAGGGCAGGAGTGGCCACCAAGGCAGCATCGAGGCCAGTCTCAGTCTGCACCTCACGCTGCAGTGGGGACCCCGGGAGTCCACATCACTCCCCACCCCTGGCCCGCAACTTCCATGAGCAGTAGCACTTCTTTCGTAAACTGGCTGGCGAGGAGGTCTCTCCAGAGTCTCCAAAACCTCTTGCCATTCCCTCCTTCGGCCCTAGAGTCCAAGGCGTGCACTTCTCCACCACCAACTCCCAAGCCTGCTTCGGCCGGACCGGGAAGAGCAGCATATATCATAGGATCAGCACTCACAGTTTCTGTTTAGCGGCCTCGAAGGATCTGAGCTTTTGCTTCACTGCCATAGAGTAGTTTGGGAAGATCAGGACTTTGGAGTTCTGATAGCAGAGGTCCGATTGGGTCCTGGCCTTGTGCAAAATTGTGTCCCGGTCCCTAAAGTTGAGGATCTTCGGGATTAACGGGCAGGGCGGAGTGCCCACAGGTGGCCTGGGGGCCAGGGACTGGTGTGCCTGCTCTATAATGAACGTGGTGGAGAATTTCTCTGCATTCATCCAACTGCGAAACCACCTCTCAAGGGCCACAGTTAGGATGGGATCGTTTAAGTTCTCTTGTAGGCCCACCAGGCACAGGTTGTTGTGCTGTGCCCGGCTATCCATGTCCTCTGCTCGTTCGTGTATTACAGTCACCGAGGACATGAGTTGGAGGCAGCTTCTCCAACAGCATCATCCGCAACCGGGTTGGGAATTGTGTATTGATCTATATTCGCATGTGGGCCTATGCCAGAGGTGATGGCCTGCACTGGCCCATGGTGAAGCAGCCCAGTCTCCCCAGGTCACGGGCAGAGGATAGGAAGTCAAAAACAGAACTGGTCAACCACCAGCTGCAATCAACACCAGCCCAGGGTCAGCTCAGGGGAACCGCCACCAGTTGTCCAGTTCTCCACTTAGGCATCTTCTCAGCAGCCGGCCCGGTATCGGGGAATGGCCACACATCCCCACGTCCCTCAGGTCCAGGCATTCAGCACTCCCCACCACCCCCCTGCCGGACAGCACATCCATCTCCTCTGTAGCAGGTCCCAGGAACATGTAGGGGGAGGGGAATCCACCCCTTAGCATTCCGTCCCCCTCCATCCTGTGGGGGGGAGGGGGGAGAGCCACTTGCACATCTCCTCTGGTCACCCCTGAGCTCCATCAGTTGCTCCATTTCAATTGAGTCAGTCACCAGTCGGATGCTGGCCTGGCTGTCGTCCCACGCCAGCCCCACCTGCCACCAGAACTTAGGTCACTCTTGAGAGGCAGGGGAAGGGAAGAGAAAGAAAGGAGGAGAGTGGCAACACACAAAAAAAAAAATGGGGGAAGGGAGGGTATCACACTTTGCCATCACCGCAGCTAGTACGGCTGCAGGCCTCGTCTGGCCACCACTCCCGCCTCACCTCCCCTCCAGCATCACTGCAGCACTTCGAGAGTGTCCCACGATAGGCCCAAGCCATTGGGGAAAGGCTCGAGTTCAGGGCCACCCAATCTGAGGCCTAAGACAGGGGCCCGCCTCTGAGCCTACTGCAGATGCCCCAGGTCCAACACCGCAGTGGACCAGGCCTGCTTCATGTGGCCCCTTGAAGGCAGGCGGGCACAGTGCCTGGACGCGCACCCTGGTCTGGCGCATCATGGTCCTCTCTCAGCAGGCCAGCGGCCCCAGGGTCAACCTGGGGCTGCTGTGTCAGGCAGGATCCAGCTGGGTTGTCAGCAGGCTGCAGAGCTCGCTAACAACGCAGCCGCCATTTCCCCCTCCCCCCCCAGTATTTGTTTAATGATCAATTCCAAAATAATATTACATGAAAGCACCATCATGCTGAATTATATTTTTCCCATGCCGATATATTTTCCCAACTTTCTGCAATAAAAATGGCAAATAAAATAAAGGAAACGGATAAGAATGTGAGGTAGAGAATGAGGGCTTTGCCAATGCAAGGCAGCTAGGCGCCTCCAGCGTCCATCAATGCAGTGCTGAATCGATTAGACTCAGTGCTTAAATCAGTCAGCCTCAGTTCCTTTTACCCCCCTATGAGCATGGATCTCTATAAGCTTGCCTTATTTTGCTTTAATAGTTCAGGTTATGTGTCTTTTTATGTCCCTTAACTCAATGTTCTTTCAGGGCCTCTAGTCTTTGAAAGAATTTCTGTATACTGACGTACCATTATGTGCATGTCATTTTCCTTCGTCCAGTCACAGTGCCAGCACAGAGTCTAGTGAAAGGAAAATGTCAAGGACACACACCATGGAGTCTCTAGTATATGTCTACCTGGCAAACACACCACTGGGAAGCAACCAAATTGACAAAAACATCTTTACACAAGGCTTCGCAACAAAGAAGGCACCGAGATTATGCATTTTATAATAGCTACTTTAGGATAATTAATATATCATTGGGTGACCTTGTATTGTTCAGTATTTACCTAACTTTTGCTATGTTGCATTGTTTTGTCACAAACTCTCATGTCTGCTCCCAGTAATGCTTCTCATGACATCTTTATCATGAGAGTTCTACTGGGTAGTTTTTCCTTTTAATCTGTGCTTGTGGCTCAGTGTTTTCCTTGTGGTGAAAGATCTCCTCAACTGGGTCAGCTGGAAGAGAGCAGGCAGTGAGGCAGGGCTAGTCAAGGGTTGCTTTGCTTCAGACGAAAATAAATGTCTTGAAGAAAAAAAAAAAAAAAAAAACACACATCCTTACCTGTCCGTATCTGATCTTTTTAAATATGGTGATGAGGAGTTCTTTGGAACTCAATAAACCAGTGAATACAAATTTTTCCAACTTTCGCAACATGAATTTCCAGTTCTGTTAAGGACACTGAGGTGAGGATTATGCTTCTCCTTTACTGGTACAACCACAGCAGCCAATCAAAACATTTATTATTAAAAAAAATATATACAAATCGCACTTTTTACTAAGCTCACTATGTTGCTTTGTCTGGTCACCTGTTGGAAAGTTTCGGGCATCATTGTGCTTGATTTAGTAAGCAGAATATTCTCTACAGAGGGAGTTTCTTTTGCAATTTCTAGACGTACAATTTTTTTTCCAAAGTCTATTGATTATCTGGCTTTTCCTCATGATGATGAGTTGTGTGGTAAAATGCTTAAAAGTTTACGAGGACTGTATTAGATTGTAATGTGCTGATCAGAATGGCTAACTTTTGAGGGCTGTACAAAACTCTTTTGAACCTGTGGCAGCCGCAACTCTGGCCTGGTGAGTCATATGAATCATGGCAGAGGCAGGTATTGATGTTAGTAGATTTGGTGCACACTCCACTTGTAAAACTATGGCCTCTAAGGCTCTGTCTTTGGGTTCCAGGCTGGAACACATTCTGAAAGCAGCAGACTGGTCCTCGGACTAGATTTAAGCAGTTTTATTATATGCTAGTTGCTCCTATGTCAAATTTAGTTGTTAGTCAGCCTTGAACTATCATAATTGGAGCCTCCAGTCCGGACATAGAATAAAAATACTTCTAGCTTTTGCTTATAGATTTTTCAATTCTATGAGGGGCACAGCGGTGAGGATTATTCCACCCTGGGAGCATGAATTATAGTATTGTATTGCTTGTTTGTTTATGTGTAATTCTGGAGTTTCTGTAATGTTTGAAGTCCCCCCCCCCACCCCCCAAGATGGTCAGCGTAGTGCTGGCTATGGCTTGAATATGTTCTTTTTTAAGGTTTAGAGCAGAAGCAGGACTGAACTCTGGTTGGTGTCCTAGTACCAGAAATGCAGAGGCAGCAAGAGTGAACCCTGTTGGTGACCTGCTAATTGAAGTCAGTCATTTGCTGTTCTGTTGATGCTACTGGAGTTGCTGTTTGCCTTCATCTTTCCTAGTGGTTGGAAAGGCCTTGCAAAAAAAGTAACAGCAAGAGGGTGTTTTGAGTACATAGAGGAACTATGATTGGTGGACTGGGGTCGGAAATGTTAAAGGGGGTTGTTATGATACACATGGGATTTGTAGTTTGTTTATAAATGTTTTGATAGGCTGCTGTGGTTTTGGCTGTAAAGAAAGAGAAGCATAATCTAAGTCTCCAGTCCTGAGCTACATATTTGTTTTTCACAGGTTTGTCTGCCCAGACCACCCCTATATTCTAGGTTGTAGCTGGACTTAGATTCTTCAATTTGAGAGCACTGCCAGGTTTTTCCCCCGGCAGTTTGCTGATGGTTGCAGTGTATTATTCCTGATCAACCCTCCTTTGTCCGGCTGCATCCATGCCTGCTTTTTAGCAATGTGAAAACTCTCCAAGCCATTGGCTGTCTGCACCTCCGCTTCTCTTTCGGTGTCTACTCTGCCTACTGAACTTTGAGGGAGGACCCTGTTCCTGCATGCGGCTGTCTGTGCTTCCTGGAAACAGGTCCCTTCCCCACCTGCACTCGCCTTTGCCACTCACCAACTATGAAGGTGAGTCCTGGCCTCACCCTATAATTCTAATTGTTCTTCCTCTATTTGGCAGTGTTTGCTGGTAGCTCAGCTCCTCCTGCGTCATCACACCACAACTCCCGTTTACCTTTAGAGTCCATGGATATCAGTTATTTTGCTTATGGCACCTAAGGCTAAAACGTTGCAGGAGGCAGGGTTGTCACAGAATTCAGAACATTGATTTCAAGTACAACATCACAGCTAGGGCAAACTTAAAGCCATTGTATTTATTTTATCTGTTTTGCAACAGCACTGAGGCAGGACTGGCCGTGGTGATGTTTAATTCAGATGAAAACAAATTTCTTTAAAAAAAAAATTAAAAAAACAAAAAAAGGAAGAAGAACAAAAAACATCCTTATCAGTCCTCATTTGATCTCTTTACAGACCCCTAACTAGGTTATTTGTCATCATCCTCTGGAAAATGATATGGATTAGAAATCCCACTAACTTGAAGGACACTCAAACTCTGAGTGAAAGCACTTCATTCAATGCTGTAAGCGTGAAAGCTATGTGATGGTTCTTTATGTTCACATGTGTCACTGGAGAGGCTTCTTACATACAGTTGCACCAAGCACAGCAACCCCGCTTCAGATACTCCGTAACTGACAGCTAGTATGTTAGGGACCATGCATTCTAAAGAACCACTAATCTCTTTTGTTTCATTTTGAACGCCCACATCAGCAAACCAATGCATGCCTACAAGCCGAAACAAAAGTAGTAATAGAATTACCACAGTATCAGCAAAAACAAAGAGCTGCAAGAAACACAGCATTCAAGGGGATGTAGTACGGGTCATTTTGGGAGCCCAATTCGCATTTGACTGACTTGACAACCCAAAGATAAAAAGGTGTAATCCCATATAAACCAGGAAAGAAGGATGCACGTTGTCAGACCTGATCATTAAGAAGGACATGTATATCTTCATAAATAAACACTGGAAAGGATTTAAATTAGAAGTCCAATATTAAAGTTGCAAGACTTGAATTTGAAGCAGAAAAATGGGGTTGGAGCGAATAAATACTTAACAGCACCATGATATAGAGAAAATTTGAAAATTCCTACAAAAATATTTACACATATGCTCAGCAAAGTGCAGTGCAAAGGCACTAGATTAAATAAAGTTAGGTGAAAAAGATGTCAGCATCAGTTTTAAATCCACTCGACCTTCTGTCACACCAAAAAGCTAGACGCAAAATCTTGAATTTACAGCCTACACTTTCAACCACAACACCTTGAGACCCTACAGGTTATTAGCTGCATAGCTAGACAGAGTCTCTACCAGATAATGAGTTACCAAAAGGTAAGTAACTTGTTCATCTGATAGACACTTCTAGCTGCAGATTCCTTACCTTTGAATAGATACAAAAGCCATAACCTTCTGGCGGTGGGCTGCAGATACTACTCCTTACACTAAGAAGCCCTGTAGGACTAAACAGACAAAGTGCCCGTCTCTTCATACCTGACTGTCCAGGCAGTTATATCTTGCAAACATGTGCAAAGATGCCCACATTGCCACCAGATAGATCTCTGTAACTGGTACGCCTCGAGCTAGCGCAGTGGTAGAAGCTTTGCCCCTGGCAGAATGAGCTTGCAAGCCCTCAGGAGGCTGCTTCTTGGACAACGCATAGCAGATTTTAATGCAGAGAATGACCCAGCGCGAAATAGTTCACTTCTGCACTGCCCGGTCCTTCTTTGCTCCAAAATACCCCACAAAGAGTTGGTCAACCCACCTGGAACTCTTGTGCAGTGCAATGCTCTTTTTAGGTCCAGTCGATGGAGTCACTCCTCTTCTTTAGAGGGATGCGGTGGAGCAAAGAAGGTGGGCAGGGTGATGTTCTGACCCAGATTAAATGGGGTCACCAACTTGGGGAGGAAAGAGGCATGAGTTCCGAGTACCACCTTGTCTGGGTAGATGGTGAGATATGGTGGCTTTGATGACAGGGATTGCATCTCACTCACCCTCCTGGCAAATATTATTGCCACTAAGAAGGCTGTCTTGATGGTGAGCTGCCGGAGGGGACAGTTATGCAAAGGCTTGAAGAGAGCACACATCAGAGATGTGCGGACCAGATTGAAGTCCCATTGGGGCATAACAAAGGTCATGGGGGAAACATGTACAGGCCCTTTGAGGAATTTATGTACAATGGGGGGGAATTTAAAACAGAAGGCTGATCAGGCAGCTGAAGGAATGCTGATAAGGCAGAAAGATAGCCCTTGAGAGTCCCCAAGGCAGAACCCTGCTGGGCAAGAGAAAGAATGAAGATAAGAATATCAGAAAGAGGATCAATAGACCTTTCTGTACAATAATATACAAAACACTTCCAAAGGCAGGTGTATATCGTTTTAGTGGAGGGAAGCCTGACTGCCAAAATAACTTTACAGACTTCAGGAGGAAGGTCAAAAGCCATAAACTGCCGTCGCTGAATCTCCACACATGAAGGGGCAGAGTTGACAGGTCGGGTGGAGATCCCTCCCCTGTTGCTGCGACAGAAGATCCTCCCGAAGGGGCAACCTGATCGGAGGATTGATGCTCATTTCGAGAAGCATGGGATACCAGAATCTACGTGCCCAATCCGGAGCCACTAGGATGACTTGGGCCTGGTCGTTCTTGATCTTCTTGAGAACTCTGGGCAGGAGTGGTATGGGCGGAAAAGTGTATAGGAGACCTAAATTCCACTCACAACAAAAAGCGTCGCAGAGCGATTGCTGCTTTGGAAACTTCACAGCGCAATACTGCCAACATTGCACGTTCTCTACGGAGGTGAACAGATCTAACCAAGGCTCCCCCAACTGCTTAAAAGAGTCCTTGCGCCACCTCCAGATGGCGATACCATTCGTGATCCGCTAAGCAACGACGGCTGAGTTAGTCTGCCCTGGCATTGAGAGAACCTGCCTGGTGCTGAACCACCAGGGTTATGCCCTGCTGTTCCAGCCATGTCCAGAGACGCAGAGCCTCTTGACAAAAGGTCCACAACCCCAAACCGCCCTGCTTGTTGCAGTACCACATTGCGGTGGTGTTGCCCTTTTACAACAGGAAGAAATGCTTTCAATGCCAGTCGGATCGCTCAGAGCTCCAACAGCTTGTTATGGAGTCCGGATTCCACCGGAGAACAGCGGACCAGGATTTCCAACTCTCCCAGATGGCCGCCCCACTCCAATCGCAGTTCACTAACCACTACAGCAGGTCTTTTGAAGTTCCCTCCGAGATCTGAACCGTGTCGGTAAGATTTCCCGGATGCTGTGCCCACTGGAACTTTAGGTCCCACTGCAGAGCCCTCTTATGCCATCTGGCATTTTTGACTAGCAGGATGCAGGAAGCCAGGAGTCTCAACAGCCTCAGAATGTCTTCAGGAAAGAGGCCGAAACATTGGAATCATAACCTAAATATCATGGACTTGCTGCTTGGGAGGATTAACCCGAAACTGAACTGTATCCAGAACAGCTCCAATGAAGGGGACGGCGCGTTTATAGTGAACCCCAGCAAATGCAGGAGGTCCGCCGTTGTCTGAAGGTGGGTGACGAGAGCCTGGGGTGTAGGAGCTTTCAACAGCCAGTTGTCGAGGTAGGGGAAGACGGAAATCCCCAGCCTGCGCAGATGAGCTGCTACTACCGCCATCACCTTGGTGAACACCCTGGCGAGACTGAAAGGGAGCACGGTAAACTAAAAGCGCCCATGGCCCACCTTGAACCACAAGTAATGCCTGTGGGTGGGCAGGATGGGGATGCGAAAATACGCATCCTGCAAGTCCAACGCTATCATCCAGTCTCCTTAGTCTAGGGAAGACAAGATCTGAGCTAGCATGAGCATCCTGAATTTCTCCTTTTTGAGGAAGAGATTGACGTCCCTTAAATCCAAGATAAGGTGAAGGACCCTTGCTCTTCTCTGGAATCAGAAAGTAGCGTGAATAACAACCACTGCCTATTTCTGACATCGGGACCCTTTCTATGGCTCCCTCGGCCAAGAGAGACATAACTTCCTCGCAGAGAAAGATTAAAGGACCCTCCATCAGCAGTTCTTTCAATGGAGGGATAGAGAGAGGGAAAGACTGGAAAAGGAGGGAACAGCCCTTCCGTATGATCTGCAAGACCCATATGTCAGATGTAATGGACCGCCAGTGAGGGAGATGAAATTGAATCCTCTCTCCAACTGGATGAACATGGTCTTGCAGAACCATATTAGGAGGGCTGGGTGTTGCGAAAGAGGGGAGCTGGGTGGTAGCTGGGTGGTGGCTGACCTCTGGCGAGACCCTCTGGGTCTGAAGGTACCAGGGCCTTGTCCTCGCACTGGATGCTGTGAAGCTGGAGGACGGTGGCTGACTTGTGGCTGGCATTGTAACCCCACTCCTCCCCTGGAGCCTCAAAAGGGGCGATGGGCAGACTGCTGGCGAGCGGGCGCCGAGAGGCCCAAGGATCTGGCCATGGCTCAAGAGTCCTTGAATTGCTCAAGCGCCGAATCTGCCTTCTCACCAATAAGGTGTGAGTCATTGAAGGGCATGTCATCAGATTTGCCTGGACATCCCCCGAAAAGCCAGTGGTACGCAGCCAGGCGTTGCGACGAAGGGCCTCTGTCGAAGAAATCACCCTGCCTGGAGGAGGGGGGTGAGGTGGGTGGAGAATGAGGCACCATGGGATGTGGAGTCTTGGACCACCAAGCTCTCCGGGGTGGGGGTGTGAGAGTGAGGAAACTAGGTTCTGTAGGAGCTGGTCAATGGCGGCGACCAACTGTCCTATTCACAGGAGCCCCTGTGCTGGGTTTGGACCACGTCCCCAGCAGGACATCAGTAAGGGCCTCATTAAAGGGTAACATCGGCTCAGATGTAGCAACCCCGAGCTGAGACACCTCTGTCAGGATGTTAAGCCTGACCGGCATTGCAGGCCAAGACCTCAGCCGCTCTACGCACCACCATGCCATATGATGCTCCCTCCTCTGTAGCCACAGAAGGAGATGAGAGCATACCAGCATCTGGAGAAGTATCCGGTCCGCTGGCTTCCCCTAGATCCTCATACCAGTCCTGATCCTCTAATCCATACTCCAAAGGGTCCTCAGAACCCTCCCACTCCTCACCTGTGCCTGGCTGATCAAAATAAGCCTCAGACGCTGATCTGGGCCGGGTCCCCAGCGTCTAAGTCGGAATCATGCAACGTCGTTCCAGCTCATCAGGAAAGAGGATGGGGCTTCCACCACCAGTGGGCTTCAGGCCTAGAGACCGCTCTCTCAAAGCCTTTTGGCCCATGGCCCGGCAGTCGGAGCATGACTGCGAATCATGGTCCCTGTGTAGGCACCAGAGACATATCTGGTGGGGGGTCTGTAACTGACATGGGGCGATGACAGGCGCCACATGGCTTGAACCCGGTCTTCCTAGATTAAATCTTCCTCGCACAGACGAAAAAATTATTTGACAAAAGGTCAAAAAAAGGCTTGCCAAAAAGAGCAAAGGGTAGCTCGATTACGGACCTGCGCTTAACCAGCACGGAAGGAAAAGAACTTGCGTGCGCGTGCCAGTGTGACATCACAGACGGCTCCAACAACACCGATGAAGCCACGGGAAGCCGGGCAGCGCGCGCGGGTAGTGCTCAGCAAAAGAATTCCAGATTCTAAGCTGACACCAGGGAATTCAAAGGTAAGGAATCTGCAGATAGAAGTCTATATGATAAGCACAACAACAAGCATGTACTACAACTACAGGCAGGAAGAATGAGATCCAACATCCTTATTGATGAGGCTCAAATATATCAGTTCTTACTCTGGGCCACAGGACTTCAAGTTACAGGAATAAATCTCCTAGAGATGGAAAACAAAGCCACCCAGACTCCCATGGTGTCAGGTAGAGGCCAATAGCAGGGTACAGTTGAAGTCTAGTTGCCACTGGCCATGCTGGGTACTTCCAGGAAAAGGCCTCTTGTAGCATCTCTGTAGCTTGAACAGAAGGTCAACCTTATGACCCATGTAGTCCACTTCTTTGTCCTGGGTGTAAGAGGGAGCATGTCCAGGCCTTCATGTTCCTCTCAAGTCACAGATAGCAGGTCCAGTCCTCTTCCTCTTCCTATCTTCTGCAGGCACACAAAGTATTCTGAAATGAGTGCCTGGAGGTGCCACATTTATGCCACGGCACCTGCTAGTTTGTGGGGTTGGCTCCTGGGCATTCCATGCTCAATGAGGTAAAAGTTCCTGGGGCCACCCCTTTCCACTTTTTCAGTACTTCTTCTATCCTTACTGCAAACTGGCCCAAAATGTCTGGACATTTTCAAGATGGTGAAAGTATATGGCCACACTAAATTGGGTGGTGAGGTGTGGTGGTCAGTGTGGGAATGCTGTAGTCAAATCACCATTGTCCTTCCATACCTAACACCAAAGTCCAATTTGAAGCAGGCACGGTCTCCACAACTAGCCTGATAAAGCAAACGCAGGTTCCTTCAGCAATCAGACCAGAGATCCACAAGATCGTGGCATCCTGCTCTCTCCCTTTCAAGTGTGCACCAAGTGTTACATGTGGCTCAACAGACTGTCAAGTAGGGTCCAAGTGTGGTGAGACAGGATGCCCACAGCCCCCGCTTCGATTGTTCAGTGAAGTTCAGAGGAGTCATCTCTACCCATTCAGGGAAAATAACTAATTTCACTTCAGTTCAGGACCCAAACTGTAGTACGATACATTATTCTTTACAGTACAAAAAAAAAAATAGCAATTACTGGCCCTATTTATTGGATAGGTTTCAAGCAACCATTAATTAGCAAAATTTCCTCTCTCAGAAATTAGCCATTTAAGTGGATTTTCATGATTGCTACCTACATTACTGGAATCAATGTTAAACTTAAAAGCCTGATCAATTTTGTTCACATTTTTCTTCAAAATCACACAGAGTTCGAGTTTGATTCTAAGTCATGCACATACACCCCTCCGGTCAATAAGTTAAACACCCTTATCCGTGTCTTGAATTTTGCTAATAAATTAAATAAACAAGCATTGGCAGAGCCAACATGTCGTGCCTGTGCAAGAACTATTGGCTTTGCCAATGTGTTTTAGCCATATTGTACACCAGCGTGGCTGAAGGCTAGTGGAATGGCGAAGAGTGGAGTACAATGTTGAAGAATAGAGCAGCAAAGTGTGCTGTGAATTGGAATGGCAGTGTGGAGACGCGTAGAGTGGCATACACTAGAGTGGTGTAGAGTGCATTGGCGTAGAGTGTTGTGAGTATAGGGGCGTAGAGTGCAGTGGCATTGAAGTCAGCGGCTTACAATGAAGCATCCTGGAGTGGCGCAGATGAGTCTAGTGGCATAGAGTGTAGTGTTGTAGAGTGGTGTAAAACAGAGTAATAGAGAGGGGCAAATTACAGTATAGTGCCATGCAGTGCAGTGATATAGAGTGAGTAGCATAGCATGGCGTAGTGCAGAGTGGCAAACAGTTCTGTGGTGGAAAGTGCAGTGCTGCAGAGTAGAGTGTCAGAGTGCAGTTGTGGAGAGTGCATTGGTGTAAAGTGCAGTGGTTAACAGTGGAGTGGTGTAGTGTTCAGTAGCATAGAGTGACGTAGAGTGTAGTGGCATAGAGTAGATAATTTTAGAGTAGAGTTAAGTGACAAAGTAAAGTGGTGCAGGGTAGAGTGCAGCTGCGTAAAGTGACAGAGTGTAATGGCAGAGTAGAGTGCAGTGGTGTGAAGTACATTAGAGCGGCGTACAGTGGAATGGCACAGAGTGCAGGGGCATTGAGCTGAGCGTTACAAAGTAAAGTGCATTGGTGGCATAAAGAGCAGTGTTGCAGAGTGTCAAAGAGTACAGTGACGTAGAGTGGAGTTGTACAAAGAAGACTGAAGTGCTGTATAGTGCAGTGGGGAAAAGTGCAGTGCTGTAGAGTGGCAAAGAGTGCATTGGCATATAGTAGAGTGGTACAGGGTAGAGTAGAGAGGCATAGCGTGAAGTGGCATAGGGTGCAGTGGCGTGGGGTTGTGGCAGAGTACAGAGCAATGGTGTGGTGTGGTGAAAATTAGAGTGGAGTGTGGTACCACACTGCCATTACAGACAACACATTTCCAACTGAAATGACTATTACATTTGCACAGAATTACAGTTTTATTAATAAAACTATACAGTGCACAGACCAAAACTTGTCGAAATAGCATCACCTAGTTTAATATGATCAAAACGAATTGTTAAAGTATTTGTTTCCAACACGCATCAGAAATAACAAAAATTGTGCTTTATTTGTGCATTCATAATACTGATATACTCTGAAACATTTACACAGATCATTTAGATGCTGTTGTGTGCTAGAAAAAAATAAATAAAATCTTTCGTACCCCTACTATCCAGCTAGATTGTCACATAAATCCTCTCACTCTGAAGTCAGAGAAAAAAAAAGTAAACAAGTGCTCTTGGAAGACAGCGCCTGGCATTTGACCTAAGTCTTTGGATTCACAGCAAATGTGACGAGATAAGAGCAAGATTTAGGGCCCCGTTTACAGAAAAGGAGAACTCAGAAGGATTCTGTGAATAAAGTTTTGGTGAGGGAAGGACCACAATCAAGCTAACCAGCCTAAAACAAATAAAGCCAGCAAACAGAAAGCAAGAAACCGTGAATTACAAGCCATAAATTGTAAATGAAACAGTTGACATAAGCAAGTCAATTCAAAGCACCACGGCCACCTTGAACGCAAGAGTTATTGGCTCCCTGCGTGAATGTCTAAAAAGGATTGCGGATGGGATAAAAGGCAAAACGAAACCGGAGGAGGGGCCATCACACGTTCTGGAGAAATCGTGACGCATTGCGATAGTCAATAAAAATGTTCAGTTAGCGAAATCACCTGGAAGGGAATCCGCACACAAAAGTAGGGACATTTCACAAAATGAACCAATCAAAATAAAACATTTAAAACTAGCACAACAAAGAACGAATAGCAAGAGGGGGCATGGTTAAAAGTCCACAGAGATATTACAATAGGCCAGAGCACTTGTGCGCCCGACCCTAATAAGATGAGAAGTAAATAAAAGATCATTAAAAAAAAAAGAAAAAGAAAAAAAAAAAAAACACACATATTGAAGGCATAACGGAACAATCAAAACCCTATATGAAATGGCTCGGCATTTAGTTAGTAAGAAAGAAGAAATCCTCATTACAACTCTCTTTTTATGTGGGAGGGTTGGTACACTCGCTGGGAAAAAACAAATAGATTTGAAAATTACATTGGTCAAAAGTCTAGCTGGTAAGTAGCTGTTCCAGGAGCATGCTTTGAAACTGAGCTTCTACACTCGTATTTATAGAACGGTAGGTAATAACTGTATAGCAGAAAGAGCATTAATTCATTTTTATGGTCCACAAGGGACCCTATGTGTCTGCAAGAAGGTAGTCAAGCAGGTACCTTGGATACATAACCCTGCAACAGACAACAGTAGAAGTGCAGTAATTGTTCATGACAAAAGCAAGTTATGGACTTGATCACTGAACAGAGAGCATAGTGATTAAGACAGAACTTGAGAATGAAGGATCTAGTTCTTCTGAAGAATGAAGGGCTCAGCAAAACCTTTTCAAGATGCAAAAATGTTTAGTCACCAGGAACATCAAAGATATTCCAGGAACATGACAAGTGTGCCTTATAATGAGCATGAAGAACAAAGATCAAGCAAAACAAATATGAAGTAAAAAAAAAAAAATTAAAAAAAAAAAAAGACAAAAAGTATAGTTCCCAGTTCTATTCCTCTGCGGATATCCTATCCTGGGCCTCTTCTTGGGAGTGAGGAGGCCATTTTACTCTTTGGCATTTACTGCCATCAGGTCTACTTTACTATCCAACCGTCTGTCCACCCAGTAGTTTAGTCCAACACTTAAGACACGCAGCCCTTTTGCCCCGCTCACTTCGGCTTGCTTCTACTCTTTTCTGTGACCCAGTTTCCATGCTTGCAATCTAGCCAGCCAAACCCTGCTTCTGTTCCACCACTCTTTTAGTTGCTCCCTTCAAACTTAAGGGAATACCTGTCACTGTGCTCAATCCTTCGTAGTCCCAACATATGAAGTACATATTTTGAGTGGACTAGGACAGCTCATTCAAACCTTATAATGGGGAAGGGGAACCCAACCGCCTCCTTGTTGCTGCAAGACCTTCCAAAAGACTTGGCCGAACAAAGGACTGCTCCTTACCCTCTTCTTCTTGGCTATCTTTTTGAACCAGCAAAAAACAGTATTACTAAGCATCCAAATGACATTTGTCCGAAGTGAGGGAGGAGGGTGGAGAAGGCAGTTTTTCTCCAGCCTGAGTCTCGTTTGCCTGCAGCACCTAGCCCAAGTCCTGCACTTCTTATATTTCTGCCAGGGGGAGCAATCAGGGAGGCGGCTGTCTTGCATCAGCAAGGGGTGCACTGCACAGAATCGAACATACTCACTCTTTATTGATGGACTGTGGGCTCCATGGGTGCCGCTACAGGTATTTTGCTTTACTGATGGGCGAGCCAAAATACACATACAGAGGAGTCGAAAAGATTCTCTGGAATGCACTTCTTAATCTAAAGAAGACATTTACTATATCTCTGCGCAAGGCTTGTGAAGGAAGGTCAGTATAACCGAAAGTGCACTTTTAAAATGCGCAACAATAAAGTAAGAACATGTACAAAGAATCTTCACTCTATAAACAGCAAATATATACATGCAAAGATACAAACACATATATTGATATATATATATATATTCATACACAATGCAAAGCAAATAATTAATAAAAATGCATCACCGTGGGGCCTATCTGGTGCTTCATCCTTCTCCTGCCAGCAAGTCGTTGACCCCGGTGCGACTGCAACGAGAAAGAGAGAAATCTACCCTCACGGGAAATGTATCAGGCATTCGACGTCTCAATCCTGATTGAGGTCTCTGAATCTCCCACTGTTGGCCCGAGTCTCTTATATATCTTAAACAAGCAAGGAAGGAGATTTCTGGAAAAATCCCTCCCACTCCGCAAGAAGTATTAAAAAATGCTGGCTATTTTAGGTCAGGGTTGAAAGAAACAGGTTGGAACTGGCCAGTTTCCCAAAGTGTCTCTCCAAAACCTAAACCATTACCTGCTGTACCATAATCATAATTCTAGTACATCCTTATCTTGCTGACTGACCAACTCCTCCACGTTATGTACTAGCCATTTGGTGAGAAAAGAACAAGCAGACACATAGAATAGAAAACACACTGCATAAGATGTTTTGTACAGAAAGATACTCGCACTTTTAACATGGAGGTGAAATTAAGGCTAAACGGACTACAAAATGGAGTCTGTAACTCGTGACTGCTAATGTGACTGTGGACTGCTAGGCCATGTGCAAAGTGGTGCGACGGAGTCAGTGGTCAAAACACAAATATCACTACAACAGGTATTGCAACTATGTTAGCTGGGGTAGATGCTTCGCTGGGGGAGATACACTAGGCAGGGTTGCAAGTCATTTCCACTCCAAGACACCAGTAAGTGCTGTAGGGGGCAGCAATCACTACCAGTCAAGAAGTACTCAACAGAGAGTTAAGCTACCCCCTGCCCCTTGAAGAATTAGGTGCACAAGGGGAGAAGAGGACAAATGCAGGCATCCCTGAAGACAAGGGCGATCTAATGATAGTTAAGAGCAATGCACCTCATCTTGGGAAGTTCCCTGCTGAACGGAAGTCAGCCATGTCCTGAGAGACCTTGTAGGTATGGGAGAGCAGCCTGCTCAGGGGGGGGGGGTACCGAAGTATTTGGCAGAGGGCAACGTGCTGCCAATGCTTGAAACCGGAACAGAAGATGGTGGTGCCAAGGTGTATTCAGTCTTCAGCCACAAGGCATCAAGAAGTGCGCCAGCATGCCACAATAAAAGAAACATTAGACGAGGCACTAGCAGTCCTCCAGTGACCTAGGGGATGGCAGATCCCAGTTGGAAAGAGGGCGTGGGCTAGGATGAGAATAGAGAAATCTCTCCCAACTCTCAGTCCTTAGAGCTGGAGCCGAGTGGTGATGATTAAGGTGACAAAATTCAAAGCAGACAAGACTCTAGTACAATAGTTAGGGTCAGGCAATGCCAGCAACTCGGAAACTGCAGGACTGGTTTCTCACCCATCTCAAGCACCTTTGCCATATCAAACGAGCCAAGCACCTCAAGCCCCTGTAACACCAGGACTGGTTAATGTTGTATGGGTTGTGGTTAACCCTGCTGAAACTCGTGCCATTACTGGAGCCCAACTTTGCAATTTAAAAATGTAGGCAGTGTTAACCATGATACTGGGGACATGTAAGGGATGAAACAAAATCAAAGCTCTCATGTTTTGTACCAGAATGGGAAAATTTAAGAAATTAAGAACAAAATAGACACCTATTCGGCTCAGTCAGAAGAAATGAAAATGTGTTTCTATTTTGGAGACTACTGAGGGTGAGCTTAAGTCAGCAAATGCCTTCTAGGTTAAGGAGATTAAGTCAATTACGTCTCAGAGGAACAGGAGAATCATCCAAAGAGACTGAATTTCCTTTTTGTGGGTATACCTGAAAGAAAAGAGTAGGCATTCAAATCAGTAGATGTCACAGAAAGTTTAATAAGAACTCACATCCTCCCAGAATTTAAAGAGGATCTCACTATTATGAGGCTGCATCATGTTCCATTTACAGAGTACGCAAACACTGCACTGCCATATACAATACTTTCAAGTCCCTAGAGAGCTTCAGTTTTCAGATCCTCCCAGATATGACTCTTGAAACACCAAGGCATCGGAAGAAACCATGACTTCTAATACCCATGGTTGAAGCAAAAAGTGCTCCAACTATATTAATGCAGCCGGCAGGACTGGAAATGTTGGTAAATGGGACATTTAAGATCTGTCAGGCGATAGAGGCCGCTAAAGCATATCTTCATGAACTTGGAGGAAAGTACAGTTGCTGTAATACACTTAATTTGTTTTTTGAAGCTTTTGTGCTCCACAATGGGGGAGGTATTGTTTCATAATGTTGGTTGTGGGGGTGTGGTGAAGCCGAGTAGGGAAATAGGTGCAGCCATCACACTCAAAAGGTGAAAAGTGGTTGGACACCTATGTGAAGGGAAAAGAAGTCAAAGCAACCCCATGGGTATACAAAGGAAACCAAGAGTAATGCAAGGTATAAATAGGTTTAAGGGTGAAATGGATATGCCTCAACCCTGCCACTGGTCAAACTCAGAGTTAAAGCAGGGCACATTTTTTTTTTTTTCGCTCAGTGTCAGACGGCCTCAAGGACAGACTTCTTTCTTATATCCAACTCCCTTTCAAGGGCAGTTGCTTCTTAAGTACACGTTCTTTGGACCATACAGTAGCCAACTTGGACGTTCCTTTGCATCTACAACCACCACTATATGTGTAGATGGTTCCTTAATAAAGCCCTAAGCTTAAAGGTGTTTTTGGAAGAGATGGGAACAATACAACTTTTTGCTGGAAAATAGAGCGTCTGCAGCATCAGAAAGCGTTTGGAAGGAATACAAGCTAACAATGAGGGGAGAGATTATTGCTTACGAAAGCACAGACAGAAAGATAGGAGGATGAGAAATTTCAAAGCCTCTCAAGGTGCTCCAAAGAACCGAAATTAGATTGCAGGAGGTACAAGATAATCAATTACAGAAGTAGCTAACAAGGAACCACAGATTCTTTTTTTTTTTTTAATTGAACAGGAGTGTAGAAGTCCTTTAGCATGACTCCCATGACACATTGTTTGGGGTGAAGAAAAAGTTTTCATGTTTATTTTGTCCTTGGGACAAGCAGACCTAACCTACTGCAGCACAAACCCTTTGGCTGCCAGTTTACAGTACCACATTATGGATCAGGAAAGTTCATTGTCTGCATTTAAGTTAATATTTATGTCCATAATTTAATACTGTTGAAACCTGTATTTAAGGTTTATTAATGCGAATACCAATTATTAGGGTGAGTGCTCTAAGGAAATGTTGTAAGCGCAGACTGCAATGCGGACAGTGGTCCCCAGTATAAACAAGCATTTGCAATGCAACGGATCTTGCATTTGCTCAAGTTAGAGCTATTAGCGTTGTACACTCCTAACCTGACTTTTCTTGCCACATAAATTGAAAGAAAAAAACCTAGCACAATCGTGCTATGTTAAACCCAGCGCAATCGTGCTAAAACTGAAAACAGAACAACCGAGCACTATTGCGCTATGTAAAACCCTGCGCAATCGCGCTGCATGGAAAATAAACAGATAAAGTAGTGCAGAAACCAGGCTGAAAACATGGAGCCTCACATGTTTTCAGTAGTTGGCCGGTGCACTCGAGGAGGTCTCAACACCAGAAAAGGCATGACATATGCATGCCTTTCACTAATTAAATCAAGCAGAATTTAAAAGACAAGCCCACGAACCAATGAAAGTGACGATTGTGACATGGGCATGGTTAAAAGCCCAAAGAGATTACAACAGGGACGGAGCGCTTGTCCCTAACAAGTGTACGTTTGAAAATTTAACAACATAAGGCTAAGTGTAATGCTACCAGAATGCTCTGACTAGATTTGAATATTTGCAAAAGCTTGAAAGCAAGTTTGACGAGTCTTGGCGTAGAAATTAAATGTTTTTTAAAAAATGCAATTAGGAAAAAAACGTTTTGCTAAAGACCTGTGAAATTTGACGCATCACCTAGTAAATGCTAGTACTACCAAAGAAATATTCATAATGGAAAATCAGTGCCACCAGTTTCACTAAGATTATGGGAAATATGAGAATAAGCAATCATTGACAACACCAATATGTCTGATATTGGAGGTCAGCATTTTGTTTTTGTTAACATGCGTCTTGTTTTTACATAGTTTTTATTAAACTATTTTTTTGTGGGAGCTGTCGGGCCCTCAACAGTATTACAAACATTGGCAAAAAGCAATAAAATTGTTTTGGTCTCAAAAAGCATACATTGCCACAGTAGTCCCTGGCACTGAACAAAACTACTTAGTGTGCTGATATGTTACTTGTAAAAGAGCAGAATGCTGTTACTCACAATGAAGCCAGTCTATAGATTGATAGAGACAAACAGAATTTTTAGAAAATCAAATTGTCTTGGTTAACTCCAGACCTAATTAGGGGCCGACTCACATAGAGTCACAAAGTGCACCCATGGTATATGCCTTCCCATTAGTGCAGATTTACTGCTTTTATGAATTCACACTAATTTACAGAAGTAGGCCAGGAAATCGCACTCCTAAAAAATATTTGTGAACTGCATTTTAGCACAAGAAATTATGCATGTGTAGATTTCTTCATGCAAAAATATGTTTAGCATTTACAAGTTACCTCTCCCACCAACCACTTTTTTCCACAACCGTGGAAGAAGTTTTACTTCTGCCCTTGTTAGGAGTAAATAACCATCCTTTCTCAGTATGGTGCTAAGATCAGAGAAGAGCTTGTGCTTGTGAAAACCCCTAAAACATGCAATTAGTAGGTTTGCACAGACTCCAAATCGCATTCCAACCCTGGAACTATTACTTAACGGTCCAGCCCCTAGGTCTGTGGAAAGGTGGCAAAATGAGGGAATTGCTAGTATTCAAACTTTACTGTAGTATGAGCCCTGGCATAATCAGAGAGGCTATTACCACAGCTCTTCCATAAGGAGACTGGTGCCATAATTTATCGCTGCACTACTTGGCACCAAAGGGACAAGTGGATTTTAGTTACAGGACAAGTACATTTATGAAGCAACTTTTCCCATGGACAAGTAGGTATTTTACTAAATTCCACATCCCTCCGTTAGAAGGGAATTTTAATCGCAGACCTATGCCAACAGCTACATGAAGAGGGGGAAGCTAGTGGTAAGCTTGCTGGTTTGCTTTATTTGGCCTCGAACAGTCAGGAATAATATCAGTAAAATAGAAGATCCCACAACATGGAAGATAGAGAGGGATAAAGATTTATTTTTTATGAATTAATATCCTGGGAAGGAAGGCAGACTTCCTGGAATAATTACAAATGCAAAGTGTTCTCAGGAAACAAGATATCTGCTTGTCTGTGGGACAGGCTGCATCATAAATCTACTTGTCTTGTAATAAAAAAAAATAAAAAAAACACACTTGTTCCTCTGGTGCCAATTAGTGCAACGCCAAATTATAGCAGCAATTTCATTGTATAAGAGGTCTGATAATAGCCTGATTATGCCAGGGCTCCTAATATAGGACAATATCAATAGAAACAATTTATTTTATTCCCCACCTTTCCACAGATCACATACTGGGAATGGAAGTAGGGTTAAGCAATTATTCCAAGGATGGAATGACATTTTCAATCTGTGCAAACCTACTAACTTGAATGTTTTAGGAGTTTCACGAGATCTTCTGTGATCTTTCCCTATACTGAGAAAGGTTGGAAATGTATACCTGTCAAGAGCAGAAGGAAAGTGAACTTCTAAAAGCGCAACAGATTTTCGCATGAGCTAATCTACACATGCATAGTTGCACATGCTTAAATGCAATTCACAAATATTTTCTAGGAGTATGATTTCCTGGTCTACGTCTGTAAATTCATGAAAGCCTTAAATCTTCGCAAATGCAAGGACATATCCAATGGGTGCACTTTTGTCACTTTCTTTAAGAATTGGGCCACTGATAAGGGCTAAAGTTAACCAAGACCTGTTGTTTTTATTAAAATTGTATCTATCTATCCACTGGGTTCACTTTGAGTGACACCATTCTGCTCTTCAAAAGAAGCATATCTGCACACAGAGTAGCTTTGTTTAATGCCAGGGACTACTGAGCAAGGTGTGCTTTTTGGGACCAAAAAATTTTTTTTTTGCCAATGTTTATTATAATGGTGTGGGCCCAGCAGGTCCCACAACAATAAAGTTTTAAAAAATACATGTCAAAACTAGACACGTATTAAACATAACCAAAAGGTGGAACAAAATATATCGGACCTATAGGCTTTGCCAATGCTTGTTTATTTTCATGTTTCCTATAATCTTGTTAAAAATTACAACACAGATTTTCCATTATGAACACTGTAACATGCATCAACACATTGTACTAAATGATGCTTTAAAGAACATTTCACAGTAGTTAAGTAAACTTTTTTCCTAGTTGCATTTTTGTGAACATTTTCATGAGCATTTTCGTTCGAAAGCAAAGAAATCACACTTGCTTTCAAGCTTCTTCAAATATTTGCATCTGGCCAGACAGCATTCTGGGAACATTTTATATAGCTTCATATTGTTAAACTTTGTAAAAGTCTGGACACATTTTATAATGGAAACACTCTCAGTAATGCAGTCCGAGCTTACAACATTTCCACAGAGCACTCACCCTAAAAATAAATAGTCTTTGCATTAATGAACCATAAATACAAGCTTGAGCAGCATTAACATATGGACACAAATATTACCTTAACTAAAAGCAATGCCCTTCATTGATTCATAATATGGTACTATAAATTGGCAGCCAAAGACTTTGTTCTGCATGGGACTGGGCCTTCTTGTTTTAATGACAAAATAAACATGAAAATGTGTTGTCCTTGACCCCCAAACAATATAGCTTCAGATAGAGATAACAAGGGAAAGAGTGATGGCAAAACACAACCCTAAAAATATTACAAATAAGGTTGCACAATGGGTAAGATGGTTCCACATCTGTCACAATGAAGCTGTTAAAATGTTTTGCACTCCTCAAAAAAAGTGGATGTTGGCTTGAAAATGTCTGAGGAGGACTGGTCAGAAATTTCGGTTTTTAACACCCAGGTGTTAAGGGATGCAACTTTTAAGTAGATGCAGATGTATCCGTTATGGTTATTATATTATACCACTAAGAAACTACATGACAGGAATGTAAATATCCCGGATAGCTGTTCCAGATGTAACCAGACTGATACTTGGGAGCTTATGATCTGGAGTTGCCAGATTCTGGGAAAAGGGTCTAACATGCATACCGGAGATCTTAGGAGAGTCATTTGTACTGGACGCTAAGGAATACTCTTAGGAAGCTCCATACATCTGGGCACAAAGACTAGAAATATGCAAGGTTGGTAGTATCTAACATTTTAGCCATCTCATTTGGGGATAACCAGCTACTGGAAAACAAGGAATCCCCCAGAATTTCAAATATGGGTGAATAAGTTGCACAGTGTTTACAACAAATAATATTTAAATGCAGAAAGGGTGGGAAGGCGTAGGAAGGTTATTAAAGTTTGTAAATGTTTCACTCCTTATAAGGAAAGTACTCTAGTGAAATGAATTAGTAGATTTTAGGAGTTTAAAGAAGAAAATTGAGATCAATAGTTGCACTCTCTTTTGTACTTTATACAGCAATATTTGATGAGCTTTTCCCTTGCTTGTGACAATTTTGGTACTCCAGTAAGAAAATGTAGTAGGTTGTTAGGGCTATCTGGATGCTGTGCAGAATATGCAAAAAAATTTAATTATGAAAGGAAATGAAGCAATGTAATGCTCGAAAAATATACGAAAGATGAAGATCAATACACTTCTTCCAGCACTTTACATAGCAATGAATGATGCACTTTTCTTTTAGTAATGAAATAGTATTTCATTATGATGTTCAGTAAGGCAATGTAGTAGGGCCTTGCTGCAGAATTATATTGCTGTTTTGCAGAACAGGGAATAATATATATTTTTTTTTAAAGAAAATAGATTAGTGTGTTATTTGGAAGGTGTGAAACTAATAAACAATGACAAAAGAAGAGTAAGAAGTAGTTATACGCATTAACCTGCACATAACTGGTTTAAAGCTGAGGTGGCAGAGAGACAAACATACCCAGTGGCAAAAGTGCCTCTGCATCCTAATTAACGCAAGTTGGAATGCAGTCAACGGATACAATTGCATAAGAGGTACGTATATGCTGCCTGCGAGGTCACCAAAAACCAACAAAACAGTTTGCACTGCCCCCCTAAATAAATAATTAAATTAGGGTAATACATTAACTCACAGGGAGCTGGGTACAGTAAAAAAAAAAAATGTAAAAAATAAAGTTTCATATGGGAAAGTAATTACAAGTTTAAACTGGTGCATCATGTCTCTCCAGGAAACCTTATAGGATGCAATGGTCTTGGAGGCCTATGGGTACATGTGTCTAGTTTATTCAAAGATTAAGGACCTCATTAAGAGTTTGGCAGGTGGCCTCTCTTTCGGATGGAAAAGCACCACTCCAGTTTTCAGCCCACTGGCCCTAATATGAGTTTTCTGCTGGCCCAGCGGACTACTCACCACAACATTGACACCAACTCATAATCCCGCACAGTAATGTTGTGGCGCGTCAGGTGAAACAGCACAGGTCACGCAACGGGACTGTCCATGGGTGCCCCAGGCACCCAGTCTCTGCACGGCGGGTGGAACCACCATGCAAAGGCTGGCGAACATGTGGTCGTAATCCCCAGCGTAGTGCTGCTTGCAGCGCTGCCCCGGAGGATTAAGACTGCTGGACCCACAAGCCGGTCAACCGAGACAACCTGGTGGTGCGGCGGTCGGACTGTGGCGCTTTCATCACATTCAAAATGTGGAGGCCGGAACGCTGCCGACTGGCACCGCGACTCTGGCAGTCTCATGACCGCCAGGGTCGTAGTAACTTCCTCAATGTCTATAAAATAGGACGGACAGCCTTTAAGTATCAACACACAAATATAAGACTGATAACAACTATGGTGGCAAGTACGGAACAAAAAGTGCAGAGACAAGTAACTCGAAGCAATACATTGGCTATTAAGAAGTAGCAAGGTAATTAGATATACAAAACAGACTGAGTGGTCATTCAAATATATTGAATCAGACCAAATTTTCAAAGGGAGGTTTATTAGTGTCAGTTCCCTTTTTTATAACTGATGTCGTCGTTTCAACTTCCTGTGTCGGCAACTGCACAAATTCACCAGAAAAGCAAATTAAATTTAGATGAGTAATGCCAACAATCCGCAACAGGTGCAACACTGAAAGTGAAGTAAATCAAAAGCAGGCATCCTAAACAGTTCGGAGGCAGGCCGCCACTTGTACACAATATAAACAACAGTGCACTTATATCCAATGTCCCAAGTCAATGCAAAGTTCATTCAAAATGAATTTAATATTAGTGGCTACAAAGACATTCACAGTGGTAGAGGGCATAAGCAACTAAGACCAGTTGGAATCATTCAAAAGTAGGAAAAGGTCTTCGGAATTCTGGATAACGAAAAAAAAAAAATTAAGGCTAAATATATGTTTTAACCAAAGTGGTATCAGAAATAATAAGGCCCTCACTGTATTAACAGTGAGGTTCCGTGTTCAAACTTGACTGATATCGTGATTTTTTTTGGGCATCTATGGATCAGAAAGTATCCATGAGAGAAAGGTCATTTGCAAAAAGGAAAATGAACTGATGAGGAAAAACAGCAAATAGAAATGGTAAAGTTGTATTCACAGCCACACTGTACATACAAAATCGTGGCCAGTATTGTCAAGAGTTACTTTAAAATCTATGTGTATGAAAATATCCATGAGATGAAAATGGGCAGACATAAGACACAGAAAGCAACTTAACCAAACAGTTACTTTCAAAGGAGACCATTCTACATGTGGACTGCTGTGTTTCTTCTGTACCAGCGGTGGCATACTTTCTGAAATCAAATTCAATATATTTATAGTGCAAGAGTTTACCTTTTCTGCATATTTATTATTACACCACTATTTATCAATCCATTTATTAATTTGAGTTGCTTGTGACTGCAGCATTTGCACTCTTGTTCACTACTCATTAGGAATGATATATTTTATGTACTGATCTAAAAATACTGTTCTTCATGGACTTTATAGACTCTGACAATAAGCATATTGCAACTCTGAAAATACTAGGGTAAAGCACCCATAGGCCTCTGAGACAATTACATCCTGTAGGGGTTGCTGGAGAGATATGATCCCACCAGTTAAAACTGAAAATTACATTCCCATAGGGAATATTGTTTCTTTTAACATGTGGTCCAAGTTCCTCTGGGGGTCTGCAAAGCCTACTGACTGGGTCCGCAACTGCGGAGAAAACTAAATAATAAGGATTAATAAACTGCATATAAATAAAAAAAAGCAAAATGTAAATTTGAAATTTTTCTATAAATGTAAAGGAATTTGAAACTACAGGATAATAATGCATTTGGCATCCTCAGATTTATTCTGCATCCAACTGAATATATCATCGATGTTGGGCGCCTTTTTTTGAACTAGAACAACTCCAACCTTCCCATTAACATTAAAATTGTGATTTCTTTTATATTTGTATATGACATAAATGAAATATATTTTCATGAGTGTATTTTTTGTGGTTCAAATCATCAAAATTGCTTAAGCCGGAGTCCTCAGCTTCCAGTAATGACTCATTTGGGGGTCCCATAATTCCAATTATTCAATGAGTGATTCCCAGATTCCAGTTATGGTTAAATGTGGTCTTCTGAAGTCAAAAGCTTAAAAAACACTGTTTTGACAGTTTTCAGATCAGGAGTTCAACTGGTCTCAATTTAGACCCATTGCGAATTAGGACAAGGAAGTTGAGCAAGTTAATGCTGGAAGTGACTGGCTCTTCAGGCAGGACTGGTATGTTATGCTGTTTATATTCATAAAGTGCACTATCATCTGTGAGGATATCCTGGCACTGAGCAGGTGTGTATGCCTACAGTAGGTAGGTAAACGGAAAAGTCAGGTCTTCAGCTTCTTGAGGAATTAATCTAGAGAGGAATAGGCTCTTATGTGGAGTGTAGGGCCGTTTCACACTTTAGGGGTGATGTAAGAGAACACACGTCCTCCTGATTTGGCTCTGCGTATGAGTGGAATATGCGAGTAGGAGTCAGTCCTGCAGATCAGCTGTGTAAGAGTGGTTAGTGGGGTGAGATGAGACTGTCCAGGTAGGTGGGGCTTGAGATGTGTAGTGCCTTGAATGTGTTTGTGAGGAGTGAGAACTGAGCGCATTGCCAGTGTAGTACCCAGAGGTTGGGGGGGGGGGGGGGGGGGAGGGAGAAGGGTGTGTGTGTGTGTGTATATATATATATATATATATATATATATATATATATATATATATATATATATATATATATATATATGGTATTTCTATAGCGTGAATCTAGCCAAAAGGCAGCAGAACATTTTACATTGTCAAAGATAAGCGTAAAGTCAACAACTAAGAGGAAAGGAAAAGGAAAACAAAGAGGAAGCTGGGTTGTGGATGGTTAATTTATTGTGATGTTTGCCATTCCAAGATCTCCTAACACACAAGTCTGCCTCTGGCAGCTGAATTGTCTCAATGCTCACACAGGAATCATTTTATAAGGAAAAAAAAGCTTAAAACTGTTAACTAAAAACTTTACATGGTGCCTATTTTGTCCTGAAGTCACACTGTAACAAAGTGCACAAGATCTGCTTACGCAGCATAGGTCTTCCCTATGACCTCAGCTTGGATGGCAAATGCTAGACCACAAAATATCTTTGTTACACGCTTGCATCCCAAATTTCCTGATATCATCCAAACTGTGCTGAATGCTCTCTCTGGCTCTTAGGCCTTCCCCTGTACCACAGAAACCCCAAGATAGGGTATCTCCATTTGCATTAGTTATCCAATGACTTTCACTTTCCATTATACTACAAAACATCCAATAAACAGTGGATCCCTATCTATAAACATTAGCCACATATGTGATATCCCATCTATCACCAAAGAACTTTTAGAACCCTGCAATCCCAGTTCTCAATGGACAGTGATTCCTTCTGTTTGTATTCCTCCTCGATATCACCATATGTCCACTAATGAGGTTTTAGCCCTATCCAGGATATTCAGTAGACTGTACATCCTTTTGGCTCCACCCATGCTGAATTCAGTACTCTAGGCAACTAAAAATATCAAACCAAGAAGAACAGGACCCCTTGCGTGGGGACTTCTATTGACCTCAGTTGGATCTGTTCCTATCACTGGCACTAGGCCCAACCACACAAGTGGCGCAGCATTTATGTCGGCACAAGTGGGGCAATGCTGTATGGTGGGAATTTTGTGGATTCCTGCAGATTTCGGAACTTTCCATTACAGAAGTGTTAGGAGTAAATGTGGTTATAGTAACCATTGGAAGTTTGCCTGGCACTGTGGGTCAGAAAATGGTGTGGGATGCATGTGAAGCACACCATCCTGGTCTCCCCCCAGATGTTTAGTTTTCAGAACTGTCTAGGTCTGGTAGGTTTTCCCAGGTGGCATCCTACCCAAGCCCAAAAGGTGCAGCTGCTCACCATTGCAAGTGGGATGATACTGGAAGTTAACTAAATTCTCCTGGCACATTTGTAAAAACACCCAAAATAATCAAATGTCATCTTTCACTGGGAGCACCAGCACGATGTCTTCGGAGACCATGATGGTATATGAAAAGACTGAAGCTGAGCTGCAGGCCTTGAGTGCATAATTTATTAGTACCCTGGATTATTTTAAGACTGGATCCTTTGTAAGCAAATTATACTTTTATGCATTTATTAAAGAGTAGCTGCGTAGGACTTCAAAGTATCCAAATAACTCTGCCTGTGATACTGTGCGCCGGCTCACCTCATCCCCATATTTGCAGCAGCTGCGTTCCTCCTGACGTTACATTATGCTCTATCCACTCTCGAAAATACTTAATCCATGCATGGAGGCCATCTTTTGGGGCATTAAACAAAGCTCACACAGGCATTCCAGCGAATGGCATGCCATTCTCATCTATATGCATGCTGATTCTTCAGTGACTGCCACGCCTTAACTACTCCTTTGCGGCCATTTTTTGGGACAATAAACACGTTGGTGATTGGCACGTCATTTTTTACTTTACTTGTGCCAATTTTCTTCTCCGACTGGCACACCTTCAATGTTATTTGTTCTAATCTACAGGACAGGCTGAACATAGGTTCTCTCGTAGGGGATTTCCATGTATAGTCATAAGCACTGAATAGTTCCGCGCGCCTGCGGGGACCCCGGAGCACTGATGTGAAGTATATTCTTAAGTGCCAACACCAGCCGTTTGAAGAAAAGGTCTGTCAAAAAACACTTAAGAATAACATTGTGCAGCCTATGTGAACAGCTACACAGGCCAAATTGTTAAAAGAAAATCAATAGTAGTGTAAATTCATGTTCAAACACCTATTTATTCTAGAAATGTAATAACAAATACATTCTCATACTTTATTTACACCTCTGATGAGAATAAAAACAATGCAGGGCAGTGTAGCCCATAGGCTGCCATTATACAGAATGTAAATAGAGCTGTGCCTTTAAGAAAGCAAAGTCTTCCTGTATCCCATCATGCACAGCAACAGGCAGTTGCCTCAGTTCTTTTTTCCGGCTCCTGCGGACAGGACCCTGAAGCATTGAGCTCTACCTCACAAAGCTTTGTGACAGAAATTCATTGAAATATCTTCTGAATTTCATTTTCACTCGACGTTTTTACCTTTGAGTGATCATTTTCTACTGAATTCTGTTAAATTTTGACAGAATTTTGGAGGTTTTTCTAGTTAGAAATGCCTTCACTTTTTGATCAATGTCCTTCTTGTGGCAGAAAGAAGGCTAAAACAGATCCACATAGGGTCTGTATAATTTGTCTTCCATCCAGCCACAAACCGGAGTCGTGTGACATTTGTAAAACCTTCTCTAGAAGAACCCTTCGTGATAGAGAGAAGATCCGACTTCAGGCGAGAGAGGACAGGAGAAAAAGTGGCCATTCCACTACAGAGCGAGGAGAAGGTCAGACTTCTACCAGGGCTCAACCTGTTTCCTCCATGACTCCTTCCAGACCTGCTGAAAAACGACATAGATCTCCGACGACGTCGAGAGCGTCTACGTCGAAGCAGGGAACGGCGCCAACATGTTCGCCGTCGAGGAGTGCTTCGCCGGCGAGAAAAAGACATCGTTCGCCGTCGACAGCTATTTTGCCGTCGAGGCGGCGAAGACACCCGACGTCGAGAGGATCTGGGTCGCCGTCGACACGGCGAACACAGTCCACGCCAAGGAGATCCGAGTCGGGCTCGCCGTCGACACGGTGAGGGAGATCGCCGTCGAGAGAGAGTGTTCGCCGTCGGAGGCGTTCACCGTCACTGCACCGACGTCGAGGTTCGTCGTTGAGAGGTTCTCAGCGGCGAGACGAGTCGACGTGTAGAGGCACTCGCCGTCACCGCAGTTCGACGTCGAGGAGTGCTTCGACGTCGAGAAGACCATCTAAGAGGCCTAGAAGGGTTTATACAACCTCGGAATCCTCGGCCTCGCTTATCCTACTTCCAACATCGCCACAGCTCTCGCAAAGGCAGTCGCCGTTACCACAGACGCCGGTAACACCTACGGCTCCTCTTCCGGCGCCTCCTCCAGAGCCTGTTCCGAGGACTCCAACGCGATCTGCAGGGCGTTCTGGTTATTCCTCGAGGCGTACATCTACCTCTAGGCACCGTCGTCAGGAATCACATCATGGACATTCTTCATCGTCCACACGGGACTACTCTCCAACCTTATCGGACTCACCGTCCCCAAGAGTGTCTCCCATAGATGATGTCAACACATTTCAGGAGGTCTTAGTGAGAGGGGCAACCAAGCTGAATATCCCGCTAGCAGCTCCGGCCCCATCGACATCAGTGATCTTTGAGACCTTGCATCAAAGGACATCTTCACGACCTTTACTTCCACTGGTTCCGGGTCTTATTGAGCCAGCAATGGACATTTTTCTCACGCCGGCTACAACAAAGTCTGCTCCTTCCAGACTCATTAAAAAGTACCGTCCACCAGAGCAAGATCCTCTATTCTTGAGGTCGGACCCAGTACCAGACTCGGTAGTTATAGTGGCAGCGAAGAAATCGCATTCGACGTCACCGTCTTCCTCTGCTCCTCCAGACAAAGAGAGCAGAAAGATCGATGCTGCAGGAAGAAAAGTATGCTCGACGGCATCCATCACCATGAAAGCAGCCAGTGCCACTGCTTTATTAGGGAGATATGATCGATCCCTCTGGGACTCTATACTGCAGTTCGCGGAGCATCTCCCTAGGGACAAAAGGGAAGATTTCCTAGAGGTCGTGAGCGAGGGAGCTATGGTTTCTAACCAGATTATAAGTGCTGCGGCGGATTCTTCAACACTATCCGCACATAACTATGCTCATGGTATAGCGCTCAGGAGACATGCATGGCTGCGGCTTACATCGCTTAAACCCGAAGCACAGCAGAGGATACAGAACCTGCCTTTCTCAGGCTCCACTTTGTTCGGCTCTCATGCCGATGACGAGATGGCCAGAATGAAGTCGGAGCTGGATACCCTGAAAGCGGTAGGCATGGAGCGACCTAAAGAACAGCGAAAAGGATTCCGCCCATATCAAAGAAGACTGTTCACCCACAGGTATCACGACTCCACATTGGACGTCTTCACGCCCTCAGCAACAGCAGCAGCATCAGAGGGGCTTCTCCAGAAGGTCGACAAGGGGTCGTTCAACACCTCAGACCCAGACACCTCGACAGGTGCCCGCGTCTAAGCCCTGAATCTTTGCTTCCCCCTCCTCCGTTAACCACTCCGGTAGGGGGAAGTATCTCAAATCATCTGGACGAGTGGCTACGCATCACATCAGACGCCTGGGTTTTGAATATTGTGAGACATGGTTACGTTCTCAGATTCACCAGTCCTCCACCATCTGTTCCACCCAAAACAACCAACCGACACCTCGAAGCTCTTCAGTTAGAAGTCAACATCTTATTGCAAAAAAGAGCCATAGAACCCGTCCCGATCAGCCAGCAAGGGAAGGGGATTTATTCGAGGTATTTCCTTGTGCCAAAAAAAGACAAGCAAGAGTTTCGTCCCATTTTAGACCTAAGGACAGCAAACAAGTGGATTCGCAAAGAGAAATTCAGGATGCTATCCTTGCACCAAATTTACCCACATCTTCGTCAGGGCGACTGGCTCTGTGCGGTAGACCTTTGCGACGCTTATTTTCATATTCCGGTGGCCAAGAAACATCGAAAATTCTTAAGGTTCACCGTCGGAAAACATCATTACCAATTTGCGGTTCTGCCCTTCGGCCTAAAATCAGCGCCGAGGACCTTTTCCAAATGCATGGCGGTGGTAGCCGCCCATTTGAGGAAGCATCGAATTTTTGTCTACCCCTATCTAGACGATTGGCTCATAAAGGCCTCCAGTTATCTAGAGACGCAACAACATTTCAAATGGACTCTACAGCTGTTACAGAAACTCGGTCTTCAAGTAAATCTCCTGAAATCCACAGCAACACCGGTTCAGAGGTTGCATTACTTAGGAGCCATTATAGATACAAATCTAGGAAAGGTGTTTCCTTCGGAGGAACGACGATTATCGATTCTCCAAAAGTGCAAGCAACTGCAAAAGGCTCCACAGACCACTGCAAGAGTAATAGCTTCCCTACTGGGCTCGATGGCGTCTTGTATCCATCTCGTTCCCAATGCTCGCCTCCATATGAGACCATTACAGGAAAACCTGGAGGATCAATGGAGTCAACTAATGAACGAATGGGAGAACAAAGTCCTCCTTTCCCCCCACGCCTTACAGTCCCTCAAGTGGTGGTGTCTACCCGACAATCTCTTGGTGGGGATTCCGTTCCAACGACAGCCTCCAGCTCAAACCATCGTAACAGATGCGTCACTGCTCGGATGGGGAGCGCACATGGGGCATCTTCGAGTCCAAGGCAAGTGGTCACAGAAAGAGAGTCTCTATCACATCAACCTGCTGGAACTTCGAGCGGTCCACCTTGCGCTCAAAGCTTTCCTTCCCTCTCTGAGAGCGGGAACTCTCCTTCTTCAGACGGACAATGTGGCCACCATGTACTATGTAAACAAACAAGGAGGCACCAGGTCCAGGATTTTATCCAGGGAGGCTCAGACAATCTGGCATTGGCTTCTAGCCAGGAACATGTCGCTAGTAGCAACTCACCTGCCGGGCATCCAGAATGTGCAAGCGGATGCTCTCAGCCGAGTAATGGACGAGAACCACGAGTGGGTTCTACACGACGATGTCGTTCATTCCATTTTCGCACTATGGGGTTCCCCCTCTATAGACCTGTTCGCAACCCCAGAAAACAAAAAATGCCAAAACTTCGCCTCCAGATATTACCATCCAGGGACACTGGGGAATGCCCTGTGGATAAGCTGGTCAGGAGCATTTCTTTACGCCTTTCCACCGCTTCCCCTGATTCCGGCGGTCCTCCAGAAGTTATCCAATGCTCAGTCCAAAATGATCCTGATTGCTCCGGAATGGCCACGACAATGGTGGTTCCCAGACCTTCTTCACCGGTCACTCAAACCACACATCAGGCTCCCTTATCGTCCGGACCTGCTCACGAAGTTCGGAGGGCAGATATCTCATCCCAACCTCTCATCACTGAGTTTGGCAGCATGGCTCCTGAGCTAGTGCAATATGGACACTTGAACTTACCTCAGGACTGTATGGAAATCCTGAGAGAAGCTAAGCGCCCTTCCACACGATCCACTTATGCAAGCAAGTGGAAGAGATTTTGTGTGTGGTGTTTAGACAACAACATTGACCCGATATCCTGTGGAGAAGAGTCTATTCTGCCATACCTCCTAACATTGGCAAAATCGGGCTTACAATTATCATCAATAAAGGTACATTTGGCGGCTCTAACAGCATACAGGAAGAGCCCATCACAACCTTCCTTTTCTCGAATCCCAATTATTAAAGACTTCCTGGAGGGTTTAAGAAAGGTTTTTCCCCCCCATTAGAAGGCCGTCTCCTCCATGGGAATTGAATGTTGTCCTATCGCGCCTGATGCTACCTCCATTCGAGCCAATACATAAGGCATCGCTTCAACATCTCACATGGAAAACTGCTTTTCTGGTGGCAATCACTTCAGCGCGTAGGGTCAGTGAAATCCAAGCCCTTTGCTCTCAGGAACCCTACACGGTTTTTCATTCTGCGAAAGTGGTAATGAGAACTCATCCAAAATTTTTACCGAAAGTCGTCTCCGATTTTCATGTGAATCAAACCATTTCACTTCCAACTTTCTTTCAGAATCCAGCTACTCCTGCTGAGAGAACGCTGCACTCTCTGGATGTAAAGAGGGTTTTGAAATTTTACTTGGACAGGACAAAATGCTTACGTAAATCACAACAGCTTTTTGTTAACTATGGCCCACTTAGAACAGGGTTGGGCACGTCTAAGCAATCACTATCCAGGTGGATTGTTTCATGTATAATGTTATGTTACCAGTTAGCGAACAAGTCCCTCGGTGGTAGACCAAAAGCCCACTCTACTAGAGGGAAGGCAGCTACTACAGCCTTAATGAGAAATATACCTTTGGCAGAAATATGTAAGGCTGCCACTTGGAAGTCTGTCCATACCTTTACTAAGCATTACTGCCTTGATACAGACGCTAGGGCGGATGCACAGGTTGGACAGGCCTTGCTTAAGAACTTATTTGCATAACTTTAGTGTTTTGGTACTATTTTTTCTGTCTACTCCACCGCGGTTATGGGGATGGGCTTGCTACTCTATTCAGTGCTTATGACTATACATGGAAATCCCCTACGAGAGAAGGAATGGTTTCTTACCTGTAACTCCAGTTCTCTCGTAGGGGTATTTCCATGATAGTCATAAGCAGCCCTCCCTCCTCCCCGGTGGAGTTCACATAGAAAAAGTTGCCATAAATATGGTTGATGTTGATACTCCAACAAAGCTTGTTCCAGGTTAAAAGCCTTTAAAAAGAACTGAGGCAACTGCCTGTTGCTGTGCATGATCGGATACAGGAAGACTTTGCTTTCTTAAAGGCACAGCTCTATTTACATTCTGTATAATGGCAGCCTATGGGCTACACTGCCCTGCATTGTTTTTATTCTCATCAGAGGTGTAAATAAAGTATGAGAATGTATTTGTTATTACATTTCTAGAATAAATAGGTGTTTGAACATGAATTTACACTACTATTGATTTTCTTTTAACAATTTGGCCTGTGTAGCTGTTCACATAGGCTGCACAATGTTATTCTTAAGTGTTTTTTGACAGACCTTTTCTTCAAACGGCTGGTGTTGGCACTTAAGAATATACTTCACATCAGTGCTCCGGGGTCCCCGCAGGCGCGCGGAACTATTCAGTGCTTATGACTATCATGGAAATACCCCTACGAGAGAACTGGAGTTACAGGTAAGAAACCATTCCTTCTGCCTGTCCTTGCATTACAACGACAGGCACGCTTGGTCCTCTTTTGACTCAAGATCAATTCTACTTGGTGGCCATCTTTAAGTGCTGTGCAAATACTTTTCAAACAGATTTACAGTGTATTTTCAGACAACCACATTCTAAAAACGTATTACACATTATACTATGAAGAACACAAACATACCTACACCTTTTCTTGCTGAGCCTAGTTTTTTAAAGTTTAAATGGAATCACTGGTTCAAGAATTTCAATAGTTACTTAATTGCAATTGATGATGAGAAGCTTTATTTTACAACTGCTTAGGTGCTGAGGGACAAAGATAATTTACAGATTGTTCCACAGCCTTTTGAAATGGAGTGGAATGATTATATAAAAGCTGTACACAGACTACAAAACCACTTTAAAGATGACACAAGTATAACAATGGAGTGCCACTGATTTTGTACGTGCAGTTACAACATAAATCAACTGACAATTTTTTAGCAGAATTGAGCGTACTTTCAGTAACTTGTGAGTTTGATGGTAATTTAGATAAATATTACAGAGACCAGATTGTAGTCAACTACTTTGACAGACGTATCCAAGAAAAATTGCTGTGATGTTGAAATTCTACCCTCTAAGAAACTCTAGAAATTGCAAGAGGTATAGAAAGATCAGTGATGGCATCGAAAGAACTAAACAAAAAGGAAAGAACATATGAATGTGAAACAGGTAAATACAACTCTCAAAAAAACAAACATGAATTCCACTGTTAAATTAAAAAAAGGAAGGGAAATCTTCTATCTCAAATTTTAACCCATGCGTTGAACAATAACTCCTCATGTTTCAGATGTGGATCCACTTCGCATCTAGCGAGTTCTAAAGGTTGCCCAGCATTGGTAAAAATGTGTCTAAAATTTAAAATAAGTGGGTCATTTTGCAACAGTCTACAGGAGTGTTCACAAGGTGGTTTTCATTAATGACAGGGAAGTTCAGTTGGAACATGACACAGAGACACAAACAGACAATAGAATAGTACTATCCATCAAATTGGTGAATCCTCAAAGTTCTACTGAACGTGGTGATCCGGCAAGCGACATTAATACAGCAGATGTCAGTTTAACGGTCACTGTGAATGTAAGTTCTCCAATTAACATCATAAGGAACCAATTGTCTTGGATAATTGGGGCGGAATCAAGTTACATCCTCCGGATACATGCACAGTGGCACTTGGAGAACATACAACTGATCTAATGGGATACTTTCCAGAAACAGTCACATTCCAAAATAGATCAATTTCAACTTACGTGAACGTGGCCAAAAAGGGCTATAGTATTTTGTGTTGGAGAGACCAGGGTACTTTTGGTATAGTATTGAGACCTGGTACCGAATGTCCCATTTCTTTGGTTTCGGTCCGCTCTGCTACAGCAGCGCCTCAGGTTGTAAGTGAGCTATTAGGTGTCCACAGTTCTTTGTCTGATGATTGTTTGGGGTTGGTTAAGGGCTATACACAAAATGATTTTTAAAGAGAATGCTGTATCGATCATGCATAAGGTTAGGAATCTACCGTTGAGTACAAGGAACCAACTGAAAAATCACTTAAACAACCTGTGTTCGGAAGGGGTCATCAAGCCCAGAGACGCCTCCCAATGGATTTCACCAATGGTGGTGGCAAAGAAGAATGGGGAGATGAGGCTATGTATTGACCTTAGGTCTCTGAATAAGAATATTCTAGCAGATTGTTTCCCCTTTCCCAAAATTCAAGAGATGCTTGCCCAATTGGAAGGAGAGAGGGTATTTTCCAAGATAGACTTTAGGGTTGTCTATCAGTAGGAATTGTGTGAAGATTCCAGACCCCTCACTGCATTCAATATGCCTTCTGGCACTTGTAGATCCTTGCAGCTGCCCTTTGGCTTAGCCTTTGTCGCATCAGTCTTTCAAAAGTTGATGTTCATGCTATTTGGGGAAAACAGACATGTGACGGCTTAGCACAACAATATTTTAGTTTTCACTGAGAATGAAGATCGTCACAGAGGTTTTGAATTATGTGTTGAACATGCTGCAAGAGCATGGGTCTACAGTCAAGAGAGAGAAATGTAGTTTCATGGTCCCAGACATGGAATATCTAGGGGCATACGATTTCAAGAGCCGGTATCGGACCAAAGACAGATTTGTTGCATGCAATAAATATGACCTTGCAACCAAGAGACAAAGATCAGCTAAGATCTTTCCTCAGGTTGTGCAACTATTCCAAAGTCATTGAGAATTTAACACTACAGACAGAACCACCCAGGAAGCTGGTACGTAAGGGTGAGGCGTTTATGTGGGGTGTTCAAGAGAACGAAACATTTTAAAAATAACCGGATTACAGAGGCTCAAGCACTTAGTACATTTAGAGATGATGCTAGGTCTATCGTTAAGATGCATGCCAGTGATATAGGGTTGGCTGTGGTTCTCTCACAAGTGGTAGAATGAAGGTAGAACACTATAGTCTTTGCTTCAAGATGTTTGTCAGCTGCTGAATGTAACTATAGCACCATTGAGAGAGAAGCACTGGTGTATGTGTGGGCAGCTTCACATTTCTCAACTTATCTGTGGGGAAGAAGTTCTCACTTATCACAAACCATTGGTGTACCTGTAAGTTGAAAAGAACTTAAATCAAGCCAGTCCCAGATTGGCAAGACTTTTAGCAAGAATGTATGTGCTTAACTTTGATGTTAAGCACATTCCTGGAGGAAAGAACCTGAGGGTGAAAGGCATGCAGCAAAAGAAGAGGAGGTTGAGTGCATCACTGGCAAAGTGGATGGAATAGTGGCTGCTGTAAAAATGATTTCTTATTAAGAGTGGAAGAGAAGTCCAATGATGATGTGCATCAGACTGCTGATGAGTTTAAACCATATTTTAAGATCAAAGATGAAAGGTCAGTTGAAGATCGGTTAGTCTTACGCGGAAATTTGTTGATACCTCCTTTGGCACTCAATCAATCAATAATTTATAAAGCGCGCTATGTACCCGTTAGGGTTTCGAGGCGCTAGGGCGGGGGTGCTGCTATCGTTCGAAGAGCCATGTCTTGAACCCACTCTGAACCCAGTTGGTGAAGTTAACCCACCAAGATCATGTAGGCATGACTGGCACAAAGAAGCATGTGCACAACTACTACTGGAGGCCTAGAATGGATAGCGAAATTGAGAGGATTGTAAGTGGCTGCAGAGTATGAAATCAGGCTGACGAGTCCTTGTGAATGAACAAAACTCTGTTAAGTCCAATTGAGTTACCTGGGGAAAAACTAGGCATGGATTTTGTGGGATCAATGGTATGCTTTGGTGACTGTTGATTACATGTTTAAGTGGGTTGAGTGTGAATTTATGAGAAAATCAAACACACATTCTGTCATCGAATATCTTTCCACATTAATTAGGAGAGAGGGTTTCCCCTGACATTTGTGATCGACAATTGAGTACAATTTAGGTCCACTACCATGCAAGCATTCCTTGACTTATTAGGCATCAAACACGGTTTTGCGGTTTTCTATGGTTTGCATGGCAACGGAATGCTGGAAAGGGTCAAAAGGATGCTTGAGAAATACATTGAGATTGTCTTATCTTCTAGGAGTGATGTGAGGAAGGGTGTTCAGGATAGAGTATGGAGTTACATAAATACTCCACACTCATCTATGGGAGTCTCACCATTTACGTTGTTAAGGGGCAGACACTTCTCTTGTAAGCTGTTGTCTGGATGGGTGTTGGACAAAAGTGGTGCTGAAAAAAAGACTGCCAGATATAAAAGAGGTGAGAAACAGGGTAGATAAGGTTCAAAGGAAGAGCAAGGAGAGGTAAGATTAAATGAAAACAGTGAAAAAGATAAAGTAGTTGAAAATTAGAAGACCTAATGGTAAAAAAAAATAATGGGCCAAAATATTTCCCAGCTATATGTGTGGTGAAAGTTTCTAAACATGCCATACTCGTGGAAAACAGGAAACGGCAGAGCAAGAGGTGTGCTACTTTGGTAAAATAAATATGTCTGATTCTGGAATGAACACCGAGAATACTGTTCTAGGGGTTGATTGGTTGATGATGGTGAAACATGAAATGCAAAATGAGGCACAGAATGTAAAACCCACGTTGTAGGATGCTAGAGGTGATGGGGAGACCAATCCCAGGCTGCAGAATGGTGGTGGGTTGGGGACTGTTCCGAATGACATCACAAATGTCAAGTTTCGAACAATATGGAATCCACTGATGGTGCTTTAAAATGCACCATTTGAATTCATGTTTTTCGTAGTTTCCCGGGGGGCAGGGGGGCTAAATCTAAACAGGAGAGGTTTGGCTCACTAGCTCACGTTAACGGAGGGCAATTATTAGGCCCCATCACTTACAGATATCAAGAGCAGACACTGCTGGAGGAAAATTAGGTTGATATTGTCGAGATCAGAAGGTGGAAGTGGGACTTCTTTAAGAATGTTTTTATCGTGGCTGCTTTTCAATCATGAGTGACCCAGCCATGCCCCTAACTAGTGCTTAAAATGGTATGGTATTAACAGCAAGTAAGCTGGACAAGTTGTTTCATGATACGAGTAGGGAAAAGGTCTGGCGGGAAGCCAAAAGTTTTTGAACCAGGTTTTGACCTGCATATCTCCGGAAACTAAGATCTCCCTAAAATAAAAGTTGCTAGATATCGTCATAATGAAGGTGCTATACGAATGAACTAAGTCAATAGATGGTAATCTTATCAATAAAACATGCTAGTGCAACCACCTAAATTGAAGCTGGAACCTACTACAATTCCACAGGTGAGCCTGGGACAGCCTTAGCTGGTCACAAGTACACAATTGGTCGTATCGAAACGATGCTTCTGCGTTGCCCTCGATCCTTTCCTTGGTAACCAAGAGAACTCCACTGACGCACCGTCTGACCAGTGTGGTAGGCAACATCCAGACTCCTTAACACGCAGACGGTATCTATTCCATCCTCGTCACCAATGAAATAAAGATGTGTAAAATCGTACTGCAGCATCGAGGATGACCTCTAATTGCTCTAACCACAAGTGGTGTATGTATATATAGTGTACTGTATGCCACGCGCCTCAGAACATTAACACTAAAGCGTGGAGCATTATGACACTAGAGTACGACAAGAGCCTGAGCAAGCTACGTTGGGAGGACCACGAAGTGGTGCGGCAGAGTGCCACATCCAGCAGGTGATATGTGTGCTGCATGGTAGGAGACTATTACAATCTGGGGAATGGAGCTCTACAGCATAATAGGGATGTCCATGTGGATGTTTAAGTGGAGACGCCCGCACGAGCATATGAAAGATCAGCACTACAGTATGTTATCTTTTGAAGCAAGAACCGTACAAGAGGCATTATTGCAACATGTATACAAATGGAAGCAGCGATGCAACCATTACCTGTAAAGTATGTAAGTTTTTAATTTGTGAACAGAGCAGCAGTTGGATCATTGTTGCAGCCGGTATACAGAATGGAGGCATCAGTGTAACCACTGACAGTACAGTATATAAACCTTTAATGCAAGTATAGAGCAACACACGGGTCATTATTGTAACCTGTATACAGAATGGAGGCAAGAATGCAAGCATTGCCAGTAGGGAAATACATTATTTTTGAGGCGCTGCAGTTCAAACTTTAAATGTAATGTGACGTATACTGCAAGTTTGAGCTAGAAATATAGAAAAGTGGTATGAATTCGCTGAAAAGTGAACAGTGAACACCAGGTGTGAACGATGTACGCCCCCCGTTACAACGGAATACGCTAAATACCATAATTTCTTACTACGGTGGACACCTATCCACTACTTACCGGGACCATCCGTGAAAACAGCCTCATACCCGTACACACAGCCGATATCTTAACGGATGTAAGTTGTCCGTAAACTGTGGCACTTCCGGGTCGTACACCATCCAATCCACTGACTGCACATAGTCCGGGATTGGTCGTTGCTAATGTGTAAGGTTACCTAGGGCTGGAAGCACTGGGGCACCCAACCAATACTAGTGCGCCGTATAGAACTCTTATAGTGCTGATTGGCCATGAAGTCCGCATGCGCCTCTGTTCAATCCCGCCTCTTACAGTTGGTGAGTTCCGCCCATTTTGGAGCGACTGTTGTTTAATTGGAGCTCCACTTGAAGGTGAGTCAGTCTAGGATTGGGCGGTAGTCTATAGTAAGTTTCCGGCTAGATAGACCAGGCTACTGACGCTGGCCGTTGTAAATACGAAGTAAGGAGAAAGGAGGCGGAGCAACGGCAGTGGTTCCCAACCTCTTGACTCCTGAAGACTACCACTGAATCATTACTGGAAGCCAGGGACCCCCCAAGCAATTTGTCTGATATAAATTTCAAACATCAAAACAGTAATTCGCAAAAAATACTCAAACAAGTACACATCAAACAAATACTCAAATTACTAAAGATATACTTATTTTATATTGAAAAAAAACATGAAAAAATCGAAAAAATTGTAATGGAAATGGTGACGTTGCATCTCAGCGACTAACTTTTTCAATGTTTGATTTTATTTAGGAAAGTTGAATCCTTGGTCAGATTCTACATTTCCCAAGTGATTTCTGTTTTTTTTAGGTACATAAGATCTGAGAAAGCTTTTTCACATAAATATGTGGCAGGGAAAGGAACTAAAACCATAAGGGCCTCTCATCTCTCCATAGCCTCTCTGTCACATGTAATTCATTTGTTTTATAGCACCTCTCATACCTTTGTAGGGTGTCAAAGCACTTTACAGGGTACACGTCATCCACACTGGTGGGCATTTTCCAAGAGTGCTTGGTCTGGAGAAGGCACACACTCAGGATTCAGAACATAACACAGTAGTTACTGTTGACCTTAATAAAAATAATGTATTTCTACACAAGAAAACCTTTTTTAGTAGCATAAAAAATGAAAGAATGGGAAAAAACAACTTCTGAATTAGTGCCTTGTAGTTTGTATGCAGCTCTTTAATGGCAGTTCATAGTTCACTGTGCTAGATAAGGATTGTAACTTTTGAATTGCACAGTAACAAAAGAATCTCAGTGACAAAAGAAGTAGCCCACTGTGCTATTCACATAAAAAAAACTGTTCTTTGCATGATACACGTTCTTTGCAGCAGGCATATTAACCAACTGCGCTACCTTTAAGTCAAAACTGCCACTAGACAAAACTCCCATCCCTCTCCGGCAGATACATTAATCACTAGAGTTATTTTCACACTTATTTTTGACCGAAAGCTGCCGCACAAAGGAAGCAATAGATATAAACACACTTTTGTCAGAGGCCCAAGTTGGAGAAGTGGCTTCCTCCCAGTCCAGGCCTGCGGACGCCCTGGGAATGTGTCACGGACCGCTCGGGGTCCGCGGACCACAGGTTGGGAACCGCTGGTCTAGGGTGATTGAGTGAGTGATGGTTGGAACATCTGATGGTCTGTTCACTACCGAATGCCAGGCCAGTGTGGCCTTGTTTGTGGAACTCTGCTGATGACAGCAATAGATGACTATGCCGACATCTGGTAGAGTACGGGGCAATAGTTGTCTGAGGCGCATGTGACATTTCTAGCATTTGCTGATACAGCTGCTACCTGGGCAGCTGTCTGGCTGTAATATGCTGTTACTCTTAGTATTTCTTTTGTGTTATCTTTACTATGTTGCTGCATTCTTACTCGGTCATTGTATTCTAAAAGGAGAGTTCTATGTCACTATAGAGACATTCCTATACCTGCCACAGGACTGACTGTATCTTACTATGGTTGCTCTACTTATGTCCTGGGTTTTATTATATGGACTACAATTAAAGATCTTCTTGGAATTTTACATGCTATTTCATTCTGCACCTGCCTACTACATATTGGTACCATGAGTGGGGTTGCCAATTCTTTTTTGGAGGTGCGATATCTGTGGATTTTAATCCACTGATGTATTGGGGGAAGAGACACTGTGGATTTGGTGAGGAGCTGAGTAGTGGAGTGGATATTTATTGAAACAGAAGTTTTGTGTTGATGGAACAGAGAGGTTGTGGACTGCACATTCAAAAAAAGAGAAAAATTAAAGGAGCAACTTTTCAACATAAAGGAGACCGCTACCTCTGTTGTATTTTGAAAACCAACATCTTCAATTTTTCTGCTGGCTAATGGGGATAATTCTGAAGTGTGGTGAAAACAAATAATTTAATACCATCAAAACAAATCAATACACTAGGTGATGTAATTTCCACACATTATAATTTGTGAGTTGTGTACTTTTATCAGTAAAACTGTATGTCTGTGCAAGTTTAATGGTCATTTCAATTGAAGATGTTTTGTCTGTAATGGCAGTGCGCTGCCACACCATGCAAATTCCACTTTACCCCACTCTACTCTGCACCACTGTGCTTTACACCAGTTCACTTTAGGCCACTCTAACATTCCACTCTATGACCTCTACTCCTTTAATATCTTCTCTACAACACTCTACTCTACTCTAGTCTATTCCACTCCACTGTACACCACTCAACTCCACTTTGCCACTCTACAACACTATTCCACTCTACAAAGCTCTCTACTGAACTCTCTGTATGCAACTCCATGCCAGTTTACTCCACTCTATTCTACGACACATTTCTCCACTCGTCACCACTCCAGTACTTACCTTTACTCCACTCCATTCCACACCATGCCACTCCACCCTGACACTCTATGCCACTCCACTTTATAATACTCTTTGCCATTCCACTCTACTCCACTACTCCACTTTATGCCACTCTACTCCACAATCTACTCTGCTCTACCCTACAAAACTGTACTCCACTCAACATCCTCTACGCCTCTCTACTCTGCTCTTCCCCACTCCACAGCACTCTATGCCACTCCACTCTACACACTACTCCACTCTGACACTCTATTCCACTCAAATCTACAACACTCCACTCCACTCCACTATATGCCCTTCCACTCTAGAACACTTTACTCCCTCCACGACACTCCAGAATACTCTGTGCAACTCCTCTGTACGCCCCTCCATGACACTCCACTTCACTCCATTCAAATATACACCATTCCAGGAATCTCTACGCAGTCCATAACACTCTGCTCTACTCCACGACATTCTACTTTACAAAACTCTACTCCACACCTCTGTCCTTTATGCCATAAACATTTAGCCATGCTGAATAGCTGCCAAGCTAGTGTACAACATGGTTTGATCATGTTAGCAAAGCCAATAGCTCTTGGATAAGCGAGACCTAATGGCTTTGCCAGTGCTTGTTTTTGATCTCTCTTCTATGAATCCACAAAGGATAACTCCTATTCAATCAGTTTGGTATAAACTTAGTACCCAGGTGTGTACCCTTAAGCGAGACAACAGGAGAAATACCAGTTACAGAATTCAGTGCGATGTGGTTATATTATGTTCTAAAGGTGTTTTAGAGCACACTACCACCCAAGAAGCTATCCAGCCACTGAGCAGGTGTGAATCTAGCCAAACCTAGGACCTAGTTGGACTACTTGAAAATTCAGGCCTTCAGTTTCTTGTGGAATTCAATACGTGAGGAGGAGGGTCTTATGTGTAGTGGCAGGTTGTTCCATGTTTTAGGAGTGATGTAGGAGAAGGTTTTGCTACTGGATCTGGTTTTCAGTATACATGGGATTTGTGCAAGTAGGAGTCCAGGCGATTGGAGGTGTCTGGATGGTTTGTGAAAGCAGATGCAACTGTGGAAGTATGCTGCACCAATGTTATCTAGTGCCTTGAAAGTGTGGCTAAGGAGCTTAGATTGTGCTCATTTGTGTGTGGAAAGCCACTCAAGCTCCTTCAAGTGAGGTGTGATCTGAGTGAGGTGTAGGAGGTTGAGAGTGATTCAGGCAGCTGACTTCTGAATATTCTGCAGCCATCAGGTGAGTGTTTTGAAGATCCCAGCATAGAGGGTGTTCCCGTAGTCCAGCTTGTTTGTGACAAGGGCGTTGGTGACAATTTTCCAGATGCTGATTGGGAGCCATTTGAAAAGTGTCGACAGCATTTTTAGATTGTGGAAATATGAAGCAGTGACAGCGTTGACTTGGGCCGTCATGTAGAGTTTGCTGTCAATGACAATCCCAAGGTTCTTGGCATGGGTGGTGGGGGTGGGTGTCGGTCATAGCTCTGTTGGCCACCAGATGGAGTCAAACAGAGAAGTGCTCTTCACAAAGATCACTATTTTGGTCTTGTTGGTGTTCAGCTTCAGACAGCTGGTCTTCATTGACCAGGCAACAAAAATGTGTCTTGGAGGGAATCCTCAGCTGGGATTATTGAAATGTTGGAAAATTGAATCTGTACAAATATTTTTAATGTCTTCTGACATGAACTGTTACCAGAGTAATGGGGAGACCTTCAACAAGATATATATCCCTGAGGAAGTTGATAAGAACCTAAGTAGTAATGTTATGCACCATTCTTGTTACAGCACAATGTGAATACAAAGATGTACCTGTCACTAAAACTGGAAGATCTGAGTAGTCCTACAATATCTGGTGCTAATTTGTTTCAAGGTATCTCAACCGAAGATAATGGTACTTTTCTAGTTCGTTTGGATTTATCACACATTCTGCATGGGTTGCAGTCTCTCACTTTTTGTTAAATAATGGAATCTATACCTGGGAACCAATATTTAGCACTAGCCTTGTTCTTGGTAAGACTCCTTCCCAATTGCCTCTCATGTGACGGATCAGCTATCATTTTCCATAATCTTGTAGTGGTATAATCCTATTGCTTTCACACAATTGCTTTTCATAACGCTAAGCCTTGTCTCCCAGAAAGGTTTGACACCATGAGGTAAATAAGCTTATTTTTTAGGCCACACCTTTACGGTCATCTCTCTGAGTTTAGCTAGGGTTTATTCATTTTAATCATTCTCAGAGCTTCTTTCCCATTCTGCTATCAGAATAGCAGGTATATAAACTAATAAAACAGACATCTATTTAATACCCTCCTCTTGAAATTGAGAGTCTAAATGCAAACTGCATCAGAAGTCTGCAGCTACGTTGAGTTTGCCCGGGACATGTTCTACCTTGGAGTTCTACCTATCTAATCCAAGCTTCCATGTAGTAATGCAGGGTGTTGTTCATTCCATAAATATGAATAGATGTGAGGAGTTTGTGGACAGTTTTTATAGTAAAGGATAGGTCCCACACATGAAACTGAAATGGTTTATGGCCTATAACAAACTGGTGCTTCCCTTTTCGCAATGCAGTAATTGCATTCTGCCCATTGCAAGGCACATGGGGTAAAAGCCACAATTATCTGTTTTCTATCCACTTTTTGTGAAAGGGTGGCTCCCAATCCTTTAGCTGGTTAGGACAGTTTTACGATTTACATTGAAATTTCCAAGCCTAGCAGCCTTAACAGTGGCTTCTTTGATATTATCAAACACTTCCTGAAACATTTAGGGGGTCATTCTGACCTCGGCGGTAAAAGGCGCCTACCGCCGGTCAGAAATCCTCCATAATCCCGCCGCGGTCGCGGAAACCCGCCACGGTCATTCTGACCCGCAGAAGGCAAACCTCCGAAAATCCGACCGCCACAACAGACCGCCAGACCAGCGGTCGGCGGAAAGGTGGAGGTGACCAAACCTCCACCGCCACGCCAACAGAAATACGCCCATCCCATTACGACCCACGAATCCACGCGGCGGTCATTCAAACGCGGTATTCCATTGGCGGGACACACCGCTGCGGTCAGAATACACACAAACGAACAAAACTCAGCCACATTGGACGATTTGAATCCCACACACCTGATACACATACACACACCACTCCCACACACACAATACAATATAAAACACACACCCACATCACCCACAAACCCCTACGCTAAAAAATTCGTCAAGAAGGCAAGAGCGAGACACCAGCATCCAAAAAATAACAGCCACAGCCACTCAACACCATCACCCACACACTATCCACACACAAAACAACACACACCACCACACTCAACTCACTTAAATACACATACTCCACCCCACACATCATACACACCACCCCATGGCACCCCAAAGACAACCCCGCTTCACAGACGAAGAACTCAGGGTCATGGTGGAGGAAATCGTTCGGGTAGAGCCCCAGCTGTTCGGCACACAGATACAATACACCAGCATTGCCCGGAGGACGGAGCTATGGCAGAGGATTGTCGACAGGGTGAACGCAGTGGGACAGCACCCCAGAAATCGGGAAGACATCAGGAAGCGATGGAACGACCTACGGGGGAAGGTGCGTTCCATGGTATCCAGGCACAACATCGCCGTGCAGAAGACTGGCGGAGGACCCCCACCTCAACCCCCACAATTCACATCATGGGAGGAGGAAGTCTTGAACATCCTGCATCCTGACGGCCTCGCAGGAGTCGGCGGAGGAATGGATACTGGTAAGTTGAAGCTTCAATAGTGCTTCCCCCCCACCTGCATGCCAAATCAGACCCCAAACCTCACCCCCAATCCTCGAACCCCACCCTCACCCCCACCACCATCCTCACCCCCACCCCCAGCACACCTATTCCCCGCCAATGTCTCACCATCACAACCCACACATCCCAAAACCTAGGCCTGCATGCGTCCACTAAGCATGGACACCCATCACCAAAGCATGCCCAATGCATATACACATCCCCCCCACAAGCCACCCTCACCAAAGCCCCCACACACGAATGCCAGCACTTGGGGACACGAGAACCCACAGATACACCCATATGCCACACATTGAAACTATAACCATACCTCTATACCCCTGCAGGACCCGACCGTCAACACACCGCGGCGGAGGGGCCAGAATTCTCCACACCCCCCACCCAAGAGGCCGTCAGCGATGACAGCAGCTCTGTCGACCTGGACACCGATGACCAGCCCGGACCATCGGGGACCTCTGGACAGTCGGTTCCCCTCACACAGGCCCAGGCCACTACAGACCCAAACCCCTCTGGGAACACCAGCACAGCTCCCACCCAGCGGGCCCATGCCTCTGTCTCCAGGGCGCGTCAATCTGCGGTGTGTCTACCACTACAGGGCACCCAGGATAACCCACCACCCCAACAACAACAGGGACCTGGGGGCAGTGGTAGTGGGCACACCGGCCAGGGGGCAGAGGCCCAGGGAAACAGGGGAACTCGGAGGGCAGCTGTGCGACAGGGGGGGGAGGAGAGGCCCAGGGAACCCACTCTCCACGAGGTCCTCACCACCATCATGGGAGCATACAACCGCTCCCAGGAGACGATGGCGACGGTACTGGCCCGGTTCCAGGAGATCCAGGTGCTGCAGGAGGAACACTATCGGGGGTACAGGGAGGACATCAGAGCCATCAACACCACCCTGGTTACCATGGTAGGGCTGCTGCAGGACCTCGTCAACAACAGGGCGGACACTGAACAACACCCAAGGGCCCCTGCCACTAGCCTGGACCAAGAACAGCCAACCACCTCCGCCGGCGCTAGTGGACAGGAGGCCCCCGCACAGCAGCAGCCCACCAGACCCCCACCTCCTGCAGGAGAAGAACCACCCCGCAAGAGGGCCCTGAGATCTCGCAAGAAGACAGAGTAGGATGTCAAGACCCCCGCCAGCAATGGATACCACCTGATGTCATCCCACTGTCCCACATAGTCACCCTGTCCATCCTTGAACTGCCCATGCTCCATCTCTCCACAGGCCTCTGGACAATGCACCTGTGTGACTGTTACTCTGGACTCTGCCATGGACATTCCTTCACCATAGCCCCCACCCACTTGAAACCACCCATCCCATTTTGAGCACTTAAATAAACACCTATTTTGCACCAAAATATCTGGAGTCTGGCTGTGATTTCAATAGATTGTAATTGACATGACAGTGCAAATATGTCCTTGTACATGGTGAAGTCAACAAACAGCTGCCACAAAGCTGTAGTCCATGGGGAAACGAAGCACAGGACTCGTAGTGGGGACCCCAGATCTGAAATAGGGAGGGAAAAGCCAAAACTCAGTCATCATACACTGGGGCAAATAGACAGGCAGCAGAGATGCTGGAGAGTAGTTAACTTTTACTAAATTATCTTTGAAATGTTACCTGTGTCCTATTGGAAGTACTGTTCAATGATTCTGTCCCTGTTGTCTGTTTCAGCCCCGTCGTCTTCCTCCTCGTCACTCTCCTCAGGTTCCACCGCTGCCACAACACCACCGTCTCGACCATCCTCCTGCAGGAAAGGCACCTGGCGGCGCAAAGCCAGGTTGTGAAGCATGCAGCAGGCCACGATGATGTGACACACCTTCTTAGGTGAGTACATTAGGGATCCACCTGTCATATGCAGGCACCGAAACCTGGCCTTTAGGAGGCCAAAGGTGCGTTCGATCACCCTCCTAGTACGCCCATGGGCCTCATTGTACCGTTCCTCTGCCCTGGTCCGGGGATTCCTTACTGGGGTCAGTAGCCACGACAGGTTGGGGTACCCAGAGTCCCCCACTAGCCATACACGGTGTCTCTGTAGCTGTTCCATCACGTAAGGGATGCTGCTATTCCTGAGGATGTAGGCGTCATGCACTGACCCTGGGAATTTGGCATTTACATGCGAGATGTACTGGTCAGCCAAACACACCACCTGGATGTTCATTGAATGGTAATTTTTTCTGTTCCTGTACACCTGCTCCCTGTCTCTTGGGGGAACCAAAGCCACATGGGTCCCATCAATGGCACCAATTACGTTGGGAATATGTCCAAGGGCGTAGAAATCACCCTTCACTGTAGCCAATTCGCCCACCTCAGGGAAAATGATGTAGTTCCTCACGGATTTCATCAGGGCAGACAACACTCTGGATAACACCTTCGAAAACATGGGCTGAGACATCCCAGAAGCAATTCCCACGGTTGTCTGAAATGACCCACTTGCCAAGAAATGTAGTACTGACATGACCTGCACCAGAGGGGGAATCCCTGTGGGTTGGCGGATGGGGGACATCAGGTCGGGCTCCAGCTGGGCACACAGTTCATGGATAGTGGCACGGTTAAGACGGTAGGTCAGGATAATGTGGCGTTCTTCCATTGTCGACAGGTCCACCAGCGGTCGGTACACGGGAGGATTCATCCGTCTCCTCGCCCAACCCAGCGGACGGTGCCTAGGAAGGACAACATGGAGCACACAGTCAAGCAACCCACAGGTACGTACTCACAGCTAGCACAGTATACGATTCTCTATGCAGTGAATGGCGTGTCTGAGTGGCTATGCAAGGCCTAGGCCTGTGTGACGCAGTTGAAATTGAGCCATGTGGGCCCTGGAAATGGCGGCTGCCTGACCTGTGAAGTGTGACAATGGGATGTGAGGTCAATGCGCTGGCATGGCACACCGCGGCGGGCGGCGGGCGAACACCGCGGCGCGAAGCCGCATTGGTTAACATTGAAGCCTATGGGTTTCAGGAGCCAATGGCGAAGGGCGCCGGCGGTGGCGGGACGCACCGCCGCGGTACGCACCGCCACGGACGTGACCGCCATTTTCTATCTACTTATCCACTTGCGACTTGAACTTTCACAGGAGAGGACCTATACTGCAAGTGTTGCTGTGACCTCGGTCTGGAAGGGACAATGGCTGCTGCGCCTGGGGAAAGGGCCCCTGCCTTCACTGGAGAGGAGTTGGAGAAACTTGTGGATGGGGTCCTCCCCCAGTATGCGCTACTCTACGGTCCTCCAGACCAACAAGTGAGTTTAATTCAATATGGATTTGGGGCCACTGGCTGGCTTGGGGGCCTGGCGGGGGGCCTGGCGGGGATGGGGGGCATGTTGGGCCTGGCGGGGGGCATGGCGGGGATGGGGGGCATGTTGGGCCTGGCGGGGGGCATGGCGGGGGGCCTGGCGGGGATGGGGGGCATGTTGGGCCTGGCGGGGGGCATGGCGGGGGGCCTGGCGGGGATGGGGGGCATGTTGGGCCTGGCGGGGGGCCTGGCGGGGATGGGGGGCATGTTGGGCCTGGCGGGGGGCATGGCGGGGGGCCTGGCGGGGATGGGGGGCATGTTGGGCCTGGCGGGGGCCTGGCGGGGATGGGGGGCATGTTGGGCATGGCGGGGGCCTGGCGGGGATGGGGGGCATGTTGGACCTGGCGGGGGGCCTGGCGGGGATGGGGGGCATGTTGGGCATGGCGGGGGGCATGGCGGGGGGCCTGGCGGGGATGGGGGGCGTTGGGCCACTGGAAAGGAAAATGCTGAGAAACTTGAACGTGGTATTTCTCCCTCCCTGTACGTGTCACATAGGTCCGCGCCCATGAGAAGATCGGGATTTGGCGTGCCATCGCCAAGGAAGTCCGGGCCCTGGGGGTCCACCATCGACGGGGCACCCACTGCCGCAAGAGGTGGGAGGACATCCGCCGCGGGACCAAGAAGACCGCCGAGTCTCTGCTGGGGATGGCCTCCCAACGCAGGCGGGGTGCCTGCCGTCAACTGAGCCCCCTGATGTTCCGGATCCTGGCGGTGGCCTACCCTGAATTGGATGGGCGCGTGAGGGCAGCACAGCAGACACAAGGGGGTGAGTACAAGCATTATCTACTCTGTTGTCGCGCAGTGGAGGTGTCTGGGTGGGGGAGGAGGGCTGGGGGTCCCCCTAGGCCAGGGCGATATCTGTAGGCTGGGCACCCCCGTAAGCCCCTGTGTCCCCAGCCACCACCCTCAGTAGTTTGTCAGTACAGCCATCCCTGGGCCGTGTCATCCATGGGTGCAGTTGTCAACTCTAGGCGTGTAGGGCATGTTCCACGGAATGCGTAGCGTACCCCAAGTGCGCAACTTAGTGCAGGGGGCATCTGTGTCTGTCATGTCCGCTAACTGTACCGGAGATCCATGTACTCAATATCCCTTTATTTCTCTCTCCCCCCCCCCTTTTGGTTTGTCTTTCTGTGCTTGTGTGCATCAGCATCATCAGGCGGAGGAGAAGTGGCATCGGGGCAGGAGGGAGCTGCATCTCACATGGCCCAGGAGGGCCATGCCACAGAGTCAGACTGGACCAGTGAGACGGAGGGCGAGGGGAGCTCCACGACGGGGACGACTGGACCCTGCAGCGACACGGACACGTCCTCGGAAGGGGGCTCCCTTGCGGGGGTGGCACCATCCGTGCCCCCCGCCATTACAGGTACAGCCGCCACCCAGCGCACCATCTCCGCCCTCCCAGCAGCCCCTCAGCGTTCGCCCCGTGCCCGCTCTGCCAGGAAGCCGGGCATCTCCTTCGCCCCAGGCACCTCAGGCCCTGCCCCTGTTACCCCCGCTGCCCTCAGTGAGGAGGTCATTGACCTCCTCCGAACGCTCATTGTTGGGCAGACTACCCTTTTGAATGCCATCCAGGGGGTGGAGAGGGAGGTTCATCGCAGCAATGCGTACCTGGAGGGCATTCATTCGGGTCAGGCTGCCCATCAGCGATCGTTCCAGGCTCTGGCCTCAGCACTGACGGCAGCCATTGTCCCTGTCTCCTGCCTGCCTCTACTAACTCCCTCCTCCCAGTCTCCTGTTCCTCTGCCTGTCCCACCCACACCATCAGACCAGCCTGCACACACCTCAACACCCAAGAGAAGCTCATCCAAACATAAGCACCACAGATCACGCAGACATTCACACACGCAACATTCCGATGCAGACATGCCAACAGTCACTACCACCTCTGTGACCCCCACCTCCTCGTCTCCCTCCTCCCTCCCTGTGACGTCTACACTCACACCTCCATTCACCTCACCATCAGCCAGTGTTTCCATCACCAGCACACCCTCCACTCCAGTCCGCACACGTGCAGTCACCACCCCCACTGCCATTTACACGTCCCCTGTGTCCTCTCCCACTGTGTCTGTCACCCCCTCTTCCACACCACACAAACGCAGCCACCCACCCACCCAACAGCCATCCACCTCACGACAGCCTATCCCTCCTGCACCTGCACCCAAAGACAGCAAACGTGACTCACCTACAACCACATCCTCTCCCTCCACTCCCATTCCCACTGTACCTACCACTCTCCATTGTCCCAAGAAGCTCTTCCTCGCCACTACTAACTTCTTTCCTGACCCTGAGCCCCCCCCTCCATCTCGTCGGGGTAAGAAGAGCACCTCAGCCACCACCAGCCCTGCAGCCCCCTTGACAAGGGTGCAGGGGTATTGGAGCCCGCCAGCCCGCATGTCTGGATCTTCGCCCAGCAGCAAGGGGACAGCCAGCCCACCCCCTGGGAAGAGGAGCAGAAGGCGGAAGGGTCGCCGCAGGAGCCCGCCTTCTACATCCCCCCCGGACACCACCCAGAGACAGTCACCAGCCACAGCTCCAAAGGGAGGAAAGGGCCACAGGCCCACGACTAAGGAGGGCAAGGGCAGCAAGTCAGAGAGGTCAGGCAGCAGGCCTGCTGCCCAGGAGGAGCCCACAACCCCCATAGCCGCTGCCCCGGGAGGAACCAGCACAGCTGCCCCGGGAGAGCCCACCACCCCCATAGCCGCTGCCCAGGGAGGACCCAGCCCAGCTGGCCAGGAGGGCCCCACCACCCACAGCCCAGGTGGGCAGTGAAGGAGCACCATCCCCGCTGCCCAGGAGGGCACCACCAGGCAATTAGCAGTTGGCCATAGACCGTCCGCCGTCTCAAGAACCGCTGAACTGGGCCCCGCCGTCTCAAGAACCGCTGAACTGGGCCCTTCAGGGCAAGAACCGCTGAACTGGGCCCCGCCGTCTCAAGAACCGCTGAACTGGGCCCTTCAAGGCAAGGAGCGCTGAACTGGGCCCGCCGTCTCAAGAACCGCTGAACTGGGCCCTACAAGGCAAGGAGCGCTGAACTGGGCCCTTCAAGGCAAGGAGCGCTGAACTGGGCCCCGCCGTCTCAAGAACCGCTGAACTGGGCCCCGCCGTCTCAAGAACCGCTGAACTGGGCCCCGCCGTCTCAAGAACCGCTGAACTGGGCCCTTCAGGGCAAGGACCGCTGAACTGGGCCCTACAAGGCAAGGAGCGCTGAACTGGGCCCTTCAGGGCAAGGACCGCTGAACTGGGCCCTACAAGGCAAGGAGCGCTGAACTGGGCCCCGCCGTCTCAAGAACCGCTGAACTGGGCCCTTCAGGGCAAGAACCGCTGGCCCTTTGGCAGACGTGGCAGGGCAGGATCTATCTCGGGCAGGGCTGCAGGATGTCCTCTGGCCAACTTGCCTCCTCCAGTGGCAGTGGGGTCTGTTATGGACTGTATGGACTGTGGCTTTGCTCTCCCCAGGATGGCCCAGTGGGCAGGCCACCTACTGTATGGACTGTATGGACTGTGGCTTTGCTCTCCCCAGGATGGCCCAGTGGGCAGGCCACCCACTGTATGGACTGTATGGACTGTGGCTTTGCTCTCCCCAGGATGGCCCAGTGGGCAGGCCACCCACTGTATGGACTGTGGCTTTGCTCTCCCCAGGATGGCCCAGTGGGCAGGCCACCCACTGTATGGACTGTGGCTTTGCTCTCCCCAGGATGGCCCAGTGGGCAGGCCACCCACTGTATGGACTGTATGGACTGTGGCTTTGCTCTCCCCAGGATGGCCCAGTGGGCAGGCCACCCACTGTATGGACTGTATGGACTGTGGCTTTGCTCTCCCCAGGATGGCCCAGTGGGCAGGCCACCCACTGTATGGACTGTATGGACTGTGGCTTTGCTCTCCCCAGGATGGCCCAGTGGGCAGGCCACCCACTGTATGGACTGTTTGGACTGTGGCTTTGCTCTCCCCAGGATGGCCCAGTGGGCAGGCCACCCACTGTATGGACTGTTTGGACTGTGGCTTTGCTCTCCCAGGATGGGCCAGTGGTCATGGAGTCCCCTCGTGGATCTGGCGTCGTGTACTCAAGTGGCTGAGGTGCCCCCCCTTCCCTTCCCCCTGAGGTGCCTGTCCTATTTTCTTTCTGATGCCCCTGCAGTGTTCTCTCCGTGGAGTTCTTGTCGTGGAGTTCTTGTCGTGCCCCTTTGCACAGGACCCCTGTGATCCACGGACAGTGGTTGGACTACATTTAGTAGCTGTATATATTTTGTACATAGTTTATTTATTAATTGGGATTACTGGTGTACATATTTCAATATATCTGCCCGTTTATGATCTCTTCTTTTGGTCTTTGCATTATTTCGGAGGGGGGTGGTTTGTGGGTTGTGACAGTGATCTGTGGGAATGCATTGATGTGTGTGTTGTAGTGGGTGTGGGTGGGTGGGTGTGTGCCGGTAATCTTTTCCCTCCCCTGTGTCGTAGGTGCAGTACTCACCGATGTCTTCCGCGCCGCCGGGCGTGCTCCTGGTATATGAGCAGGAATAGGAGTGCGGGGATGACCTGCAACTCTGGCTCCATACTGCCGGAATCTCGCGTGGAGTGCGTAGAGGTGAGCGTTTTCCCGTTCGTAGTCTGTTTCCGCCGTGTTCTTATCGGCGGTGCTCCCGCCCCGGAAAAGGTGGCAGATTGGTTGGTCGTAATAGGGTGGGCGGTACATTGTCTGCCGCCGGGCTGTTGGCGGGAACCGCCGCGCTGTTTGTTTGTACCGCTGTGGCGGTCGGAGTGTTTATTTTTTATTGTTAAGACTGATGGAGCTCATATAATAAGGTTTTATTGCATACATAATAAATATTGAGATACCCAGAAATGTATTGAGGTATTCTGTGGGAATCCTACTATGAGGATTTCATTGGAATTCAGACCAGGAACTCTGACCCTAACCCCTCTCCTTCCAGTTAAATTAGATCTGTAGTGAACTATATGATATGTATTACTGCATGGGGGACGAATGGGTAGGAAAATAGAGAAAAAATAAATCATTAAGAATCTTGGCCTGCTGACCTCAGGAGCACAGCTGGTTGAAGACACGCAGCGAAGACCCTTGGTCTAGATTGGACTGACTGGCAGCCCCCATAATGTTATAAATCAAAGTATCATTCAGCTGAGTATATTCGTCTACAATAGGATACAATATTTTATGAGTATCAGTAGACTTGTTAATTAGGGTTTGGAAATGGAGTGGCTGTCACTAGCCCACAGAAAACTATGACTGTTTGAAGTTGTAACAGGAATTACATAATAGTCGCATGCAAAGCTCCGTATCTGTGAACTTACTTATGCCTACAGCCCCTCCTGGGGTATAGGCCATCTTGAAGCCTCGACATCAGGTGTTTGTTTACCTGCTTTTCCTTCTCCCTTGAGGGCTTGCCTTGTGCTGTTTGATGTGGGCTTGCAGAGAGTGTGACCATCAAGCCCCAGCGTATTTTCATGATTTTTTCATGCACAGGGAGTTTGAAAGTCTACTGTCAAATATTATTGTTGCTGGTGGTATTTGGACATCTGATTTGAAGGATTTTCTTCACACAGGTTTTGATGAAGGTTTGGACTTTGTTGATAGTGGTCACTGTTGTCCTCCAAGTTTGTGCTCCATGCAGAAAGACATATTTTACGTTGGTGTTAAAAAGCCTGATCTTGGTTTGCAGCATCAGTTCATTCAAGCTCCAGATCTTCTTTAGCTGAATTAAGACAGACCTTTTTGTTGTCAATTCGTGCATTGATGTTGGTATCTGTGCCGCCCTGCTTGTCTGTGACACTGCCCAGGTAGGTGAAGGTCTCAACTTCTTCCAGTGCATCACCGCAAGCGTGACAAGTTGTGTTTGCTCTGTTAGCCTTTAGGGTCTTGGTTTTTCCCCTGTGGATGTTAAAGCCAACTTGTGCAAATGTGGTTGTCACTCTCTTAGTCTTCTCTTGCATCTGCAGATGGATATGGGAGAGTAGGGCCAGGTTGTCTGCAAAGTCCAAGTCGTTGAGCTGCGTCCAAGGTGTCCACTGGATCTCATTTCTACTCTTTGCTGTGGATGTCTTCGTGATTCAGCCTATGGCCAGCAGGAAGAGAAAAGGTGAGAGCAAGTAACCCTGGCGGCCACCAGTCCTCACTTCAAAGTCTTCTACAAGTTGTTCTTCATGGACTATTTTGCAGATTTGTTCCTCCTTAGAGTTCCTGATGATTCTTACAAGCTTATGTAGCACACTATAGTGGTGGAGGAGTTTCCAAAGGGTCTCTCAGTCCACGCTGTCTAATGCCTTATCACAGTCAATGACGTTAACATAGGGCGGGGTACCATTCCATCAACTGCTCAATGATGATTCGTAGTGTTGCAGTCTGGTCTGTGCAGGATCTACCTATACGGAAAGATAACTTGCTGGCCTAGCAACTGAGCATCGACCTGTTCCTTCATTCTGTTAAGGCTCTGTTGAACACTTTGCCTGGGGTTGATAGAAGAGTTATCCCTCTGTAGTTTTTGCAGTTACTCAGGTAAGCTTTCTTGGCGATACTGGTTAGATATCCCTCTTTCCAGACTGATGGCACATTTTCCTCTTTCTAGATCCTCCCAAACATGGGGTACAACATGTCTACTGATGTTTCAGTGACTGCCTTCAGTGCCTTTGCAGGAATGCTATCAGGCCCTGCTGCCTTCCTGCAGGATAGAGCCCCTTTTGGAATGGTTACACACCCACTTGACTTGACTGAGAGTGTGCTGAGATCCTGCTAACCAGGCCCCAGCACCACTGTTGTTTCCCAAAAACTGTACCATTGCTCCCACAGTTGGCACACCCCTGGCACACAGTTAAGTCCCCTGTATAAGGTACAAATGGTACTAAGGGTCCTGTGACCAGGGAAGATCCACAAGCACTGCACCATGTATTATGCCACCCTGGGGGACCCCTCACCAAGCACATGCCCACTGCTATTACAACGTCTGTGTGCTGGTGGGGAGAAAAAGACAAAGTCGAAATGGCACCCCTCTCAGGGTGCCATGTCCACAAACCACTGCCTGTGGCATAGGTAAGTTACCCCTCTAGCAGGCCTTACAGTCCTAAGGCAGGGTACACTATACCACAGGTAAGGACATAGCTGCATGAGCAATATGCCTCTAGTCCATTCATAGACATTGTAAGTGCAGTGTGGCCATAAAAGTACATGGGCTGGGAGTTTGTCATTATGAACCCGCAGCTCCATGATGGCTTCACTGAAGCCTGGGAAGTTTGGTATCAAACTTCTAATCACAATAAACTCACACTGATGCCAGTGTTGGATGTATTGCAAAAATGTACCCAGAGGACATCTTAGAGATGCCCCCTGTATTTTAGCCAGTCTTCTAGTGCAGGACTGACTGGTCTGTGTCAGCCTGACACTTCCAGACACGTTTCTGCCCATACGGAGTGAGAGCTTTTGTGCTCTCTGTGGCCAGAAACAAAGCCTGCACTTTTGGTGACAGAAAAATTAGGAAAAACAAGGAGGAGTAACCAATTCAGCTGGGACCACCCCTAAGGTGTCCAGAGCTGAAGTGACCCCCCTCCTTGCAGAATCTTCCATCTTGGTTTGGAGGACAGGGACCAGTAGGGTTAGGTCTGTGTTCCCCTCCCCATAGCAAGTGGACACCGGAAGGGTGTAGTCACCCTCAGGGACCGTAGCCATTTACTAATGCCCTCTGACCCCTGTAATGCCCCTAAATCCAAGATTTAAGGGCTCCCCTGGTCCTAGCTTGTCAGATTCCTGACAACCTCAAGAAGATAACAAGAAGAAAGAAGAAGGACTGCTAAGCTGACTCCCAGCAGAGTAGACTGAAGACACCAACTGTTTTGGTCCCAGCCCTACAGGCCTGTCTCCAGCTTCTGAATCCCTGCTACAAAAAGGCTAAACAAGGGAAGAAAGGGCACAGTTACATACCCACCCACCCCACCCACCCCGCAACGCACCCCAAACCCCTCACAACATCACAAGCCATACACACCTGAGCAAGAGGTACTTACCCGACACAAGGCCAATACAACCTGCCCAAAGTACACACATGTGCACAAGACCCCCCCACAATGAGATGAAGAACCACGTATCCAAAGTGTGCCAACACCAAGACTGGGCACACAAAATTTATTTCGAATGTAATAATGGAATGTCCAGATAAAGCCATTGGCCAGTCCAACACAAAAAGGCTGAAGGGCCCAAATGGCCCGAACCTGACTCCCACATGTGCACATGGTACTCCACCATAAAGGGACATCAATGGGGAAGCCAGGCACCTAAGGGAACAGGGCCAGGGCGTGGCGGGGTGGGGACTTACGACTGGGAGGGGGGGCTTGGGCTTACATTTGGGAGGTGGAGGGGGTATGGGTTTAGCCTTTGTAGGTGGGGGAGCTTGCTTGGACTGGGGGGTGGCAACTGGACCAGGGCCAGCACATGGCTTCTTGTTCACTGGGGAAGGGGCACGAGAATGGGAAGGGCGGACTTGGACGTGGAAGGAGTGGACAGGGCAAGGAGGTGGGCACGTTTAGTGAGGATACTGGGTGGGCCAGTGGGTTTGAAAAGGTCAACACGGGACAGGAAAAGTTTTTTAGGAGCAGTCAGGGTGGACATGGAGGAAGGTGTGGGAGTGGAGGTAGAGGGAGAGCTCGCGACAGATGTAGGTGTGCGTGATGTGGATGCAGGTGCCTGTACAGTATGCTGAGGTGGGAAACGCCGTGAATGACGACTCCGTAACAACGAAGTCTTGGACAACGAAAGCGGAACAACGCTTTCCTTAACCATGACTTTGTTGTTTTGTGCCTTAACCACGCATGTGCTGAACAACGCACATGCGTGGTTAAGGTACAGAACAAGGGAGTTGGCTGAGGAGGACGATGCGATGAGTGAGTCAGGTAAGTGGGGCGGGGGTGGGGGGTTGGGGTTTTAGTTTTAGGGGTGGGGTTGGGGGGTCGGGGTATTTTTAGTTTTAGGGGCGGGGGTTGGGGTTTTAGTTTTAGGGGCGGGGTCGGGTATTTTTAGTTTTAGGGGCAGGGGTGGGGGTTTTAAGGGTGGGGGTTGGGAGTTTGGGGTTTTAGTTTTAGGGGAGGGGGCGTCAGGGCGGTTTAGGGGCGGGGAGGGAGGGGAAGGGTATTTTTAGTTTTAGGGACGGGGGTAGGGGGTCGGGGAATTTTTACTTTTAGGGGCGGGGTGAGGGGTTGGGGTTTTAGTTTTAGGGGCGGGGTGGGGGTCAGGGAGTTTTAGTTTTAGGGGCGGGGGTGGGGGTATTTTTAGTTTTAGGGGCAGGGTGATGGGTTGGGGCTTTAGTTTTGGGGAGGGGGCGTCGGGCTGTTTAGGTTTAGAGCGGGGGAGGGGGTGGAGGGGTATTTTTAGTTTTAGGGGCGAGTGTTGGGGGTCGGGGAGTTTTAGTTTTAGGGGCGGGGGTGTGGGTATTTTTAGTTTTAGGGGCAGGGTGATGGGTTGGGGCTTTAGTTTTAGGGGAGGGGGAGTCGGGCTGTTTACGTTTAGAGCGGGGGAGGGAGAGGAGGGGTATTTTTAGTTTTAGGGGCGAGGGTGGGGGGTCAGGGTATTTTTAGTTTTAGGGGTGGGGGGTCGGGCAGTTTTAGTATTTGGGGGTGGGAGTTAGGGTGGTTTAGGTTTTTTAGGGATGGGGTGGGGGATTGGGGTGGTTTAGGTTTTAGGGGTGGGGTGTGGGATTGGGGTGGTTTAGGTTTTAGGGGTGGGCGTTGGGGTGGTTTTAGGTTTTAGGGGCGGGGTGAGGGGTTGAGGTAATTTTAGGGGTGGGGGTTGTGGTGGTTTTAGGTTTTAGGGGTGGGTTGGGGGTCGGGTAATTTTAGGGGCAGGGTTGGGGGGATGGGGTTTTTTAGGTTTTAGGGGCGGGGTGGGGGGCTCGGGGTAGTTTTAGGGGCAGGGGTGTTGGGGTGGTTTTACGTTTTAGGGATGGGGGTTGGGGTAGTTTAGGTTTTAGGGATGGGGTGGGGGTTGGGGTTGTTTTAGGGGTGGGAGTGGTTTTAGGGGTGGGTTGGGGGTCGGCTAATTTTAGGGGCAGGTTGGGGGTTTAGGTTTTAGGGGCGGGGTGGGGGGCTCGGGGTAGATTTAGGGGCAGTGTTGGTTTTAGGTTTAAGGGGTGGTGGTTGGGGTACTTTAGGTTTCAGGGATGGGGTTGGGGTTGTTTTAGGGGCAGGGTGGGGGTCACAGTAATTTTAGGGACGAGGTTGGGTGTTGGGGTAGTTTTAGGGGCAAAGGTGGGGGGTTGGCATGGTTTTATGGGTGGGGTCGCGGTAATTTTTAGGGGTGGGGGGCCATGGGGGACGCATGCCAGAACCATGCATGCCTATCCCTAATGCCTTTACCAGGAATGCCTTTACAACTAAAAATCGTTGTTAAGGCATTCGCGGTAAAGGCAGTAGTGGTGACAACGTGGTCGTTGTTCCGACCTCGTTGTTCAGGCATGCGTTGTTCCAGCATGCGTGGTTTCGACATACATTCTGCTGAGGTGTGGTGGATGTGTGTTGGGTTGGTGTCTGGGAACGTTTGAGTGTTTTGGGAAGAGGAGGGGTGGACACAGTGGGACAAGACAGGCTGCCAGTGTAAATTGATGTTGTGTGGGTGTCTGCAAGTCTGGTGAGTGTGCTGCAAGTGTCACTCAAAGTGGTTGTGGTGAGTGCAGGTGTGGTGTCTGGGGTGCAAGACTGGATGTCTGATGTTGTGGTGACTGCAATAATGGGGCCAGCAACAGTGACTGAGGGTGCAGTGCTTGTGAGTGTGCATGTAGAGGTGACAGTTAGGGAGTTGGGAGAGGTGGACACACTGGGGGAAGTGGAGGTTGTCGTGTGTGCCTTTGTAAGTTGGCTGTGTGTATGGTTGTGGTGGGAAGTGTGGTGCTTGTGTTTCTGTGTGTGCTTCTTGTGTGTTGATGTGTGTGCATGGCTGTCTGAATGTGTGCTTGGGCTAGGTGAAGGGAGTGGGGTGCTGGAAGGGGTAGAGGTGGTTGGAGTGGGGACGGAAAGGCCAGGGACACTGGCTGCCGTAAGAGATCGCTGTAGGCCAGACATAGCCCAGTGAATCAATCAGTCAATCAATCAAGGATTTATAGAGCGCACTAATCACCCGTTAGGGTCTCAAGGTGCTGGGGGGGAGCTACTGGTCGTAGAGCCATGTCTTGAGGCGTTTCCTGAATGTCAAGAGGTCTTGGGTCTGGTGAAGGTGAAGCAGCAGGGAGTTCCAGGTCTTGGTGACTAGGTAAGAGAAGGATCTTCCTCCGGCAGTGGTGCGGCGGATGCGGGGGATGGAGGCGAGGGCGAGGCTGGCGGAGCAAAGATTGCGGGTGGGGGTGTGGAAGGTGAGTCTGTCGTTGAGGTAGGCTGGGCCTGTAGTGTGGAGGGCCTTGTGTGCGTGGATGAGGAGTTTGAAGGTGATCCGCTTTGATACTGGTAGCCAGTAAAGGTCTCTGAGGTGGGGGGAAACGTGGTCACGGTGTGGGATGTCCAGAATGAGGTGGGCGGATGTGTTCTGGATTCTTTGCAGTTTTGTTAGGAGTTTGGTTGTTATTCCTGCATATAGGGCGTTTCCGTAGTCCAATCGGCTGCTGACCAGGGCATGGGTGACAGTTTTCCTGGTTTCGACGGGAATCCACTTGAAGATTTTGCAGAGCATGCGGAGAGTGTTGTAGCAGGAAGAGGAGATGGCATTGACCTGCTGAGTCATGCTGAGTGTGGAGTCCAAGATGAAGCCTAGGTTGCGTGCGTGGGTGTGGGTGAGGGCGCGGTTCCTAGGGAGGTGGGCCACCAGGAGTCATTCCAAGTTAAGGGGTTGGTGCCAAAGATGAGGATTTCTGTCTTGTTTGTGTTTAACTTGAGGTGGCTTGATTCCATCCAGCTGGCGATGGCGCGAAGTCCGTTGTGGAGGTTGTTCTTTGCAGTTGTAGGGTCTTTCGTGAGGGAGAGGATGAGCTGAGTGTCGCCTGCGTAGGAAACTATGTTGATGTGGTGGGTCCAGCGTTGTGGAGGCGTGTGCGGAGAGTGTGAAGACATACCATGTCGAAAGCTGCGGAGAGGTCCAGGAGGATGAGTGCTGCTGTTGCTCCTTTGTCGAGCATGGTCCTAATGTTGTCTGTGGCAGCAATGAGTGCAGTCTCAGTGCTGTGGTTTCTGCGGATTCCAGATTGGGAGGTGTCGAGTACCTTGCTGTCTTCCAGGAACCGGGATAGTTGGCTGTTTACAATTTTTTCGAGGACCTTGGCTGGGAATGGGGGGTAGAGGAACATCGGCCGGTAGTTCTTGGGGTTGTCTGGGCCTGCCTTTGGTTTCTTTAGCAGGGCGTTGATTTCTGCGTACTTCCATCTTTCTGGGAAGGTGGCTGACTCGAAGGAGCTGTTGATGGTTTTGCAGAGGTGGGGAGGCGATGATGATGTTTGCCTTATTGAAGATATGGTGTGGGCAGGGGTCCGATGGTGATCCGGAGTGGATGGAGGCCATGGTGGTGGCGGTATCCTCTATGTTGATGGGGGTCCAGGTGTTGAGGAGGTGGGTGTTGCTTGGAGCGTTGGGTTCTTGGGTGTTTGTAGTCAGCTGGTGGGTCTGGAGTTTGAAGCTATTGTGGATTTCTTCTATCTTTCGGCGGAAGTGGGTTGCCAGTGAGTTACAGAACTCCTGTGATGGCGGGGGTTCGTTGGAGCAGGTCCTAGGGGTGGAGAGCTCATTGACGATGCCGAAGAGCTCTTTACTGTTGTGAGCATTGGCGTCGATGCGGTTTTTGAAGTGGGTCCTTTTGGTGGTACGGATCAGTTGGTGATGTTGGCGTAGGGCATCCTTGAAAGCAATGTGGTTGGAGTTGGTAGGGTCAAGGTGCCAGGTTTTTTCCATTCTGCGACATAGCCGTTTGGATTCCTATAGTTCTGGGGTGAACCAGCTGGCCTTAATTCTGTGGGAGGTGTTTTTTTTTTTTTTTGGAGCGGTGCAAGGGTGTTGGCGCAATCTTCTATCCAGCGATGCAGGTTGGTGGTGGCTATGTTGGGGTCTGGGGTCCCAGGGGGTGGGGCCCGGGCGAGAGTGGAGATTAGTTGATCCGTTGATATTTTGCTCCAGTTGTGCGCGGTGGTGGTGAGTGACTGGTTTTTGATAGGAGAAGTGGATGCAGCGGTGGTCTGTCCAACTGAGTTCGGTGGTGTGGCTGAAAGAGACGTGGTTGCTGGCTGAGAATATAGGGTGTGTGGCCTGCGGAGTGGGTGGGTGTAGTGACGAGTTGCTTGTGGCCGAAGTTGGCGAGGTTGTCGATTAGGTTGGTGATGTTGATATCATTGTTATTTTCTAGGTGGAAGTTTAGGTCACCAAGGAGGATGTAGTCTGTTGAGGCGAAGGCTTGGGAGCTGATGGCGTTGGCGATGTCGTCACAGAACTGCGGTCTGGCTCCAAGGGGTCTGTAGACCAGTGTTCCTCTGAGTGTGTTGTTGGCATTGATGTGGATTTTGAAGTGGAGGTGCTCGGCGGAGTTGATGGTGTCGTGGGAGTTGGTGGAGACTCTTATGGTGTTTTTGTGGAGTATGGCGATTCCTCCTCCTGGTCTGTTGATTCGGTCTCTGCTGGTGATTTTGTAGTTTTCTGGTATGGCTATGGCTACGTCTGGTTCTGAGGCTGAATTCATCCAGGTTTCGGTGAGGAATGCGACGTCGTGCGAGTATGTGGTCAGGAGGTCCCAGAATTCAATTGCATGTTTGTGGACAGAGCGGGTGTTAAGTAGGATGCATCTTAGGCGGTTGTCTGTTTTGATTTGGAGTTTGGAGGTTAGGTTGCAGGTGAAATTGCAGGCTTTGCAGGAGAAGGGTCCTTTGGTGCGCGTCGGTGTGGACTGGAAGCAGATGGTGGAGCGTCCTGGATTAAGGGTGTGGAGTTCGTTGGCAGTGTAAAGGTGTTTGGTGGCGCAGGAGGCGTGTTGGCCAGGGGGTCTGGCGCTGGGCTTGCCTTTGGTGCGCCAGCAGCGCGCCCTCTCTGCGCGTCCGCTGCGCGTCCACGCTGCGGCCGGCATAAGAGGGGAAGTGGGAGGGAGTGGCAGCTAGGAGGAGGGGGGGGAAACCTCCAATGGGAGTGCGGGGGGTGGGGGCAGCAAGAGTCAGGAGCAGGAAGAGCTCCGAGGAGGAGGGAGGGGGCGGGGCCTTCCAGGAGAGGAGAGGCCAAGAAGCCGAAACAAGCCCAGGCAGGCCCAGACAAGCCCAAGCAAGCCCAAAACAATGGCAGCACTTACCTGAGCAGTGGTGAGGAGGAAGCGACCTGCTTGCAAGGTGTGCATTGCACTGCTGCATCTGGGATGCTAGCCCCTGGATGGCATTCACGATGGTTGTCTGCCCAACAGAGATAATACTCAAGATGTCAATAGTCTCCTCCGTGAGGGCAGCAGGGCTGACTGGTGTAGGGGATGAGGTGCCTAGGGCGAAGGAGACGCCCACCCTTCTGGGTGAGCGGGCACGGGCAACTGAGGAGGGAGGAACTGGGAGAGCAGTGATAGTATGGGGGGTGGTGGAAGATGTCAAAGAATGGGTGGGCCCACTAGGGTCCGCCACCACCAGGGAGCTCCCATCAGAGGAGGTGTCAGAGTCACTACCACCAGTGGTGTGGTAGTAGCCTCCCCATGGTACTCCCCTCACCCTCCAAGCCACTGGTCACCTTGGCGTCAGTCGACTCTGCCTCCTTGGAACCATGAGCCGCTGCATCTCCACTCGCCAGTGTCACTGCTCCCTCGTCAGATGATGCTGATATACACAGACAACACAATAGTACAGGGGTGGGGACACAAAACAGGAGAGATATATGTTAACACCTGAATCGATGTATATATTTGGTTCACTCATACTCCCACCCAGCAAATATACCAACACGCAGTACCTACAGCTATAGTCATGCCTATGCCCTTGACTAGTGGCCACAACCCTAGCATACAACCATCTCCCACATGACAGAAGCACCTGAGGAACTGCAGACCTACCCCTAATCATCTCAGTGCCCATGGGGACCGTACTGCTGTAAGACACCTGTCAAAGTCCCTGCCACTAGACAGCATACATACTACAGCACCCTAAGACATCCATCAAGGAGGCATGAAATGGTCTTGGTACTCACCCCCTTGTGTCTGCTGTGAAGCCTTCAAGCGCCCATCCAAGTCTGAATATGCCACTGCCAGAATGCAGCGCATTAGGGGGGTCGGGACCCGACGGGCACTCCTTCCTTGTTGGGAGGACTTCCCTAGCTGGGCCTCGAAGGTCTTCCTGGCCCAGCACAGCAGGTCCTCCCACCGCTTCCTGCAGTGGGTGCTCTGCCGGTTTTAGACGCCCAGGGTCCACACCTCCATGGTGATGGCCTGCCAGAGTCCCCTCTTCTGATGGTCACTGACCTGTAGGGGACACACAGAAAAGTAACACAGAGGTCAGACAGTGCCCATTTGATACCGCTGGCTATACGTCGCCTATGGGACGGACACTTCACAACATCATTTCACCACCTAACTCACAGTACTTGCCAAACATTCAACACCTGTGCAGTTACAAATCGTGCACACATGCATACAGGCTTCCACCAACATCACACACTGCCATGCACGTCATCCGGCTACTCACCTGCACCTCTGGTCGCCCATATAACTCGGCATACAGGGGTAGGACCCTGTCCACCAGCTTCTCCAGCTCCTCCGTGGTGAAGGCCGGGGCCCTTTCCCCTGTGACTCGTGCCATTTGAGTAACCAGAGTCAGGACACAGCAGCACACTCAGTGGAGCACTTCCATGCACGGAATCTGGGAGTCAAGTGAATCGGGGGTGAAGAAATGGTGTACGCTCCGCAGTGGTGTGCACCTTCCCCGCTGATGGCGATCATGATAGGTCCATATTCCCATTGACAACCATGTTGACCAATGAATGGGTGCACGATGGTGAACACCGCCTTACGCCATAACAACAACCGCCAGCAGAATTAGGTCACTTCCACTGATACATGTCTGGATGCAGGGGCTGCCATTTTGCCTGTACTATGCAGATCTTTCCTGGTCATGGGTGCCCTGCAGGCCCTATGGACACCAGCCCTCAGTATAATACACGGCAGGCTGTGGAAATGTATGTGTGTCCCTCACATGTGTTCTCCACTCTTCCTAGGCACAGACTCATGTGGCGAGGGAGGGCCCCATCTGTGTACAGACCTCTTGTTGATTTGAAGACCATGGTGGAACGTCACATCATTATCAACTACAGACTCACTCGTGCTGCTATCCATGAGCTTTGTGCATTACTGGATCCAGTACTGAGACCGGCAAATCGGAATCAGCATGCCATCCCCACTGAAGTGCAAGTGCTCTATGTACTCCATTTCCTGGTCACGGGCTCATTTCAGGTGACAGTGGGCATGGGTGCAGGGTTCTCACAGCCAATGTTTAGCCTTATCCTGTCTAAATTCCTGGATGCCTTTGAACTTCACCTGCAGACATATGTGAAGTTTCCCCAAAGGCCAGAACTCCCTGTCATCAAGTCAGACTTTTATGCCTTTGCTAACATTCCCCATGTGATAGGTGCCATCGATGGCACCCACATAGCTATCATCACCCCAAGAGTAAATGAACAGGTGTACAGAAACAGGAAGAACTTCCACTCAATGAACATACAATTGGTGTATACTGCAGACCAGTACATTTCACATGTGAATGCCATGTTTCCTAGATCAGTCCATGATTCCTTTGTCCTGAGGAACAGAAGTGTACCACACATGATGGATCAACTACAAGGGGACAGAGGATCGCTCATAGTTGAGTGTGTTTGACACTTTTCTGTACATAGCTGACAGCCAGGGTGTCTGCAAGTGATGGCAGTTTTTTACAGTCCTGCTTCGCCCACTTTTGCAGGTGATTCTGGCTACCCCAACATGCGTTGGCTCCTGACACCTGTGAGGAATCCCAGGACAGATGCAGAGAGGAATTACAATGAGGCCCATGGACGTACTATGAGGGTGACTGAGCACACCATAGGTCTCCGGAAAGCTAGATTCAGTTTCCTTCATCTCTCTGGGGGATCCCTGTGCTATGGCCCTGAGAAGGTGTGTAGAATAGTGGTGGCCTGCTGCACAATGTGGCTGTGAGAAAATCTATCTCCCTACTGGAGGAGGAGGGTGCTGTATATCCAGACCTGCTTCCTCAGAGAGGGGATGAGAGTGATGGTGAGGATGAAGAGGGGCAAGATGTCCACTCCAGAAACCAACTGATCCAACTATACTTCCAGTGACTATGAGGTACTGTTCACTGATGATGTTGTCTGCACTGCATACAGTCATTCTGAGTTATCCACTATGGCGATGTGTGGTCTGTAGTCTTTGACACTGTTACATGAATCAATCAATCAATCATTATACTTGTAGAGCACACTACATACCCGTCAGGGTCTCAAGGGGCTGTGGGTGGAGGGGTGCTGCTACTGCTCGAAGAGCCAGGTCTTGAGGTGTCTTCTGAAGGTGAGCAGGTCTTCGATCTTTCTTAGGTTAGTGGGGAGGGTGTTCCAGGTCTTGGCGGCGAGGTAGGAGAAGGATTTGCCGCCGGAGGATTTTCGTTCGATGCGGGGGACGGCGACGAGGGCGAGGTTGGCGGAGCGGAGCTGTCGGGTGGGGGTGTAGAAGCTGAGTCTGTTGTTCAGGTAGGCTGGCCCAGTGTTGTGGAGTGCTTTGTGTGCGTGGGTGAGGAGCTGGAAAGTGATCCTATTGTCGATGGGGAGCCAGTGAGGGTTTCTCAGGTGGGGGGTGATGTGGTTGTGGCGGGGTACGTTGAGGATTAGTCGGGCGGAGGCGGTTTGGATGCGTTGGAGGCGTTGCAGGTGCTTGAACGGGATACCTGTGTAGAGTATGTTGCCGTAGTCAAGCCTGCTGCTGACGAGGGCCTGTGTCACTGTTTTTCTTGTTTCGGTCGGGATCCACTTGTAGATCCTGCGGAGCATGCGGAGGGTGTTGTAGCAGGAGGAGGAGATGGCGTTGACCTGTTTTGACATGGAGAGGGATGAGTCGATGATGAAACCAAGGTTGCGTGCGTGGTCGGTTGGTGTCGGTGGGGTACCCAGCGAGGTTGGCCACCACAAGTCCTTCCAGGCGGAGGGGGTGGGCCCTAGGATGTTTTATTTGGTGTCAGGAATACATTGGTGCGCATTATATTGATAGGGAGTTGGCTAATGGTAGATGTCCATACTGGGTACATGGGCTCAGCCATTGGTGGCAGTGAGTATAGGACCATCTGTACATTGAAAGTTGTTGAGTTGCTATTGGCCGGTGAGGATGGTAGCACAGTGGCGCACTTGGGAGACAGTTCATGTCAAAGTCACTTATTTGAGGGTGCCTTGGTCTTGGCAGGTGTTCCTGTGCCATATCTGGGTCTGAGGGGCCATTTGAGTCCCTGGTGTTGGGCTGCACGGGTAGGGGTGCTGGTTTCCTGTGTGTCCTTTGCCAGTGACACCTGTCCAGTTGCTGCTGCTGAGGTTGATGGCTGGTCTGTGTCCTGGGCAGTGGTAGGTGCTTCCTGGTTTGTGGGGGTCTCAGGCTGGGTTGGGTAGTGGTGCTGCAGCACCCCTGCTATAGTGGCCATGGTCTCCTGATGTTGGGCTATCTGCAGCCTTTGACTCTGCTCCAGTGTGGCCAGATCTGGCCCATCCTGTCTTGTGTATGGTGGTATGCTCCTAGGACTTCAGAGATCACTTCCTGGGCTGCAGCATCCATCCTTTGGCCTTCCCCCTGGGCTACTGATACTCTCCCACTGGGCCTAGACCCCTGTGCCTGTGTCCCCTGCACAGGTCTGGTGGTACCACTTGTACTGGGGCCATCATCATCCTGCCTGTTGGTAGGTGGAGACTCTGGCCTCAGTACTTGTGTTCCACCAGTATGTGGCCTGGATACACTGGTGTGGGGCCATTTGGCATGTGCTGATGTTGGTGGCTGGGTGGTAGGGGTGTCAGTGGTGTCCTGTGTGGGGCTGCTGGAGAGTGATAGTCCAGGACTGTGTGATAGGCCAGGGTATTCCTCACTGTCCACACTTCCCTCTCCAGTGTCCTGAGTGGTGCCTCTGTCTCCATTCCATGTGGGGTGCTGGCACTCCTTGGCCTTTCCGTCAGGGTGGCATGGGTGCCTATGGGGGGGGAATGGACATGCATGTTACATTTACTAATTTGGATGAGGATGCACAGCTCTGGCCTATTTTGTGCACTTTGTTACCCTGTTGGGGCATGCAGGGACCTTTTGTGGGGTTGCCATTGCATTTTGCTGGGGATGTGGTGGTGCATTGTGGGTGGTGTAGTGCCATTGTGATACCTTGCAGGTGTGGGTGGCTGTGCACAGGGGGAGGGATGTGGGCCTGTTGGTGGGTTTGTGGACATGCAAGGTGCCTGGATGTGGTGATTGAGGCCAGGGTGGGGTGTGGTCCTGGTGGTAGTTGGAGGGGCGGGGTGGTGCATGCATTACAGATGTGGTGGATATGGGGTAATTGCAGATTACTTACTCGAGTCATTTCCTCCAGTGAGGCCCTCAGGGTGCAGAATGGCCAGTACCTTTTCCTCCCAGTCGGTGTATTCGGGGGGTGTAGGTGGGGGTCCTCCCCCAGTCTTCTGTACCGCAATGTGGTGTCTGGATGCCATGGACCTCACCTTCCCGTGCAGGTCGTTCCATCACTTGCGGATGTCGTCCCTCGTGCGTGGTTGGTTTCCCACTGCGTTGACCTCGTTCACTATAGTCTGCCATAACTCCATCTTCCAGGTGATGGGTATGTGCTGGACCTGTGCCCTGAAGATTTGTGGCTTGACCTTGAGTATCTCATCCACCATTGTTCTTAGCTCCCTTTATGTGAAGCGTTGGTGCTTAGGTGGTGCCATGGTGTGTGTTGTGGATGGTGTGTTGTGTGGATATTGCTGAGGGTGCTGTTGTGTGGTTGGGTATGTGAGTTGCGTTCTGTGTCTGCGTGTTGTGTGTCTGGGTACTCCTATTAGCGATACAAAGGATTGTGTGGTGTGTCTGTGAGTTTTTTATAGTGTTGTGGATGTGTGTCAGGTGGTTGGGTTTCAAACTTGTCAATGTGTGCATTTCTTGTGTCCCATTGCTGGCCGTGGCGGTCTTTACCGCCAACGGCCTTTCGATATCCACTCACCGCCGTGGTGATTTGTGCATCATTCTTTGGAGGGTGGGGGATTTGTCTGCTTGGCGGTGGCAGGGTGTGATGTGCAGCTTTCTGCCGGCAAGGCCTGGCTGGTGGTAGCAGAAATATTGGCAGATTCTGTTTTTGGCATCTTTATATGACGGGTTTCTGTTCACCGCCAATGGCGGTCTTCTGTTCAGCGTCGCCACAGTGCTGACGGTGCTTATCGCCATGTTCATAATGACCACCTATATCTCATTTTTATATAGCATATACTGAGCCAGCTTCCTACACTTCCCATTTCTCAGATGTTTGATGGCTTGCCATATTTCTTCCTTGGTTGGACTGCCACAGTCAAGTGGAAAGAACTTGTCTGCTGGCTAAATGTCTGGTGGAGACAGACGCATGGGTTGGTTCAGCAGCTCTTTAAAGTGCTCCACCCATCTTCGTTGTTGGCCTTTGTTACCCATGATTGTCTTCCCAGCTTTGTCTTTAACAGGTCTTTCTGCTTTGTGGTATCTTGCGGAGAGTTTCCCTATTATGTCATAGAGTTCTTTCAAGTTTCCATAGCTTGCTGCTTCCTGCGCTTTGTGGCATGATCATTGATGAGTCTTCGCTTGTCTGCTCTTAAGCTTCTCTTTGCATCCTTGTTGGTTCTGGCATATTCACCTTGATCTTTTGCTTTTTCTGCTCTTGTTTGGCTGGTGTTGACTGCAGCTCTCTTTTCCTTTCTCATTTGGATCTTGCAGAGAGTCTTGGTGGAGTTCCATTCTTTATGTTAGTGTTTCTTGGGTCCCAGTACCACCTAGCAGGTTGATGTCACTTTTTCTTTGATCTTCTCCCACTAGCTTTCTACTTGGACTCTGTTGTCCTATAGTTCTTGCAACTGGTTACTGAAGATGACTGAGTATTCACTCCGTTTCTGTGCATCTTTGAGGAAGGTGGTGTTATATCGTTGATGTTCTTTGGGAGTTCCATCTATACTTTCTTCAGCTTTAGCTTTAGCCTAGCCACAACAAGGTGATGGTCCAATAATACATCTGCTCCTCTCATGGCTCTCACATCCTGCAGGGACCTCCGGAACTTCTTGGCAATGCAGACATGGTCGATTTGATTCTCTTTTGAATGGTCTGATGACACTCACATTGCCTTGTGTATTTTTTTGTGGTGAAATACACTATTGCCTATCACCAGACTGTTCAGGGTACAGAGATCTGCGAACCTTTCACCATACTTGTTCATGTTGCAAAGGCTATAGTTGCCCATGACTACTTCTTACCAGCTGCGGCATCTACTCTATGGCAGAGGAGTGTCGCCCCCTGCCAGTACCAGCCACTGCAAACCTTTACCAACGAAATGATAATAAACAATGTTTATTATTGTTTCATTCTTAAAGGGGTAGGGCCATTGGTGATGATGGGGACGAGGGGTAGTGCACTGTGCACTCCCCTCTGGGCACTTGTGTGTTTGGCCAGCTATTTTGGTTCGGTCAAACACACATGCGCACTGTGCTCTCTCCAACCCGGCGCTGTGTTTCTGGGCTGGCGAGCAGGCACAGCCTCCCAGTCTGCCTGGCTAATCCTAATAATACTTTCATGCAGCGTTTAGAATTGGCCGCAGGGCAGGCTGGGGTCCTGTGCCTGCTGAGGGGATGGAGGAGCAGCGCAGCACGGCAGGTAAGCTTTTTTTTCTTTTTCTTTTTTAAAATAATTTTTTTCTTTTATATTATTAATATTAATATTTTTAATATTCCGCACACCACCCCTTGTAACCCCGACAAGCCGCAACTGCTTCTGACCCAGTGTTGTCGCTTCTAATCTTGATGTGGAGATCTCCCATCAGTATGGTGATGTCTCTCTCAAGGAATCTCTCCAGGGTGGACAGGAGTCTGTTATAAACTGTTGTTTTTCCTCTTTGCTGTCATTTGTAGGTTCATAACACTGGACAACATTTATGTTGATCCTCTTTTTCTTTGTGATGAGGATTGCTGTGATGATTCCGAGATTGTGGGCTTCCCATTCAATCAGAGCTCTGTTGGCTGTTGGTGTTAGCATTAGTGCTACTCCCAGAGTATGTGGAGTGTTCTCTTCCTTGTATCCAGAATATATCAGCATTCCTCCTAGAGCCAGTCTTTTCTGTTCGGACTGTGTCCATCTGGGCTTGCTGATGCCAAGCAGGGCAAAGTTGTGTTTTTTCATCTCCACTGCCACATGTGGTGTCTAGTCTGTCTCATACATGGTCATCATGTTTCATGTTCGGAGGGTGATGGTCTTGGTTGAACAATTGTACCGCCGGACGGTTCTGACTTGTCAGTTGTGCCTCATGCCACTGTACCACTGGCTCTACACTAGAAAATAATAGTGGGCAAATAAGAGAAAAGACGTCTCTGACCCCTGCTCTTCCCACAACCAGACCCCTACTACAGCTAAGGAGATGGCCTTGAGGGTGAATTCACCTCCCAGGAGGCCACGCTAGACACAATACTGCGGGTGATAGCTGTCTCCAGGGAGGCAGCTGAATTAAAAATTGATACCGTTGGCAACTGACATTGGGCTTCTGTGAGATGACCACTGCCAATTAGCTGAAAGGGTCACAGCCACCGAACACACACTGCAAGAAACTACACCTGAATTGCTGTCCACGAGGGAGAGGATGGCACAAGTGAACAACAAAGTTGAAGTGTTACAGAACAGAGCTGAGGACACCAAAAATAGGGCCAGGATGAACAACATTCGCATCATAGGCCTACCAGAGCATATTGAAGGCCCCACAAGCAATATGATCAACTTCCTAGAGAACTGGCTCTGTGACAAGGTAGCCCTGTGGGGTCTTTCTAATTACTATGCACTTGAACGCATAGAGGTGGAGGACTAGCCTCTTTTAATTGCCTTTCACTGCAGAGAGAGTAGGGTGCTACGTGGGCAGGGATTTCGCTCCAGGAGGGGCGCAGAAAAAAAGATATGCTGATAGCCATATGGCTGGGTGGGGTCATGCACTGGGTAGGTACGCGGGGTGGGTCTTGATTTGATTGGAGAGGTTTCCAATAACCTTTCTTCAACGTGCTGTATACTGATGTTCTTTGGAATGGTAATTGCCATTATGTGACTACTGCAGTATAATGAATGCACGATTCCATTGTGTCATATCACACTGATTGGATGTAAGTTATTTGAATTGTTAGAAAATATATTAAAAATTGTGTTTAAAAAAAGAAAGAAAAGAAACGAACATGGCAGTTAGCATTGTTTGAGCTCTGTCTCCAGGACCCCGTGCTATGCTTCTGTATTCTGTGTTCTCCCCGAATCTGTGACTGCAGTATGCAGTGTGGTTGTGATCCCCTGCATCAGGGGAGTGGATTGTGAAGAAGAATATTTGTGTTGACCTCCGTTGTGGTTAGAAATCCACGGTGCTGTCTGCAGGCAGGGCCTGCGCTTGAACATTGAGACTGAAATGCAGCACGGGAGACTGGGCAAGCAAGATGCCTGAGACCGGCTCCCTGGCTGCAGAAATGTCGCACAGGAGGTGCAAGGTGGAACTTCAGGTTGGAACTACTGGATGAGCAGGTCCTGGGAGGGGCAAGGTTCCTTGCCTGCGGCGTAAGGACTCCCATGCTGGATGGAGTTTGGTCCTCCAAAGGGCAGTCGGGGTGCATGGCTGCCTGTTGGAAGCACTCTCCATAGACCCACACTGCAGCTGGGAGGGCCAGGGCACCTTGGGGCGTGGAGGCAGTGACCCAGGCTCAGCGGCATAACCTGCCCTTTGGACACAGTGTTCTCCCAGCAGGGGTGCTTGCTGCGGCCCAGCATTTAGGAGGGCGACAGACAGTGAGGCTCTATTGATCACTGCAGGCCTGGACTGTGGATCCCTTCGGACATTGTTGATCCTTTATCTTACCTGAACAAAGTATGTAGGACATAAATACAAGTGTACTTGGTGTGATATTGTATCAGGGACCACTCCCGTCACAGGCTGTGTCAACCTAGCCCAGGATGAAGTATGACCTCAAGGGGCTAGATCTTTTATGACTTTAGCTAAGTTTCGTGGAGTGGTCCTGAAGAGTGATCTTCACAGGGTGGGTCTCTGGTGTTGGATCTACTGTTTCCTGTGTTGACCGTATGAATCACTTACATGGTATTCCAGCTGTTTATATATTGAACTGGCAGTCTTTGAAGCAAGAAGTTCACAGGGAAAAATTATTTTGTTGTTAACCATCCCACAATGTCTCATGTGTAGTCTAGTGTCCCCCTTGTCAGGCTTAATTCTTGGACATTAACATGGGTCGCAATAGGGAATCTCGATTCATCCAACAAACCAAGATGGACCGGTATAAAGAACGGGTTGGGGATCAAGCAGCTGCTGGATACTGGGAAAGACCGTTGCCTTCGCCTGAGCTATCCAGCCCACAAATACTATTATGAACTGTCCAAGTAGGCCTTGGAACATAAAGTGGACACAATCTCCAGATCTCCATGAAGCTTAATTTGCTGAGAGTGGATCTAAGCAATTTAAGTTTAGTTAACACTAGGGTGACCAGATTTTCACAAACAAAAACCGGAATGGGCACAAATCAGAATTTTTCACAATTATTTTATAAAAATAGCAATGTTTAAATATGTCTAGATGTATTTAAACATTGCAGTTCAGTACTCTTGCCTTTTTAAAAATGCAGTAACATGTTTCTGCTTAAAACAAAACACTGTGATCTGTGTAATGCTTCTTTTGGCCAAAGCCTGGCGCCCCCAGGGATCACTTAAGGCCCCCCAGTTTGAAGACCCCTGCAGTAGACAAAGCTGATCGACGGAAAGGAAAAAGTGGGGCATAACTACAGACAGTGAGCCACCGCACAGTGGTGCAGAGGGACGGCTTCTTGGGAATGGTAGTCTCCACTGATGTGAGGTCTCCAGCAGGCTCTATGAAAGTCTCCCAAACAGAGGCACCTGATATTGTCAAGTTTTTCATTTTTCCATGATGTAAGTCTGAATGATATATTGGAAGGTTGGGGGGTGGCATGTTGCTGGCTCTAGATTGCATATGAGTAGTGTAAGGAAATGCCTCCTTGGCATGGTTACCCCCTGACTTTTTGCCTTTGCTGATGCCAAGTTATGATTTGAAAGTGTGCTGAGGCCTGCTAACCAGACCCCAGCACCAGTGTTCTTTCCCTAAAACTGTACCTTTGTTTCCACAATTGGCACACCCTGGCATCCAGGTAAGTCCCTTGTAACTGGTACCCCTGGTACCAAGGGCCCTGATGCCAGGGAAGGTCTCTAAGGGCTGCAGCATGTCTTATGCCACCCTGGGGACCCCTCACTCAGCACAGACACACTGCTTGCCAGCTTGTGTGTGCTGGTGGGGAGAAAATGACTAAGTCGACATGGCACTCCCCTCAGGGTGCCATGCCAACCTCACACTGCCTATGGCATAGATAAGTCACCCCTCTATTAGGCCTTACAGCCCTAAGGCAGGGTGCACTATACCATAGGTGAGGGCATAGGTGCATGAGCACTATGCCCCTACAGTGTCTAAGCAAAACCTTAGACATTGTAAGTGCAGGGTAGCCATAAGAGTATATGGTCTGGGAGTCTGTCAAACACGAACTCCACAGCACCATAATGGCTACACTGAAAACTGGGAAGTTTGGTATCAAACTTCTCAGCACAATAAATGCACACTGATGCCAGTGTACATTTTATTGTGAAATACACCCCAGAGGGCATCTTAGAGATGCCCCCTGAAAACATACCCGACTTCCAGTGTGGGCTGACTAGTTTTGCCAGCCTGCCACACACCAGACATGTTGCTGGCCACATAGGGAGAGTCCCTTTGTCACTCTCTGGTTAGTAACAAAGCCTGTACTGGGTGGAGGTGCTTCTCACCTCCCCCTGCAGGAACTGTAACACCTGGCGGTGAGCCTCAAAGGCTCACCCCCTTTGTTACAGCGCCCCAGGGCACTCCAGCTAGTGGAGATGCCCGCCCCCTCCGGCCACGGTCCCACTTTTGGCGGCAAGGCCAGAGGAGATCATGAGAAAAACAAGGAGGAGTCACTGGCCAGTCAGGACAACCCCTAAGGTGTCCTGAGCTGAGGTGACTTTGACTTTTAGCAGATGGAGGACTCCCCCAATAGGATTAGGGATGTGCCCCCCTCCCCTCAGGGAGGAGGCACAAAGAGGGTGTAGCCACCCTCAGGGCTAGTAGCCATTGGCTACTAACCCCCAGACTTAAACGAAGAAGGACTGCTGACCTGAAAGCCCTGCAGAGAAGACGGAGACACCAACTGCTTTGGCCCCAGCCCTACCGGCCTGTCTCCCCACTTCAAGAAAAACTGCAACAGCAACGCGTCCCCCAGGGTCCAGCAACCTCTGAAGCCTCAGAGAACTACCCTGCATCTAAAAGGACCAAGAACTCCAGAGGACAGCGGCTCTGCTCCAAAGAAGATACAACTTTGCAACAAAGAAACAACTTTTAAAGGACTGCACGTTTCCCGCCGTAAGCGTGAGACTTTCCACTCTGCACCCGACGCCCCCGGCTCGACCTGCGGAGAAACAACACTACAGGTAGGACTCCCCGGCGACTGCGACCCTGTGAGTAGCCAGAGTTGACCCCCCTGAACCCCCCAGCGACGCCTGCAGAGGGAATCCAGAGGCTCCCCCTGACCGCGACTGCCTGCTTCTAAGAACCCGACGCCTGGTAAAGACACTGCACCCGCAGCCCCCAGGACCTGAAGGATCCGACCACCAGTGCAGAAGCGACCCCCAGGTGGCCCTCTCCCTTGCCCAGGTGGTGGCTACCCCGAGGAGCCCCCCACCCCCTTGACTGCCTGCTTCGCTGAAGAGACCCGTGGGTCTCCCATTGAACTCCATTGCAAACCTGATGCCTGTTTGCACTCTGCACCCGGCCGCCCCCGTGCCGCTGAGGGTGTACTTTTTGTGCTGACTTGTGTTTCCCCTTGTGCCCTACAAAACCCCCCTGGTTCGTCCTCCGAAGTCGTGGGTACCTACCTGCTGGCAGACTGGAACCGGGGCACCCCCTTCTCCATTGAAGCCTATGTGTTTTTGGCACCACTTTGACTTCTGCACCTGACCGGCCTGAGCTGCTGGTGTGGTAACTTTGGGGTTGCCCTGAACCCCCAACGGTGGACTACCTTGGACCCAAATTTGAACCCTGTAGGTGGTTTACTTACCTGCAAAACTATACGATACTTAGCTCCCCCAGGAACTGTTGAAAATTGCACTGTCTAGTTTTAAAATAGCTTATTGCCATTTTTGCCAAAACTGTATATGCTATTTTGCTGATTCAAAGTTCCTATGATACCTAAGTGAAGTACCTTTCATTTGAAGTATTGATTGTAAATCTTGAACCTGTGGTTCTTAAAATAAACTAAGAAAATATATTTTTCTATATAAAAACCTATTGGCCTGCAATTGTCTTTGAGTGTGTGTTCCTCATTTATTGCCTGTGTGTGTACAACAAATGCTTAACACTACCCTCTGATAAGCCTACTGCTCGACCACACTACCACAAAATAGAGCATTAGAATTATCTCTTTTTGCCACTATCTTACCTCTAAGGGGAACCCTTGGACTCTGTGCATGATATTTCTTACTTTGAAATAGTGCATACAGAGCCAACTTCCTACAAGTAGTTTCTGACGTCGTCTAAGTGGAAGAGGGGTCCGCCACCAGTACCAGCTCACAGTGGAGGGACGCATCTTGATGGTGGGGTGCTTTGGGTGTCAAAAAAGGAAGGTGCCACAGGATAGTCTCTGCACTTGTTACGCATGGGTTCTGTATGAGCCCGTTAGTAAGAAATGAGGGCGCTGTTCAATGTGCAAGGTTGATTTCTTATGTAGGATTTATGGGGTGAGTTTAGGGGGTGGTATTTGTGATCTCCGTGGCTGAGTGTAATCTCAGCTAGCTAGATGTGGGGATCAATGAACCTTCCATGGTTTAGCAGTCAAGTATAGATGTTTAGAAGACAAACCTATATTTGTTTCTATTTCATAACTATTGACTTAATCAGTGGGTGGGGGTGGACGGGCATGGTTGCCATTACTGTGGGGAAACATCATGGTTGATTTATGGGGATGTTAAGCCAGGGGAGCAGGGTGGGTAGGATTTCAGCTGGGAAGGGAGGGGTGGTTATCTGTTTGCTCACTAGGTTGTCAGAGCCTGGAAGTAATTGGGCATGCTAAATAGTTAGCACCTAGCCATCTGTGACAACAGAGTAGAGCTTGGGGAGCATACTTACAGGGGTTACACTGTACTAACTCCGCCAAAGCTAACATGACTCAGTCATGAAAGGAAAGTATGAAGATTACTACTTGGAATGTAAGGGGTCTCTGTAATTACAGCAAGAGATATAGGATCTGATTTAGAGGTCGGTGGAGGGAATACTCCATAACATATGTGACAGACATTTTGTCTGCCGCATTACGATCTCTCTAGGATATAATGGTATCGTAATACAGCGGACGCAATATCTGCCAACATCAAAATCAGGCCAATGGAGTGCATTCATACCTCAAGAGATAGTGTCTGGGTTTGGCCTTTTTACACGAGATGCTTTTGAGTGACATAGAAGGGGACAAGCTAGAGAAGAAATAAAGGGAACAGTTATTTTCCTCCACAACCTCTTCGTATGCACAGGGATGGGAGGGTAGACATTTGGATGGCTCACTGGACTTCACACTCAAACATAGAGGGTAGATACCTTCTAGTATACGGTTTGATGGATGAGATAGAAATCTGTCTAATGATACATATGCACCCAACTGGGACAACAATACTTTTTTATAAGCTTCTCATGCCTTATGTGGGGATTCCTGTCCTGTGGATGGGGGATTTTAATTACGCCATTGTGTGGAAAAGGATAGATATCCTCCATGATTTCAGAAAAAGCCCAGGATAGCGGGGTTGCTGGCCGAAGTTATGTATAGATTGGTTTGTATTGATGTGAAGAGGGCTGTAAAACACAGAAAAAAGAAAACTTATATTCTACTCCCCTGTTCACGGTTCATTTAGTAGGCTTGATAGGTTGTTAGTCACACAACAGATGTATACAGTGGAACGCCTTGGTCGGTTTCTGTCTAACAATGCTAAAGGTGCCCTAAAGTTGCACCAAGCAGGAAGCGTATGCTCAGACATGGGTCACTGTGCCAATGGATTCAAGCTAGCCAGGCAGTGAAGGGTGCAACCCTGAAACCGGTCCCAGGATGCTTGTTGCGGATCCAGAGAGGACCTGGCCTGGTAGAGCGGGCTGGACTGTTCCCATGGGGAACAGGGTCAAGACTGATTTGCATATGACTGGGTCTAAACTGGGGTGGCACGGTGAGTAAAGGAACAGTGAATTAAACCCAGATCTGTGGCTGGGGGTGAGTGTATGAGAAGTTTTGGCATTCCGTCCATCATCCTTTTGTGTTGCTAAAGTTGCCCTAAGTGGGAAGGGTATCCCCATACGTGGGTCCCGTGCTCACTGTGACGCTGGATTCAAGCTAGATTGGCTGATGAAGGGTGATGCCCTGAAACTGGTCCCAGGATGCTTCTTTCCAGTTACAGGGAGGATCTGGTCTGGCAGTTTGGCCTGGACAGTTCAAATGAGGGTCAAGACTGATTTGCATATGGTTGTGTCCAAACTGGGGTGGCATGGTGCGCAAAAGAACAGTGGATTAAACCTAAATCTGTGACTGGGGGTAAGTGTTTGAGAAATGTCTGCACTCTGTCCATCATCCTTTTGTATTGCTTTAATAAAATATATGGCACCAAATCCCAACTGCAAAAAGACCTTATAGACCAGGAGGAAATGTTGGCAGATTTTCAGCAGTGGGAAAACGTATGGATGTGCTGGATGTTAAAAAAGAAATAGGTGCTGTCATGATGTGCCTGGAGGTTGTGGGTTATGGAGAGCTGCAGAGGCGCCCATGGGGAGAGTCTTGTGGAGAGGATGTCGACAGCCTGCACTGGAGCCGATTGCTGAGACAAAGAGGCATGAAGTCCATACACTCTGGGGCCCCCACGGACTCATGCCCCCATCACGTTTTCAACAGAGCTGCAGACCCCATCGCCCGAGCTCTGCCTCACCAGCAACTGCTCACTAGCTGCCGCCACCTTCCCCTACAACTGGAAACATGGCAAGATCAACCCCCGCCTCACAAAACCCTCGGCTGACCCCACTGACATCAAAAACTTCAGGCCCATATCCCTACTTCCATTTCCTGTGAAAGTCATAGAAAAAGCAGTCAACAGCCAACTCACCACGTTTTTAGAAAGCCACAACTTCCTCAACATCTCTCAATCCGGATTCAGGACAAACCACAGCATCGAAATGGCCCTCCTGTCCGCAGCAGATGACATATGCTCCCTAATGGACAAGGGAGAGACAGCGGCACTCATCCTACTTGACCTCTCGGCAGCTTTCAACACAGTCTGCTATCACACCCTGATAAGAAGACTCCACAAAGCCGGCAGCAGAGACAAGGCCCTCGACTGGATCCAGTCCTTCCTCTCCAGCAGAACGCAACGAGTGAGACTCTCCCCCTTCCTTGCAGAACCCACACCCACCACCTGCGGAGTGCCCCAAGGATCCTCCCTCAGCCCCACGCTGTTCAACGTCTACATTGCCCCGCTTGCTACCATCTTCAGAAGCTACGGAATGAACATAATCTCCTTCACCGACAACACCCAACTTGTCCTCTCCCTCTCCAACGAACCACACAAGGCCAGACACAACTTCCACAAAGGCATAAAAGCAGTTGCTAACTAGATGAGAGACAGCTGCCTTCAACTCAACACAAACAAGACCAAAGTACTCATCCTGTGCCCATAACCCAACGCATGGAGCAACTCCTGGTGGCCACCCACCCTCGGAAACCCGCCCAACCCTGCCAGCCAAGCCCACAACCTCAGAATCATCCTGGACCCCAACCTCAGCATGAACCATCAGATCAACTCAGTCACCTCCACCTGGTTCTGCACCCTCTGCCTCCTACGCAAAACCTTGAAATGGATCCCTCTCGAGCATAGAAAGACCATCACACACACCCTCATCACCAGCATACTGGACTACGGCAACACACTCTATGCCGGAATCAACAAAAAATCACCTGCAAATTGCAAAACATCCAGAACGCCGCTGCCAGATTGATCCTCAACCTACCCCGACACTGCCAGATCTCACAACAACTACGTACACTGCACTGGCTCCCCATAGTGAAAAGAATCACTTTCAAAATTCTCACCTACGCAGTAGTTGTGCTTTAACCCCTTCCCCGCCACGGACGTAATGGTTACGTCCATGGCAGCGCCCGTGTGGCGCCATGGACGTAACCATTACATCCTGAATGCTGCCCTCGGGAGAAGCGCTAGCGCTCCTCCTGAGGGCCGCCCCCCCACCCCCCTAGGTCAGGGCTGACAGGGGAATCCCTTCCCCTTCAACCCCCGACCCCCCCCCACCCCCCTGTGACGTCAGCGCGCGAGCGCGCGCTGACAATCACACAACCTCCCCCATCGAAAGAGAAATGCTCAGCATTTCTCTTTCGATCACGTGGGGGAGGGCCGGAGGGGCTTCAAAGGGAAGGAAATGTATTTCCTTCCCTTTGAAGTCTCTCCGAGGGTTTCAAAAGCCGGATTGCTTGCAATCCGGCTTTTGAAACCCCACTAGACACCAGGGATTTTTTTTTTTTTATATGAAATTGACAGAAGGGAGCGACCCCTTGGGCAAGGGTCGCTCCCAGGGGGTCATTTTTATTTAAGGCCTTTTCTGCCCCCCCTGGGGGCAGATCGGCCTATTATTAGGCCGATCTGCCCCCAGTGGGGGCAGAAACCTCTAGACACCAGGGATACTTTTTTTTAGTTTTTTTTTTTATTTGTTTTCTTTTGTTTTTTAGGTGTGGGATGCGACCCCTTAGGCAAGGGTCGCTCCCATAGGGGGAAATTAGATTTAGGCCATTTCTGCCCCCTTTGGGGGCAGATTGGCTTATTTTTATGAGGCCAATCTGCCCCCAAGGGGGGCAGAAACCACTAGACACCAGGGAGTTTTTTTTGTTTGTTTGTTTTTCACGTAAGGGGAGCGACCCCTTAGGCAAGGGTCGTTCCCTTGGGGGGCAAATTTATTTTAGGCCATTTCTGCCCCCCATGGGGGCAGATCAGCCTATTTTTATTAGGCCGATCTGCCCCCACGGGGGGCAGAAACCACTAGGCACCAGGGATTTTTGTTGTTGTTGTGTTTTACAGATGGGGAGCGTCCCCTTAGGAAAGGGTCGCTTCCCTGGAGGGGCAAATTGTATTTAGGCCATTTCTGCCCGCTTTGGGGGCAGATCGGACGATTTTAGGTCAATCTGCCCCCAAGGAGGGCAGAAACCACTAGGCACCAGGGATCTTTTTTTTGCGCCGTCACGCAAGGGGAGCGACCTTGTAGGCAAGGGTCGCTCCCCGGGAGGGGGGGTAAATTTATTTTAGGCCATTTCTGCCCCCCCGGGGGCAGATCGGCCTATTGGTATTAGGCCGATCTGCCCACAGGGGGGGCAGAAACCTCTAGGCGCCTGGGCAAATAGTTTTTTGTGGTTTTTTTTTTGTTTGTTTGTTTTTTTAGAGATGGGGAGCGACGCATTAGGCAAGGGTCGCTCCCTTGGGGGGGCAAATTGTATTTAGACCATTTCTGCCCCCCTTGGGGGCAGATTGGCCGATTGTAGGTCAATCTGCCCCCAAGGGGGGCAGAAACCACTAGGCACCAGGGATCTTTTTTTTGCGCAGTCACGCAAGGGGAGCGACCTTGCAGGCAAGGGTCGCTCCCCGGGGGGGGGGGGGGGGGGGGGGGCAAATTTATTTTAGGCCATTTCTGCCCCCCTGGGGGCAGATCGGCCTATTGGTATTATGCCGATCTGCCCACAGGGGGGGCAGAAACCTCTAGGCGCCTGGGCAAATAGTTTTTTTGTGGTTTTTTTTTTGTTTGTTTGTTTTTTTAGAGATGGGGAGCGACGCATTAGGGAAGGGTCGCTCCCCTGGGGGGCAAATTGTATTTAGACCATTTCTGCCCCCTTTGGGGGCAGATTGGCCGATTGTAGGTCAATCTGCCCCCAAGGGGGGCAGAAACCACTAGGCACCAGGGATCTTTTTTTTGCGCCGTCACGCAAGGGGAGCGACCTTGCAGGCAAGGGTCGCTCCCCGGGGGGGGTGGGGGGGCAAATTTATTTTAGGCCATTTCTGCCCCCCTGGGGGCAGATCGGCCTATTGGTATTAGGCCGATCTGCCCCCGGGGGGGGAGAAACCTTTAGGCGCCAGGGCAATTTTTTTTTTGTGTGGGTTTTTTTTTTGTTTGTTTGTTTTTTTAGAGATGGGGAGCGACGCATTAGGCAAGGGTCGCTCCCCGGGGGGGGCAAATTATATTTAGACCATTTCTGCCCCCTTTGGGGGCAGATTGGCCGATTGTAGGTCAATCTGCCCCCAAGGGGGGCAGAAACCACTAGGCACCAGGGATCTTTTTTTTGCGCAGTCACGCAAGGGGAGCGACCTTGCAGGCAAGGGTCGCTCCCCAGGGGGGGGTGGGGGGGGCAAATTTATTTTAGGCCATTTCTGCCCCCCTGGGGGCAGATCGGCCTATTGGTATTAGGCCGATCTGCCCACAGGGGGGGCAGAAACCTCTAGGCGCCTGGGCAAATTTTTTTTTGTGTGTTTTTTTTTTTTGTTTGTTTCTTTTTTTAGAGATGGGGAGCGACGCATTAGGCAAGGGTCGCTCCCCTGGGGGGCAAATTGTATTTAGACCATTTCTGCCCCCCTTGGGGGCAGATTGGCCGATTGTAGGTCAATCTGCCCCCAAGGGGGGCAGAAACCACTAGGCACCAGGGATCTTTTTTTTGCGCAGTCACGCAAGGGGAGCAACCTTGCAGACAAGGGTCGCTCCCCGGGGGGGTGGGGGGGAAAATTTATTTTAGGCCATTTCTGCCCCCGGGGGGGGGCAGAAACCTTTAGGCGCCAGGGCAAATTGTTTTTTGTGTGTTTTTTTTTTTGTTTGTTTGTTTTTTTAGAGATGGGGAGCGACGCATTAGGCAAGGGTCGCTCCCCTGGGGGGCAAATTGTATTTAGACCATTTCTGCCCCCCTTGGAGGCAGATTGGCCGATTGTAGGTCAATCTGCCCCCAAGGGGGGCAGAAACCACTAGGCACCAGGGATCTTTTTTTTGCGCCGTCACGCAAGGGGAGCGACCTTGCAGGCAAGGGTCGCTCCCCGGGGGGTTTGGGGGGGCAAATTTATTTTAGGCCATTTCTGCCCCCCCGGGGGCAGATCGGCCTATTGGTATTAGGCCGATCTGCCCCCGGGGGGGGCAGAAACCTCTAGGCGCCAGGTTTTTTTTTGTTTGTTTGTTTTTGTAGAGATGGGGAGCGACCCATTAGGCAAGGGTCGCTCCCCTGGGGGGCAAATTGTATTTAGACCATTTCTGCCCCCCTTGGGGGCAGATTGGCCGATTGTAGGTCAATCTGCCCCCAAGGGGGGCAGAAACCACTAGGCACCAGGGATCTTTTTTTTGCGCAGTCACGCAAGGGGAGCGACCTTGCAGGCAAGGGTCGCGCCCCGGGGGGGGTGGGGGGGCAAATTTATTTTAGGCCATTTCTGCCCCCCTGGGGGCAGATCGGCCTATTGGTATTAGGCCGATCTGCCCCCGGGGGGGGCAGAAACCTTTAGGCACCAGGGCAAATTGTTTTTTGTGTGTTTTTTTTTTTGTTTGTTTGTTTTTTTAGAGATGGGGAGCGACGCATTAGGCAAGGGTCGCTCCCCTGGGGGGCAAATTGTATTTAGACCATTTCTGCCCCCCTTGGAGGCAGATTGGCCGATTGTAGGTCAATCTGCCCCCAAGGGGGGCAGAAACCACTAGGCACCAGGGATCTTTTTTTTGCGCCGTCACGCAAGGGGAGCGACCTTGCAGGCAAGGGTCGCTCCCCGGGGGGTTTGGGGGGGCAAATTTATTTTAGGCCATTTCTGCCCCCCCGGGGGCAGATCGGCCTATTGGTATTAGGCCGATCTGCCCCCGGGGGGGGCAGAAACCTCTAGGCGCCAGGGCAAATTGTTTTTTTTGTGGTTTTTTTTTTGTTTGTTTGTTTTTGTAGAGATGGGGAGCGACCCATTAGGCAAGGGTCGCTCCCCTGGGGGGCAAATTGTATTTAGACCATTTCTGCCCCCCTTGGGGGCAGATTGGCCGATTGTAGGTCAATCTGCCCCCAAGGGGGGCAGAAACCACTAGGCACCAGGGATCTTTTTTTTGCGCCGTCACGCAAGGGGAGCGACCTTGCAGGCAAGGGTCGCTCCTCGGGGTGGGGTGGGGGGGCAAATTTATTTTAGGCCATTTCTGCCCCCCTGGGGGCAGATCGGCCTATTGGTATTAGGCCGATCTGCCCACAGGGGGGGCAGAAACCTCTAGGCGCCTGGGCAAATTTTTTTTTGTGGTTTTTTTTTTTTTGTTTGTTTGTTTTTTTAGAGATGGGGAGCGAAGCATTAGGCAAGGGTCGCTCCCCTGGGGGGCAAATTGTATTTAGACCATTTCTGCCCCCCTTGGGGGCAGATTGGCCGATTGTAGGTGAAACCACTAGGCACCAGGGATCTTTTTTTTGCGCAGTCACGCAAGGGGAGCGACCTTGCAGACAAGGGTCGCTCCCCGGGGGGGTGGGGGGGCAAATTTATTTTAGGCCATTTCTGCCCCCCTGGGGGCAGATCGGCCTATTGGTATTAGGCCGATCTGCCCCCGGGGGGGGCAGAAACCTTTAGGCGCCAGGGCAAATTGTTTTTTGTGTGTTTTTTGTTTTGTTTGTTTTTTTAGAGATGGGGAGCGACGGATTAGGCAAGGGTCGCTCCCCTGGGGGGCAAATTGTATTTAGACCATTTCTGCCCCCCTTGGAGGCAGATTGGCCGATTGTAGGTCAATCTGCCCCCAAGGGGGGCAGAAACCACTAGGCACCAGGGATCTTTTTTTTGCGCCGTCACGCAAGGGGAGCGACCTTGCAGGCAAGGGTCGCTCCCCGGGGGGCTTGGGGGGGCAAATTTATTTTAGGCCATTTCTGCCCCCCGGGGGCAGATCGGCCTATTGGTATTAGGCCGATCTGCCCCCGGGGGGGGCAGAAACCTCTAGGCGCCAGGGCAAATTGTTTTTTTTGTGGTTTTTTTTTTGTTTGTTTGTTTTTGTAGAGATGGGGAGCGACCCATTAGGCAAGGGTCGCTCCCCTGGGGGGCAAATTGTATTTAGACCATTTCTGCCCCCCTTGGGGGCAGATTGGCCGATTGTAGGTCAATCTGCCCCCAAGGGGGGCAGAAACCACTAGGCACCAGGGATCTTTTTTTTGCGCCGTCACGCAAGGGGAGCGACCTTGCAGGCAAGGGTCGCTCCCCGGGGGGGTGGGGGGGCAAATTTATTTTAGGCCATTTCTGCCCCCCCTGGGCCCGGCTGAGCTAGAGGCCAAAATCCACAGGTAGGCACTGTTTTCTATGAAAAAATGTGATGTGTCCACGTTGTGTTTTGGGCCATTTCCTGTCGCGGGCGCTAGGCCTACCCACACCAGTGACGTATCATTTTTATCGGGAGACTTGGGGGAACGCTTGGTGGAAGGAAATTTGTGCCTCCTCTCAGATTCCAGAACTTTCTGTCACTGAAATGTGAGGAAAACATGTTTTTTTAGCCAAATTTTGAGGTTTGCAAAGGATTCTGGGTAACAGAACCTGGTCAGAGCCCCACAATTCACCCCATCTTGGATTCCCCTAGGACTCTAGTTTTCAGAAATGCACAGGTTTGGTAGGTTTCCCTAGGTGCCGGCTGAGCTAGAGGCCAAAATCTACAGGTAGGCACTTCGCAAAAAACACCTCTGTTTTCTTCCAAAAATGTGGATGTGTCCACGTTGCGCTTTGGGGCGTTTCCTGTAGCGGGCGCTAGGCTTTCCCACACAAGTGAGGTATCATTTTTATCGGGAGACTTGGGGGAACGCTGGGTGGAAGGAAATTTGTGGCTCCTCTCAGATTCCAGAACTTTCTGACACA